>NC_081408.1:534649388-535849388 GCF_030272615.1 Cryptomeria japonica
AACCTCATTGGCAAACATGAAAAGAGGCTTCATGGAAATAATGCAAACTAGTATCAAAGGATGGACTGGCAATGAAGAGCGCAATGGTATACTGGTAGAGTGGTGAAGCAGAAGGAAGATAGGTGGTCACTGTAAATCAAGGAGCGGTGATCGGTTACACAATCGCGATGCAAAAAGGTGAGTTGGTGAGTTTTGTGTCAACGCCAAACTAAAAGTTGGTGAAGTCAACCTCAGTCATCATGCAGTTAAGCCATGATTACTTGCAAATTTTTTGGTTTGCATTTAAAAGACTAAACTCGACCTAGAAGTCACTATTTTTGGGGGATGCAACATGACAAATTTGGATGAGTAGCTGGTGGAATTATTGTAGGGCGCACAAAGAAAGAGTGAGAGGATTTGAATTTGAAATCTACCGAAATCTGTGATTGCATTAATTAAGGAAACACCTAAAGGTGACGACAAAGAGTGTATAAAGTATTTTGAATTCATACAAAACATTTTTGATCAAAAAATTTGCAAAGAGCATATCTTGTGAGAGGTGATCCAAAGTGTAGAAGTGAAGAGTATGGAAGTGCTAAATGATTTAGCAGATCAGAGTGTGTGATGTAGACCGATAGAGTGCAGAGCCGAGGGTATGATCAGAGGACCGAGAGAGTGCAAAGCCAAGGGTATAAGCAGCGAACCGGTGTAGTGTAGAGAAGACACGACTGATGCAGATAGAGTATGATTTTTCAATGTGATCTGATCAAGCTATCAGTAGCTATTCCAATAGATCAACTTCCTATTGCTTTCTAACCTTTTCAACTCAAAATCCCTTAACCGAATGGACTTTAACAGGTCCCTTTGTAAAATCCCTTAACTGGGTGACATCTTAATTGATGATCCTAAGTCCTTAACAAGGCTACCTTTAACAGGGTAAAGGCACTAACAGGCCTTAAATAAAATCCCTTAACTGGGTGGCACCTAACAATGTCTTTGCAATCTCCTAATAGGGATGGGTCCTCACTAGGTGTACTCAAGAAGAGTGCAAATTTTGTGAGTTTCTACTCACATCATGGTTTTTTCCCATTTGGGTTTCCACGAGATAAATATTGGTGTTACTGTGTATCTTTTCATGCATGCATGTTCTTCTACAATAACTATTTGTACTAATAAATATTAAGTTAATGTCGACTTGAGTTAAAAGGTTTTAATTTTGTAAAACTAGTAAAGTGTTGATTCACCCCTTCCCTCTCAACACCAGTTGGGACAAACAATTGGTATTAGAGAATTGGTTCTTAGATTCAGAAGAGCTTAATAGCTTAAGGAAAGATCCAAGATGATGTGAAAGGAGGGTCCTAAGTTCTCTAAGGATAATTATGATGAATACTAAGAGGGGGGAGTGAATTAGTATGCCAAAAATCTTTACACTAAAACACTTACATAGTCTAAAGATGAACCGATAAAGCAATCTGATAGTCAAACCGGTTACCACACATACAAACCAAAATGTGAATAAAACATTCACCCACAAAAGAAATACAACCATAACACAAGATATTTGATGTGGAAACCCAACTAGGAAAAACCACGGTGAAATGAAACTCACAAGTCACTATCTGCAGAATAGAAACCAGACCAGTTAAGGTCAAACCGGCTAAGGTCCTACAATGTTCTTCACCAGAACAGATCCTGTTAGGAATCTCAATCTCTGTTAGGAGATAAGTCCGGTTAAAGACTACCTTTTTAGAGGATTTTAGATTCACATGTGTGAACCACCTTCTTAGAGGATTTTACAAAGGCTTTGAGGCCTACCCAGTTAGGGGCTACTGACTTGTTAAAGATGTGAGTAATCAACAAGTGCTTGATCTATCTGATAACACAAACTGCTTGGTTAGATCCAGTATGCTCACAGCTAATGCATTCCAACATTACTTCAGTCTTCTCTACCTCTCTCTCAGTTACAGCTCAATCTTCTTAGATAAGATCGCTCTTCCAACAACTCAACATCCACCTTAAACCCTAGCTCAACATTAACCCTTTTTGCAGCAACCTAAAACCCTAGACATGATGTCCTTTTAAAGGAATCTGATTTCATGTCGGTCCAATGGGATTTCTTTACAATTTCTTAGGTTCAATGAACCTAGACATACTTAGTAACACGACACGAGAATCACCGTTAATGTGTCGGCACCATCAAACAATCGGTGGATTGGTAACTCATCACAAAATGCCAGTTGGTAACTCATCACAGAGTATTACCCGTTCATAGAAAATACCGGTTGCCGGTTTGACAAAAATGAAGACTGGTAAGAATGTGTTGTGCCACTTTGCTCCCTCGTACCGCTTGTGATCTACGAACCGCTTGGGGTCGACATGCTGCTTCAGACCGGGAAACACATTCTACAAAATCACTACTAGTCTAAAGACTAGAATACAACATACCGGTTGAGCATGAGCTCATACATATAAAGGGGATCTCAATACAAGTGTGTGTCCATCAATGACAATCACAACATAAACATCAAAAATTCCAACAAATTACACCTTATGGTGTGGTAGAATGAATCTATACCTAAGAACCCTAGGAGATCAATATTGGAATCATGTAATCATAGAGTACAATGAACCTACAGGGGTTCCCACTATAGATCAGATCAAAGAAAGGCAAGACAAAACTGCTACTTTGGATCTGATTGTTAGCACTATATCTAATAATGAGTATGCTAAGGTTCAAGATCTGAAAACAACCTATGAGATGTGGAATAAGCTGAAGACTATTTATGGAGGAGATCCTCATGTTCAAAAGGCTAAGGTGGACAACTTGAGAGGCAAATTTGATGAGATGAGGATGCAAGAAGGACAAAATATAGAACAATATAGAAAAAGAATAAAGGATGTAGTAAATTCCATCAGAAGTGCTTGAAGAAAGCTTGAAGAAGATGATGTGGTCAGCAAAATTTTGAGAACCTTGCTACCACAATATGCCATAGGGGCAATTCAGGAACTTAGATCCTTGGGAACAATTAATGTTTCACTTGACTCACAGATCGGTAAGTTGACTGCCTTTGAATTGAGCAACTATGATAACAGTGTACCAAAGATGTATGTTGCCTTCAAAGCTTCCATGATACCTGCACCAACAAGGAGAAGAAAAGAAATCAGAAACAGTTCTACTACAAGAACCGGTCATTCTCATGAATGTGACAACCTCTTATTTGAATAATAGGAACAAGATGAGATTGAAGCTCTATTAGCAAGAAGGTTGCCAAGAGGAAAAGGAAAGTATAAAGGTAAACTTCCCTTGAAGTGTTTCTCTTGCAATAGAATAGGTCATATTGCATCCAGATGTCCTAACAATGATAGGAAAGATAATTTTAGAAGCTACAAAGACAAGAGAAAGAAGAAGTTCTATCTTGTAGAAGGAGTTACCAATGAAGAATCAGAAGGATTCGATGGAGATGGAATTGCATTTGTAGTGGTAAATGAAGATAACACATAGAAAAGTGATATGGCACTTATCTCTAGTTAAAACCAGTGTAGAGACTGGGTAATTGATAGTGTTTGTACTCACCACATGACTGGTGACAGAAAAAAATTCCTTAGCATGGAGGACTATAATGGAGGAATGGTGAGATTTGGCAATGATACTCCTTGTGCAATAAAAGGTAAGGTATATATAGCCCTAAATGATAAAACAAATTGTGAAGATGTTTATTGGGTAGAAGGGCTAAAATATAGTCTGTTAAGTATTGTACAACTTAACAATAAGGGTTACCAGTTAGAATTCAATGAAGGAATATGAAAAATAAATGACAAATCAGGAAGTCTGATTGCTACCGGTAAACAATCTAGAGGTAATTTGTTTCACCTAGACACCACCGTAGGTAGTTGTCTAATGGCAAAGGTAGAAGATAGTTGGTTGTGGCACAAAAGACTGTGTCATGTTAACTTTGATAGCATAGAAAAATTCAATAAAATGAAGTCTGTCAGAGGTATGCCTGATATTATGAAACCTGAAAAATGCTATGTGTAAAGAATGCCAACTAGGAAAGTTGACCGGGTCTAGTTTTAGTAGCATATCTTATTCATCTAAGAATATGCTAGACTTAGTTCATATAGACTTTTTTGGTCATATGAGGACCAAGAGTTTCTATGGGGACCGATATTTCATGTTGTTTGTAGATGACTTCTCAAGAATGATGTGGGCTATATTCTTGAAAGAAAAATATGAAGCCTTTCACATGTTTAAGGTCTTCAAGGCTTGAGTAGAGAGAGGAACCAGTAACAATCTGAAATATCTAAGATCATATAGAGGAGGAGAGTTCACCTCTCAAGAGTTCATGAATTACTGTGAAGAACATGGGATTATGAGATAGTTGTCTACATCCATAACACCTCAGTAAAATGGGGTTGCTGAAAGAAGGAACATAACTCTGATTGATTGTGTGAGGACTCTGATGATACAAAAGGATATTTCACATATCTTCTGGAGAGAAGAAGTAAGCACTTCTATGTATGCCTTGAACCAGATATAGGTGAAGAAAGGGACAAATGAAACTCCCTATGAATTATGGTGTGGATACTCACCCAATGTGAGCTATTTCACAGTATTTGGAAGCAGGTGCTATATAAAGAGGGATGAGTACTCTGGAAAGTTTTCTCCCAAGAGTGATGAAGGAACCTTCTTAGGTTACTCAACAAATAGTAAAGCATATCAATGTTTGAACAAAAGGACTGATAAGATTGTGGAGAGTGCCAATGTCAGAGTGGATGAGTTCTCTGAGAAAAATGAGCAGGATAGCAAGAGTGAACTAGAGGATTATCAAGGATTCGAGTACACTGTATCGGTCGAACCTGCTGAAGAGAATCCTATTGTAGCGGAAAATGAGGAAGCATGTGAAGTAGAACCTACACAATCGGTAGAAGAAGCTCCAAGAAATGAACCAGTACTAGCAAGGTATGTCAGAAATAATCACTTCGCTGAAAATATCATTGGTGACAAAGATGTAGGAGTATTGACTAGAAGAAGAGAAAGAGAGAATGTTTGTCTGCTTTCCAAAATAGTAAAGGAGGCTCTAAAAGATGAAGATTGGATCAAAGCCATGGAGAAGGAACTAGAGCAGATTGAGAAAAATGAAACTTGGACTCTAGTGCCCAGACCAGAGAAAAAAAATGTGATAGGTACCAAATGGGTGTTTAGAAACAAAATGGATGAAACCGATCAAGTAGTAAGAAAAAAAGAAAGGTTTGGATTATGGAGAAACCTTTACACCGGTGGCCAGGCTGGAAGTGGTCAGAATATTGCTTGCTTATGTTGCTTACAAGAAGTTTGAAGTTTACCAAATGGAAGTCAAATCGACATTCTTGAATGGTGTTTTAGAGGAAGAAGTGTACATAGAGCAACTAGAAGGGTTTGTATCAGAAGATGGAAGAGATATAGAATGCAGGTTGAAGAAGGCTCTATATGGGCTAAAACAAGCACCAAGAGCTTGGTATGAGAGGATGCACTCATATCTATTAAGGATAGGGCTGATGAGAAATAGTGACAACAGTAACTTGTATTTGAAGATCGAAGAAGAAGGAAAACATGTGATTGTAGAAATTTTTGTAGATGACATCATCTTTGGAGGAGATGATGAGATGAGCAGAGGTTTTGTAGAACAAATGAAGCAAGAGTTTGAAATGTCCATGATTGGTGAAATAAAATTCTTCATTGGCCTACAAGTATCTCAGCTAAAGAATGGTATATTCATTAGCCAGACCAAGTACATAAGGGAAATATTAAAGACTTTTGGAATGGAAGATTTAAAACCTATTGGAACTCCAATGGTTATAGGTTGCAAGCTCTCCAAAAATGATGAGTGTCATGAAGCGAATGAGACACTTTACCAATCCATGATCGGTAAGTTGCAGTATGTAGTACACAGTAGACCGGATATAGCACAAGTTGTTGGCTTGGTTGCTAGATTTGCTATAAATCCAAAATAGACTCATATGGTGGTGGTTAAGAGAATATTTATATACCTTAAGGGGATTGATGAGTATGGTCTCTAGTATCCACATAAGGGAGATTTCAAATTAAGTGTCTTCACTGATGCAAATTGGGTAGGGAACATTGATGACAGAAAGGGTACTAGTGGAGGTGCATTCTTTCTTAGAGGCGGGATTGTGTCATGGGCAAGCAAGAAACCAAATTTCATCTCTCAATCCATAGCTCAGATAGAGTATGTGGCTTCTGCAATCAACTGTACACAGGTATTACGGATCAAGAAATTATTGGAAGGTATCCAAGAAAAGGTGATTGAACCTATGGTGATTCACTGTGACAACACTAGTGCTATCAACATATCCAAGAATCTGATGATGCATTCCAAGACAAAGCATATAGCTATCAAATACCACTACCTCAGGGAACAGGTTCAAGATAAGGAAGTGAGGTTGGAGTATATACCAACAAAAGAGCAGGTGGTTGATATCTTCACCAAGCCACTATAGAAGGACACCTTTGAATACCTCAGAGGTAAGCTAGGGATGATACCCCTACCTGCATTAAAGTAAGCAAAAAAGGGCTCTACATAAATCTAGTATGATTTATTTATGAAAAATTTCTAAGATTAGATTGATAAGTGTGGACTACTCTAGTTAGGGGGAGTAGTCTTGTAAGTGTACTGAAATAAATCTTTGGCATTGTTGTCAAAAGGGGAGATTATTATAGTGTTGAGTAGAAGTTGTTGAAGAAAAGGATTGCTAGAAGTGGTTAGAGTGGTTTGTTGGAAACAAAGTATTGCTAGTGTTAGGGGGAGATATTCATTACTCAGAGAAGAAGTAATGACCGGTACAAAAATAAAGAAAGAAATAAAGAAAGTACATGCAGGAGCAATTGATAAGATATATTTTGAAGTGTTGCCATCAATGCCAAAGGGGGGATTGTTGGCATTGACAAAATTGATTAATCCAGTGAACCGGTAAATTAGCTGAGATTTGTCATTGATGACTAACACTGACTGGTGGAGTGGTACCGGTGGAGTGGTGTATCTCAATAGCAAAGGTGATGTCTTGTAAACAACATGGAAGAAGCATCAGAGATAGATGATCAAGGTTCAATCGACTCAAGGGAAGACATACTAAGCTAACCGGTTTGTCATTCAAGAAGATCGGTGTTAAGGTCAGATCTTCAAGTTGGCCATTTTAATGATGATGAAGTCACAGAAGGTGACTTAGGCAAGAAGGCTTGAGGTTCTATGCAAACTAGAACCTCATTGGCAAATAGAAAAAGAGGCTTGATGGAAATACTACAAACCAGTATCAAAGGATGAACTGATAATGAAGAGTGCAATGGTAAACCGGTAGACCAGTGAAGCAAAAGGAAGATAGGTGGTCACCATAAATCTCAGAGCAATGATCAGTTACATAGTTGTAATGGAAAAAGGTGAGTTGGTGAGTTTATGTCAATGCCAAACTAAAGGTTGGTGAAGTCAACCTTAGTCATCATGTAGTTAAGCCATGATTACTTGTGGATTTTTTGGTTTGCATTTAAAAGAATGAACTCAACCCAGAAGTTGCTATTTTTGGGGGATGTTGTGGCAGATTTGGATGAGTAGTTGGTGGAATTGTTGTAGGGCACACAGAGAAAGAGTGGGAGGATTTGAATTTGAAATCTACCAAAATTTGTGATTGCATTAATTAAGGAAACACCTAAAGGTAATGACATAGAGTGTATAAAGTATTTTGAGTTCATACAAAACATTTTTTATCGAAAAATTTGCACAGAGCAGATCCTGTGAGAGGCGATCCAAATTACAGAAGTGAAGAGTGAGGAAGTGCTAAATGATTTAGTAGAGAAGAGTGTGTGAAGTAGACTGGTAGATTGCAAAGCCGAGGGTATGAGAAGAGGACTGACAAAGTGCAGAGCCGAGGGAATAAGAAGAGAACCGGTGTAGTGCAGAGCAGACACAACCGATGTAGGCAAAGTATGATTTTCTTTGTGATCTGATCAAGCTATCAGTAGCTATTCTAGCAGATCAACTTCCTATTTCTTTCTAACCATTGCAACTCAAAATCCCTTAATCGGGTGGACTTTAATAGGTCCCTTTGTAAAATCCCTTAACCAGGTGACATCTTAATTGATGAGCCTAAGTCCTTTAACAAGGCTACCTTTAACATGGTAAAGGCACTAAAACGCCTTAAATATAATCCCTTAATTGGGTGGCACCTAACAGTGTCTTTGTAATCTCCTAATAGGGATTGCCCCTGACTAGGCGTACTCCAGAAGAGTGCAAATTTTGTGAGTTTCCACTCATACCGTGGTTTTTTTCCATTTGGGTTTTGACAAGATAAATCTTGGTGTTATTGTGTATCTTTTCATGCATGCATGTTCTTCTACAATAACTGTTTGTATTGATGAATATTAAGTTAGTGTAGACTTGAGTTAAAAGGTTTTAATTTTGTAAAACTGGTAAAGTGTTGATTCACCCCTCCCCTCTCAACACCAGTTGAGACAAATAGATATATCCAATAATAAAACATTTAGTTTTCAATAAAGTTATCAATTCAAGAATAAAACATCTGAATTTTATAGCTAGTGGTTTTTTAGAAATTTACTAAAGATTTACTTACATCTTTTATAGTTATAATATTGTATGAATGCATATAAAAAATTTCTCACCTAAGTAAATGTTATAACAAAGCCAATTCTCTAGAAATTCCACTATAAAGAAACCATAGAACTTTCAAAGTATTGAAAGCATCATTTGATGAATCAAATAAATATACACAATGATCTTATTGGGCATGTAAAATTTAGAACATTGAAATTACTTTGTAGAAAAAATATCAAAAACACACTAAATCTTCTTCAAGTTGGGAGAATTTTCACCCCTTGAGCGAAGGGCGTGGGAGATGGCCAACTATACAATAAAACATAAACCTTTAAAAAGATTTAATACCATCCATTGACACATCATACTTCTTTAATGTTGACTTCATTCTCTTCTAGTTTTCATGCAACCCTTTGTTCTTTTCAGTCAGTTTTCAGAATTCTTCCTAGTTTCCTTTTTGGAAATCTTCTCTTTGAGTTCCTTTATGTCTTCTTTTATCTCATTAAGCAACTATTTCTTTAATTATTTTATATCTTTCTTCATCTTCAAGCTATTAGAAACTAGCTCTTTTATTTCCTTCATTTCTCTCTTCAACCCATGCAATGATTTCTCTAATGTGTTAAGTTTGTTTTCCATTCCATTGGTAAAATTCTATGAAGTTCTCCCCATGTTTTCACCTTTTCCATCCAAATTTTGCAGTTTCTTCTTTTTTTATTATTTCAACAACACTTTCTCCATACAAATATCAGTTTTTTCTTTGTTGGTCATTTCAACAACACTATCATTCCATCCAAATATAATATCATCAACAAAAACAACAATAATCAAAATGTTATCATGATCAATCTTGAAGTACAAATTACTATTAGCAGTACCTTTGTTAAATCCTAGCTTCAACAGATACTTATCCAATTTGGCATACCTTTCTCTTGGGGCTTGCTTCAATCCATACATATCTTTCTTCATTTGAAAAACCATATCTCCTTGATCAAACAATTGAAATCCATCTGGTTGCTCAATGTACACCTCTTCTTCTAATCTTATTGTAAACATATAAATCTGACCACTTTCATAAATGAATATTTAATATTCATTTTAACCCCATTCCCCTTATTAATTAAATTATATTTAATTAATTTCTTCACATTCATCTATTTGATTAAATGAATTACACAATTTATTTAATTAAGTTCACCTAAACCTTTTCTAGCCTTAAATAAAATAAATTACTTTATTTAATTAATTCCCCTTTCTACCTTTTAATTAAATTGATCCTTCCAAATAAATAAATCTAATTTATTTATTTAAATCCCCCACTTGTATTTATGCAAGTTGCATCTATTTTGTTGAAAAAAAGTAATTTTGTTTTAATTAAAATCCTCCTCCATCCACTTGCATTTTCCTATATCTCCCACTTGCCTCCTAAACTCCCTTCTAGATTCTTCTAAATCCTTCCAGTTAGCCTAATTCATCTCCTAATTATTGTCACATTCCTAAGCAAAGAGAAGTCACTTCTCCAAGCCTCCAAAGTCTTTAAAAAACAATAAAGCCTTTGTCCATTCAACAAGCTAACTTGTTGAGTTCCCCCAAATTTGGAGGGACTCTTACAAATTTGTCCCCAAAGTCTTCCAAACAAAAAATGGTTAACTCAACCTTATTGCATGATTAGAGAATTTCTCTCTAACTTAACCCTCATCTAACCCAAGGGTCTCATCAAGCACTCGTGGCTTTACCTTTGGTTATCCCTTTAACCCTTGCACTAGAGTTTACCCCTTGGTAAAATCTTTATCCAATGGATGACCCTAATCTAAACTTAACCTTACCTCCTAGGGTAACCTTCATGTCTTCTCAAGCATTTAATGCTTCTTACATCTCCTCTCAAGCAACCTCTTGTTGACAATTATCACCATTTCATTGGTGAGAATTGTAAACATGGACTGATTAACTTTCAATCCTGACCCTTGTTAAGATTATTCAATCTTGACCATCCATTGCCCTATTTTCCCTATAAATAGAGCTCTCATTCTCTCATTTTTAAGATCCAAGTTTTTATGCATCAAACTTATAGTCATTTTACTTAGCATTGTAGCCTCTCTTTGTTAAATCATAATAGCATTTAGAAGCATTTTAAATATCATAGAATATCCATGCTAGACTAGTATATCATGTTAGGATAAATTTGCTAATCTTATTATCATTTTTATGCTATCTTAATCATCATAGTTTCAATAGCATACATGTCTTAGGAATGTATTCATGCATATAAATCAAACATCTCTTGTTCTTGGAGTTGTCATTCATAAGCCGCTTTTCTCAGTGATTTGAGAGCAAAAGTGAGACTTTAGGGATCCTATGAGATAGAGAACAATGGGACACCCCTTGGGAAGTTGAACTATCTCAAATAGTTCCTATAACTTGTACCAAGAGTCTCATTGGTATGTGGGTCTTTTGAATAAGGCTTTTACGTTTTTGTTGGCCTCATTTCTCGCATACATTTTTGGTGCTGACCATGGGGCTCACCCGCATAAATCACATCATTTTTGATTCATGACAAAGATTACAAGCATGTTGGAATACTATTTTAGCACGTCAGGAACTTTCGTAAGCGCATGCAGGGAAAATAGTAGTGCATTCATTGTACTATTTAGTGCATCAAAACCTTTTTCTAGTGCTTTTGAACTTTCTATTAACGCATAGTACTTCAGTTTATTTCTTGCATATAGAGATATCAGTGTAGCACATTTGGTAATCATTGTAGCACTTAGAAGTCTTTCTTTAGTGCATCTATAAATTTTTGTAGCACATCTGTGTAGAAGTCCAGCACGTGACTCTGTCAGAAAGAAAAAAAAAATTGTAACAGAACTAAAAGTTAGGCTTGTATAAGCTCATCTAGGACTTAAATTTTTCACTAACTTTTATTTTGCTGCAGGTTACTAATCTCTGTTTGCATATGGGAGGAGTTTTATTTAGGTATTTGATTATTTTATTTCTAGCTTTTTCAAGTTAGTTTAAAAAAATTTCATTTCCGGTTGGTTAAAAAGAACTTCATTACTACTTTGGTGCTTAAAACAAAACCTCACTTTCTTTTTTTGCAAAAGGATTAAAAAGAACTACAAACAAACTTCATTTTTGCAAAGGTCAAAAAGGATCCCATTTTTCCTTTGGTGTTAGTTAAAAAGAACTTCATTAATCCTTTGATGCTTAAAACAAAACCTCACTTTCATTTTGCAAAGGTTAAAAAGGATCCCTTTTTTCCTTTGGTGCTTAAAACAAAACCTCACTTTCATTTTTTGCAAAGGTTAAAAAGAATCTCACTTTCTTTGTTTTTGTACAAGGCAAGTAGAGTTTTCATTGAGGATTGATATCACGATTTTCCTTTTTTTGACCAAAATAACGATTTACTTTGTTGACCAGGTTTATTTTCCAAAGGTTTTGGAAATACACATTTTGCTATGAAGAGTTAAAAAGAACACCATGCTTGTTGGAGCAACATCTTTAAATAGAAGTTAGCAAATCATTGTCTTGAAGGTTAAAAAGAACCTTAATTTGGTGACCAAAAAGCCAAACCACTCTTATGCTTTCTTTACTTTAAGAATTTAAAACCTTTAGAAGGTCTGCCCTCCCGAGTTGCCCTTAGGGCGCCATTAATGGTCGGTGAGAAGGGAACAACCTAAGTGGGAAATGACTTTATCGCTAAGTGTTCCAACCCACTATAATCAAATGTGGAGGCTAATGAAAGTCCCCTTCAACAATTTTTCTTAGCGATTAGCCTTCTCCCAGTATCTTTAAGATACATAAAGCCTTTGTTCTAAAGGTTGGGAAGCCTCTCGGGGGGTTTTATCATTGAGACCGAATGAAATCCTGATTAAAAACTTTAGCATTAGAAGCTTTGAGCCAAGTCAGTTAGCAGACATTTTCAACATCATAGTGCAAGGGTAGGGAAGAATCTACCCCCAAGATTACTCACCATATATCTCCCAAGATAGCTACTCAATTGTGAAGCAATTCACTTTGAGTTAATTTCTGGCAAAAGGCAAAAAAACGGGCGCCCTCTAGGGGGTGACACAGCTGTTTGAGCTGACAAAGTATTGAGACTAGTGGGCTATGATGTTGTTGATGACCCTTGAATAAAGACTTTTCTTCATTTGTCTTATTTGTTATCTAAACCAGTGAAAACATCGGGGATTTGAACACATCCTCAAAAAAACATACACTACTTGTTTAGCATAAACAAAATGATTATCTCTTCTATGTGTCATGTTTTCAAGTCATTATTTTCAGAAAATCATCCATCAAAATCACAAGTGTTAATTTTCAAAATGGCAGAAACAAAGAAATTAGGACAGTTAGCGCATAGGAGAAACATCCTAGCATGTAGCAAACATTCAGTAGCGCATTTGAACCAAAACATAGTGCTTTCATCTATCAACTTAGCTCATAATCAGTATCATACTGGTGAAATTTCTAGTAGCGCTTATCATCATCAATGTAGCGCATTCAAACATCAGCACACCTCATTAGAAACATTTCATAGTGCTTTTAGTTCAAACATTAGCATGTAATCAAGACATAATAGCGCATAACCCATCCAGAACAGTCATTTTCAAACAGTCTAAAATAGTACATAGGAAAGGTAGCATAGCGCATAGGGAAAATTCTGTAGTGCATTCTAAAAATTTGTTAGCGTACCTGGTCTCTATCTTATCACATGATCAATTTTAGGGAAAAACAAAGAGAAAATCTTGCACTTTGGGAAAATTTTATCAACAACTTCAAATACCCTTTCAGGTCCTTTAGCAAACTCAGCAGTAAAACTTCGAATCTGATCATCACTAAGAAAATTTCCAAATTCAACAAGGCACTCTTGGAGTGAGTTTTCAAATCATTAAACTAGTTTGAGATCAGACTTCATCCAACAAAATCAAGGAGTATCAGAAACAAGTCATCAAAGTTTTGCCATCCAATGGATCCTATCAAAACACATACCTAGTTTAATCCTTAAGTTGTCAAATCAAGTTTCCATATCAGGAGACTTTATCCATATCATTTGACACACTTTGTCATGGAGGAGAATCTAACTAAACCTCTACTTGATAAAGTAAACTTGAGTATTCAAATAAAGTATCCAAATCCAAACAATAATGTCAACCTTTGATCATTCATGTATGACCACTCCTCATATTTTGAGAAGAACAAGTCTTCATCACAAAACTAAGTTGAAGAAGAGACAAACTGGTTCTAAGGCACTTGCAAAAAGGAATATACTTCTCTATATCAATCATCAACTCTTTGCATCACATCGTGCATTCTTGTGTCATATGTGATTGTATATCCAAGGCAAAAAAAAACAAGTTTGACAAGGAATATTTGAGAAGTAGAGATTACATTTAGAAAGAGACATTCAACCAACACCTAAATCATGGAGGAAGGATTAACCCTGCTTTGTTCCCACAATTTTGTATCATATATAATGAAGCTCAACCTGAGCCACCAACACCACCAAGAACTCCAATAGAAGAAGAAGAATTTGCCACAGTAGAAATATATTAAATGCCCATTGTCACTCAATCTCAGAGAAACAAAGAAAAGGAATCACAACCAAAATCGAGCATGGGTCGTAGATTATCCAATCCTTTTGATGAGTATGCCAATATGGGTGAAACAGAGATCACCGAGGAACTTGTCCAAGAATGTCAAGAAAACACAACATTCTAAAAACTCATGGAAAGACTTATTGAAGGAGGGAAGGAAAAATATCTACTCATGCTAACTAGAAAAGGAGTTAACATTCCAAAAGATTTCGATACAAAAAACTTAAGGAATATAGATGAGAAAATTTTAGGAACAAGATCATGAAATTATGCCTATCAAGAACAACAAAGAGAAGAAGAGACACATGATCGAGAAAACACATGCGAACAAGAACAGGACCATGCCCGTAATCGAGACAATCTTAATGAAAGAGGGGAAACTCTCCCTCGGAGGACAAATGAGCCCATGGTTTCTCTTACACAACAAATCCAAACACTGCAAAGACAAATGCAGGACATGCAACAAGGAACTATAGTGCGATACTCCTTGGACGAAATCGGTCCTTATCATTTTGATAGGAGATTTAACATGGTACCTTTTCCCCCAAATTTAGATATACCAAAGTATGACAAATACAATGGTAAAAGTGATCCCCGTGATCACATTTAGGAATTTTGTACCATGAGCCTAGAATTTTCTCACGATGACACTTACTTAATGAGATTGTTCCCAAGAAGTTTGGGAGGGAAAACAAAGGAGTGGTTGTCTAAACTCACACCTCCGATTAGATCATTTGATGATTTGGTAAACAAATTCATAACACAATACTCCTATAACGTTCAACACGCAATCACCATGTTGGATGCGTTTAACACAAAACAAAAGAGAAATGAAACATTCATGGTGTTTCTTCAGCGGTGGAGATGCATGGTTTCGAGATATCCTTGAGACGTGCCTAAGAAAGAAAAGATGGAAATCTTCATTGATAATATAAATAGTGAGATGAGTTATCAGCTCAAACTCCAATGCATACCATCTTTTTCCAAGTTGATAGAAAATGGAATCCAAGTAGTGGAAGCCTGGATCAAGAAAGGAACATTGAAGTTCTTAATAGAAGGTGTTAGCTCATCAAACACTAACCCCTTTAATAATCAAAACAAAAACAACACTTTAGACAAATCCATATTTTAGACAAGAAAAAAAAATATTGTTAATGATGGGGTAGTTGATGCCAATAATCTAAAATCTAAATAACCAATATTGGCTTTATCAAGTAACCCACCATCCAACAAAGATCAAAAAAGTGCTAACCAAGGCACCAATACTTATCCACAAAATACCAATGAAGGAAATAAAAACTACCAAGAAAACAAAATTAACCAAGGCAATAACATTAATGGAGGGAATAATGCAAACCAGAGAGACAACACCAATACTTTCCCATATCGATGCATCTACACACCATAAGGTCAAACCTTAGAATTATCATTTTGAGAACTCTTGGCAAATAAGATCATCACATTACCAGCCACGAACAACTTTGAACCCCAGATCAAACCACCTTGGTGGAGTGACTTGCATTTTTTTATTTTCATCAAAACAAAGGGCATCACACAAATGATTGCATGAGGCTGAAGAACATCATTCAGGACATGATCGATAGAGGCAATCTAACAATTGATAGTCACAAAATGAATGGTGACCATGAAGCCTTTAAAAATCCTCTTCGAAATTACAAGAAGGGAGGAGCTTCAACATTAAACGATACAAGCGGAGCTCATATAATTCACCTATACGAGAACACCATCAACCACATATCAACATATGACAACCAAGTCAATGTCGTAAAAATCAAGGACAAGAAAGAACATGAGTCGATAAATGTGAAAACCAGAGCACAAAAATATGTCTTGAAAGGAAACACCTCAACATCAACAACACTCCCCAAGACTCAATACAACTTGGTTGATCAACTGTGGAGAACTCATGCTCAGGTATCCATACTTGAGTTGCTCAAACTCTCACTAAAACACAAAGATATCTTGGAGCAAGCACTTGTCGAAACAAACTTTCCAAAAGATCTAGACATTAATCGATTCCAAGCCATGGTGGCTGATATGACAGGACTGCAGAACATATCCTTTTCTGAACATGATGATGTCTCCTTGAATCATCTGAAACCACCCCACTCCATATCAAAGTCTTAGTCTATAAACACCAAGTAAAAAGAGTGTTAATAGATGAAGGAGTTGGTCTCAATATTTGTACTTAAAAGCTTATCTATGAATGTGGCTTCTCTAAGCAGCTATTGATCCAAACAAAAAGGTGACCATCAAAGCCTATGATGATGAAGAAAGGTCATCCAAAGGATAAATAATACTACCTATTCAGGCAGGACCCATACAAAAGGACACCATGTGCCAAGTCTTGGACATAGACTTAACATACAATATTCTATCAAGGGTCATCCATGGATACAGGAAATGCAAGTAGCACCCTCTACATACCATCAATGTATAAAGTTCCTATACAATGGATAGGAAATTTCCATATCTGCAGATAATAACCCTTTTCAGCATTGGAATGCTATGGGGGTAGCTCAAGACAACCTGGTTCCACACAATAGGGAGGCCCAAGCTTCCCAGTATCTAATCATCATCAAGAAGAACTCGAGTCTTTATCCATAGACTTTAAACAAAAGATGAAAATAAAGGATCAAGGCATGGAGGAGTACTCTTTTGAACCCTTCTGTCTATCAAAATTGCCAACATCGCCAAAATCTTATGGACAACCTTCTGCATCAACATATAAGGCAATACAACCCAAAACCATGTTTGATGGTAAATTTATCCAATTGGGAACATTGTAAAATGAATCAGAAGAGAAATAAATCCTTAGTTGGCTATACAAGGATGAAGAAGAAGTCAGAGTTGCTACCATAGAGGTGGCTGTACCAACAAAACAATATGGAAACGGGTTTTGGATCATGCAACAGATGGGATACAATGACAAAGGACCTATTGGCAAGTGCCAAGAAGGCATTATAGAACCCTTGCAACCTCCTTCACAATTTATGAGAAATAAAATAGGACTCAGGTATGTACAACAGGTACCACATTGACATAAGCAAAATAACTATCAAAAACCTTCGTGAAGAGTAAAGAAGAAATATAATAAAGACTCATGGCAAGAAGAACTACACCAAGTAGCAGAAACAATAAGGAAAGAGCAAGAACATCAAGACCATGAGAAATGACAAGAGAACTGGCCATTCAAAGGGAAGAAGCTTCTTATAAGAAGGTGCATCATGTGCAAGAACATGATCAAACCGAGATAAAACCATCACCTGAAGAAATTGCCACTCACAAATGAGAAACATTGTATGAACAAATACAAAGAGTACAGGTAAGCACTAACCCTGAATTAGAACAAGCTACCCAACTTGTGTCAATCATCAGTAATATTTTCTCCCCATACAACATACCTATCAACTATAGTGTGAGAACCTAGGACAATGATTTTGAAATAGATTCTAATGAATATGAATGATATAGTTGTTTTGATATCACTGAAGATATTGAGGTGGATACCATCCATTCATAAACATCCCTTCTCAGGAGGGACAAGGCTCAGAATCTCGATCTCTTGAATTTGGACCACGACATATCTACAAGGCTAGTGAGAATGAGCAGTGACAATACGAACAAGGCTACAGCAAAGATAATACTGTCAAAGATCCTGACAATACCATAGACCTAACTAGTATCCCAAACAATTATAACAATGACTCTATCATGACACTTACTGCGGCCAATCTCAACCCACCAAATGACTCCTTACTGCTCATATATCCTGATCTCATAGACTGGGAAGAACCTAACACCATGATCTACAATATTCCTAGATGATGAATCTATTGTCCAATACCTCTTATCAGTCAACCCCGAAATATGCTCTACCAGCAAACAAAATAATGATATCTGCAATTAGGGGAGTGCCAAGTCTCTCAGTCACAAAAATGAAATAAACAAAAGATCTAATGGTGAAAACTAGTCAATGGCAGTATTAGATCCCAAAAAAGTAAAAATAAAGGATGCATCTGAGGGCGAAAACCTTTTTGAGGCACCTAAAGATGGGAGACTTGACACTCTTCTGGAGCATTATCAAGAAAGGTCACCAATATTGATTGAGCCAACTCAATCAATAAACATCGGTACTGATGTAGTAGTCAAAACCATACACCTATCAGAATCACTTACATAAGAGGAACAACCATATTTTATCAAATTCTTCAAAGAAAAGAAAAACAATTTTATTTGGTCGTATGCTGATATGCCCGGAATAGACCTGAACCTGATCATGCATCATTTATCCATCGCTCCAGGAGCTAAGCCAATCAAGCAGAAATTAAGAAAAATGAATCCACATGTGGCATTATTGGTCAAAGCAAAACTAAAGAAGTTACTAGATGTCGGATTCATCGGACCTATAGACTATGCTGAATGGATTTCAAACATTGTACCAATTTCAAAACCCGATAGAAGCATCAGAATATGTACATATTTTAGAGATGTCAACAAACCATGTCCAAAGGATGACTTTCCTTTACCAAGCATTGACATAATTGTGGATCTAACAGCAGGCCACACAATGTTATCATTAATGGATGGTTTCTTTGGCTATAATCAAATTAGGATAGCCCCAAAGGATCAAGATAGAAATACGTTCACCTGTCCATGGGGAATGTATTGTTGGAACATCATGCCTTTCAGCTTGAAAAATGCTGGAGCAACTTATCAAAGAGCCATGACAACAATCTTCCACGATATGATGCATACCTTCATGGAGGACTATGTGGATGACTTACTTGCTAAATCATTCACCCAAGCAGAACATATGGGCATATTAGATAAAATATTTCAAAGATTGGAGCAATTCAAGGTTAGACTAAACCCTAAGAAGTGTGTCTTCAGGGTCACATCAGGTAAACTGTTAGGCTACATTGTGTCAGAAAAGGGAATTGAAGTAGATCCAACAAAGGTACAGGATATCATGGAAATGCCACCTCCTAAGAACATTATCTAGTTCAGATCTTTGCAGGGACAACTACGACCCATCAGGCTATTTATAGCCCAACTAGAAAATAAATGTCTCCCATTGAGTCACCTTCTTCACAAGAATATACCTTTCAGATGGGAAGACAAGTGTGTGGAATCATTTTACCAACTCAAGCAATATCTAATGAATCTACCAGTTTTAGTACCACCAATAGTAGGCAAGTCGCTCATTCTCTACATATCAACAACAAAAGTATCATTGGGGGCATTGCTAGCACAACAAGACCCAGAAGGCATGGAATGAGCTATTTATTACATCAGCTGAACTTTAAACGGATATGAGCTAAATTATAGATTCATTGAGAAGGATTGCTTAGTAGTGGTATTTGCCTCTCAAAGTTCTGCCACTATATGCTAGACCATACAATCAAACTGGTAGAAAAAATTGATCCTCTCAAGTATTTACTTAGCAAAGCAGCTCTTAGAGGACGATTGGCTAAGTGGGTAATGATTCTCAATGAGTTTGATATCCAGTACATAGAACATCGGGCTATCAAAGGATAGGTAATTGCAAATCAACTGGCTGAAGCACCACTACCAGATCAACAACCGCTACAAATGAAATTTCAAGACATGGATGTCCTTACTATCACACCCAAGCAATGGACCCTATACTTTGGTGGATACTATACACAACATGGATCTAGTGCTGACATCTTGTTTGTCACTCTAGAAGGGCACACAATTCCAAGATCTTATAGACTGATGTTTCCATGCACCAACAACATCAATGAATATGAAGCTCTAGTAACATGAATCAAAATAGCTTTGGAATGGAAAATCATAGAATTGAGAGTCTATGGGGATTCTCAATTAGTTGTCAATCAGATCGATAATAAATATCAGACAAAGGATGACAAGCTCCTGCCTTACAAGAGAATGATGGATGATTTCAAACGGTACTTTGTACACATCACCTTTGAGAAAATCTCAAGATTGGACAATAGAGCTCATGATGAAATGGCCACTATCACTTCACTACTGCAAATTCTATAGAAATAGAGTCATTATGAGTTCCTGGTAGAGCAATTGTTTTCCCTAGCCTATGACAATTTTGCATCTCAAGTCATCTATGCCCTAACCAGTTCAGACTCACCTCTATATGGGACAATCTATGATTATCTTGAAAAAAATACTCTTCCACCCAACCTATCTCACAACCAAAAAATAAGCTTCATCTAGCAAGCCACCCGCTATACCTTAACCTCTCACACACGTTACCATTGAGGTCTAGATGCTACTCTTCTTTGATGCCTCGATCACAATGAATCTGACTCTTCCTTACATGAGCTTCATGAGGGTATCTCTGGTACGCATTCAAGTGGTCCTACTCTCACCAAGAAACTTCTAAGAATGGGATATTACTGGCCGACAATGGAGAAAGAGTCCTATCAATTTGCAAAGAAATGTCCTAAATGCCAAATTCATGGCAATCTTATCCATGCACCAGCATAGGAGCTACAATCATTCACCACATCTTGGCCTTTTTGTCAATCAGGACTTGATTTGGTAGGGAAAAATTATCCTTTGTCTTCAAATGGACATAAGTTCATTATCACTGCAACACAATATTTTAGAAAGTGGATTGAAGTAGTCCCGATGACCACTATAACTTGAAAATAGATCACCTCATTTATTCTCAATTATCTCATTTGTAGATATGGCATTCCCAGTTCCATCATCATAGACAATGCGCATCCTTTCAAAAATCAAGATGTGTGAGAGCTATGTGAACGATTCAAAATCCAACATTGCTTCTCCACACCTTACTACCCACAGGGGAATGGTCAAGCAAAAACATCAAATAAAACAATTTTGAAAATCCTCAAGAAAACAGTAAATGATGTGGGAAAGGATTGGCATGTACAACTCAATTCGACACTTTGGGCATACAGGACTAGTATCCAGACACCTATAGGAGCTGCACCATATTCATTGGTGTATGATTTAGAAGCAATTTTACCTCTTGAGGTAGAAATCCCATCTCTCTGAGTATCTTTGAAGGGCCTCATACCAAATGAGGAATATCGAGTAAACAGATTGCATGAACTAGAGCTTCTTGATAAAAAATGACAACATGCCTATGACCATCTCAAGGCATATCAACAACAAATGTATAGAAGCTATAATCACAAAGTCATCCCAAGGGATTTCAAAGTTGGTGATCTCGTACTAAAAGAAAATCCAAGAAATCAGCAAGATCAAGAAAAGAAGGGAAGTTTGAACCTAACTATTTGGGTCCCTTTGTCATCATATCAACCTATGGATCATGCACCTATCAGTTAACAACTTGAGAAGGGGACATGCTTGATGAACCAACGAACAATATCCATCTGAAGAAATTCTACACTTGAGTCGTCCAATGCACGAAAAAAGAAAAAAATACAAAATAATAATAATAATAATAATAAAAGTGCAATAAAACAAGTAGTGAAAACTTGGAAATAGGTGCTATTTGTGAGAGAATGGCTCCTCTATCTATCAGTACTCATATCTTTGATCCATCTAAGTCTCAACTAATGGCCATTGCCCAACACTTATTCACGCAGCATTATCCCAGACATACTTAGCATAGTCACTATCCTTGATTATCCAAAAATAGTTCTCCATATCATATCCCACCATGGCTTGGTGATCAATGTATATATCCACATTGATAGATATCTATGCCTAGGGGCAGCATTCCTCTCACTTTAACCATTTTGACAACAAAACAACAAGGATTGCAACATCCTAGGGAACTAATGTCAACAACTGCTCATCAGAATAGAAAGCAAAATCATTATCCAACTATAAACTTTAACACACACATGATGGATGATTTTCTGAATTATTATTTGTTTACATATAGCATGAGGTTTTGACTATTTTGTATCTTTATTTCTGAATTATTAGATCTCCTGAGCTACTCGAGGATGCATTGAGCTAGAGAAGCAACAAAGGAATTTGATATTTTTTCTTTGGTTTTTTTGTCTATGAGGCGATCATTCGTATGGTGCAAATTTGTCTCGAGACATGATTGGAAACATATCATTGAAGAAATTTTCCACTTTGCACATATAAATGGTTAACTCTTGTCTATTTTACGCAAGCAACACTCAGGTCATCTTGGTTCAATTATATCTCGACGCTTGTGCCGCCTTGCAATATCAAAATCCATGTAAGTTTTACTTAGGTCGTTATGGTTCAATTATACCATGATGCTTGTATTAACTTCAAACATTCCAAAATCTCAATGATGACAAACAAAACATAGCACAAACAAGTGTCTACACTAGAATGACAACGGCAAAATCATATCATTTTGCATTTAGTTGCGTATCATTTTAAACGTGCATTTATTTGCATATCATTTTAAACTTGCATTTAGTTTCATATCATTTTAAACTTGCATTTAGTTGCATATCATTTTTAAACTTGCCTTTAGTTTCATATCATACATCTCACATCATTATCATTATCATACATCTCATTTTCAAGATACATCTCATAAATCAAAGTAATCAATGCAATGTATCATCACATTTTCGCTCATCAAAACCATGAATCATACATTCACATCATAATCAAAATCAAGAGCATTATTATCTAAGCATCAAATCATCATCATAGAATCTCATATCAAAACATAATGCATATCATAAATCATCATCAATAACACATCACATGTGGATTAGAGAAAATCAGTGCTATATATATATATATATATCATGTTTGTCAAAATACAACAAAGTAATAAAAAACAACAAAGACAGGTCTCTCAAGAATGACTATCTCCTAAGGATGACGGTCTAGCAGTAGATGTTCCAGCTCCTGGATCTCCACCAAGTGGATGATGTCAGGTAGGCCCCATAACTCCCCTACTCTCTATCCTCATATGACTACAGCCGGATCAACTGGATGCCACTACAGTATAGCTAGGAGCTTTGTGATCTCTAGGGACCACCTCCTTGTATAGACGCCTATAATACTCGACTCCTTGGCCGAGTACTATATCTCTCTTAGCATGTCTCGCATCGAAGCACTAGCTGCTGCTCTTTCCAATCTATCAGCAAGGTCCTCTGCTCAACCCTAACACTCTCTCTTCATATCCCGCTCTGCCATAACCTGTGTATTTTGGCATTGTTGTGCTAACACTTGTGCTTGCAGCTCTTACATCATGTCCTATGGCACTCTAATCTGTGAATCCTTTCGATGGGTGGGTACCCTAATCTGAATGGGTACCTATATCATGGTCCCACGCACACCTGTCCTTATGCAAGGCTTCGGTGGACGTAAAATATCAGATCTCCTCCTTTGGGCAAGTTGCATATCATCCTCTATACCCCCACCACAACTAGCAAGGCATCTACCCTACCAACCCCACCAATACCAACAATGAGCCCACCTCCTCCCCCTCTATCTAATCCACCACCTACTCCACCACCTCCTCTCCCCCTATCGCCTTCTCCTCTCCCTCTATCTAATCCACCTCCTCTCCCCTATCTCTGACTCCTTGACCACTTCCTCCACCATCCCCACCTCCCTCTCCTATCTCCTCTCCCTCCTCATCTCTCCATCTAACTCCCCCTCACCTCTGTGGCTCCTCATCCTCATCATCATCAAAAGAAGGCAACATCTCTGCCATATCAGATATACATGTCATTGCATGTGCCACGAAGTACGCTGAAAACTCCTCTGTCATACCTGCATCCACAACCCCAACCCCATAATCCCAGATCTACCTTGCCAGTGTCATGTACTCCTCCACCATTGCTACATATCCAAAGTGGGTCCCCACTCTGGTACATCCTATCACCGACAAGCATATAAACAGGCTCCCTATGGCATTCCCTATTGTCTACCATACTTCCTTTGAACACAACTATGCAAGAATCGCTCAATAATAAAGGGCGCCTGCCCGATCAGGTACCTCGACATATATACATAGGGCATCTCTATCCCATCCTCTACCCACACCTTGCAATCCATATACTGTCTCCAAATGACCATATTGATATCATCAAATGCCCTCCGCCAATGCTCTAGTTTTCCAAGCTTATGCTGGACAACTATACTTGTATACCCATAAATGCAAGACCGACCAACTGGCCTATCCTTGTCTCCAAGCGGTCTCGACACAGGAATGTGCTCTCAGGCCCACACCTATAACAATGTCATCCTAGCTGATAAATTGCTATATCCTAGATATACCACTTGGTGAAGCTCTTTGTATAGATGGGCCAACATACAGGACCCCCATGCAAACCTATGCCCCTGCATCACCATGTCCTCCAGCACCAATCCCCATCCCATGACTAGTCCCTTCAACCTATGATCGAGAAGTAGGAATCCCCCAATGAAACCTTCTAATACAAATGGTAGTGAAGCATAACCAAAATCTAGAAACTGCTGCAATGGAATCTCATAACCACTGATCTGATCATCCTGGAAGATGTGATGGAGAGCCTCTATCCCACCCTCCTTAGTCTGCTCATACAACTATTGGCATTTTTGATGTTTATGTTGTGATTGTCATTTATGGACACACACTTGCATTGAGATCCACTTTATATGTATGAGCTAGAGCTCAACTGGTATCTGTTCCAACCGGTATGTTGTATTCTAGTCTTTATACTATTGGTGATTTTGCAGAATGTGTTTCCCAGTTTGAAGCGGCATGTCGACCCCAAGTGGTTCATAGATCTCAAGTGGTACGAGGGAGCTAAGCAACACAACACATTCTTTCTAGTCTTCATTTGTCAAACCGATAACCGGTATTTTGTATGAACCGGTAATACTCTGTGATGAGTTACCAACTGACATTTTATGATGAGTTATCAATCCACTGATTATTTGACGCTACCGACACACTGACAGTGCTTCTTATGTCATGTTACTGAGTATGTCTAGATTCATTGAACCTAGGAAATTGTAATGTAATCCTATTGGACCGACATAAAATCAGATTCCTTTAAAATGACATCATGTTTAGGGTTTTAGGTTGTTAAAAAGGGTTTATGTTGTGACTAGGGTTTAAGGTGGTTGATGAGTTGTTAGAGCGATCTTATCTGAGAAGATCAAGTTGTAACTGAGTGAGAGATAGAGAAGACTGAAGTAATGCTGGGATGCATTAGCAGTGAGCTATACTGGATCTAACCAAGTGGTTTGTGCTATTAGATAGATCAAACACTTGTTGATTACTCACATCTTTGACAAGTCTGTAGCCCTTAACTGGGTAGGCCCAAAAGCCTTTTGTAAAATCCTCTAACAAGGTGGTTCACCTCTATGAATCTAAAATCCTCTAGCAAGGTAGTCTTTAATCGAACTTATCTCCTAACAGAGATTGAGATTCCTAACAGGATCTGTTCTGGTGAAGAACATTGTAAGACCTTAACCGGTTTGACCTTAACCGGTCTGGTTTCTATTCTGCAGATAGTGACTTGTGAGTTCCATCTCACCATGGTTTTTCCCAGTTGGGTTTCCACATCAAATATCTTGTGTTATGGTTGTATTGCTTTTGTGGGTGAATGCCTTATTTGCATTTTGGTTTGCATGTGTGTTAACCAGTCTATCTGTTAAACTACTTTACCGGTTTATCTTCAGACTGTTTAAGGGTTTTAGTGCATTGATTTTTGGCATACTAATTCACCCCCCCTCTTAGTATTTATCAATAACAATAGATCCCCAACCATAGGAATCTACAAAATCCAATAACAGTCCTCTGGTGTGATTGTCATCTCGCCCGCAGCTAAGTAGAAGGTGTTTGTATCACTATGCCACCTCTCTGCCAAAGCTAATAATAAATCTTGGTTAATGATATACCAAGGCATGTCTAGTAAAGAGGACAACCCACATCTCTTAATAAAATTTCTGTCAGCTTGTGAAAAAGATGGAATCAATGTCCATGGCCTCGTAAATTGCTCTTGAGACTAGAGCACGCCAAGCTCTGCCTGCAAAACAATAAGTATCCATCATCAGTTCCCCAATCTATCTGATATATCAAATCAAAGCAAAATCGACTTGAAACAACGAAGCATTTCAAGAACACATCATACACATATTCACATCAATCCGTGAATAAATTAAATCTGACCCATATCACAAGCATCAAATTAGGACTCATATTGAGAATCAAAGACCCATATCGCAAGCATCAAATCAGGACCCAGATCAAGAATCAAAGACCCATATCGAGAAATTAATCAAAGATCCATATCAAAAACAACATCAAGGAATCATATCGAAAATCAGGAATCATATCGGAAATCAAGAATCAGGAACCATATCGAAAATCAGGACTCATATCGAAAATCAAATCAGATCCATATTGCAAGCATCAAATCAAAACTTATATTGGAAAACATCACATCAAACTCATATCAAAAATCAAAAACTCATATCGAAAATCAAAACCATATCGGAAAGCAACATCAAGATCCATATCAAACTCAAAATCAGGATCCACATCAAATATCAATCAGCTTGGCACTCCATATCAAAAGCAATT
The DNA here is from genome assembly GCF_030272615.1 of Cryptomeria japonica. NCBI lineage: Eukaryota > Viridiplantae > Streptophyta > Pinopsida > Cupressales > Cupressaceae > Cryptomeria > Cryptomeria japonica. Next base: position 534,676,106 of record NC_081408.1, read on the forward strand.
CATATTGACAACAATAGACTCAGACCATCATACACCAGCATATTAGAATCAAACATCATCACAAAGCAGGACTCACATTGGCTCAGGAACCATAATAGAACAATCAGAAAACACATATTGACATCTACACCTTCTATCTAATCTATTCGACTCATGATACATTCTTCACAATCACTTTTTCATCAACTTTGGACCCTAGGCGCTAAACTAGGGCTCCTAAGTGCTAAGCTACCACTTATGTGCTATCCTTTTTCATCAATGTGCTAGAAATAAACCCCTACGTGTTAAGCCTATCCCATGCGCTAACTAGACCTCCCATTGCACTACCCTGTTAACCCTTGCGCTAAACTATCCTATGTGCTACTCAACCTACCCATTGTGCTTTTATGAAGACCCCATGTGCTATAATATCCTATGTGCTATCCTATTCCCCGTCAGTGCTACCATATGCTACCCAGACACTAAAACACCTAGGTTTTTGCTATGTGCTAACATTCCTATCGTATGTGCTAAGAAAATTAACCTACATGCTACCCCAACAAAAATCGATTCAAATTTCAAAAATGTGATCAAAATGAGTAAAATCAATAAAAAATGTAGAGATATTTCAACCACTTACTGGTGGGCCATAGGTGGCAGGTCTTCGATATCGCCTAACGCACTCAAATAGGTGCGAAGCACATGGAATGGGTATCATCGTCAGAGCTCTAAATGTCACAATCACAAAAAGGCAAGTATGCAAATGATTTTTCAAAATCACTTTTTACCTCTTAATAGGGTAAAATAAAAAATATTAATAAGTGGGGCATGCATTTTTCTCACTTTTTCATTTTTAACCTTATCAACATCATTTTCGGGAGATGAACCAATCATGTGCATTCAACGTAGTCAATATTCTCATATTGCAATTAATCCAAAAACGCCCATCAATTTCACAAATTTTTCACTAGATCCTTGATTCATGTCCCAAGGGGGCATCATCAATATCGTTCATTAAATATGGGGCATCATATCAACATTTCGACACACAACATCATATCAATCAAATTTTGACAACATATTCGGCAAATTTTCTTTGAATCAACATGTTCACACATGCCACTTCAAAGAGGGGCAAAATGTAGATGTATAAATCTGACCACTTTCCTAAATGAATATTTAATATTCATTTTAACCCCATTCCTCTTATTAATTAAATTCTATTTAATTAATTTCTTCACATTCATCTATTTGATTAAATTAATTACTCAATTTATTTAATTAAGTTCACCTAAACCTTTTCTAGCCTTTAATTAAATAAATTACTTTATTTAATTAATTCCCCTTTCTCCATTTTAATTAAATTTACATTTAATTAAATTGATCCTTGCAAATAAATAAATCTAATTTATTTATTTAAATCCCCCACTTGTATTTATGCAATTTACATCTATTTTGTTGAAATAAAGTAATTTTGTTTTAATAAAAATCCTCCTCCATCCACTTGCATTTTCCTATATCTCCCACTTGCCTCCTCTCCCTTCTAGATTCTTCTAAATCCTTCCAATTAGCCTAATTCATCTCCTAATTATTGTCACATTCCTAAGCAAAGAGAAGTCACTTCTCAAAGCCTCCAAAGTCTTTAAAAAACAATAAAGCCTTTATCCATTCAACAAGCTAACTTGTTGAGTTCCCCCAAATTTGGAAGGACTCTTACAAATTTGTCCCCAAAGTCTTCCAAACCATTAATGATTAGCTCAACCTTCTTGCATGGTTAGAGAATTTCTCTCTAGCTTAACCCTCATCTAACCCAAGGGTCTCATCAAGCACTCATGGCTTTACCCTTGGTTATCCCTTTAACCCTTGCACAACCCCTTAGGTAAAAGCTTTATCCAATGGATGACCCTAATCTAACCTTAACCTTACCTCCTAGGGTAACCTTCATGTCTTATCAAGCATTCAATGCTTCTTACATCTCCTCTATAGAAACCTCTTGTTGATAATTGTCACCATTTCATTGGTGAGAATTGTAAACATGGATTGATTAACTTTCAATCCTGACCCTTGTTAAGATATCCAATCTTGACCATCCATTGCTCTATTTTCCTTATAAATAGAGCTCTCATTCTCACATTTTTAAGATCTAAGTTTTTATGCATCAAACTTATAGTCATTTTACTAAGCATTGTAGCATCTCTTTGTTAAATCATAATAGCATTTAGAAGTATTTTAAATATCATAGAATATCCATGCTAGACTAGTATATCATGTTAGGATAAATTTGCTAATCTTATTATCATCTTTATGCTAGCTTAATCATCATAGTTTCAATAGCATACATGTCTTAGGAATGTATTCATGCATATAAATCAAACATCACTCATTCTTGGAGTTTTCATTCTTAAGTCACTTTGCTCAGTGATCTGAGAGAAAAAGTGAGACTTTAGGGATCCTATGAGATAGAGAACAATGGGACACCCCTTGGTAAGTTGAACTATCTCAAATAGTTCTTATAACTTGCACCAAGAGTCTCATTGGTGTGTGGGTGTTTTGAATCGGACTTTTATGTTTTTGTTGCCCTCATTTCCTGCATACACTTACAACATCAATTCTTGCCACAAGGGTAAAAGTTTCTTCAAAATCAATTCCTTCCATTTGAGAATATCCTTTCCAAATAAGTCTTTCTTTCTTTATAATAACTTCTCCTTGCTCATTTAATTTTTTCTCGAGGACCCATTTGGTTCCAATTAAATTTTTTATCTTATGTCTGGGGACAAGAATCCATGTATTATTATTTTCAATTTGCATCAATTCTTCTTCTATTGCTTTTACCCAATGTTCATCTTTACATGCTTTATTCACATCCTTAGGTTCAATCTTTGAAATCAAACAATACTCAACTTGATCATCAACAATTATTGATCTTGTTTGAATACCTTTATTTCTATCTCATATGATCTAATTTTTTAGAATGATTCAATCCTACATACTTGATTTTGAGTTTGAGGTTGCTTCCCTTTGTTAATACTATCATTTTGATCATCGAAATCATATCTGTAAGATCTGTATTGTCTCTCATTGCTTTCATCAACACTGACATTTGCACTCTCAACTATCTTCCTTAGTCTCTTGTTATAACATTGATATAATTTTCTTTTAGTAGAATAACCAATAAATATTCCTTCATCACATCTAGCATCAAACTTTCCTAGATCTTCATCCTTCTTGATATAACATTTACTTCCAAAAATTCTAAAATATTTAATAATAGGAGCATGACCAAACCATAATTCATAAGGAGTCTTATCGGTATCACCTTTGATATGCACCCAGTTAAGAGTGTAAACACCAGTACTCACGCCTTCTCTCCAATAGACATGCAAAACATTTCCTTCCAACATCATTGTCCTAGAAGTTTCTTGAATAGTTATGGTTTTTCTTTCTAAAACTCTATTTGTTGAGGGGTTCTCGGAGAAAACAATTATCTTCTTATCCCATGTTCTTCACAAAATGCAATGAACTCAGTGAAAGTGAATTTGCCACCTCTGTCGAAACTCAGACACTTCAGCTTCAATCCTATCTCTATCTCAACCATAGCTTTGAAAATCTTGAATTTTTCTATAGCTTTAGACTTCTCCCACAAGAAAGTAACCCGTGTCATCCTAGAATAATCATCAATCAACAACATGAAATATGTCTCCCTGCAAGCTGCTAAGTCTAGAAGGACCACACAAATTAATATGCACAAGATCCAATAATCCATTTGAATAATGCTTCTTACTCTTGAAAGAAACTCTGGTTTGTTTCTCTATCTAACATTCCTTACACATAGTGTTAGCAGGTTTCATCAACTTAGGAAGATCTCTCACCACCTGAGTATAACTTATCTTGACAATGTTGTCAAAATTTATATGACACATTCTTCTATGCCACAACCAACTTTCATCAACCTGAGCAATCAAACATCTTTTACTAGCATAATTTAAGTGATAGATATTACCTTTAGTCTTTGTACCTATTGCAATCTCAATTCTGGAGCTACCTAAGATTCTACACTTGCCATTCTTGAATTGAAGATCATATCCCTTGTCAATCATCTATCCAACACTCAAAATATTATTCTTTAGACCTTAAACATACAATACATCATCAATATTGTGCTTACTATCAAGAGAAATGGATCCTCTACCACGGATTATACCAACTTTATCATCACAAACTTCACAACTCCACCTTCATACTTTTCCAAACTCACAAACTTACTCTTATCACCTGTCATATGGTGAGAGCATCCACTGTCAATCACCCATTCATCTTTCTCTTCAACTTGAGCAACCAAAGCTCTTTCCACATTCATGCAGCTAGCAGAATCAGTAGGCATTGGATCATCTTCCTTAATAGCAATAAACCCCCATTCATTATCACTTGCATTTCCTTTATTAGATTCATCATCTGACGCACCTTCATTAGCAAAAAAATAAAACCTCTTTTGAAATTTAGGCTTATAGGGTTTTCTAGGAACTCTCTCCGAACACCTTGAGGAAAAATGCCCTATCTTTATTGCAAGAAAAACATTTAAAAACCAATTTTCCTTCATACTCATCGGCTCCTTTGGGTAATCTCTTGGCAATAAGTGCTTCAAGCACCTCAAGATCTCACTCTTCTTCTGTAATTTCCTTCTCTCCTTCTCATATCTGGACATCCACCTTGAAGAACTTTCTCCCAGATCATATCTCCATTTATCCTTTTTGAAAATAGTAGCTTTGAATGCAAATTCTACCTTAGGAAGAGAATCACTAAACTCAATCAACTCAAAGGCTGAAAGTTTACCAATCAACATGTCCTTGGTTACATTTTTCATAGTTCTGATCTCCTCAATAGTAGCAACTTTATGCTTGTAGGATGCAGGTAAAGATTTAAGCACTTTAGAAACAATCTCTGATTCTTCCAACTTCAAACCAACACATCTAATATTGTACACAAGTTCATTCACCTTTTGCATGAAATACTCATCTTCATCCATCATCAACATTTCATATTTTTCTTTTAGGCTCTACAACTTGGCAATCTTTACATAACTGTCTCCTTCATACAAGGTTTCCAACTTCTTCCAGATCTCATGAGCAGTCTACAATTCTATAACATTTGTCATCTCAGAAGCAGTCAAAGAACTTAACAATGCTTCTTTAGCCCTAATGTTGTATTCAACACTTTTGATCTCATCTGGAGTTGAAGGTCCATTTGCAAGAATGGTATACTTGTCTTTAGTAATATCCCAGTAAGGTTCACCAATTCATCTTAGATGACACTCCATGTGATTCTTCCAAAGAAAGTATTTAGTACCATCAAATCTCAAACTGTCCTTCTTGTAATTTGCCATCTCAAATCACCTCAAGCAGTGAAGCTTCTTTGGAGGAACCTTCTTTGATACCAATTGATGAAAACTATTTGATACCAATAGGGTAGATAATAGGGGGGAGTGGGGGTGGAATTAGTTATCTCAAAAACTCACACAACTTGAACTTATTCTCAAATCTGATAATTAAGCATGAAAACATAAATCATCAATGCACCATGAAAACACATAACACCAAGATTTTTGACGTGGAAAACCTGGTCAAGGGAAAAACCACGGTGGGGATGAACCCACAAAATAGGTATAATGTATTATAAGTATTACAATGGGAAATGCATATGCATTCAAGCACATTGCCTAGAGCTCACTACTCAAAAAAAAAAGAGGAAGGCTCATTGTCGATACAAATAATCTCATATTACATCTAGAAATCGTGACTAAGAAATAACATCTCTTTAATGCCTGGTTCAGTCCCGTTGAAACACAAAAAAACTTTCCTCTTCACACTTCTCTACCTTAAAACTTAGATGTATACATTCAGCGAACATACACACTTTCTCTTATCCACAACACACTTAGCTACAAAGATATTATAATTATTTAGATATGACATCAACCTTGGAGAATCAACAAGGTCAGCTCAAAACTCATCACCTAATTACAAAAATACAACTACACTCAACACAATATATCATGCAACAAGAAATGTTGGTAAAGACATAGCATGGACCCAAATATTTTGCCTCGAACACGTTACACCTCCAATAATTATGTATCGAACATCTGCAACACACTACAAGCATCTAGTTGGCCAAGAACATGAAGAACATCAATATACTAGAGAAAATATCAATTACGATCTCAACAATCAATGCAAACCACCAACACAAAAGATACACGATTCAAAAACATCAAAAATCATCATGAATTACCATAGAAACATCCACACAAACATAAATTGCTAGAATCACCAACATCATCATACCAAACCTCTGGAACACTAACTTCAATGACTGTCAACCTTAAAAAATTACTTGCAGAGCTCCAAACCACAAACCACTTGAATTGAGGATACACACCAGCATCCCAAACATATCTCCAAATCCATAGATTAGAATATTACAATGCTGAGCAATGTAGTTGAAAATAATGACACTTCATCACCACTGAACAACTTAAAAACTAGCTACAACTCAGATACCCATAACTCAATCAAATCTTCATGCGGACCTCTGAAACTTGCACTCAACAAACTATAGACAACCCTCTATAAACCCTTTAATCCACAAACTCTGATCTTCAACATGTTGAACAGACTAACTCACTGAACTTCATTGCATCACTATCATAGACATATAAATATGTTGACATCAATGACAACACATCTCTCAAATATCACTCAAGCACATATTTGCAGCATACTTCCAAGAATAGTGACCCCCACAAACACTCTACTATCAAGAAGCTTGTCATATCTATGTTTTACAAATAAAATCATGCTTTTGTACACTTTTTCCATAGAAATTGATGCTATAATTTATTAGGGTGTGTAAGGACCTGCTTGTCCTAACCCTAATTTAACCACCATAGTAACTTACAATAAAAATTAAATTAAATTTTCTATTATTATACATGAGAAACTATCATGCATGTAGTAAAAGTGAAATAGAAGTAAAGTGTGCATGATGGTAAAATAACATGCATAAACCATAATTAATGCATGTTTGATTTAATCAATGATTTCAAATTAAGTGCGTACATGCATGAAAAAATAAAGTAAAGTTGCATGAATTATCACGATATTAAATTAACATGCAAAATGCATAATTAAGTTATCTAACTAGAAATTAAATGCAAACATGCATGCATGCGGAAAAGAAGATTAATCTACATAAGTAAATGATGCATGTTAGTGGGTTAGTAGGTTAGAAGTTTTTCTCTTCTTTCTATTAGTTAGATTGCATGGCCATGCGATTATTTTGGTCAATTTTACAAATAAGATACAATATACATCATATAATAATTACAAAAAATTATCTAAATTTTTTTATTTTGTCTGTAGATGTGTCGTCTTCATTGCCTTGGACAAACTTCCACTTGCAAACTGGATGAGGGACATATGACCTAGGCATTTTATCCACCCAACCAAACGAAGCTTACGCTCTTTGGTGCTCATGATAAGCTTTTGTCCCTCATGATGGAGTATCCTAGCAAGCCACTAGCAACTGGTAGGAATGGAACCTGTGCATGCATGTAGAGCTGACAACCCATCTGTTGAACTAACTACATCTATTATGGCAGGGAGAAAAATTAATAATTCAATGGCCATTAATACCCTCTTGGGATAGGTGAAGAAATATTCACCCTTCCTTGGTTAACCCATAATCAAGAACACTTTTCCAATCATCCTTCACAAACTGAAGAAAATATTTAACCCCGCACAGATTAATATCTCTTGTTATTATTATTATTAAATGTATTTGTTTTATAATCATTCTATATTTCTCAGGAATCATGATATTAAAATTTGAGTTAGTTTTTAAGAATAACTTCGAATCCCAAATTATATCTAGATTTGAGTTAGTCAATTAATTTTTATAAAAAAAATTACAAAATTTACAGCAAGACAAGGGTAGATTTGCCTAATCCAATCTTGAGAGAAATTAAAAATAAACAAACATGGTTGTTTAGCAATTAATCAAACTAATTCTATATAACCTCCTCTACCTAGCTGGTCGTTCTGGTGGACAGGTTGTGGGCCGATGATTGAAGGACTAACAAATTCCAAAGTGGGAGAAGGCATGGGACCAGCAGTGACTCGGGACAGGAGGTCGATTGGATGGGGAGACCCTACTTGACAAGTCCTTCAACACTCAGCAGCAAGCTTTACCATATCACCTTGAATAGGTAGACCAAGGAGGCGTGGTAGACTGGAAGAGGCGTGGGAAAGGGGAGTTGGGAAAACGATTTGGGAGAGGGGGCAATTCCTCCCTTACCAGCACCCTTGAACCATAACTAGTCCAGGCACTGATATGGGAGATGATAAAGGGGCGTAGAAGTCTGAAGAGGACGTGGAAGGAGGAAGACATTAAAGCCATCAAACTCTTATTACTACGCCAAGATCTTCAACCAAATTGAATGACCGGAATATGATATCTAATCCTAAATTTATAAATAATAAGACTAAGTTTGATTCCATTGATGAAGGATGCATGAATATGTACAGTTTCAAATTTTTGTACAGTTACTAAATATGTACAAAATGAGACCTTCACAAAATAAATTAAAAATATGGTTAAGAAAACATTTTATCAAAGCAAAATTATTGTTAAAATATATTTTAATGCACTCAATTATATTGGAAACACTTATAAGGAAAAAGATGAAATAGTTTGTTATAGAGTAATATCAACCTCAACAGTAAAGACACCAAGTTAGATTTACAGTTAACATCCCAATTAGGGGGAGCCATGAACCTATAAAGATTAACTTGTATGATTTTGTTACCTTTTAAATTATTGGACTAAGTAAAGGGCTTCCCTTGGAGGTCAATATCTATTAAACCAGTTATGTTGATGAAGTTTGCCATGTCAACCATGTTATCAAAATAATCCAAAAGTCACACAAGCTTTTCAGATGGGAAGACGGGGTATTAAAGTCACCAATGACCATCCAAAATGCATCCTTATCAACCAATATTTGAGAGGAAAGATTGTTCCAAATAGTTTTTCTAGCATGATGCATTCAGAGCATAAAGATTGACCCGACATTCGGAACAAAGGGAGCTAGTAAGCTTAATAACCAGATTGTTGACACAAAGGGAAAGAAGAGTTCTCAAAACTAGCTTTGAGTTCCACATAGAAACAATGCCACCTTAATCACCATGGTCATCACTTATAATAAATTTGGTAGAGGGCAAAAATATAGTTAGCAACCCATAAGAAGTGTAAGTCATTTTATCTTTAAAAATGAGGATATCATCTTCTATGAGAGGAATTTCATTGAGGCCATGCATATTCTAAGAGAGGAATTTCATTTAGAGAGAGGATTCAAAGGTGTTCTATCTTCTACTAACTATTTATTTTTCTATCTCATTTTATCATTTTTGTTTTTAAGAGGGTCTTCCATCTTTAGAGTTGGTTTCCACATCTATTTTCTTATTCAATGTTTTCTTCTTGGTGTTTCCCATCCTGCATCATTAGGGAAAAGGCTAGAGCTAGCACCAAGTGAAAGCAAAGGTTCTTTGTTTAGCGATGAACCATATAAGAAGGGGAGAAAATGTTATTTTGTAAGGGGTCAACAAAGGACATGCTATAAATTTTAGCAGCCTCCAAGTCACCCAAGATGGGTGGAGGGTGGATCTTGGACCAGAGTAGTAATGAGTCATAGAGAGAATTAAATTTTGAGAATCAAAGGGTTGAACATCTACAACCAAAAGGAGAACAAGAGCTAGAATTGGCTGCAAAGTTGGCTAGGATCCGTTAGCCACATAGGATTGAGTGTTGTTTTTGGTAAATGAGTGGGTAGTGTTGAGAAGATCCTCATTAAGGGGGTGGTACCCCACTTCATCAGATTGAGGACAAAGAGGCTCTTTATTTTTAGAAGTTTATTTTTTTGGGGTCTTATAGTTAGAGAGCAAATGACTAGATTTAGAGAAGTTTTGGTAAAAGACTATAGCATTTTCATATAGAATAGGTTGTGTCCACTTTCCTAGCTTCAAATAAAGAAATGAAATTAGTTAGGGTTTTGTTAATGCAAAATTCACATAGACGTGGGAAAAACTAACCTAAATTTATCTTTAGTAACTCATCAACAGGGACAAAGTGGCAAAAAGAGTTGTCAATCCATCTAAATATTGCATGATCCCAAAACTCCAATGGGAGACTTGGTAAAAAAAACTAGACAGGATTCATTTTGTTAAGGTTAGAAACAAGATCAAATCTCAACTTCTAGCAATAGAGAGATAGATTGTGTTTACCATGTATTCCTTAGCATTACTTTTTACTTTTTATAATTTACATAAAATATTTTTTACATTTGTTCTTTGTACTAGCTCTAGTGTGTGTATAGTTAAATAAATACATATTTTTATGAAGGTAATTTAATCTAATTTAAGAAATAGACAGTTTATTTTACCTATTCTTTTTATTATATTCTTCATTGTACATAACATTGAGGACATCTAACCGCCTTATAAAAATATGATTCTATGATTATATCTTGTTATTTTACAAATTTATTATCCCATAATACTATTTATGGAATTGCCACATGATTGTTGAGATTTACATGATAATATGTTTTGCATCACTTTCTCCTCTTCTCTAATTTAATGATTCCTTTACATACAACCAATTAAAGAGAGCACAATATCACTAGCATTATTTTATGATTATGATTATAGTGAAGCTACCTCATTTCTTTTTATTAGAGTAAAACAAGAAACCCAATCAAAAAAACTAGTCACAAGGACAAACCAAATGCCAAGGCACAACGGGCCAATAGCAGTAAAAAAACAAAAAACAGGGTCAAATGACCTAGAGACTACATAATATTGTTCACCATTTGAACTGACTTAACATTCTTATCAATAAAATTCCTATTAATCTCAGCTAAATCCTACATAATATTGGCATTCATTTTCTTACCTTTGTCCCTATTGCGAGTGTGATTCGATGGTCCCAGAGTGGCATGCATATCACCTTCTAGATTAGGCACTTTCTCCTTACCTTTTCCATAGACCAAAATGGATGGGGAAGCATGAGTAGCCAAGGGGGGGACATTGAGGGATTGAGATTTTTCATTGAGTCTTCGAAGACCCTGTTGGTTCCCAAATCAACAGATACCCAAACCATAAGGATTTAGCCACTTTTATATCAACAAGTTCAAGGCTGGATTTGGCCAACAAACAAGATTCAGACACTAAGACTGCAATCTTCTACACTGCTGGCTCTGTAGGACCAAGGCGGGTAGACCTTAATAGTGTCTAATGAATTTCAGACTTACTTATTGGTTATCATTGTTATGCACAATAGATATCTCAATAAAAATATACCAAGAAAATGAAGATAAACCCTCAGCTTTGGCTACAACCTCGGTTTATATCTTATAAGCTTGCATAATTGAGATTGACTATCTAAGCTAAAACTACTCCTATTGCAAAAATATGAAAGGTGAAATAAGAATGCAAAGGAAAATGAGAGATAGAAAATGTGAAATAAGAATGGTTCTAAGATGTTAACTTGATCAATTCCTGCCCAGAGTAAACAAAATCAAATCCACAAAATATCAACACTTGGAATGAAACATGTTTATTAAACACTTAAACATATTATGAATTGCATAATTTCTTTTGAAAACCACAACAAAATGCCCAATATTTTTTATCAAACATATATTGTAGTAGTTTAGAAAATAGAATTTTACTTTTTGTTTGAAAGAGACCCACATTCAACTACACATTCCTACTGGAGGAAGACAAACCCATACATCATTAACATAAAAGTTCATACAACAATTGGAAAGAAAGTATAAGGAAATCAAAAAATGATCTTTATTTCATTGATCATCAAGATATCAATTTACAACTCAAGTGGACATCTTTAGTAAGGAAATGTTCACCCTTCTTTGTATTAATTTTGGCCTATTATATACTACTTCACAAAATTTTCAGAATCAGAACCTTGACACAATGGCCCTAAATTCCCTTTTATAGTACTAAGGGAGAAAAACAAGCTTCAAGTTGATTGTGACATCTTTCAAAACCCTAACTACTACATTTACAAAAAATCTATCAAGTAGCTCAAAAAATCTTCCTTACGTGTAGCTTTGATGGCCCGGGGCCATTTATAAGTTGTATATTTTGTATAGTAGCTTTGCTTCAGTTGTGTGGTTTTCAATAAGGTGCCCTCATGTTTGGGTAGAATAAGGAAGCCCTATTTTGAGAAGAGAAGAATTGATTGAAGAATGACCCGTCTTTTGGGTGGTCTGCTTAACCAAAGATATCCGGATTCTTGTGTTGATCTTGCAATCAACCATCCCCAGTCAGAGCCACTGTTGGGACTCATCAAAATTGAGTCAAAGTTGAGAGGCCCAATTCAAAACTTTGCTCTGCATGTCAAAAAAGTATCTGAATGAGTCAGTTTGAATGGCCTACTTGGAGAGAGGGAAAGTGGAGTCGGTTGATTTTCAAAGGGTAAGGCTCGGGATTCATGTCCCACACCTTTCATTTGGCCTATTCAGTGATGTGCAACTTTCAGAATTCAATTTGGATAAGTTTATGAGGTACCCATTTTGAGGGGTGAGCTGGAAGTGCATTTTAGGCACAAATGCAGATTTTATTGAGTAGACTTCTTTGAGCGATTACATCTTTTACCCTATTGATCGTCATGGAGAAATTTAAAATGGATTCAATTATATGCATAAAAGAGAGTTACCCTACAAAATTTCAAGTCTTGACGAATCAATTTGCTCAGTTTTCAAAGCCAAATCCATTTGCAGTTTGTGTGGTTTGACCAGTCCCTGTTTCGACAGCTAGTCAGAGCCCTATTTCGCACAAGTGTAAAAGTTGCCTCAGTAAGCGTCATGTCAGAATGTTTGTTCTGGGATAATGTTGGTATAAATGATGAGCTACATTTCAAATTTCAAGCCTTTATCAATCCGTTTGATCGGTTTTCAAAAGAGCTCATTTTACCATCAAATTTAGTTATTCGTACTCCAGTGTTATATCAGTTAATGCAGCGATTTTTGTGTGTGAGCCATTTGCATCCTGTCAGTCTAGTGATCGAACTGAGAATTCAAAGATTTAATATGTACTTAAAGGTACCTGTGTTTCAAATTTGAGGGCCTACGGAGGTCGTTTGGTATTTTTGAGAAAGGCATCATGTGTTGCCAGGACATTGACTTCATCAGGTTTGCAGTGTCAACAAAGCCAGATGGGCATTTTTAGAAATTAATATCTCTTCGCTCAGGACTCGTCTTGATAAACCCTTTGGTAGATGTCATCCTTGTGTATTAGAGTACACGCCTGTCAGATGGCGAGCTCTAGAAAGGTGTTTTGACAGGTTTGAAAATTACGTCTTCGCGATTAAATGCAAAAATTATGGCGTAATTGCTTGAAGGTTGTAAAATGCGGATTAATGATCCGAAAACGATGTTGATCATTTCCAGAGGTATGTTTGAGGTCCGTGAAGCATTCCAGGGGTCAGTTGTGTGAAAATGAATTTTTTTTTAGTCGGACCCACTTTGGGGCCCAACCTGGCTCATGCCCGCGGATTGATTTTATTGGTGACTTTGTTTATTAAAAGATTTTCAGAATATGCCAATAAATGGAGTATTGCAAGGAGAAAAGGAAGATAGACATGTAAGAAGGTAGAGGCCTCGTAAGAATCTAGTCACAAAATCAATAATGGATATAATCCAATTAAAGACAATAAGAGCAGCAAAGATAGATTCAAAGAGACTTTGACAATTTGATAAAGGAAAGAGCAGCTACAGCAGCTCAATTAAATATTTAGAAACCAAAAGCAAATATGTTGGCTGGTGTAAAGCCATCCTCTCCCTCACAAGGGCATGTTTGGAGATGCATAAACTTTGAAGTAAATGCAACAAACAGCAGACCTCTTTCCCCAGGTGAAGCTACAACAACAAAAACTTGGATCAACAAATGCATGCCTGGCAGTGTGAAGCTATATTGCCCCTCCACGTGGTATGCAAAACATATAAAACTCAGGTAATGCAATTGGCTGGTTCAAAGCCATTCTCCCCTCTTCTCATGTGCTGCAGGGAGATCCAAAAGAAATGCTCCAAGTTGTAAATGGTATCCTCCATTTTGTGTTCTCTTATCCTCTTTTCCCCCTGCATGACATGGAGGATGGTAAGTAGGCTGCGTTGGGGCTTTGAAAATAAATGCAAAACAACAGAGCAATCAGCTCCTCCTCCCACGTGATTGGTGAAAGGGGCATTTTGGATCAGTAAATGAATGTTTTTCCTCCTGCGTTGTGTTTTGTGGAAGGCACAGAACATTCCAAACCAATGAAAACCTCCCTCACGTGCCCTCCAATCATCCTCCCTCTATGCTGTTAAATAATGGAAAGACACTGAAATCTTCAGCCAATGCAATGGGCAAGGGTAAAAACATTAACTTTCAAAGCAAAATGTAATAGCATTTCCTCCCCTGCGCAATGGAAAAGGGTAAGTAAAAACAGTTAAAATCTTTATGCAAATCAATTGCCAATGTTGCCAACGTCCTCTCTGCAGATGTATAGCGTGGGAGAAACGAAGAAGGCATTTAGTCTGAGGTTTAAAAATTCCAAAGCAAAGGTATTGCCATATTGGGCATGAAAATCTTCAAAAACTTGCAGTTCCAAGCGGGAGGCATTATCCCACATTGGCTGGGCGAGAGCATTTTTTGATATTTATAAGCAAAAACACACTCATCTAATATGTCTAAGCCATAAAGATTTTTGACGGACGGTGCCTATGGGCACCCAAGGTGGGCCCACGCATGAGCATGGATCTCGAGGCGACGGAGGAGGTGATTGAGCGGTGACCAGATGGACCCCACGTAGGCACGCTTCCAGAGGCAGATAGGCAAAATTTTGCAGAGAAAGGTTGGGTTAATGAGTGAGCAAGTTCGAGATGGATCAACGGTACGTGCTATTTCGCGGAAGGAAGATGCATGTGAGTTACACCCTACGAAGTTGCGAAAGCCAGGTGGCGAGTACAGTCAACTGTCTAGCAGGTGGGTCTCAATGAGGTGGCGCAGAGGTGGAGCCTAGGTGGCGATGACGTGGCGGCCAAGTGGTAGTGACAAAGCAGATGATGTGGCGATGATGAGGTGTCATCCCAGGTTGCGTTCGATCAACCCCATCGACCAATCAGATCCCGCCACGTGGCAAAGCATCAGGACCAAATGGAGGCAAAAATTAAATTTAAAATGAGTAAATGATATAGTCTAAACTATATTAAATTTCAAAAAATTTAAATGATTGAGCACATTCGGGAATTAATTCACCCAGGGTCTAAATTTTGGCCAAAATATAAAGTTTTATATGTTTTCGGAAAGCTCTTGGAGTGAGGAATCCAATTATGGGGTTAATTTTGACAAATGTGGGATATTTTAGAAATTTTTTGGCCAGGAGTAAAATTCAATTAGAGAGAAGATATTTGATTTTTTCAGTTGCAGATTTGATTTTCTTCCCTCCTTTTTATTCCCAATTCTTCTCAGTTGTAAGGGTTAGTTTTTGAGAGATTTGCTCCAAGGGAGAAATCTGAAATTGCAGGTTCCAGTGATGGCATCCTTTTATCAATGCAAATGACAGTGTGTTCATCTATGTTTTCAGTGTTGTCTTTACTGTAGGTTTAGTTTCAGTTTGTAGGTTCACGCATATGCAAGGCATGTGTGAGTTTCCATGAAATTGTCTCCAAAATGTACTCAAATTCATATAATTTCATATTATCAAGGATAATTTGAGTTGTCTCTTTTAGATTCCTCTAAGAGTGTAATGTTGTCTTTTGGGTATTCTTCAAGGAAGGATTTAAATCCTAAAACCCAACATTAATGATTTTGAATGCATATTGGATATATACATATCAGTATGGTTTTGTGACAGAGCAGAGGATTGTATTAATGTAAGGCATTGATACATGAAAATTTAATGTTGAAAAGAACTTGCATCTGAGATTTCTCATCCAGTTTTATGCATGACTCTGTGGCTTGGATAAGGCACTGGTCTCTTGTAATATTGAAAGGTTGTCAGAACACCATTTAAAAGTCCAAAATCAGAATATCTTTTATATTTTATGTTATGTGGAAGTGTCCCTCCATCTCATCATTCAAAAACGTTAAGTGCAAGTGTGGATCTAGCCCATCTACAGTTACCTCTTAGTTTTTGAACCTTTTGAGATCCATCTGCTTTTGATTGATGCAGTCTTGTGTGTAATAGGTCTGATTAAATGCATCAAAGGTATACCCGCCTAGGTTTTGGAGAGCCTGAAGAGTAGAAGGATTCATATCCTTGTCCTGTTGTCCAAGCCCTGAGGTGTTTCATTGATTGAGATTGGCTATCTCATAGATAGATTTGCAGGTATACTTGGGTTATCACTTTTGGTGAACAACAAAAATGGCGACTTTGTTGGGGAGTAAATGAACTGTCAAGAGCCTCTGGTTAAGAAAGAATTAATTCATATAAGGTTGAGATTATCCCATCCGAGTCACCACAACAAAAATGGCGACTCTGCTAGTGAAGTGTTGTAATAACTCATGTTGAATCGAATCCCAGAGCTGTGCCATATCCATTTGAGGAAAGAGTCATAAAAGTATTATAAATTTGAAAGCATTTTCAGATCTGTAGTTATGTGCCTGGTAGTGTTCTGTGCCAAGTGTGGAAAAATTTTTGTCCTTTTATCTTTGTGTGAGTTCAGATCTGTTCATGTTCTACAAATGATTTTATAAATTCTCACAGCAGTGAGTGGCGACTCTGAAAGATCTCTGCACCAGTGTTCATTGTGGTAAAAGTTTTAAAATATTTGGTGAAATTGCATCAAAGATTTAGTAGCTTCTTGTGGTTTTATGATTGTAGATCCCAAAGAGTCTATTGAAGATATTTTCCTCCATGAAGGAGGTGGCGACTCTGTATGAAGATCAGTGTATAATATTAGAAGATCTCAGAGAGATCTTACTGAATATCAGAGCAGCAATAGCAGCAACAAATGTACTCCAGGTATTCCTTAAAGTATTAATGAGAAATTATGTGTTCCTTATGAGGTGAAAAAGTCACCATTGAAAGGAAAAGAAATTTACAATTTACATACTTCATTGAAATAAGTTTTTAGTCAGAACTATGGTGAGAAGTGTGTATGATTCCGAAAATTAGTGACTGCATATGTTTTGGAATGAATTTATGACACAATAAGATGCATGGTCAAAAAATAATGGTTCAGTGATTGTTATAAAACTTGATGGATCCAGATGTAGTTCCTAGATCCGTGAATCCTTTGTCAAATTTGAAAGAGATCAATATAGAAATTGAAAAATGTCTTCAAATGATCCAAGAGAGATTTGTCTAGTTGTTAAAAGGGAAAGTAGGGCTAAGAAGTAAAGGAGAATCATCATATGTCTTCTATGAAAGATTTTTAGCTGCATTGAATGAGCTTTCAAGTGATAATAGACCCCCTGAGTCTGTTTTAATTGAGATATTCTTAGAGCTTTATGAGCCTAACTCAGTTAATTGGTCTACTGCCTTCAAAGAAGAATGTGCTGAATCTATTAAAGAATGGATAGATATGATTGAAAGTAACCGTTCTGAAAATATACACAAGATTAAAAATAATGAAAGAGATGAGCCCCTGAGTGGATGTACCTCCTATGATGCTGAATGTGATTCTTCTCAGCATGAAAGTTCAGATGTGTATCTAGAGTGAGATGAAATTTGTGAGAACACTGATTGTTCAACTAATTATGAGCCTGTTGAGGTTTCAGATGCTAATGATGTAGATCACCTTGTTGTTGATTTCAATCCACAAGATGTTTGCAACCCCAGTTATGAAACTATGTTGCAACATGTAGCAACACATTATGAGCAGCGTGATAAAGGATATGATGCAGATGCAAGTTGTTGTGATGATGAAATAAATGTGTATAGGAACATGAGCACTGCAGATCCAATACCTTTATCAGATTGGGACAATGTTTACAGCTCAGAGGATGAAGCCAAGGAAAATGAAAATGAAGAAGGAGGTTCACTATGTAGTGAGCAAATTTTAGAACTCTTAGCTGTTGATTTTCAGAGATGTGGATTCAAAAATGTGCCCAATCTTTCATACCCACTCAATATATGTTTTGATTCTAATGATGTTTTTGAGGATGTAAAAAAGGATACATATGATGTTGATTCTCTTTCTATGTTTGATAGACAAAATGATAATGCATATATGGTTGATAGGTATGATAATGAAGGTTCATATGTCAATATGGATTCTGGCTTTGATATGCATTATGAGGATCTAACTTTTAGAAGACATGACAGATCTGGGGTGTTTTTCTCAGATTTGCAAGGAGAAAATGAACCATTGGCAAGTAAAAATCATGTATTTTCATGTGTGCAAAATGTTGATAGTTTTTGTGATTAGCAAGTTGAAGTGCAGTCATGTTATGAGGAAGTTTTCCTCTCTAGTTTGCAGGATATTATTGTGAAAGAGTGTTTATTATTTGAGAAAACTAGTAATATAGATGTGCCTGATGTTTTCAACTTTCAGAATGAGTTAGACTACTTTTCATTTCAGCTGGGAAAGAATGGTAAACAGTATGGCACTCTTATGTCACCTAGTGATCAGTCCTTTCAGCATGTGTTTGATTTTCAGAGATATCATGATTATGAACATGTTGTTGATTATGTTTTATGTGACCAGCTGATTAGAAGTGGAAGTATTTTTGATCAGGCAGATTGGAATGATGATCTCAACTTACCTCCGGTTAGTGGAAATGAAAATCAAGTGTTTGACAGAGGTAAGAATTGATTTCTGTTTTGATGGCCCGGGGCCATTTATAAGTTGTATATTTTGTACAGTAGCTTTTCTTCAGTTGTGTGGTTTTCAATAAGGTCCCCTCCTATTTGGGTAGAATAAGGAAGCCCTGTTTTGAGAAGAGAAGAATTGATTGAAGAATGACCCATCTTTTGGGTGGTCTGCTTAACCAAGGATATTTGGATTCTTGTGTTGATCTTGCAATCAACCATCCCCCGTCAGAGCCACTGTTGGGACTCATCAAAATTGAGTCAAAGTTGAGAGGCCCAATTCAAAAGTTTGCTCTGCATGTCAGAAAAGTATCCGAATGAGTCAGTTTGAATGGCCTAGTTGGAGAGAGGGAAAGTGGAGCCGGTTGATTTTCAAAGGGTAAGGCTCAGGATTCATGTCCCACACCTTTCATTTGGCCTATTCAGTGATGTGCAACTTTTAGAATTCAATTTGTATAAGTTTATGAGGTACCCATTTTCAGGGGTCAGCTGGAAGTGCATTTTAGGCACAAATGCAGATTTTATTGAGTAGCCTTCTTTGAGCGATTACATATTTTTCCCTGTTGATCGTCATGGAGAAATTCAAAATGGATTCAATTATATGCATAAAATTGAGTTACCCTGCAAAATTTCAAGCCTTGATGAATCCATTTGCTTAGTTTTCAAAGCCGAATCTGTTTGTAGTTTGTGTGGTTTGACCAGTCCCTGTTTCGACAACTAGTCGGAGCCCTGTTTCGCACAAGTGTAAAAGTTGCCTCAGTAAGTGTCATGTCAAAATGTTTGTTCTGGGCTAATGTTGGTATAAATGATGAGCTACGTTTCAAATTTCAAGCCTTTATCAATCCGTTTGATCGGTTTTCAAAAGAGCTCATTTTACCATCAAATTGAGTTATCCGTACTCCAGTGTTATATCAGTTAATGCAGCGATTTTTGTGTGTGAGCCATTTTTATCCTGTCAGTCTGGTGATCAAACTGAGAATTCAAATATTTAATATGTACTTAAAGGTACCTGTGTTTCAAATTTGAGGGCCTACGGAGGTCGTTTGGTATTTTTGAGAAAGGCATCATGTGTTGCCAGGACATTGACTTCATCAGGTTTGCAGTGTCGACAAAGCGAGTTGGGCATTTTCGGAAATTAATATCTCTTCGCTCGGGACTCGTCTTGAGAAACTGTTTGGTAGATGTCATCCTTGTATATCAGAGTACACGCCTGTCAGATAGCGAGCTCCAGAAAGGTGTTTTGACAGGTTTGAAATTTACCTCTTCGCGATTAAATGCAAAAATTGTGGCGTAATTGCCTGAAGGTTGTAAAATGCGGATTAATGATCCGAAAATGATGCTGATCATTTCTAGAGGTATGGTTGAGTTCCGTGAAGCATTCCAGGGGTTAGTTGCGTGAAAACAAAAAAAAATTTAGTCGGACCCACTTTGGGGCCCAACCTGGCTCATGCCCGCGGATTGATTTTATTGGTGACTTTGTTTATTAAAAGATTTTCAGAATATGCCAATAAATGGAGCATTGCAAGGAGAAAAGGAAGATAGCCATGTAAGAAGGTAGAGGCCTCGTAACAATCTAGTCACAAAATCAATAATGGATATAATCCAATTAAAGACAATAAGAGCAGCAAAGATAGATTCAAAGAGACTTTGACAGTTTGATAAAGGAAAGAGCAGCTACAGCAGCTCAATTAAATCTTTAGAAACCAAAAGCAAATATGTTGGCTAGTGTAAAGCCATCCTCTCCCTCACAAGGGCATGTTTGGAGATCCATAAACTTTGAAGTAAATGCTGCAAATAGCAGACCTCTTTCCCCATGTGAAGCTACAACAGCAAAAACTTGGATCAACAAATGCATGCCTGGCAGTGTGAAGCTATATTGCCCCTCCACGTGGTATGCAAAACATATAAAACTCAGGTAATGCAATTGGCTGGTTCAAAGCCATTCTCCCCTCTTCTCACGTGTTGCAGGGAGATCCAAAAGAAATGCTCCAAGTTGCAAATGGTATCCTCCATTTTGTGTTCTCTTATCCTCTTTTCCCCCTGCGTGACATGGAGGATGGTAACTAGGCTACAATGGGGCTTTGAAAATAAATGCAAAACAACAGCAATCAGCTCCTCCTCCCACGTGATTGGTGAAAGGGGCATTTTGGCTCAGTAAATGAATGTTTTTCCTCTTGCGTTGTGTTTTGTGGAAGGCACAGAACATTCCAAACCAATGAAAACCTCCCTCACGTGCCCTCCAATCATCCTCCCTCTGTGCTGTTAAATAATGGAAAGACATTGAAATCTTTAGCCAATGCAATGGGCAAGGGTAAAAACATTAACTTTCAAAGCAAAATTTAATAGCATTTCCTCCCCTGTGCAATGGAAAAGAGTAAGTAAAAACAGTTAAAATCTTTATGCAAATCAATTGCCAATGTTGCCAATGTCCTCTCTGCAGATGTATAGCGTGGGAGAAATGAAGAAGGCATTTAGTCTGAGTTTTAAAAACTCCAAAGCAAAGGTATTGCCAGATTGGGCATGAAAATCTTCAAAAACTTGCAGTTCCATGCGTGAGGCATTATCCCACATTGGTTGGGCGAGAGCATTTTTTGATATTTATAAGCAAAAACACACTCATCTAATATGTCTAAGCCATAAAGGCTTTTGATGGACAGTGCCTATGGGCGCCCAAGGTGGGCCCACGCGTGAGAATGGATCCCGAGGTGACAGAGGAGGTGACTGAGCGGCGACCAAGTGGACCCCACGTAGGCACGCTTCTCGAGGCAGACAAGTGGAATTTTGCAGAGAAAGGTCGCATTAACAAGTGAGCAAGTTCGAGATGGATCAATGGTGCGCGCTATTTCGCGAAAGGAAGATGCCCGCGAGTTACACCCTGCGAATTTACGAAAGCCAGGTGGCGAGTATAGTCAGCTTTCCAGCAGGTGGGTCCTGGTGAGGTGGCGTAGAGGTGGTGCCTAGGTGGCAATGATGTGGCACTGAGGTGGTGTACACGTGGCAGCCAAGTGGCAGTGACAAAGCAGATGACATGGCGATGATGAGGTGTCATCCCAGGTGGCGTCAGGTCAACCCCATCGACCAATCAAATCCCGCCATGTGGCAAAGCGTCAGGACCAAATGGAGGCAAAAATCAAATTTAAAATGAGTAAATGATATAGTCTAAACTATATTAAATTTCGAAAAATTTAAATGATTGAGAACATTGGGGAATTAATTCGCCTAGGGTCTAAATTTTGGCCAAAATATAAAGTGTTATATGTTTTCGGAAAGCTCTCGAAGTGAGGAATCCGATTATGGGGTTAATTTTGACAAATGTGGGATATTTTGGAATTTTTTGGCAGGGAGTAAAATTCAGTTAGAGAGAAGATATTTGATTTTTTCAGTTGCAGATTTGATTTTCTTCCCTCCTTTTTATTCCCAATTCTTCTCAGTTGTAAGGGTTCCAGTTTTTGAGAGATTTGCTCCAAGGGAGAAATTCGAAATTGCAGGTTCCAGTGATGGCATCCTTTTATCAATGCAAATGACAGTGTGTTCGTCTATGTTTTCAGTGTTATCTTTACTGTAGGTTTAGTTTCAATTTGCAGGCTCATGCATATGCAAGGCATGTGTGAGTTTCCATGAAATTGTCTCCAAAATGTACTCAAATTCATATAATTTCATATTATCAAGGATAATTTGAGTTGTCTCTTTTAGATTCCTCTAAGAGTGTAATGTTGTCTTTTGGGTATTCTTCAAGGAAGGATTTAAATCCTAAAACCCAACATTAATGATTTTGAATGCATATTGGATATATACATATAAGTATGGTTTTGTGACAGAGCAGAGGATTATATTAATGTAAGGCATTGATACATGAAAATTTAATGTTGAAAAGAACTTGCATCTGAGATTTCTCATCCAGTTTTATGCATGACTCTGTGGCTTGGATAAGGCACTGGTCTCTTGTAATATTGAAAGGTTGTCAGAACACCATTTAAAATTCCAAAATCAGAATATCTTTTATATTTTATGTTATGTGGAAGTGTCCCTCCATCTCATGAATCAAAAATGTTAAGTGCAAGTGTGGATCTAGCCCATCTACAGTTACCTCTTAGTTTTTGAACCTTTTGAGATCCATTTGCATTTGATTGATGCAGTCTTGTGTGTAATAGGTCTGATTAAATGCATTAAAGGTATACCCGCCTAGGTTTTGGAGAGCCTGAAGAGTAGAAGGATTCATATCCTTGTCATGTTGTCCAAGCCCTGAGGTGTTTCATTGATTGAGATTGGCTATCTCATAGATAGATTTGCAGGTATACTTGGGTTATCACTTTTGGTGAACAACAAAAATGGCGACTCTGCTGGGGAGTAAATGAATTGTCAAGAGCCTCTGGTTAAGAAAGAATTAATTCATATAAGGTTGAGATTATCCCATCCGAGTCACCACAACAAAAATGGCGACTCTGCTAGTGAAGTGTTGTAATAACTCATGTTGAATCGAATCCCAGAGTTGTGCCATATCCATTTGAGGAAAGAGTCATAAAAGTATTATAAATTTGAAAGCATTTTTAGATCTGTAGTTATGTTCCTGGTAGTGTTTTGTGCCAAGTGTGGAAAACTTGTTGTCCTTTTATCTTTGTGTGAGTTCAGATCTGTTCATGTTCTACAAATGATTTTATAAATTCTCACAGCAGTGAGTGGCAACTCTGAAAGATCTCTGCACCAGTGTTCATTGTGGTAAAAGTTTTAAAATATTTGGTGAACTTGCATCAAAGATTAAGTAGCTTCTTGGGGTTTTATGATTGTAGATCCCAAAGAGTCTATTGAAGATATTTTCCTCCATGAAGGAGGTGGCGACTCTGTATGAAAATTAGTGTATAATATTAGAAGATCTCAGAGAGATTTTACCGAATATCAGAGTAGCAATAGCAGCAACAAATTTACTCCAGGTATTCCTCAAAGTATTAATGAGAAATTATGTGTTCCTTATGAGGTGAAAAAGTCACCATTGAAAGGAAAAGAAATTTATAATTTACATACTTCATTGAAATAAGTTTTTAGTCAGAAATATGGTGAGAAGTGTGTATGATTCCGAAAATTAGTGACTGCATATGTTTTGGAATGAATTTATGACACAATAAGATGCATGGTCAAAAAATAATGGTTAAGTGATTGTTATAAAACTTGATGGATCCAGATGTAGTTCCTAGATCCGTGAATCCTTTGTCAAATTTGAAAGAGATCAATATAGAAATTGAAAAATGTCTTCAAATGATCCAAGAGAGATTTGTCTAGTTGTTAAAAGGGAAAGTAGGGCTAAGAAGTAAAGGAGAATCATCATATGTCTTCTATGAAAGATTTTTAGCTGCATTGAATGAGCTTTCAAGTGATAATAGACCCCCTGAGTCTGTTTTAATTGAGATATTCTTAGAGCTTTATGAGCCTAACTCAGTTAATTGGTCTACTGCCTTCAAAGAAGAATGTGCTGAATCTATTAAAGAATGGATAGATATGATTGAAAGTAACCGTTCTGAAAATATACACAAGATTAAAAATAATGAAAGAGATGAGCCCCTGAGTGGATGTACCTCCTATGATGCTGAATGTGATTCTTCTCAGCATGAAAGTTCAGATGTGTATCTAGAGTGAGATGAAATTTGTGAGAACACTGATTGTTCAACTAATTATGAGCCTGTTGAGGTTTCAGATGCTAATGATGTAGATCACCTTGTTGTTGATTTCAATCCACAAGATGTTTGCAACCCCAGTTATGAAACTATGTTGCAACATGTAGCAACACATTATGAGCAGCGTGATAAAGGATATGATGCAGATGCAAGTTGTTGTGATGATGAAATAAATGTGTATAGGAACATGAGCACTGCAGATCCAATACCTTTATCAGATTGGGACAATGTTTACAGCTCAGAGGATGAAGCCAAGGAAAATGAAAATGAAGAAGGAGGTTCACTATGTAGTGAGCAAATTTTAGAACTCTTAGCTGTTGATTTTCAGAGATGTGGATTCAAAAATGTGCCCAATCTTTCATACCCACTCAGTATATGTTTTGATTCTGATGATGTTTTTGAGGGTGTAAAAAATGATACATATGATGTTGATTCTCTTGCTATGTTTGATAGACAAAATGATAATGCATATATGGTTGATAGGTATGATAATGAAGGTTCATATTTTGATATGGATTCTGGCTTTGATATGCATTATGAGGATCTACCTTTTAGAAGACATGACAGATCTAAGGTGTTTTCCTCAGATTTGCAAGGAGGAAATGAACCATTGGCAAGTAAAAATCATGTATTTTCATGTGTGCAAAATGTTGATAGTTTTTGTGATCAACAAGTTCAAGTGCAGTCATGTTATGAGGAAGTTTTCCTCTCTAGTTTGCAGGATATTATTGTGAAAGAGTGTTTATTATTTGAGCAAACTAGTAATATAGATGTGCCTGATGTTTTCAACTTTCAGAATGAGTTAGACTTATTTTCATTTCAGCTGGGAAAGAATGGTAAAGAATATGGCACTCTTATGTCACCTAGTGATCAGTCCTTTCAGCATGTGTTTGATTTTCAGAGATATCATGATTATGAACATGTTGTTGATTATGTTTTATGTGACCAGCTGATTAGAAGTGGAAGTATTTTTGATCAGGCAGATTGGAATGATGATCTCAACTTACCTCCCGTTAGTGGAAATGAAAATCAAGTGTTTGACAGAGGTAAGAATTGATTTCAGTTTTGATGGCCTGGGGCCATTTATAAGTTGTATATTTTGTATAGTAGCTTTGCTTCAGTTGTGTGGTTTTCAATAAGGTACCCTCCTATTTGGGTAGAATAAGGAAGCACTATTTTGAGAAGAGAAGAATTGATTGAAGAATGACCCGTCTTTTGGGTGGTCTGCTTAACCAAAGATATCTGGATTCTTGTGTTGATCTTGCAATCAACCATCCCCAGTCAGAGCCACTATTGGGACTCATCAAAATTGAGTCAAAGTTGAGAGGCCTAATTCAAAACTTTTCTCTGCATGTCAGAAAAGTATCCGAATGAGTCAGTTTGAATGGCCTAGTTGGAGAGAGGGAAAGTGGAGTCGGTTGATTTTCAAAGGGTAAGGCTTAGGATTCATGTCCCACACCTTTCATTTGGCCTATTTAGTGATGTGCAATTTTTTGAATTCAATTTGGATAATTTTATGAGGTACCCATTTTGAGGGGTGAGCTGGAAGTGCATTTTAGGCACAAATGCAGATTTTATTGAGTAGCCTTCTTTGAGCGATTACATATTTTGCCCTGTTGATCGTCATGGATAAATTCAAAATGGATTCAATTATATGCATAAAAGTGAGTTACCCTGCAAAATTTCAAGTCTTGACGAATCCATTTGCTCAGTTTTCAAAGCTGAATCCGTTTGCAGTTTGTGTGGTTTGACCAGTCCCTATTTTGACAGCTAGTCGGAGCCCTGTTTTGCACAAGTGTAAAAGTTGCCTCAGCAAGAATCATGTCAGAATGTTTGTTCTGGGCTAATTTTGGTATAAATGATGAGCTACGTTTCAAATTTCAAGCCTTTATCAATCCGTTTGATCGGTTTTCAAAAGAGCTCATTTTACAATCTCTTTTACTGTAGTGAAAAAGAGTGCCCTATCAAGAGCTTACAATCCTGTTCCTTCTGAGAACATCACCCTGTTAAAGATGGCTAGTATCTTGTTAAGAATACCTTAGAATCTTTTAAGATTCACCTTGCAAAAGGATTTTACAATTCCTCTATGGAGTGACCCTGTTAGGGGATTTTACAAACAGAACCGATTAAGGTTCACCCTTTTAAGTGATTTAATTTGTTGCAATTATTAGAGAGAAACAAATCATTGATCTGATGATGACACTCTTCTGTTTAATAGATCCACTTTGTATCTATTTCAATCTCTTCTTGGTGATGAATTCACTTATTCATCAAAGAACTCTTCTGCCCTCCACTCATTCTTCATCTTACTCAGATTTTCAGTCTAAACTTGCTAACCACTCCAAATGCAAAACAATCAAGATGAAAAACATGTATATAGCTATCTTCAATCTTGGCACTCACTTTCCCTCCAAAATTTGAATTCAAAAATCATTCAATGCGCTAGTCTATTCATTCTTCAAAACTTGCCGATTGTATCGGTGAGACTAACCGTTCATGCCACAAATCTTGCTGCTTCTCTAGCAAGCATTATGGCTTTAACTGGCTCTTTCTAAATTTGACAAATCAACATGTTAGCAAGTCGTGCTAATGAATTTGTGTGCTTATCCTCTTCACTTTGCATACCTATCAATCACCATTATGATTGGCTGCTAGTTGCTTCCTTTATATCGGTGAACCTAATTCACTTAGCTCAACTATCAGTTTCTTCCTCAAAACTGGTCTCTACTCACCGGTGGAAGTCTTTAGTCCCCTGTTCCTCACTGATCCACTATAATACTTTTCCGATTGGTTGTGATGATATTAGAGCTGGTAATTGACATCAATGACAACCTCTAAGTTCCTCAAACTTCATCATGCTCACCATGATGCCAACAATATCCATCTTTGGCATTGGTGGTGTAAAGTGGAAAATTGGATCCTAGTGACTCCCCACCTAGGAGAGAGAAAGGAAGCCACTAGGATGATTTTCCCTTGGGAGGAACTTTACATTCAAAAAAGGGGTTGAATCCACTAGATCCAAATCCAAGAGAGACAAGGATCTGAATACTAAGTGGATTGGAAGTGGTTGAAGTGATTTACCCTCTTTTGTAAATGAGAAAGTTGACTTGTAGACTTTGTGGAAAAGAGAGAGGAAATGAGTGAAATGAGGAGCTACCAGTTTGGGATCGCATTGTAACTTTGGATCTAATTTAATTAGACTGATACAGATGTGCCTTGCAAATTTGGAGAAAAGTCATTGGGACCATGGCTGGAATGTACATGGTCCGCCACAAAATCCGCGAAACAAAAAGGGTTCATCCATCTCTAGAAATGAAGCCCAAACCTGCAATTACAAATCCACACCTACAACCTACACACAAAAATAGAAGAAAGAGGGGGGCTGTGGATAGGGGATTTCCTCAGTCAAACCCTAGTTGAGGAATCAACCTATAAATAAAGTAATTGCAAATGTTTGAATGTAAACAATGGAGATGTATACCTTGTAGATCTGCAACTTATTGATGATGATTGCTTTGTTTCTTGAATGTAACCACAAATGTTGTATGAAATGGCATGTAACATGACAAAACCCTAACACACACACATTCTTGCAAATGAATGTTGTGATGAATACTAAGAGGGGGGGGGTGAATTAGTATACCCAAAAATACTGTAAACAAACTTTTAAACAGTTTAGTAGATAACCGGTGCAACAGATTCACTAATAAACTGGTTAGAATAAATGCAAACCAAATAGAAAACAAAGCATTCACCCACAAGAGCACAATCACCATAACACAAGATATTTGACGTGGAAACCCAAATGGGAAAAACCACGGTGAGCAAAAACTCACAATTAATTATTTGCAGAACAATAACCAGATCGGTTAAGGTCATACGATGTTCTTCACCAGAACAGATCCTATTAAGAATCTAGATCTCTGTTAGGAGATACATCTTGTTCAAGACTACCTTTTTAAAGGATTTTAGATCCATAGTTGTGAACCACCTTGTTAGAGGATTTACAAAGCCTTTGCTAACCTACCCAGTTAAGGGTTTCAGACTTGTCGAAGATATTAGTAATCAATAAGTGAATGATCTAGATAATAACACAGTATGCTTAATTAGATCCTTGACAAGTCATTGTTAATGCATTTCAGCATTACTTCAGTCTTCAATATCTCCACACTCTATCTCTTCACACAGACCTAATCTTCTCTTCAATGATCGCACATAACCTTTTCTATTCTATATCTCACACTTGCAAACCCTAGACATGATGTCTTTATAAAGGAACCTGATTTCATGTCGGTCCAATAGAATTAGACTACATGTTCCTAGGTACACTGCATCTAGACACATTTGGTAACATGGCACAAACACACCATCAAAGTGTCAATGGATGATAACTCATCACACATTACAGTAATACCAGTTGGTAACTCATCACAGATATATATCGGTTAATACAATGTACCGATTACCGGTTGTCAAAAATGAAGACTGGAAGATCATAGTGTTCTGATCAAAAGTTAACTACCGCATGGGTCCTTCATACCGCTTGAGATCCTTGAACCGCTTGGGGTCTTCATACCGCCTGGGATCTTCAATCAATCTATGACCGGTAAACCATCTTCTACAAAATACCGAGTCTAAAGACTATACATTCAATAATACACAATACTGGTTGGAACAATTTCCTGTTGAGCATAACTCATACATCAAGAAAGTGTGTGTCCATCAATGACAATCAAAACATCATCAAAATGCCAACAATCTCCCCCTTTGGCATTGATGGCAACACTTAGGAAAATTTTGACATCTAAGTGTTTTACAACAATAACAAAAAGATGCTACAATCATAATTACTCCCCCTAAGCATATGTACTCCTACCTTTGCAAAAATTACAAGTACATGAAATGGTAACATTCACCAAAATTTTAATGTACACTACTCCCCCTTTTCCAACAATGACAAAGTAATGCAAAGTAACCCCTTTTCCTTATACAATAAAATAGAGTAGATGTTCATGACAATAAGGAATGAAATTTCTCAAAAATAGATTTAAAGTTCTGCACAAAAGTTTTCATGTCCAATGTCCATGACTCAAGTAATGAGGTAGCAACCTCACTTTCAGTCTTCATCTAGAATGCCAGTTCTTCCATTGCATCAATGGTACTCATCTCTTGAGTTACCGTGATAGCTTCCAAGTTGAGAAAACATCTCTAAAGAACCTGCAGTTTTGGCAATAGGAGCAGTTGAAGCTCTTGCAAATCTTGAGTTTGGTTGCTGATCTCTAAGTCCATCTTGGTAGTCTGATGTTGAAAATGATGAACAATTTGTCCATAGGTAGTGAATAGATCATAAGGCATCTTGAAGTTTCTAATATATACATGTAACTCCGATTGGAGTTTGGCTTTCTATTTGAGCACATCTTCACAAAACAGATGGGGTTGGCAGATTTTACTCAAAAGTAATTTACCCTCACCCATAGTAACATTGATATCATTTTGCTACTTCAGTAGTTGTGTCGTGAGTTCATTCATTTGCTTGACTAAGGCAGTATTGAGTGCCTTTTCATGGTTCTTTCTTGTAGTTGCTTGATCAAAATCTTCCAAGCATTTGTACCTAGTCTTCTACTACGGTACAAAGAAGTTTGAGCTTGGATAGAGAGGATTCAGTACTGGGGACATTAGTACCAGGAATTAGACTAGTAAGGGTGTCAACTGCAATTTGTATGACATCCTATTCTTTCTTCCTCCACAATTCTTCCAGTCTCTCCAATGCAAGTTTGATGCCTTGAAGTAGCTCAGACTCATCTGTTGATTGAGTTAGACATGAAAGAGTTAGATCAATAGGACTGGTGGAATCAACCTACTTGGTTTGATCACCGGTTGCCTTAGGAGTCTGCCCTCCTTCTTTGGTCTTGATCTCTGCTTGTTTTCTCTTCTCTACTTCTTTCTCCTCTTCCACTCTTTTCTTTTCTTCTTCTTTCTTCTTCTCCGACTCTTTCTTTTTCTCCTCTTCTTGTTTCTTCTCCATTTCTTCCTTCTTCTTATCATCTTCCTTCTTTTTCTTCTCTTCCCCCTTCTTCCTTTCTTCTTCCTTTCTATTGTCTTCTTCTTTCTTCTTCTCTTCTTCTTTTCTCTTATCTTCTTCTCTCTTCTTCTCTTCTTCTTTTCTCTTATCTTCTTGCCTTGCTTTTTCCTCTTGTTCTTTCTCTGCTTTCTCTTTGTCCTGTTTCTCTTTCTCACCTTTTTCTTTGTCAGGAGTGACATCCTCATTATCTAATGCATCAACATCAATAGGGTCAATTTGTTCTATCACTCTTTCACCTTCACTATCAAATACCTCATCCGGTTTGCTTGAGGATAGGTCAAGTGCTTGATCAACTTGCCTAGCGGCTTCAGATACTTGGTGCATTTTGACAACATCTTTAACATGTATGTGTGTATCCTTTTCTACTTCAAAATTTTTACCTTCTAGTAACCTAAGTCACCTCCTTCTCATAAAGAAGATGCCTTTGTTCTTATCCACAATTTCAAATAACTCAAAATTTGAAGCATTAGGAAAGTATTGTGCAAAATTTTTCTCCTTGATCTCTTGTTCTCTTTCAATGGCAATGCACCATTTATTGTCCAAAGAATTATACAAAGAATTTGGAGTAACATATTTAATCTCAGAAGGCGACTGATCATTAATACATAAATACTTAATGACCTCCTATTCTACCTCCTCTTTCTCACTATCATTAAAGTCATCAAAATGTTCCTTTAAGTTATCAAGCAATTTCCTCCTAATATTATTTATTGTTCTCTAACAATGTGTCATTGGTTCATAAGAGGTAATATCTATGCTTACCGGTGTAGAAGTTGCTGGTACATTACCGGTAGACTTCAGATTTTTACTTGATTGCCTTGACTTCTTTGTTTCAACCTTTGGTTCAGTGTCCTCTGACTCTGATGAGTGATTCCTAGATTTTTGCTTCCTCTTGAATACTTTTGTCGGAATAATCTCAGGTTTCTTTTTGGCTGGTGACTACTTGGTCACTTTCGGATTGGCAGATGTAACTAGTGTAGATACTGATGGCACTGCTTTGCCCTTTTATTGCTTCAGTTCCTCAATCGGTGTGACCCTCTCCAAGTAGGTACTGGTTCTTTTCTTCTTTGCATCCAGTGGTGAGGCAAGTAGGGTAGAGGCATACCCGATCAATAGGTCATTCACCACTTCATACCCCATAGGGCCAACTACTTCCTTTGTAGGTTCCATAGCTTCCATTATGCAGTCATTTGTCCTTATTGTGAAGCAGATGTCATCTTCATACTTCTTCACTATATCACCAGATATCCTCATTCTCTGGTTCATCTTTAGTCTGAATTCATCAAAATACTTATTTAGAACCTCAAGATATGCAGTTCCCACTACTTGTAGACTTTCCTTAATCGGTCTAGAAACTGGTAGGTCAGTAGACCATTGAACATCACTTACTCCAAGGAAATAACCTTGAAAATAGAAGAATAGACCAACCAGAAGTTGGCCAAACTTGAATCTTAGTGATTTGTCCTGTTTGACGGATTTCAGATTCACCAACAATTGCTTCTGTAAATAGGTACATAGGTCATATTTAGTATCTTCCTTGATCATCTTGTAAGCAACGTTCACTGCAGCAGTAGGGATAGAATTCATTATGTGCATAAAATATCCTGTAACCAATCACCATGCAAGCATATTTTACCAGATCATCAAAAATGGTGTTGATGGTCATTGCCCATTGGTCACTCACAGAACCAGTGAGCTTTGTCATTTTAGTTTTGGTGAACTTCTGTAGAAATGGTACTTCTCCAACATTGCAGAATCTGGTGACGGCATGAATCGCTTCTGGTGTGATGTCATGGGTCCGATCGAGATACAGCTTGTCACCATGCACTCTATTGAGGATAATGCAAATATGTACTTCTATAAATTCTTCTAGAAAGTATACTGTATTGTGTAGTTTCATCTTCTCAAGGATTCTATACTCAGGTTTGATCTTCTTGTCATCTCCACAGAACAAACTTAGCTGGGAGTGAATTACTAGGGATCTTAGGTCTTCCAACTTACAGTCTATATACCCTGAAATATCTTCCTCAATAATAACTCCGATAGGAATTTGAGATAGGGCATTGTATCTCATTTTGTTTTGAAGAAACTTAGGTGATTCTTTAGGTGCACTAGAACTAGAATGTGATGCAAAAGCCATAACCAAATGATAGAAAGAATTTTGGAAAATACCTTCACAATCTGAAATTTAGGTTTTCCAATATTGCACACAGTACACCACTTCAGTTGCTAGTTCACCGCTTAGTTTTCTTCACTGATTGCTTGAAGATGATTGCAAGATTTCGCACATGATTTCTCCAAATGCTAAAAAAATTTCTTTGGTTGCTTTTCTCGTGAAGATTCTTCTTTCGAAAACATATAAGTGAAAATGATGATGAAAACCCTTTTAAACAAACTCTCACCTACCATAATAAATGCATCACCGCTAGGGTACAAACCCTAATTTTGCCTTTTACCACTTCAAATCTTTTGTCAATTGATAGGTAACATATACTGATAAAGGTATTTACCGATATAAAATAGTGGTTCAAAATATTTCACCAATATGTTCCCCCTAAGCTTTTCTGAAGCTCAGTTTGTCGGTTCAGAGACTTCCACACTAGGTGCAGAAACTGGTTCATCCTATGATTCTTCTTTTGATTTATTTTTCCAAGTTTTATTCATATCTGCTTGAATGGTTTCAACGTCAATCTTTCCTTCTAGAGTGATCGATATATCACCTGATAGGTTCTTTCTCAGTCTGCAAGTTTTGGCAGTGTGTCCTGGTTTGTTGCAATGATAGCATACAATTCCAGGTGTTCTCCATGGTCCGTTATTCATACTTCCATTCTTCCTTTTGCATGTTGCAGCAGTGTGACTGCTACTGTGACAGATCAAACAAGTTTCTCTCCAACTAGTTTCCGCTTGATAACCAACTGACTGATGGTCATAGGTATTGTACCGGTTGGGATTCCGGTTCACATGAAGTTCTGGGATAACTCCTTGAGTCCTTGGAGGATATCTCCCAATGTTGTGCAAAACCATCCTGCATTCAAATTCTCTATGCCCAAACTTTTTGCATGCATAATAGTTTCCATTGAATCTATTGGATCTAGCCATATTGTTTTGAAAATAAGGAAAATCGTTGTAGGCCTTACTTCTACACACATTGGCAGTATGTCCTTCTTTGAGACGATTAAAGCAAACAGGTTTAAATTTTTTCTTACCTTTATCCTTGGATGTCGGTTGCTTCTTTGATGCTTCAACTTTTGTTTTAGAGGTCTCACCTTCCTCATACCTAAAGAAACCAAGTCCAGTGGTGTTCTTTACTGGCTTTGTCAATTCTAGCTTTTGCTCTAGCTTAATAGTACTCTGATTGAATTTGGCAAGTATTTCCTTTGACTCAGTAAGTTCCTTGGAAATAGCAGCATTGGATTCCATCAAGGCTGCATTCTCAGAAATAGCCATGTTTATTTCACCTTGCATTTCTTCTTTTTTTGCTTTACTCTCCCAGAGACGAGCACTAAGGGTACTGATTTCTTGCTTTAGCTTAGAGATCTCATGATCTTTGTCTTTTACCAGATCTTCAGCTTTCCTTCTGTTCTCAAGCTCTTGACACATTTTGATAGTTAGTCCTTCCAACTCTCTTCTCAGGTTGGCTTTAGATTCATTAATTTTTTCAACTTCTTCAACTAGGGCATCCATGTCAGCTTCATCAGAAGAGCTATTTTTAGTAAGCTCCATCAATTTCTCAGCATGCTCTCTTCTCTTGGCCAAAGAGGCTTTATACTTGAGTTTGAGTTCATCATAGGCTCTCTCAGTCTGAGTGAGATGATGAGTAAGTTCCCTCACACTGTATTCCCCCATATCTCCTTCCAAGTGGTTAGACTTATAGAAAGGTTGGCTCTGATACCAATTTATGAATACTAAGAGCGGGGGGTGAATTAGTATACCAAAAAATATTGTAAATAGACTTTTAAACAGTTTAGCAGATAACCGGTGCAACAGATTCACTAATAAACTGGTTAGAATAAATGCAAACCAAATAGAAAACAAAGCATTCACCCACAAGAGCACAATCACCATAACACAAGATATTTGACATGGAAACCCAAATGGTAAAAACAACGGTGAGTAGAAACTCACAAGTAACTATCTACAGAACAGGAACCAAACCGGTTAAGGTCATACAATGTTCTTCACCAGAACAGATCTTGTTAGGAATCTAGATCTCTATTAGGAGATAAGTCCTGTTAAAGACTACCTTGTTAAAGGATTTCAGATCCACAGTTGTGAACTACCTTGTTAGAGGATTTACAAAGGCTTTGCTGAGCCTACCCAGTTAAGGGTTTCAGACTTGTCGAAGATATGAGTAATCAACAAGTGAATGATCTAGATAATAGCATAGTATGCTTAATTAGATCCTTGACAACTCATTGCTAATGCATTTCAGCATTACTTCAGTCTTCAATATCTCCACACTCTATCTCTTCACACAAACCTAGTCTTCTCTTCAATGATCGCACATAACCTTTTCTATTATATATCTCACACTTGCAAACCCTAGACATGATGTCCTTATAAAGGAATCTGATTTCATGTCGGTCCAATAGAATTAGACTACAAGTTCCTAGGTATAGTGCATCTAGACACATTTGGTAACATGATACAAACACACTGCCAAAGTG
This sequence comes from Cryptomeria japonica, assembly GCF_030272615.1. Classification (NCBI taxonomy): domain Eukaryota; kingdom Viridiplantae; phylum Streptophyta; class Pinopsida; order Cupressales; family Cupressaceae; genus Cryptomeria; species Cryptomeria japonica. Next base: position 534,711,370 of record NC_081408.1, read on the forward strand.
TCGGTGGATGATAACTCATCACACATTACAGTAATACCAGTTGGTAACTCATCACAAATATATACTGGTTAATACAATGTACCGATTATCGATTGTCAAAAATGAAGACTGGAAGATCGTAGTGTTCCGATCAAAAGTTAACTACTGCTTGGGTCCTTTGTACCACTTGAGATCCTAAAACCGCTTGGGGTCTTCATACCACTTGGGATCTTCAATCAATCTATGATCAGTAAACCATCTTCTGTAAAATATTGTTAGTCTAAAGACTATACATTCAATAATACACAATACCAATTGGAACAATTTCCGGTTGAGCATAACTCATACATCAAGAAAGTGTGTGTCCATCAATGACAATCAAAACATCATCAAAATCCCAACATGTTGTAATGTTAATCCCATGGATGAATAAAGAGGACTTGAATGCTTGATGATGACCTTAAACTCTTATATCTTCTCCTTATGCTCTCTATCTGTCTATGCGCTATCCATCTGTTTATCCTCTATCCTAAATATGGATATTGAATTCCCTTTTACACATGCCTCAAGGATTAACTTTCAACCACCGAAGGCTAACAAAGTGGAATAACAAACCCCGAAGACAAGAAGTGCATAGGAGACTAGGAAGCCCACAAATAGGACCACCCTATGAGATGGGGATAGGGTCACCATGCCACTATCCTAGGGGGAAAGGGGTGCCATGCCCTTGACCTAGTGGGGACAGGGGTGCCATGCCCCTATCCTGCCCTACTTTGGGCCCTAGACATGATACAAAGTAGCCACAAGACATAAAGGAGGAAGGAAGAAGGGTTGGAAAGGTAGAGATAGGTTCCGACTAAGGAAGGAGATGTTGTCGCCAAGGTGAGGACCCCAAATGTGGTTAAAGTTGCAGGGGTTACAATTTTATGACACTACATTTAGCCCCCACTTTAGCAGGAGTATGGCTTATGCCACCACTACTGGTAAAGTAGAAGAAAGAGAAAGATGAAGATGGGAGACATGGAGAAAAACCATAAGGAGTATAAGGCATCACTAATATTGTGGAGCAAAAAGCCCCCAATCTTAGGGTCTCAACTCACACCAACATATTCAAGAGCACACAAAACAAAAAGGCACAAGACAAACAAAACAAAGACAAAGCGCAAAAAGACCCATGATAAGAACAAGACACGAGATGACAAACTAACTAGCCGAAGAGATCTCAAGCTCAGATGTCTCAACAAATAATCAAGACACAAAGACCAATGCCATCACATAAACACAAGTGACCACATAAAAGAGAAAATATGACATCATCCATGAACTATCAATAGTAAAACTATGAGTTCATGAGAGGAAGAAGAGAGAGAACATGAATACACACTTTGGTGATCCATGAGAAGAAAAAGCGAAGAAGAAAGAAACCATGGACGTATCACCCCTTAAAATAGGTGATCCATGGAGAGAAGAACATGGAAAATCTTGCCCCTAGAGATTTCCTAGGTGATCCATGTGAAGAGAGAGAGTGAGAACTCTATTAGTTCCACTCAACCTCATGTGCATGGGTGCAAGTGAGGTTTGAAGCGCCTCATAGGAGTCTATGCCCGAGTATGCTACAACCTATATAGAATGTATAGTATAAATGTCAAGAAAGGTGTAATTTATTTCTCTAAGAGACCATGCTCTGGTTCTAAGAATTATCACCCCACATAAGAGAAAAGTGGCATCATCTCGCACTAGGAAACCGTGCTCTGGTTTGGAGAATGAACCACTATATAAGAGAAAAGTGACAACATCTTGCTCTAAGAGGTTTCCCCCTGGTTCCAAGAATGTCTCACTATACAAGACAAGAATAAGTGAAGACATCTCACTCTAAGAGACTGTGCTTTGGTTCTGAGAGTGACCCACTGTATAAAAAGTGACAACATCTTTCTCTAAGGGGTTTTCCTCTGGTTCCAAGAATGTCTCACTGTTCAAAAAGTGACGACATCTTTCTCTAAGAGGTTTCCCTCTGGTTCCAATAATGTCCCACTGTTCAATGCATGGGAGAAGTATAGTACAAAGGAGTAGTGTCGGTGCCCCTCCTTAAGATGTCAACATAGGTCGATGTTTAAATCTTAAGGAAAGTAGAACAAGGATACCTACCTTCGTCACAAAGAAGAAGATATCCGCTATGCAACAATGTCATAAATCCAAGCAAGAGAGGGAATACTCTTCAAGCAAGGATAAGATAACTAACAAGAGATATCTTGTTGTAAGTGTAAAGGTGATCCTTGGAGGAGAAGAGATCTTTGTTCAAAAATACATCTACCCCCAAGAGGAGTTGTCTCAGACAAATATAACATCTTCTAGATCAAGAAAAAGAAAGAACAAGAATGAAGTCCTTCCTCCTTTTTTGAGGTTGTGATGACATTAGAGCTGGTAATTGACATCAATGACAACCTCTAAGTACCTCAAACTTCATCATGCTCACCATGATGCGAACCATATCCCCCTTTGGCATTGGTGGTGTAAAGTGGAAAATTAGATCCTAGTGACTCCCCACCTAGGGGAGAGAAAGGAAGCCACTAGAATGATTTTCACTTGGGAGGAACTTTACATTCAAAAGAGGGGTTGAATCCACTAGATCCAAATCCAAGAGAGACAAGAATCTGAATACTAAGTGGATTGAAAGTGGTTGAAGTGATTTACCCTCTTTTGTAAATGAGAAAGTTGACTTGTAGACTATGTGGAAAAGAGAGAGGAAATAAGTGAAATGAGGAGCTACTAGTTCGGGATCACGCTGTAACTTTAGATCTGAGTTAATTAGATTGATATATATCTGCCTTACAAATTTGGAGAAAAGTCATTGGGACCATGGCGGGAATGTACATGGTCCGCCACAAAATCCATGAAACAAAAAGGGTTCTTCTGTCTTTGCAAATGAAGCCCAAACCTGCAATTACAGTTGCACACCTACAACCCACACACATAAAATAGAAGAAAGGGGGGGAGTGTGGATAGGGGTTTTCCTCAGTCAAACCTTGATTGAGGAATCAACCTAGAAAGAAAGTAATTGCAAATGCTTGAATTTAAACAATGGAGATGTATACCTTGTCGATCTGCAACTTGTTGATGAGGATTGCTTTGCTTCTTGAACGTAACCACAAATATTGTATGAAATGGAATGTAACATGACAAAACCCTAACACACACATGATTGCAAATGAATGTTGTAATGTTTCTCCCATGGATGGATGAAGAGGAATTGAATGCTTGATGATGACCTTAAACGCTTGTATCTTCTTCTTATGCTCTCTATCTGTCTATGCACTATCCATTTGTCTGTCCTCTATCCTAAATGAGGATATTGAATTCCTTTTTATACATGCCTCAAGGATTAAATTTCAACCACCGAAGGCCGACAAAGTGGAATAACAAACCCCTAAGACAAGAAGTGCATAGGAGACCGGGAAACCCACAAATAGGACCACCCTAGGAGATGGGGACAGGGGTGCCATGCCACTATCCTAACATGATATAGAGTAGCCACAAGACATAAAGGAGGAAGGGAGAAGGGTTGGAGATGTAGAGATATGTCCCAATTAAGGAAGGAGATGTTGTCGCAAAGGTGAGGACCTCAAATATGGTTAAAATTACAGGGGTCACAATTTTATGACACTACAGGTGGAAAAATATCTAGCTCCATTGAGAGGAATAAAGAATGCCTTCTACTATATTTAGGTTCTCCCCCTGATGTAGCTAATCCTCTATTCCTTCTAATTATCTCTTTGTTCTGGTTCTCCCCCTGTTCTCTACCTTCTCTGCAGATACTACTTTGCCTCTACCGATTTTGGTTCTTTCCCTATTCTCTACCTTCTCTATTGGTACTACTCTGCCTCAATCGGTGACCTTTCATCTTATATGTACATATGTACAATCTGATATATATTTGTTTTCCCTCTTTTTACAACAATGGCAAAGGAGAAAGGAATCAAAGAATACAAAAGATTTCATTACAAGGAGAGTCTTTAAAATTGACCTTAGTAGCTTCCAAAGAATATTCCCATGTAGGATTCATTTGTGTCATAGAGTGCAATTGTCCTTGTAGTTTTAGGATAAAATCCTCTATATCATCTATGGTTTTGTAGTCAGGTGAACAAATGAGGTTTTCTGCTTCTCTGACATTTCCTTGCATTAAATCAATTAAGGGTGAAAAGTGGCACTATAGGTCTAACAAATGGAGAGCTCATTGGTCATGTTCTTTCAGCTTTTTGATTTCTTGAGTCAGTTGTTTGACTCTTCTACTAAAAGTCGTTGCAGAGCTTGTGAGAGTATCAAAATTGCTTGTCAGATCTTGGATCTCCTTTTGAGTTTGGACTCTTTTAGCTTCAAGATCTTGGATGAAATCGATGAAGTTTGACAATTTAACAAATAATTGGCCAACTTCCTTTAGGATAGATTTCACCTCTTCAGTGTTGTTGGACAAAGGAACTTTGTCAACTGATATTTGTTCTATTAATTTCTCACCTCTTCTGTTTTCGTACTACCTTGTTGCAACCTTCTCTAGATCGGTTGCCTCTGAATCGATTTCTTTGACAAGAGTGCCCAATTGATCGATGATAGGTTCATTCTCATCAACAACAATGTTAGGAATAAGATCAAATAAAATTGTCTTGGCAGTATTAATAAATCTTGCCTTATTTTTCTTTGCCCTAAGTTTTTCTTTCTCATCTTGAACTCTCATTTTTTCTAAAACTTTGATTAACTATTTGGGAGTCATCTTCTTGATATCTATGATTGAGTCTTCCTCTTTTTCATCCTCTATTTCTACTTCTTCTTCTTCATATAAATCTAACTTCCTCTTCATTGGAGGAGTGTCCATCATTGTTTTCTTACTGCCTTCTAGACGACCGGAGGAAGAATCCTCTTTCATCTTATCGTGTTCCGCTTCCTTGGTCTCCTTTGGACCAGTATTGGTTGTTTTTGTTTCCTTCCTTTCTACTTTCTTTTCCTTTGTTTCCTTCTTCTCTTCTTCCTTCTTTTTTTCTTGCTTCTCTTCTTCTTCCTCCTCCTCTTTTTTGTTCTTGTCTTCTTCCTTCTTTTCTACTTTATCAATAGATAGCATTGATGAATCTATCACTTTTGAGTTTTCTTCCTCTGCACCTTTTTTTTGACAAAAGAAGTTTTATTGTTACTGAAATTATTTGAGGTTTTTCTTCATTAGGTATTTCTTTAATTGTGACTTCATCTTCTCCGAGATGCTTAGTTTGATTGGTTCAATTTACCAATGTAATATCAATGTCAGTAGTTTCAACAGTTGATTTTTGTTCAACCGGTGGCTCTGCATCCTTTGTTAGATTAGGAATATCTAACACAACTTCACCTATAATATATTCAATAATAAATACATCAAATTCATCAGTGGTGTCCTTGTCTTCTCCTTTTCTCTTTTCTTGAGCAACTAAATCTTGTCCTTGTTTTACTTCTTTTTCTATTTCCTCCTCAACTTACTTTTGCTTGCTCAAAATTATATTCCATAAGGCAACACCCTCATCATGCACACCTTGGACATCTCCTATGGCCACTCTCCTTGTTATGTTCCTTATTTTGAAGTGTTGGACACATGCTTCTGCCACTATTGAAGCTTGGTTGAAATCTAATTCATGTTGCACTTCCATGAGTGCCTTTATTTTGTGTTCTTTCTCAATTTCTAGAGCAATTTTCCATCTCTCTTCAATTAGATTTTGCTATTATGATGGAATTATTCAATGTAGTTCACTAGGAGTTCTGCAGAACTTATGTAAGTTCTAGATAAGTGCATCTTCAATTTTTATTTTGTCCTCCTCGTTGCAGAGGGGATATTTTCTCCCAACACTAGCTAGACCTCCATACTCTTTGATTCCATGGACCAAATCATCAACAGTTGGAACTTCATTTCTACCACTTCTTCTGACTTCTTTTGTTTCCATATCATTCTGGGTGTCAGTGTTATCACCCTCCTTTTCATCCTTTTTGGGATTCTTTTTAGCCTTTGTGTCAACTATCCTTTCACTCTTTTTATTTCTTGCATAGGTTACTCCTACTAGTCCACTTTTACTTGGGGAGGATGTGGGAGTTTCTAAATCCTTTTCTTTCATGTATGTTGTCGGCTTCCTGGATGCATCACCATTGAGTTTTATTTTTGACATTTTCTTCTTTTCAATCGTTTGTTCTTCATCTTTGCTTGATTTTGTTCCTATTTGTTCACTTGTATCGGTGGAGATAGTGGCACTGGATGCTTCACCTCCATACTTCTTATCTAGGGTGTCAATCATTTTATTATTTCTTTTGTATTATAGTCTCTTTGAGTTCCCTCTTTATTTTGGAGCTTGCCTCCTCATAGGTTCCAAATATCTTTGCTTTACTATCTACCATTTTAGACAGTAACCTATTTGCATATATTTTGGCAATGTCTGCCCCGATCTCATAACCCATAGAAGGTACCCAAAAGGTTCTAGGTTGAACCGCTTGAATAATGCAATAATCAGTATCAACAAGAAAACAAATGGTGTCCTTGTACTTTTGGACTATACTGGTTGGGATTCTCTCTCTTTTATGCATTCTGGTTTGTAATTCTTTAAAATAACCCCACATTGTCTCTCCAAACTTATCACCTAAGTCTCTAGTTATTTCACCTATTTGAACTATGATAGGTTTATCTTCAGACCACACTACATTTCCCTTACCAGGAATAAATTTTGCACATAAAAGAAGATACATACCAGTATTGAACCATACTTGAATGATTGCTTCTTATCCTTCTTAATTCGCTCCATGTTCACCAGGAATTGAATTCTTATCATCTCAAAAATGTCATAAGTTACATCCTCCTTGATGATCCGGTAAGATACATGGATAGCACCTCTTGGCACATTGTTCATGTGGCTTGATTAATAAACCCTATAAGCTATTACTGCAGAAGCAAACCTCACTTTTGCATCTTCAATGTGAATAATTTCCATTTCTATTTAATCCCATTGAGATTGAGTCAATCGAGTGACTTTAGTGGGAGATATTGTCCTTAGGTTTAGTGCTTCACCAATTGTGTTAAACCTTGTTACTCTTTGGATCACATCTTTTGTGATTTTGATTGGTGCTTCAGCTTCCAACCATATAAATTGATCATGCAATCTTCTTAGCACATACCTGATCCAATTGACATGGAATTGATTGGGAAAATCAACAACATTCGACAAACCCTTGGTCTTCAAATGCATATGTTCTACCTTCAACAAACCATTATCACAAAACCCTTTGAATTAATCTTGAATAAATTTATCTCCAAGTTATTCAAGCTTGCAGTGGATGAAAGAGCGAATATCTTCAACCAATAACACACTGGAGGGCATAGATGATAGGGCACTGTTCATGTCGATCTGTCTGGCCTTCATAGGATGTAGCTTGAACTCGGGTTGTGGTTCCTTAGCTACCTCAACCAACAGAGGAGTCGACATGGAAGTTGTCATGATGAGTTTGAACATTTTCCATAGATTGACTTCTTCTACCATTTCTGCTAGGGCTTCCGATCACTGAAACTTCATCGCTTGATCTCCAAACTCACTTTGATTGTAATGTACTTAAAAGATTTAGAAAGCCATTGAATGCACTAGGAGCTCTGGAATGCACAAATGAAAGAAAGGTAGACAAAATGAGCATTCATTTCCTTATTTATTTGTTAGGTTGTTAGGTGCACTCTTACAATGGTTAAGTTGTACAACCTCAAATGGTAATAACTTAGAGTTTACCATTGTCACTTCCTTAGAAGTAACAATACAACCTTTAACACCTATACTCTTACCAATTCACCGATAGAGAATTACAAATAATATGCCAACTTTTCTACATCTAAGTAATGCAAATAAGAGTTACCACACTTTGGTTTTGGGGAATCAGCCATGATTTTTCAATAAGTGCTCCCCCTTAGCATTGGTATGCTTAGTTTGAAGAAGAATTGTCATCATCAGTGGATGATGACTTAGTTTCAGAATGATTCTCTCCTTCTTTTCTTTATTTCTTCTTAGTCCATGTCTTTTTCATTTCATTCCTCACCTCTTCAACTATCTTCTTTCCTTTCAAATTATTTGGCTCTTTCTTCTTGCCAAACTGGTTCTTGTCTTCAGAACAGTTGTAGGATCAGTTCCTACACTCTCTGGTTAAATGAATAATCTATGGCAGTTGAAACATGCCATACCAGTTGTTTTCCGTGGTCCTGCATTGTTTCTCTGACCCATTCTCATCATGCAATTTGCAACTAAATGACAAAAATTACCATTGTATGCAGGAAATGAGGGCGACAAAATTGCAAAAGTCAGATTGAAAATGCCCACACACCAATGAGACTCTTGGTGCAAGTTATAGGAACTATTTGAGATAGTTGAACTTCCCAAGGGCTGTCCCATTGTTCTCTTTCTCACAGGATCCCCAAAGTCTCACTCTTGCTCTCAGATCACTGAGCAAAGTGGCTTAGGAATGACAACAACAACGAGTTATGTTTGATTTATATGCATGAATGCATTCCTAAAACATGTATGCTATTGAAACTATGATGATTAAGCTAGTATGAAGATGATAATAAGATTAGCAGATTTATCCTAACATGATATACTAGTCTAACATGGATATGCTATGATATTAAAAAATGCTTCTAAATGCTATTGATGATTTAACAAAGAGAGGCTACAATGCTTAGTAAAATGACTATAAATTTGATGCACAAAAGACTTGGATATATCATTAGAAAAATGACTATAAGTTTGATGCACAAAATCTTCTATATCAAAATGAGAGAATGAGAGTTCTATTTATAGGTAAAATAGGGCAACGGATTGTCAAGATTGGATAATCTTAACAAGGTCCAGGATTGAAACTTAATCAATCCATGTTCACAATTCTCACCAATGAAATGGTGACAATTTTCAAAAAGGGGTTTCTTGAGAGGAGATGTAAGAAGCATTAAATGATTGAGAAGACATGAAGGTTACCCTAGGAGGTAAGGGTTAAGGTTAGGTTAGGGTTATCCAATGGATAAAGCTTTTACCCAAGGGGTAAACTCTTGTGAAAGGGTTAAGGGGATAACCAAGGGTAAAGCCATGAATGCTTGATGAGACCCTTGGGTTAGATGAGGGTTGAGTTAGAGAGAAAGTCTCTAACCATGCAAGAAGGGTGAGTTAACCATTAATGGTTTGGAAGACTTTGAGGGTTATCTTGTTGAAGACATAAAGCCTTTAATGCATTTCAAACACTTTGGAGGCTTTGAGAAGTGACTTCTCTTTGCTTAGGAATGTGACAATAATTAGGAGATGAATTAGGATAATTGGAATGGATTAGAAGAATCTAGAAGGGGGTTTAGGAGGCAAGTGTGAGATGTAGGAAAATGCAAGTGGATGGAGGGGGATTTTAATTAAAACAAAATTACTTTATTTCAACAAAAATAGATGCAATTTGCATAAATACAAGTGGGAGATTTAAATAAATAAATTAGATTTATTTATTTGCAAGGATCAATTTAATTAAATGTAAATTTAATTAAAAAGGGAGAAAGGGGAATTAATTAAATAAAGTAATTTATTTAATTAAAGGCTAGAAAAGGTTTAGGTGAACTTAATTAAATAAATTGAGTAATTAATTTAATTAAATAGATGAATGTGAAGAATCATTTAATTAAATAGATGAATGTGAAGAATTTAATTAAAGAGAATTTAATTAAATAGAGGAATGGGGTTAAAATGAATATTAAATATTCATTTACGAAAGTGGTCATATGTATACGTCTACATTTTGCCTCGCTTTGAAGTGACGTGTGTGCACATGTTATTCAAAGAAAATTTGTTGGATATGTTGTCAAAATTTGATCGATATGATGCTGCATGTGAAACTGTCGATATGATACCCAGATTTGATAAACGATATTGATGATTCCCCCTCAAGAGATGAATCAAGGATTTAGTAAAAAATTGGTCAAGTTGATGAGCACTTTTGAATTGATTGCAATATGAGAATATTGACTGAGTTGAATGCACATTATTGATTTATCTCTCGAAAATGATGTTGATAAGGTTAAAAATGAAAAAGTGAGGAAAATACATGCCCCACTTATTAACCTTTTTGATTTTACCCTATTAAAAGGTAAGAAGTGATTTGGAAAAATCATTTGCACACTTATCTCTTTGTGATTATGACATTGGAGCTCTGATGACGATGTCGATTCCATGCACTTCACACTGATTTGAGCATGTCAAATGATACCAGAGACCTGCCACCTATGGCCCACCAGTAAGTGGTCAAAATCCCTCTGCATTTTTGATTGATTTTGTTCATTTTGATCACGGTTTTGAAATTTGGGTCGATGTTTTCCGGGTTAGTGCGTAGGTTAATTTGCCTAGCGCATACGATAGAATTGTTAGTGCATAGCAAAAACCTAGGTAGCTTAGCGTTTGGGTAGCATATAGTAGCACGGATGGGAGATAGGCTAGTGCGTAGGACATTCTAGCGCATAGGGTCTGCATAAAAGTGCATGGGGTAGGTGAGGTAGCACATAGGATTAACAAGGTAGCACAATGGAAGTACTAGTTAGCGCATGGCAGGGGTTTAGTGCATAGGGTATGATTTATAGTGCATTGATGAAAAAGGATATTGCATGAGTGGCAACTTAGCACTTAGGAGCCCTAGTTTAGCACGTAGTGTCCAAAGTTGATGAAAAAGTGATTGCGAAGAATGCGTCATGAGTTGAATAGATTAGATTGATGGCATAGATGTCGATATGTGTTTGCTGATTGTTCTGTTATGGTTCTTGATCCAATGTGAGTCCTACTTTGCGATGATGTCTGATTCTCATATGCTGGTATATGATGATCTGAGTCTGTAGCTATCAATATTGTTGGATTTTGCCAAGATCAAGAAGTCATTGAAATGTACAAGATAGAGACATAATATGGGACAAGAATAAACTGTATTCTCATCAATAGAAAATGATCAACAACTTACATACAATATAGATGAACCTGCTTATATAGGCATGGCTAGGGATATGTATGAGCACACAAATATGACATGTGGCTCAATAAGAAACAAGGGTAGGTAGGAAATAGGTGTGGGTAGGTAGGAGAAATAATATAATATTCCACATGAGGTGGATCACCCACCGAAGGTGGAATTATCACTCCACAATAAGTGGATATGATAGTGTAATAACAAGATCAACACCATAAGAGGTGGAATTTCTCCTACACACACTATCCCAATGTGACACAAACACCCAAGTGTCTCATATCCAAACTACTATGAAATGCATTATCCTAAGTAAACTTAAGTAAGTGTAATAATATCCATGATGAATAATTATTTACACCAACACCCCCCCTTAAGTGCAACTTAGGGGAATGCACTTAAGTCTACAATGCAACTAAGCAATGCAAGATGGGTCCCGGCTATGAGGCCATGTTAGGTACCCATGAACAAATGCAAATGCATGCAAACCAATGCAATGAAATCTCTCACAAAGTGGGGAAAGAGAGAAAAACCCAATGGGAAAAAACCCTCCCCCAAAAGAGAGATGAAAGCTATACAAGAGAACTCTCAAAGAAGTATGTGAGGAACAAAACCCCATGTGAGGGAAAAGTCCCCCCCATATGAGAGAAGAAGAGAAGTCAAACTGTGATCATCCCTCAATGAAGAATCTGCACCAATGATAGAAGCTCGATGTATGAAGAAACTGCTCCACGAACGTCGAACAACATTCCTCCCCTTAGGAAGAAACAAAACCAAAGGTGTATCCATGAAGTCTCCCCAATCATGAAGGGAAGATGTATGAAGAAAACTCATGATGAAAGGAATCTCTGAAAACTGCTCAAGTGTCCCCATGTCGATGCTGAAAGATACCCCTTCCAAAGGTGGTAAACTGTGCCACACTGCTGAAAAAGGCACTCCAAGAGCTAGTGGAGATGGATGTAGAACAATGTCCAAAGACTCATGTGTCTCCTCAAAGAATAAAGAGACCTCCTCCAACTGCTGTACATAAGTATCCACAATCATGTCAACCTCGAAAGAATGATCATGTAGAGAATGAACAAGAGGGTCAGAGTGTGCCCTCGCAACAATCGAAGAAGGATCATCTTCATCAAAGAGAAGATGTATGTCATCAATGATGTCTCCCAAATCTGCAATGTAGGATTCCACAAACAAACCTGCAATATCTGTCATGTAATCATCCCATGAATCTGAAGCTGGAAGACAATGTATATCCTGCTGCACTGAATCACATGAAGGCAAAACTGTCGCACTATCTGCATCATCAGGTGCAATAGGTGATGTGATATCAATATGAGGAGATGAAGTACAAGACTCAAGAACTGGGTTACATGTGAGAATCCCCATGTGCAAGTGTCCAAAGTTCTCCTCAAAATCTGAATCATCACAATAAGTGTGATCATCATGTGTAGAATCATCAAATGTGAAATCATCATCATCAACAAAATCTGAAAAGGAGTATAACCGAGATGCATGATCAACCACCCCAGTTGCAATGATTGCTCTAGTCTCCATGTCTCTAATAAAAACTGAGTCAGGTGTGAACTCCACAACTCTCTTAGTTGCGCCATGTGTGATTTGATAGATAGAAAGGAGATTGTTTGTCAAGTGGGGTACACACAACACATCATTGAAGGAGTTATCCCCAATGTCAATAGATCCTTTCCCAATCACATCCATGTATGTATGATTGCCCATCAAAATTTGTGGCATGGTGCAAGGCTCAAATGTAGAGAACATAGACTGTGAAGATGCCATATGATGAGAAGCCCCTGAATCTAGAAGCCATCTCTCTGAAGTATGATTTGTTGTAGCACATAGAGCTTGTCCTTTTCTTGTTCCAAAAGAGTGAGTCTTTCCACTTGTAGAAGCCATGAATGCTTGCCCTTTTCCTTTTGAATGTGAGGAAGTGGAAGTTGATGAATCATCCTTCTTGTAGACTTTAGGCAAATCAATGTTATGCTTTTTGATGATATGTGTGAGCTCATCAATCTTCTTAGTATGGCAACGATGTTCCTCATGACCAATCTTTTTACAATAAGCACAAGTAGGTCTCTCTCTCTTTGGTGAATTATCTTTCTTGGAAGAAGATGAATCTCCTTGTTGTGGAGAAGATTGTGCTTTATCCTTAGGCTTTGATTGCCATTTCTTCTTGTTTGAGTTGTCCTTTCCTTGATTTCCTTTGTTTCCTTGATTTGCCACTAATGCTTGAGACTTAGAAGAAGCCTTAAGAATGCCCATGCTTATCAACTTAGTTTGTTCCATCATCAACATTTCATTGAAAGCATCAAATGTAGGCATTTTGTAGCTTGAACCCATTGTCATCCTATGAGTTTGGAAACTAGAAACAAATGCTGCATATTCTTGTGGAAGCTTCCCTATCAAGTTGAATATCAATTGAGTATCCTTCTTATCAATGCCACAATCTTTGAGTTGTGCCCTCAACTCATTTGCCTTAGTGACATAATCTTGTATAGTATCAAAGTTCTTGGGATCTAACATGGTGAGATCACTATCAATTTGATATCCCCTAATTTCATCAACTTGACCATACAAGTCTTGAAACTTTTGCCAAGCATCCTTGATTAGAGTACATTTCTCAATATGAAAAATGAGATCCTTTGATACATACTTTCTTAAGGTACCAATTGCCATGATATTTTTAGTGAGCCAATCTAAGTGACCAACTGGATCAGCCTTAGGATCAGCTGGAGCAACAATAGTTCCATCAATGTAATGAGTGAGTCCTTTTTCCATAAGTTTACTCCATGCATCAATTTTCCAAGTAGCATAGTTATGTGGAGTTAAGAGAGGAAACTTAGAAGAACCCATAGCAGCAAAAAGGAAAGAACACAAGAGCACAAAAGCACAAGAGACACCCCCCAAATTCAATCAATCAAAGTACCCCCCCAAAAGTGATGATTTTGGCACTTTATACTTAGTGCGATTACAATGAGCCACTTGCAAAACAAGGCAAAGTGGGTTTATGATGCAGATTTTACAACTTCTCAAATGAGATACAAGAGACTTCAATCAATAGTACAATGAATCTAACTGAGATTCAAGCAAATATGCAAGTACCAAGATAGCCAAAAATGGCCTAGATCTGAAAGTACAATTTCTACTTACAATGACATCAATCTGATAGCATTATGTGAAAGTAGATGAAAAAATACGCACTTTCAAAAAAAACGGCACCTAAAAAGGAGGTCGGATGACCCCAAACGAAGCCTCTGAAGTTGCAAAAACTGGGATTACTCAGGGACAGTCACCAAAAACTGCATTTTCTAAAAAATCCATGCATCAAAATCAAAAAATTCTTTCACCACTGCGGATAGCACAAAATTCTAGCCCATTTCAAAAAAAATTGCACCCAAAAAGGAGCAAAAATGAGCAAGTTATGGCCATTTGAAGTTGAACTGCAAAATAAAAAATGCAAATGAGAGGGGGTTCAAAAATTTTCAAACCCTGCTGATGTGGCGCTGATGTCAGCAAAACACTGTCTTAAATTTGACGGCCGTATGACCGTCGCCAAAACTTTGCCTGTCTGGCTGACTAGGCGTCCGTACCGTACGGACTGATTTACGTGGCAAGTTGACTGGATGTTCCGTACTGTACGGAATTGCTGACTGTACAATGTTGATGTGTCGTCCGTACGGTTGATGTGTCGTACGGAAGTTGCTGAGTTGTCGTACAGAGTGTCGAAGGTGGCAGGGTGTCTGCGATCTGTACGGACTATCTGCGTGTTTTGATGACGTGGCAGACGGTACAAAGGTGTCCGCGTGGTGGTGAGTTGGTAGAGGGCGCCGAGAGCTGCAGGGACGCGGAGGTGGCGCCGGGAGCGGAGCCCGACAGGAAGCGGGGCTGAGCGCGGTCAGAGCCGGAGGAGGAGCCGAGGTGCGGCGCGGGCGGCACCGCCCAGGAGGAGGCGCTCGGGCTGAGCGGTGGGCGCAGCGGCTGACACACGGCGCCGGGAGGTGGCGGGACCAGGAGCCGCCATCGGGGAGGAGACGTCGGGAGGCGCGAGCTGCCGGAGGAGTTGCGGCGCTGGCGGATGTCGAGAGGCGAGGACGCGGGTGGAAGACGGAGTCTGGGGACGACGTGCAGGTACGAGGCGGCGGACGGGCGCCTGCAGGGATCGAGGCGCTGACAGGTGGGTACGACGTACGATCTCTGTCGAAAAGCCTGTGGTCTGCAAAAAAAACTGCGGATCATGAGGGTACGGGGGGGTCTGCGGACCCCCCAAAAAATTGATTTTTCCTTTTTTTTTTTTTGATTTCTTTTGATTTGCTCTTCAATTTTTTTGATTTTTTTTTTGATTTTTGATTTTTTTTCAAAAACAATTTTCTGAAAAAACGAAATTTTTTTTTTTTGAAAAAAAATATGAATATTCGAAAAATCCGTACGATTAGCAAAATTGGGGAAAAAAATTTTTCTCACCAAAATAGGCCAACTTTATAACCAAAATTCATGGAAAGGGCCTTTCGGACGCAATGGAGAGGTCGGATCTGGTCTAGGATGCCTCCAAATGACGATGCTCCTCAGATCTGCTTCTTGACATCACAATAATGCCTCTTCAAGACGAATCAATGAGACTCCAAAAGCTCTGATACCATGTTGGATTTTGCCAAGATCAAGAAGTCATTGAAATGTACAAGATAGAGACATAATATGGGACAAGAATAAACTGTATTCTCATCAATAGAAAATGATCGACAACTTACATACAATGTAGATGAGCCTGCTTATATAGACATGGCTAGGGATATGTATGAGCACACAAATATGACATGTGGCTCAATAAGAAACAAGGGTAGGTAGGAAATAGGTGTGGGTAGGTAGGAGAAATAATATAATATTCCACATGAGGTGGATCACCCACCGAAGGTGGAATTATCACTCCACAATAAGTGGATATGATAGTGTAATAACAAGATCAACACCATAAGAGGTGGAATTTCTCCTACACACACTATCCCAATGTGACACAAACACCCAGGTGTCTCATATCCAAACTACTATGAAATGCATTATCCTAAGTAAACTTAAGTAAGTGTAATAATATCCATGATGAATAATTATTTACACCAACAAATATGAATTGCTTTTGATATGGAGTGCCAAGGTGATTGATGTTTGATGTGGATCCAGATTTTGAGTTTGATATGGATCTTGATGTTGCTTTATGATATGTGATTTTTTGATATGAGTCCTGATTTTTTATATGGTTCTTGATGTATTGAATTATGATATGAGTCCTGATTTGATGCTTGCGATATGGATCTAATTTGATTTTTTGAGATGAGTCTCAATTTTTGATATGGTTCTTGATTCTTGATTTCCAATATGATTTCTGATTCATGATATGGGTCTTTGATTCTTGATATGGGTCCTAATTTGATGCTTGCAATATAAGTCCTTGATTTGATTTTTTGATATGGGCTAGTGAATTTTGATATGGATATTTGATGGTGCTTGTGATATGGATCTTTTGATTGATTTATCGATATGGGTCCTTGATGGTGCTTCATTGTTTCAAGTTGATTTTTCTTTGATTGGATATATCGGATGGATTTGGGAATTGATGATGGACACTTGTTGTTTTGCAGGTAGAGCCTGGCATGTTCCAATATCGAGAATGATTTTCGAGACCATGGTCATTGATTCCTCGTTTATCACAGGCTGACAGAGATGTGATTGAGAGATGTGGGTTGTCCTCTTTACTAGACATGCCTCAGTATATCATTAACCGGGGTTTATTGACAGCATTGGCAGAGAGGTGGCACAGTGATACAAACACCTTCCACTTGGCTATAGGCGAGATGATAGTCACACCAGAGGACTATTATCAGATTCTATGAATTCCTGTGGTTGAGGCCTTATTATTATATGAGGAGACTGAGGAGGGTGGGACACATGCTCTCTTTCGCATCTTTGAGGATGATCAAATCAATGGTTATGAGATCCCATTGTAGGAGTTATTGGATTTTGGTTACGCTCAGCTACCATTTGTATTAGCAAGTTTCATTGGTGGATTTTTGTGTCCCTACCATAGGTCGAAGGGACTAGTTATGGGATGGGGATTGGTGCTAGAGGATATGATGATGCAATTTTTCATGGGACTCCTGCATGTTGGCCCATCTATATAGAGAGCTTCACCAAGTGGTATATCTGGGATATAGCAGTTTATCAACTGGGGTGACATTGTTATAGGTGTGGGCCTAGGAGCACATTCATGTGTCAAGACTGCTTGCAGACAGGGATAGGCCAATTGGTTGGGTATACGTTTATGGGTATACAGGTGTAGTTGTCCAGTGTAAGCTAGGAAAACTAGAGAGTTGGTGGAGGACATTGGATGATATCGATATGATCATTTGGAGACCATATATGATTATGAGGTGTGGGCAGAGGATGGACTAGAGATGCCCTATGTATATATGTTGAGGTATCTGATCAGGAAGACATCCTTTATTATTGAACGCTTCTTGCACAACCATATTTAGCGGCACTATGGTAGACAATAGGGGATGTCATAGGGAGCTTGTTTATATGCTCGTTGGCAACATGATGTGCTAGAGTGGGGACCCACTTTGGATAGTGTAGAAGTAGCTGAGGAGTATATGATGCTAGTAGGGTAGATCTGGGATTATGGGGTTGGGGTTGTGGATGTAGGGATGACAGAGGAGTTCTCAGCTTACTTCATGGCACATGTAGTGGCACGTATATCTGATCCAACAAAGATGTTATCTTCTTTTGATGATGATGAGGATGAGGAAAAACAAAGGTGAGGGGGAGTTAGATAGAGAGATGAGGAGATAGGAGAGGGAGGTGGGGATGGTGGAGGAGGTGGAGGAGGTGGAGGACAAGGTGGTCAAGGAGTCAAAGATAGGGGTAGAGGGAGAGGAGAAGGAGATAGGGGGAGAGGTGGTGGAGCAGGTGGTGGTTTAGATAGAGGATGTGGACTCATTCTTGGTATTGGTGGGGTTGGTAGGGTAGACGCTTTGCTAGCTGCGGTGGGTGGTATGGAAAATAATAGATGACATACCTAGAGGAGGAGATCTGATGTTTTACCTCCACCGACACCTCAGACAGGGATAGGTGTGGGTGGGACCATGACATAGGTACCCGTTTAGATTAGGGTACCCACCCATTGACATGATTCATAGATTAGAGCGCTACAGGTCATAGTGCAGGAGCTATAGTGCAGCAATTCTAGATTACATAGGTTATGGCAAAGCAGGATACAGAGAGAGAAAGTCAAGGTTGGGCAGAGGACCTTTCTAATATATTGGAGAGAGTGATGGTTGGTGCCCCAATGTAGAACACGCTGAGGGAGATACAATACTTGACCAAGGAGGCTGAGTATTATAGGTGTCTATACGAGGAGGTGGTCCCTAGAGATCAGAGAGCTCCTAGCTATGCTGCAGTTGCATCTAGTCGATCCGGCCACAATCATATGAGGATAGAGAGTAGGGGAGTTACGAGGCCTACCCGACGTGATCCACCTGGTGGAGATCCAGGAGCTGGAACATCTACTGCTAGACCATCAGCCTCAGGAGATAGTCATACCTGAGAGACATGTCTCTATTGTTTTTTATCACTTTGTTATATTTTTACAGACATGATATCCCTTGTACATTTAGACCATTTTGGATATATATATATATATATATATAGCACTGATTTTCTCTAATCCACATGTGATGTGTTATTGATGATGATGCTTTGATTTTCTATGATGATGATTTGATGCTTAGATAATAATGCTCTTGATTTTGATTATGACATGAATGTATGATTCATGATGGGATGAGTGAGAATGTGATGATGTATTGCATTGATTACTTTGATTTATGAGATGTACGATAATGATAATGATGTGAGACTAATGCAAGTTTTAAGATGATATACAACTAAACACAATTTTTTATGCAACTAAATGAAAAATCATATGATATGCAACTAAATGCAAAAAATTGATATGCAACTAAATGCAAGTTTAAAATGATATGCAACTAAATGCATGATTAAAATGATTTGATTTTGTCATTGTCATTCCTATCTAGCCACTTGTTTGTGATCTGTTTTGTTTTTCATCATTGAGCTTTTGATATGTTGAAAGTTAATACAAGCATCATGGTATAATTGAACCATAACGACCTGAGTAAAACTTACATGGATTTTGATATTGCAAGGTGGCACAAGCATCGAGGTATAATTGAACCAAGACAACCTAAGTGTTGCTTGCGTAAAATAGACAAGAGTTAACCATTTGTATGTGCAAAGTGGAAAATGTCTTCAATGATATGTTTCCAATCATGTCTCGAGACAAGTTTGCACCATACGAATGATCGCCTCACAGATAGAAAACTAAAGATAAATATCAAGTTCCTTCATTGCTTCTCTAGCTCAATGCATCCTCGAGTAGCTCAAGAGATCTAATAATTTATAAATTAAGATATACAATAGTCAATACCTCATGTTATATGTAAACAAATCATAATTCAGAAAATCATCCATCATGTGTGTGTTAAAGTTTTCAGTTGGACAATGGTCTTGTTTTCTATTTTGATGAGCAGTTGTTGACATTATTTCCTTAGTATGTTGCGATCCTTGTTGTTTGGTTGTTGGAATGATTAAAGTGAGAGGAATTCTGCCCCTAGTCACATATATCTATCGATGTGGATATATACTTTAATCACCAAGCCATGGTGGGATATGATATGGAGAATTGTTTTTGGATAATCAAGGACAATGACTACACTAAGTGTACCCGGGATAATGTTGTGTGAATAAGTGTTGGGTGATGGCTATTTAGCTGAGACTAGATGGATCAAAGATATGAGTACTGATAGATAGAGAAGTCGTTCTCTCACAAACAACGCCTATTGCCAGGTTTTCACTACTTGTTTTATTGCCCTTTTTTTATTTGTTTTTTTTTTATTTTTTTTATTTTTTTTGTGCATTGGACGACTCAAGTGTAGAATTTCTCTAGATGAATGTTGTTGGTTGGTTCATCAAGCACATCCCCTTCTATAGTTGACAACTGATATGCTCCTGATATGTAGGCTGATATTATGACAAAGAGACCCAACCAGTTAGGTTCAAACTTCCCCTTCTTTTCTTGATCTTGCTAATTTCTTGGATTTTCTTTTAGAATAAGATCACCAACTTTGAAAGCCCTAGGGATGAATTCGTGATTATAGCTTCTGCACATTTGCTGTTGGTATGCCTTGAGATGGTCATAGGCATGTTGTCATTTTTCATCAAGAATATCTAGTTCATGCAACCTGTTCACTCAATATTCCTCATCTAGTATGATGCCCTTCAAAGATACTCAAAGAGATGGGATTTCTACCTCAAGAGGTAGAATTGCTTTTGAACCATACACCAATGAATATGGCATAGCCCTTGTAGGTTTCCAGATACTAGTCCTATATGCCCAAAGTGTCAGATTGAGTTGTACATGCCAATCCTTGCCCGCATCATTTACTATTTTTTTGAGGATTTTCAAATTTTTTTTATTTGATGCTTCTCCTTGACCATTCCCCTGTGGGTAGTAAGGCATGGAGAAGTGATGTTGGATTTTGAATTGTTCACATAGCTCTCACACATCTTGATTTTTGAAAGGATGCTTGTTTTCAATGATGATGGAACTAGGAATGCCATATCTGGAAATGAGATAATTGAGAATAAATGAGGCGATATGTTTTTCAATTATAGTGGTCATCAGGACTGCTTCAATCCACTTTATAAAATATTCTATTGCAGTTATAATGAACTTATATCCATTTGAAGAAGAAGGATGAATTTTCCCTACTAAATCAAGTCCTCATTAATAGAAAGGCCAAGATGTGGTGAACAGTTGTAGCTCCTTTTCTAGTGCTTGGATAAGAGTGCCATGAATTTGGCACTCAGGATATTTCTTTGCAAATTGATAGGACTCTTTCTCCATTGTCGGCTAGTAATATCCCATTCTCATAAGTTTCTTGGTGAGAGTAGGACCACTTGAATGCATACCATAGATACCCTCATGAAGGTTGTGTAAGGCAGAGTCAGATTCATTACGATCGAGGCATCGAAGAAGAGTACCATCTAGACCTCGATGGTAAAGTGTGTCAGTGGTTAAGGTATAGTGGGCAGCTTGCCAGATAAAGCTGTTTTTTTGGTTATGAGATAGGTCATGTGGAAGAGTATTGTTCTTGAGATAATCATAGATTATCTCATATAGAGGGGAGTCTGAACTAGTTAGGGCATAGATGACTGGGGATGCAAAATTGTCATTATAGGTTGGGGAAAACATTTTCTCTACCAGGAACTTGTAATGACTCTGTTTCTTCGAAATTTGTAGTAGTGAAGCCATAGTGGCCATTGCATCGGCCACTCTATTGTCCAACCTTGGTATTTTCTCAAAGGTGATGTGTACAAAGTACGGTTTGAAATCATCCACTATCTTTTGTAAGTCAGGAGCTTATCATTCGATATCTGATATTCATTGTTGCTCTGATTGATAACTACTTGAGATTACCCATAGACTCTTAATTCCATGATTTTCCATTCCATAGACATTTTGATTCCTATTACGAGAGCTTCATATTCATCAATGTTGTTGGTGCATGGAAACAACAGTCTATAAGATCTTGGAATGGTGTTCCCTTGTGTAGTGATGAACAAGATGTCGATACTTGATCCATGTTGGGTATAGGATCCATCAAAGTATAGGGTCCATTACTTGGGTGTTACAGTAAGGACATCCATGTCTGGAAATTCCACCTGTAGTGGTTGTTGATCTTGTATTGGTACTTCAGCTAGTTGATCTACAATTACCTATCCTTTGATAGCTTGACGTTCTGTGTATCGGATATCAAACTCACTAAGAATCATGACCCATTTAGCCAATTGTCTTGTAAGAGATGCCTTGCTGAGTAAATACTTGAGAGGATCAATTTTTTCTACCATCTTGATTGCATGGGCTAGCATGTAGTGGTGAAACTTTTTAGAGGCAAACACTACTGCTAAACAAGCCTTCTCAATGAATGTATAATTTAGCTCATATCCGTTTAAAGCTCTACTGATGTAATAAATAGCTCCTTCCTTGCCTTTCAGATCTTCTTGTGTTAGCAGTGCCCCCAATGATACTTGTGTTGTTGATATGTAAAGAATGAGCAGCTTGCCTACTATTGGTGGTACATAAACTAGTGGATTCATTAGATATTGCTTGAGTTGGTAAAATGATTCCGCACACTTGTCTTCCCATATAAAAGGTATACTCTTGTGAAGCAGATGATTGAATGGGAAAAATTTATCTACTAGTTGAGATATAAATTGCCTGATGGATTGCAGCCATCCCTATAGAGATCTGAGCTGGCTAATGTTCTTGGGAGGTGGCATTTCCATGATGGCCTGTAACTTTTCTAGATCTACTTCAATAACCTTTTCTGACATAATGTAGCCTAACAGTTTGCCTGATGTGACCCCGAAGACACACTTCTTAGGAATTAGTCTAACCTTGAATTGTTCCATTCTTTGAAAGATTTTATCTAATATGCCCAGATGTTTTTCTTGGGTGAATGATTTAGCCAGTAAATCATCCACATAGTCCTCCATGAAGGTATGCACCATATCATGCAAGATTGTCGTCATGGCTCTTTGATAAGTTGCTCTAGCATTTTTCAATCCAAAAGGAATGACGTTGCAATAATACGCTCCCCATGGACAAGTGAATGCATTTTTATCTTGATCCTCTAGGGCTATCTTGATTTGATTATAGCCAGAGAAACCATCCATTAATGATAACATTGCATGGCCTACTGTTAGATCCACAATTATGTCAATGCTCGGTAAAGGAAAGTCATCCTTGGGACATTCTTTGTTGACATCTCTAAAATCTGTACATATTTTGATGCTTTTGTCAAGTTTTGAAACTGGTACATTGTTTTAAGTCCATTCATGATAGTCTATAGGTCGAATGAATCCGACATCTAATAACCTCTTTAGTTTTGCTTTGACCAATAATGCTACATACGGATTCATTTTTCTTAATTTTTGCTTGACTGGCTTAGCTCCTGGAGCGATGGATAAATGATGCATGATTAAGTGTGGATCTATTCTAGGCATATCAGCATGTGACCAAGCAAAATTGATTTTCTTTTCTTTGAAGAATTTGATAAAATCTGGTTGTTCCTCTTCTGTAAGTGATTCTACTAGGTGTATGGTTTTGACTGCTGCTTCAGTACCAATGTTTATTGATTGAGTTGGCTCAATCAATATTGGTGACCTTTCTTGATAATGTTCTGGAAGAGTGTCAAGTCTCCCATCTTTAGGTGCCTAAAAAAGGTTTTCACCCTCAGATCCATCCTTTATTTTTACTTTTTGGGATCTAATACTACCATTGACTAGTTTTCACCATTAGATCCTTTGTTTATTTATTTTTTGCTACTGAGAGACTTGGCACTCCCCTGATTGCAGATATCATTATTTTGTTTTCTTGTAGAGCATGTTCGGGATCGACTGAAAAGAGGTATTGGTTAATGGATTCATCATCTGGGAATATTGGTAGATCATGGTGTTCAGGTTCTTCCCAGTCTATGAGATTAGGATATATGAGTGGTAAGGAGTCATTTGGTGGGTTGAGATCGGCTGCGATAAGTGCCATGATAGAGTCAGGGTAAAAGCACAAAATTGTGTCACATTTCAGGCCAACTTATCAGCACAAGTGAATTTAAGTAATTCTATCTAAAAATTGTTGGAATTATACACTCACATGAGAATAGTTGATATTGTCATTGATGGCAACCAACTGGTAACATGGTTCACAAGTTACACCAGAAACATACATCATCTACCAGCACCGGTAGACACAACAAAGATTATTCACACCAACATCCATTCTACATCGACAGAAGATCTTACTGACACTCCTAGCTAACATGGAAATAATATTTTTTTGTATTGTAATATTATTTGTATAGCTGACATGATGTACTGTAAAGACTCATATATGTATGAAATCTTATAGGTCATTTTAAGTAAAGATATGTAATTAGGTATGAATGCAAGTGGTATATGAGAGAGAATAACTGTATATGAATTATGATGTAATTATTCTATGAGCAAATAAGAGCAGAGCAGAGCGAAGCAAGGTTTATGGCAGAGGTATTTGACAGAGCTTAAATCGATACTGAGTCCAGCATTGCAGATGCTATTTTGAGTAGTACATTGTCATTAGATTTAATCATCAAATTTTGTAGTCAGTGGGACTCCATTTTTGTTGTTGAGAAGTGAGCTCCAGGCTATCGGCCTTCCTGCGTGTGCAAGCCCCTATTGTATAAGTAATATTTATTCATATTGGCCAGTGAGTAAATATTATGGGTTACAAATCCCACCGAGGTTTTTCCCCTACTGGGTTTCCTCGCCAAAAATATCTGTGTTATGGTGTGCATTGATGGTTATACTGTTATTTCTCTTTATTGCATTATTACTTGTTTACCAGTATATTAATTTTGGTTATAAAGTTAGCAACAAGTTTAAATATTTTGTTAACCAATTAGACACTGATTCACCCCCCCCTCTCAGTGTCTTTGGGACTGATCAAGTATCCAACAAATGGTATTAGAGCCTAGTCCTCTATTTGCAGAAGCCTAACAATTTGAGGAATATTTTGAAATTGGTACTGATGGAAAGTTTGAGACAATAGTTGGAAGGAGCTCTTGAAGATTTTGGTGTAGACAAATTGAAGAAAATCAAACTAGAAGATGAACTTAGAATTGCTCAGGAATTTATCAAAGCACTTCAAGATAACCTAGTTATAGAAAAGAATAAGAGAAAAAAATTAAATGTGCAATTGCAAAATCAAGATGATGAAGAAAAAGAAACTCTCAGAGATATTGCAGAGAAATTGAGACAAGAGAACAGTAACATGAAGAATGAGATGCAAGATTTAACCATGAGACTATGCAAGGATATTGAAGATAGAAAGAGGAATGAAGAAGATTTTGCTAGAAGACTTAATGAAAGATCTGAAGAATCTCAAAGGCTTAGTTGTGAAAATGATATGCTTAAAACTGATTTGATTCACATGCAACATGACAAAGAGGAACTTTTGAGACAGGTTAGCACTTTGGAAAGTGAGTTGGTCACTGCAAATGAATAAAAAGACAAATTTAAGAAAAGTTCAGATAATCTTGATGATATGTTGAAAAGTCAGAAACTTAATGGAGAAACAATTGGACTTGGATTTGAACATGGAGAAATTTTCGGGACTGCAAACAATCATTATCACAACAAACTAGTAAGGCAACCTAATGCTTATAAATTTAATGGGAAATGTTTTAATTGCAACAAATTTGGTCATAGAGAAAATCAGTGCAGATTTAGGAATAATCATAATACAACCTTACCCACTAGTTAATGTTTCAAATGCAATAAAAATTGTCATAACTCAGACAATTATAGAATGAATGTGAAATTCTATGTTTGTGGTAGATTTGGACATTTATCTAATAAATGCAGAACTCAAACCGGTCAAGGTTATGGAAAGGCTATTCAGAGAAACAATGTAACTTGTTATGCATGTAACAAGATTGGGCATATTGCAAAATTTTGTAGAAGTAAGACTGTACCGATGAACAATAAAGGATCCAATAACAAAGACAAAGAAAAGGTAATTGAAATCAAGCAAGAATTTTCTAAACAATGAATTAGAAAGAGAGATCACAAAATTCATGAATCTGTCTCTGCATCGACAAAATAGGGTAATCCTGCATCGACAGGAGATTCTTTATCTAACTAAGGAATAATCCTTAGGGGTAAGGAAACAAATTGAAAATCATGCATTTACCCTCTTTGGTTGTAAGAAGTTATATTTCTTCTTTACCGGTAGATATGTGGATTTTTCACTTCACCGGTGAAGCATTTATTGCAGTTACAAGTTAATTTTTGGTTATAAAGGCACTGTAACTTCTCATTTCAATTCACCAAGAATCCAAGCATTCGAAGAGAGTGAAATTGAGCAAAGGCATTCTGAAGGCAAAGCAACAAAGGTCTTTTTAGAGCATTCAAGGATTTCTCAGTTAAAAGGTATTTATCTTTTGCAATGGCATCTTCATCTTCTATTCCCAAATTCGTAGCAAACCCTACCATTGTGGAAAACATAAAACGACCTAGACCCATTTTCAAGATCATTCCTAAGATAGAAAAACTGGATGACTCTATTGGTGCATTTTCTAGAATCCTGAAAAGAGTTGCATTTGCTGAAGACCCTAGGGCATACATACATTGTTACATAGAAAGTTTAGGGTCTGAAGATTTGATGAACATGTATATGAATGTAATCACTAACAAGAATGGGGTAGTGAAACCAGAACATAAGGTAGTTGAGGATTTAGGTTTCATAGATATCCTCCATATGCCAGAATTCTTAGATGAAGTCATTCACTATGTCCTTGGTAGGGTTCATGGTGAATTTATATGGTTGGACTCGGTATTTAAGATTACCAAGGAAGCTATTAGGGCTATTACTAGTTTACCCTCCACTGGTTCTAGACCGGTCACTTAGGTTCAATGATATAAAGGATAAAAATGTTAAATTTGCTAGCATGGTCATTGGCTATAAAGTTCGTCATACAAATAGGTTGAATTATGTATATAGTTCATGCATTCATAGTGCACATAAGATGATATTGAACAATGCAAAGACTGATATTTGTGAATGGTTAAAGGATGAATTGTTAGAGAATTTGCATAAGATCAAAGGTGATAAGAAAGGAACCTTCAAATTTGGAAGTCTAATAGTATGTTTAATGCTTTACTTTTCAAAAGAGATCCCCGATATAGGACATAAGGATTTTTCCTATGATACTTCTGTTGGAAAATAGATAAAAGAGGCAATCATCGGTATGGGATCTGATGGTGATAAGTTGGTAAAAGACTACTTTAAGAATTTCCAAACTAAAATGAGACAAAGGGAAAGGATTCCCCAAAGCATTGTGGATAAATATGATAATCATATATGCTTTGTAGTAAAAAGAGATGAAATTCGGATGGAAGCAGTTAGACCCAGAACTGTTTGGATTACTGAAATGGGATATGAGGTGGATTCACACATCTTAGACTCATATGCTAAAATACTCCTAGATGCTCCAGTACCAAAACCAACAAAGAAAATATTTGGTAATGCTGAAACCATTGAAAGTGATGTTGCTATGATGAAGCTGGGGAAGAAAAGAGATAAATTTATGAAAGATGCTTCTAAAATGGTAAAGGATGTTATAGAAGGATTGATGAATCTTAGCGGTATTGCTGATAGTGTGACAAAAATTCAATCAGAATAGAAACCGGTAGCTCACATTTCCCCTGTGGCTACTTCATCTGACTCTGACAGTGACAAGGTAGCTGAATTCAAGAGAGTGCACAGGAAGAAAAGAAAACCCTCACTGGCAGCTGCTCCATCTCCCAAGAAGTCAAGAACATAGAGAAAGAAAAAATAGGTTGTAAGAGAGCCCATTGGTCAGAAGAAGAAAGTGACTCCAAATAAGAAACAAGAACCTAAGGCACCAGATACTCTTACATCGGATGAGTTGATCAATGAAATCACACAAGAAGGTAACCTTAGTAATGTGAATAAACTTTATCATTCTTTCAAGGATTCAGATAAGGATACTATAGAGGAAAGCATTGTTTTATACCTAGATATATACAATAAATTTCTTATTGAGGTTTTAGATGATCTACCAAATGATTTGTACTTAAGGTTAGAGGCTAAAAGAATGTTTGTCATGGAGCTTGACAAGAAATTAAAGGTAGAGGCTCTACTTGTTGTGCATCCTATTAATTCCAAACAGGAAATTGATGATTTAATATCAGAGGCAAATAGAACATTTTTTGTGAGTGGTCATCGACAGGTTAGCCTTATGGTAGGCAGAGTTAAGGAAATAGCAGATGAAACGTCAGATAAGTGGGATATATTTTTTGTGGAAAGAGAGAAGAAAGAAGAGAAGGATAGACAGAAAATAGACAAGTCATTTACCAAGGTATATCAGAAAGATAAGGGTAAAGGAAAAATTGGTAGTGTACCTAATATCATGGTCAAGGATAACTTTCCTCCACTGGTACAGGACACCCCACCAATAACTGCAGAGACACTGACACAAATTGATAGTCAACCAGAAGAGAAGGCAGAGAAAATGACACAAGATGACACTATTCCGGAGTCTGATATTCTTTTTACCATGAATGTGGACACACAGGATTTTAACATTGTCATGGATAAGGAAACTGCAGAAGAAAAAAGAGCTGAAGCTACAAATGTTGAGGTCTCTGAGTCACCGGTAAACACTGTTGACTCTTAGCAGAATATTGAGACAACTGAAGTTAAGAAAATAGATACCACCCCTGATGATACTCATCTTAACATTGAGAAACTGGTAGAAGCAGTACCAGAAAAGAGACAAGAATAGAGTGTAGTTGAACCGACAGTCAATAAGGTAGACAGTAAGGATGAAAACAAAGTTGAAAAATAGAGTGAGCATAAGGAAGATAAATTGAATAAAGAAGAGGTCAATGATGGAAACAAGATAACAGAAGTGGTTAAGGAATCTGGATATGAGAAGAAACCAACTGTAGAACCTCACACTCTACCTAGCACTTCCACTATGGAATACAGACTTACTAATGTGACAGATGTACTTTTAGATTCCATAAAGAAGATCACCGAATGCAATGCCTTAGCATTTAAGGCCATTGATGATACTTTACCTATTTTGAGATTGATTGCACTAGATTGTAAGATAGATCACATTGTCCAAATTCATTGCTTCAAATATTCTAACTGTAGACAAAATTAATGAAGATACTGTTAAGGAAAGGGTGAATAAGGAGAAAGGTGAATTCTTTGATAAGACTATTAAGGACTGCACATAGCATATTGATTCTTTATTACCGACACTTAATTCCACTATTTTGGAATATAAAGAATTGTATAAGGAAGCATGCAAGCCTCACCACCTAATAGAGGATATTGATGAGGAGATAAGGAAAACACAAAAGGAGATTGATCATATAGCAGATAAAATGATAGGTTCTTCAGAACGAACTTCAATTTTTTATCAAGAAATGGCAGTTTTTGAAGAAAAGATTGAGAAATTAGAAAAAGAAAAGGCAAGGATAAGAATGAAGGCCCGCGAGCTAAAAAATAAACTTGGTCCTAGATTGGACAACCTTCTAACATAGCAGATTGAGTTGTCTAAAGTAACCACTCAAGGAGAAAGATCACCGGAGCAACAGATGCATTATTTGACTGGTATGATCAGATAGACCGAAATCATTATTTCTGACAGCACTAAATTCATGCAAAGTCTTAATCTGATTTTAGTGGATATCTTTCAGATTGTACATAACCGGTTATAGGCTTTGAGGTAGAATTTTGAACTCTTTGTTTCTCTTTTTTGACATCCTTTGTCATTGATGTCAAAGGGGGAGTAGTAGTGTGGGAGAAAAATGTATAGAAGGGATCATTTTCTCAGGTGGAGCACTCTTGTTTTTGGACTTCATTTTTGGATATTAGCTTTTGGATTTTTCTCATGAGTGTTGCCATCAATGCCAAAGGGGGAGATTGTTGGTATTATACACTCAAATGAGAATAGTTGATGTTTTCATTGATGGCAACCAACTGGTAACATGGTTCACAGGTTACACTGGCAACATACATCATCTACCGACACTGGCAGGCACAAAAAAGATTATTCACATCGGCATCCATTATACACTGACAAAAGATCTTACTGGAACTACTAGTCGACATGGAAATAATATTGTTTTGTATTGTAATATTATTTGTATAGCTGACATGATGTATTGTAAAGACTCATATATGTATGTTAAGTAAGGATATGTAATTAGGTAATGAATGCAAGCGGTATATGGGAGCGAATAACTGTATATGCATTATGATGTAATTATTCTATGAGCAAAGCAAGGTTTATGGCAGAGGTATCTGACAGAGCTTAAACTAGTATTGAATCTAGCATTGCAGATGCTATTTTGAGCAGTACATTGTCATTGGATTTAATCATCCAATTTTGTAGTCAGTGGGAATCCATTTTTGTTGTTGAGCAGTGAGCTCTAGGTTGTTGGCCTTCCTGCATGTGCAGGCCCCTATTGTATAAGTAATATTTATTCATATTGGCCAATGAGTAAATATTGTGGGTCACAAATCCCACTGAGGTTTTCCCCCTACCGGGTTTCCTCACCAAAAATATCTGTGTTATGGTGTGCATTGATGGTTATACTGTTATTTCTCTTTATTGCATTATTACTTGTTTACTGGTATATTAATTTGGGTTATAAAGTTGCAAACAAGTTTAAATCTTTTGTTAACCGGTTAGACATTGATTCACCCCCCCCCCTCTCAGTGTCTTTGGGACTAATCAAGTATCTAACAAAAAATTAATTTTAGTCAAACATATGTCTATATAGATTCATTATAGGTAAGTTATATATGGGCCACAACTTTTCCAATTGGAAATGTCTACTAAATGTATATTTTATACCACTTTGGGTCTAATTACCCCCAAAAAAAAAATCTTGATGTTTCAACAACTCCTACTCTCATAAATAATATTTTTTTTAAATTTAAAAATACCCTTTTATAGATCTATAAGTGAATTTTCTAAAATATATATCTTTTAATATATTAATTAGTTTTTTATATTTTATATTTTATTTTTACTAAAAGTAGGTCATCGGCACTAAAATATGAGGTTGATTATCTTGTCAAGGAAAAACACTAAAATTTATTTAAAAATTTTGAAAAAAAATATAATGCAATAGATAAAAGAATGTATGTCAGGATGATATATTTATTTTCTAATTTGGATAAATAGTTAAGAAAAAAAATGGTGGGAATTGGAAAGAGTTATATTTCAGCACACGCAAATTTTCAAATTTATTGAAAAATATATATTTATAAAAAATAATAAAAAATATATCCATGCACTAAAGTTTCAAGTTATCAATATACATAAAAAAAATTGAAAAAAAAATGATAAAAGTTACTAAATAAAGTGTGGTGTCTTGTGTAACTTCAATTTCAACATTTTATCAGCAACTAAATTATAGTGTTTACTTTATAAAAAACTACATTCAAATAATCTTTTAAATTTTTCTTAAAATTAAAAACATAAAATAGACAAAAGAATATAAATTTTATTAGTTTACATCATTCAAAATTAAAAACATATATTTCACTTTCTATTGATTTAATTTAAAAATTTGAATCAGCATTGACCATTTCCTTTATAAAAGTGTGACACAGTTTTGTACTTTTACCCGTCATTGTTATAGTTGTTTGGGATGTTGGTTAGGTCTATGATATTGTCAAGGTCTTCGATGGTATTATCTTTGATTTAGCCTTGTTCGTATTGTCCTTGCTTGTTATCACTAGCCTCATAGATATGCCATGGTCCAAATTCAAGTGGTCGAGATTCTGAGCCTTGTCCTTCCTGAGAAAGGGATGTGTAGGAGTGGATGGTATCTACCTCAATATCTTCAGTGATATTAGAACAACTATCCTATTTATATTCATTAGAATCTGCTTTAGAATCACTATCCTAGATTCTCTCACTGTAGTTGATATGTATGTTGTATGGAGAGAAAAGATTACTGATGATTGTCACCAGATGGGTAGCTTGCTTTGATTCAGAATCGAAACCTACTTGTACTCTTTGTATTTGCTCATACACTGTTTCCCGTTTGTGCGTAGAGATTTCTCCAGGTGATGGTTCTACCTCAGTTTGATCAGGTTCTTGCACATGATGCACTTTCTTATAAGAAGCTTCTTCCCTTTGAATGGCCAGTTCTTCTTGTCGTTTCTCGTGGTCTTGATATTCTTGCTCGTTCCTTATTGTTCCTATTGCCTTGTGTAGTGCTTCTTGCCATGAGTCTTCATTATATTTCTTCTTTTCTCTCCACTGAGGTTTTTGATAGTTATTTTGTTTCTGTCGAGGCGGTACTTGTTACACATATCCCAGTCATGTCTTATCTCTTGCGAATTGTGAAGGAGGTTGCAGGGGTTCTATAATGCCTTCTTAGCACTTGCCAATGGGTCCTTTTCCATTGTATCCCATCCGTTGCATGATCCGAAACCCGTTTCCATATTGTTTTCTTGGTATGACCACCTCTATGGTAGCAACTCTGACTTCGTATTCATCTTTGTATAGCCAACTAAGGATGTCTTTCTCTTCAGATTCATTAGACAGTGTTCCCAATTGGATAAATTTACCATCAAACTTGGTGATGCGCTATGTTGCTTGATGTGTTGGTGCAAAAGGTTGTCCATAAGATTTTGGCAATGTTGGCAATTTTGATAGACATAAGGGTTAAAAAGAGTACTCCCCCATGCCTTGATCCTTTATTTTCATCTTTTGTTTAAAGTCTATGGATAAAGACTTGAGTTCTTCTTGATGATGATTAGATACTAGGGAAGCTTGGGCCTCCCTGTTGTGTGGAACCAAGCTATCTTGAGCTGCCCCCATGGCATTGCAATGCTGAAAAGGGTTATTATCTATAGATATGGAAATTTCCTATCCATTGTACATGAAATTTATACATTGATGGTATGTACAAGGCACTGCTTGTATTTTATGTATCCATGGACAACCAAATATGATATTGTATGTTAAGTCTATGTACAAGACTTGGCACATGGTGTCCTTTTGTATGGGTCCTACCTGAATAGGTAGTATTACTATTCCTTTGGATGACCTTTCTTCATCATCATAGGCTTTTATGGTGATCTTTTTGTTTGGATCAATAGACTACTCTGAGAATCCCAATGCATGGATAAGCTTTAAAGTACAGATATTGAGACCAGCTCCTCCATCTATTAACACTCTTTTTACTTGGTGTTTATAGACTAAAACTTTGATATGGAGTGGGGTGTTATTTAGATGATTCAAGGAGACATCATCATGTTCAGAAAAGTATATGTTATGCGGTCCTATCATATGAGCCAACATGGCTTGGAATCAATTAATGTCTAGATCTTTTGGAACAGTTGTTTTGACAAGTGCTTGCTCCAAAATATATTTGTGTTTTGGCGAGAGTTTGAGAAACTCAAGTATGGATATCTGAGTGGGAGTTCTCCATAGTTGATCAACCAAGTTATATTGAGTCTTGGGGAGAGTTGTTGATGTTGATGTGTTCCCTTTTAAGATGTATTTTTGTGCTCTGGTTGTCACATTTATCGACTCATGTTCTTATTTGTCCTTGATTTTTATGATATTTACTTGGTTGTCATCTGTCGATATGTGGTTGATGGTGTTCTCATATAGGTGATTTGTACAAGCTCCTCTGGTATCATTTGATGATGAAGCTTTTCCCTTGTTGTAATTTGCAAGAGGATTTTTAAAGGCTTCATGGTCACCATTCATTTTGTGACTATCAATTGTTAAATCACCTCTATCGATCATTTCCTGAATGATGTTCTTCAACTTCATGCAATCATTTGTGTGATGTCCTTTGTTTCGATGAAAATCACAAATATGCGAGTCATTCCACCAAAGTGGTTTGATCTGGGGTTCAAAGTTGTTCGTGGCTGGTAATGTGATGATCTTGTTCACCAATAGTTCTCAAAACGCTGATTCTAAGGTTTACCCTAAGGGTGTTTAGATGCATCGATATGGGAAGGTATTGGTGTTGCCTCTATGGTTTGCATTATTCCCTCATTTAACGTTGTTGCCTTGGTTAGTGTTGTTGCCTTGGTAGTTTTTGTTCGTGTTTGATGTTGAATTTCCTTGATTGGTATTTTGCGGATAAGTGTCGATGCCTTGGTTAACACTTTTTTGATCTTTGTTGGATGGTGGGTTACTTGATAAAGCCAATACTGGTTGTTTAGACTTCACATTGTTGGCATAAACTACCCCATCATTAACAATGTTTTTGTTCCTTGTCTAAAATCTAGATTTGTCTAAAGTGTTGTTGTTATTTTGATTGTCAAAGAGATTAGTGTTTGATGAACTAACACCTTCCTTAAAGAACTTCAATGTTCCTTTCTGAATGCAAGCTTCCTCTACTTGTATTATGTTTTCTATTAATTTGGCAAAAGATGGTATGCATTGGAGTTTGAGTTGATAACTCATCTCACTATTTAGATTATTGATGAAGATTTCCATCTTTTCCTTTTCAGGAACGTCTCGAGGATATCTCGAAACCATGCATCTCCACTGCTAAAGAAACACCATGAATGTTTCATTGCTCTTTTGTTTTGTGTTACACACATCCATCATGGCGATTGTGTGTTGAATTTTATAGGAGTATTGTGTGATGAATTTTTTTACCAACTCATCAAATGATTTGATGGGAGGTGTAAGTTTAGACAACCACTCCATTGTTTTCCCTCTCAATCTTCTTGGGAATAATCTCATTAAGTAAGTGTCATCAAGAGAAAACTCTAGGCTCATGGTACAAAATTCCCGAACGTGATCATGGGGATCACTTTTACCATTGTATTTGTCATACTTTGATATATCTGAATTTTGGGGGAAAAGGTACCATGTTTAATCACCTATCAAAAGGATAAGGACAAATTTTGTCCAAGGAGTATCGCACTGTAGCCCCTTGTTGCATGTCCTGCATTTATCTTTGTAGTGTTTGGATTTGTTGCGTAAGAGTGACCATGGGCACATTTGTACTTCGAGGGAGAGCTTCCTCTCTTCCATTAAGATTATCCTGATTGTGGGTATGGTTTTGTTCGCATATGTTTTCCGGATCATGTGTCTCTTATTCTCTTTGTTGTTCTTGATAGGCATAATTTCTAGAGCTTGTTCTTAAAATTCTCTCATCTATATTCCTTAAGTTGTCGGTATCAAAATCTTCAGGAAGGTTAACTTCTTTACTAGTTAGCATGAGTAGATATTTTTCCTTGTCTTCTTCAATAAGTCTTTCCATGATTTTTTGTAAGGCTACGGTTTCTTGACACTCTTGGAGAAGTTCCTCGGTGATCTTTGTTTTTCCCATATTGGCATACTCATCAAAAGGATTAGATAATCTACGACCCATACTCGATTTTGGTTGTGATTCCTTTTGTTTGATTCTTTGAGATCAAGTGAAAATGAGCATTTAATATATTTCTACCATAAAGAACTCTTCCTCTTCTATTGGAGTTCTTGGTGGTGTTGGTGGTTCAGGTCGAGCTTCGTTATATGTGATACAAAACTGTGGGAACAAAGCGGGGTTAATCCTTCCTCTATGATTTAGGCATTGGTTGAATGCTACTTTTTGAATGTAAGCCCCACTTCTCAAAGGTTCCTTGTCAAACTCGTTTGTTTTGCCTTGGATATACAATCGCATGTGATGCAAAGAGTTGATGATTGATATAGACAAATTTATTCCTTTTTGCAAGTTCCTTAGAACTAGGTTGTCTCTTCTTCAACTTAGTTTTGTGATGAAGACTTGTTCTCAAAATATGAGGAGTGGTCATACATGAATGATCAAAGGTTGGCGTTGATGTTGGATTTGGATACTTCATTTGAATACTCAGGTTTACTTTATCAAGTAGAGGTTTAGTTTGATTCACCTGCACAAAAAAGTGTGTCAAATGATATGGATAAAAGTCTTCTTGATATGGAAGCTCGATTTGACAACTTAAGGATTAAACTAGGTATGTTGTTGTGATAGAATTTGTTGGATGGTGAAACTTTGATCACTATTTATGATACTCCTAATTTTGTTGGATGAAGTCTAATCTTAAGCTAGTTTAATGATTTGAAAACTTGTTCTAAGAGAGCCTTGCTGATTTTGGAATTTTTCTCATCGATGATCGTATTTGAAGTTTTGTTGTTGGATTTGCTAAAGGACCTGAAAGGGTATTCGAAGTTGTTGATAATATTTTCCCAAAGTGCAGGATTTGCTCTTTGTTTTTCCCTAAAATTGATCATGCGCTAAGAAAGAGACTAGATGCGCTAAAGAATGTTCAAGATGTGCTACAGATTGTTCCCTATGCGCTATACTACCTTTCCTACGCACTAGCTTAGACTGTTTGGAATTGACTGTTCTGGATAGGTTATGCGCTAATATGTCCTAATTACACGCTATTGTTTGAATTGAAAGTGCTACGAAATTCTTCTAATGCGCTACACTGATGTTTAAATGTGCTAGACTAATGCTGATAAGTGCTACTAGAGATTTCACCAATATGATACTGGTTATGTGCTAAGTTGACTGATGAAAGCGCTATGTTTTGGTTCAAATGCACTACTGAATGTTTGCTACGTGCTAGGATGTTGCTCCTATGCGCTAACTGTCTTGATTTCTTTGTTTCTTCTATTTTAAAAATTAACACTTGTGATTTTGATGGATGATTTTTTGAAAAATAACTTGAAAACATGACACATAGAAGAGATAACAATTTTGTCTATGCTAAACAAGTAGTGTATGTTCTTGGAGGATGTGTTCAAATCCCTGATGTTATTACTGGTTTGTATAACAAATAAGACAAACCAAGCAGACTCTTTATTCAAGGGTCATAGACCACTAGTCTCGATACTCCGTCAACTCAAACAGTTGTGTCACACCCTAGAGGGCACTTGTTGTTTTTCCTTTTGCCATAAATTAACTCAAAGTGAATAGCTTCACAATTGAGTAGTTATCTTGGGAGATATATGGTGAGTAATTTTGGGGGCAGATTCTTCCCCACCCTTGAAATATGATGTTGAAAATGTCTAGTAACTAACTCGGCTCAAAGCTTCTAATGCTAAAGTTCTTATTCAGGCTTTCGTTTGGTCTTTAGTGATAAAATCCCTCGAGAGGCTTCCCAACCTTTAGAAAAAAGGCTTTATGTATCTTAAAGATACTGGGGGAAGGCGAATTGCTGAGAAAAACCGTTGAAGGGGACTTTTGTCAGCCTCCACATTTCGTTATAGTGGGTTGGAAGACTTGGCGATAAAGTCATTTTCCACTTAGGTCATTCCCCTCTCACTGGCCATTAATGGTGCCCTAAGGGAAACTCGGGAGGTTAGGCCTTCTAAAGGATTTAAATTCTTGAAGTAAAGAAAGCATAATAGTGGTTTGGATTTTTGGTCACCCAATTAAGGGGAGAGCATATACCTTCCACTTTTGAAACAAAGCAAACAAGGTTCTTTTTAGCCTTCAAGACAATGATATTGTAACTTCTATTTGGAGATGTTTCTCCAACAAGCATGGTGTTCTTTTTAACTCTTCATAGAAAAAATGTGTATCTCCAAAACCTTTGAAAAACAAACCTAGTCAACAAAGTAAATCATGATGTTGGTCAACAAAAGGAAAATCATGAAATCAATCCTTGATTAAAAACTATTTTTGCCTTGTACAAAAATAATAAAAATGAGATTCCTTTTATCCTTAGCAAAAAAATAAAAGTGAGTTTGTAATTCTTTTTAACCCTTTTGCAAAAATGAAAATGAGGTTTTGTTTTAAGCGCCAAAGGATAAATGAGGTTATTTTTAAGAAACACCAAAAGAAAATGCGATTCTTTTTAACCTTTGCAAAATTTTGAAAGTTTGTTTGTAATATTTTTAACCCTTTTGCAAAATGAAAATGAGGTTTTGTTTTAAGCACCAAAGGAGTAAATGAAGTTATTTTTAACCAATAGGAAATGAACTATTTTTAAACCAACTTGGTTAGAAACAAAAATAATTAAATACCTAAATAAAACTCCTCCAATCTGCAAACAAAGATTAGTAACTTGCAACAAAAATTAAAGTTAGTGAAAAATTTAAGTCGTAGGTGAGCTTATACAAGCCTAACCTTTACTTATTTTACAAATTATGTTTTTCCTTCAGTTAGAGTCATGCGCTGAACTTCTACAAAGATGTGCTACAAAAAGTTACAGATGTGCTAAAAAGAGACTCCTAAGCGCTACAGTGATTACCGAATACACTACACTATTATCCCAACACGCAGGAAAGAAACTGAATTGTTATGCACTAATAGTAAGCTTAAATGCGCTA
The DNA here is from genome assembly GCF_030272615.1 of Cryptomeria japonica. Classification (NCBI taxonomy): domain Eukaryota; kingdom Viridiplantae; phylum Streptophyta; class Pinopsida; order Cupressales; family Cupressaceae; genus Cryptomeria; species Cryptomeria japonica. The sequence continues at coordinate 534,749,376 of NC_081408.1, forward strand.
GAAAAAGGTTTTGATGTGCTAAAAACTATGTTGAAAATGCTACTATTTTCCCCAGATGTGCTAATGAAATTTCCTGACGTGCTAAAATAGTATTCCAACGTGTTTGTAATATTTGTCTTGCATCAAAAATGATATGATTTATGGGGATGTGCCCCACGGTGTGCGCCAGAAATGTATGCTGGAAATGAGGGCGACAAAATTGCAAAAGTCAAATTCAAAATACCCACACACCAATGAGACTCTTGGTGCAAGTTATAGGAACTATTTGAGATGGTTCAACTTCCCAAGGGGTGTCCCATTGTTCTCTATCTCATAGGATCCCTAAAGTCTCACTCTTTCTCTCTGATCACTGAGCAAAGTGGCTTAGGAATGACAACTCCAAGAACGAGTGATGTTTGATTTATATGCATGAATACAGTCCTAAAACATGTATGATATTGAAAATATGATGATTAAGCCAGTATGAATATGATAATAAGATTAGCAAATTTATCCTAACATGATATACTAGTCTAACATGGATATGCTATGATATTGAAAAATGCTTCTAAATGTTATTGATGATTTAACAAAGAGAGGCTACAATGCTTAGTAAATTGACTATAAGTTTGATGCATGAAAGACTTGGATATATCATTATCAAAATGACTATAAGTTTGATGTGCAAAAACTTCTATATCAAAATGAGAGAATGAGAGCTCTATTTATAGGAAAAGCAGGGCAATGGATGGTCAAGTTTGGATAATCTTAACAAGGGTCAGGATTGAAAGTTAATCAATCCATGTTCACAATTCTCACCAATGAAATGGTGACAATTTTCAACAAGAGGTTGCTTGAGAGGATATATAAGAAGCATTAAATGCTTGAGAATACATGAAGGTTACCGTAGGAGGTAAGGGTTAAGGTTAGGTTAGGGTTATCCAATGGACAAAGCTTTTACCCAAGGGATGCAAGGGTTAAAGGGATAACCAAGGGAAAATCCATGAATGCTTGATGAGACCCTTGGTTTAGATGAGGGTTGAGTTAGAGAGAAAGTCTCTAACCATGCAAGAAGGGTGAGTTAACTATTAATGGTTTGGAAGACTTTGAGGGTTATCTTGTTGAAGACATAAAGCCTTTAATGCATTTCAAACACTGTGGAGGCTTTGAGAATTGACTTCTCTTTTCTTAGGAATGTGACAATAATTAGGAGATGAATTAGGCTAATTGGAATGGATTAGAAGAATCTAGAAGGGGGTTTAGGAGGCAAGTGGGAGATGTAGGAAAATGCAAGTGGATGGAGAAGGATTTTAATTAAAACAAAATTACTTTATTTCAACAAAAATAGATGCAATTTGCATAAATACAAGTGGGAGATTTAAATAAATAAATTAGATTTATTTATCTGCAAGGATCAATTTAATTAAATGTAAATTTAATTAAAAAGGGAGAAAAGGGAATTAATTAAATAAAGTAATTTATTTAATTAAAGGCTAGAAAAGGTTTAGGTGAACTTAATTAAATAAATTTAGTAATTCATTTAATTAAATAGATGAATGTGAAGAATTTAATTAAATAGAGGAATGGGGTTAAAATGAATATTAAATATTCATTTAGGAAATTGGTCAGATTTATACGTCTGCAACCACAAGTGGAACATATGACATTGGGCTGATTATTCTTTCTATTTGGGCTAACCGGTTTGGATGGAGATCTTGATGCAAATGTCTTGAGCATGCATTCTTTAGCTTTGTGTCCATATTTGTTACATATAAAGCAATATCTAGTAAAACTTCTTCTACTATACATACTTTTTGATCGATATCTACACTCATAAGCAGTGTGTCCATACTCGAGACAATTATAGTAATAACCATCAAAGGTGAATGACTTCTTGTGACTGGCCGATCGATTTCTATAGACATCAAACTTATGACCCAGTTTACCACAATAATTGCAAAAATATTTAGAAAAATTCATACCTTTCATTCTTGATTTGTTCTTTTTATCATCCTTCATCCTCTTGGGATTAGATGATTCTCTAGTTTCCACGATAAGGAAGCCTGTGCAACTATGGATATCTTCATGGGACCAAAGATACAATAACAACTATTACTAGCGCTTCGAGGAATATTTTGTTAAGATATTACACAGATTATTAGGATACCCATGTGATCATGCTTTGTCTCCTGAAATTTAGAGATTCTTGAGGCCAAAGGATTATGGCGAATATACTGCAATTGAGCACAACTGGGTGGATTTTTATTTCTTTTCGGATCGCACTCAGATAAGAGTGTATGGATTTGAGGAAAAACCATATGTACTGCCTATCACTGTGCCTAACAGAGTGGCATGCCTAGAGATTGTCAAGCAGTTGTCAATGGTAAGCGCCCAACACTTAACTGATCATGGAAAACAATCCATCATGTCTAGATTACTTGTCTTTTTAGACTTTATTGTTAAAATTTCAAAGAGTTATGTTTTTATACAGAGTAAATTGGATTACTACAAGATGGTAGAAGGAGACCCTAGGCCAAACTTTGACCCATAAGGATACATAGGGGCAACGAAGTTATCCCAGAAACTCAAGGCTGGAGAGCATGTGTCACTCATACCTGATGATTTCATCAGAAATATAAGAAGGGTAGAAGCTAATGAAAAAATGGCTAAGTATGAGCGAGTGTTCCAAGCCTTCAAATGGAAGCTCTTTCGAGGGAGAATAAATGAGGACATGCTTCAAAATATCAAATATCCCATAGATCAAGAAAATAAACTTATGGAGCATGAGCTAGAGTTGCTTGAGGGAGTGCCTGCTTATGTCTATGGGAAGCACATCAAAACTGTCAAGGAGACAGAGCCCTTGGCCCAATTGTCTCCTCAATCTGTTTCTAATGTTTTTCTAATTGACTCCCCTAGAGAAGAGTATCCTCCTATATTTGAGGGTGTTGTGCAGATGGATATGATGATGAGACAGTAAAATATCCAAAATGTTGGAGATATAAGGATGTTTGAACATGAAGGTTTCATTGTTGACGATTATTTCATTTCCTCCAAAGAATTTGATACATTTATATACCAGCATAAAGGAATACAGGTTAGGACTACTATGAAAAAGAAAACAAAGGAGGAACAAGCCCAAAGGTTACAAGAGGAGGTGGACCTTGCTAAGAAAGAAATGACACTTGAGAAAGGAAGGTAGCTACTCAAGGATACTGGTGTGCTAATCTACTTAGGATGGGACATGAGGTCTACATTGTTGTTTGACAGTTTCCTCAAGAAGCAAGACCCCAACAAGAAGATCATACCAGAGGTGATAGACAAGATCTTTATGGTCTTAGGATATGATCCATAGAAAAAGGCTCTCATAATATGGGCCTTGTATCCCAAGGAAAAGAGACCCATACTGGTTGATACGGATTGGGTTTTTAGCCACTTGATGATCCAATAGGTTGGGAAAAATGATCCCAGAATCACAACCAAGTTGAACATGGATGTAGAAAAATTGAATCAAGAACAAACATAGTTTTTGGTCAAAGAGAACAACATTTACAGAGGCTTGTATGAGAAGGCTATTGAAGAAATCTAGAGGCTACAAAGATAGTTTTCACAAAAGGCTCCTATTATGGGGGAACATGAACGAGATATGGGTTATCAACTTGACCTAAGGGTCTTAGATGCTATATCTGATGCTACCTATTGGAGGATAAAGGCTGAAAAGTTAGCCGAGCAGTTAACCAGTACCCAACAGAAGATGAACAAATTGGCAAATGATGTCATTGAGCACAGGTTCAAAGCTATGTTGCAACATGCTAACCAATATTGGAAATAATACATAGGGACTATAAAAGCTCTAAAAGAGCATGATAGATTAAAGGAGAGATTGCAAGATGTATTGAAGGACAATGAGGCCATGACTACAGAAGAAAGAGCTCAAGGGGACCAATACTTGATGGAGCATGACAAATACACAGACACATTGAATAAAGATCTCCAAATATTGGATGAAGACTGTGTTGTAATGATAATGGTTATCTACAAGGATGGTGAACTGACTCCATTAGAGCAATGGCAAAAGGAATTTGCACAGATTAAGGAGAAATTCATGGCTAGATTTAACCAGAATGAAGATATAGCCCCACATGTCAACCAGATGGTGTTTGATCTCTTTTTGTTGGAAACATATATGAAAAGAAAGAGTGTGGCCATTAGATGCTATAAGAGTGATAATTATATTAATTATCTTGGCACACTTAATCTCTTTATCTTTCACTTTGTTAAGCAATTGTAATCAGGTTGTTAATGATGAAGGGACGTAACTTTTCACAGAATAGGTGTTGCTCACTTATTTATATGAGCAAGTTTTGTAAAATGAAAACGGGGAATTAGAATTTTAGATATCAGATAGATACTATAGCCTCTAGCATACTATTGTACCATTTTGAAGTTTTTAATAGAATCAGTTGTTTTCTTCTGCATATGTGATGTGGATTATCTCATTATCTGTATGCAGTTGTTTGTGATATTATCTAAAGTAGATAAGGTTATTCGTATTCTTATAGTGAAGTCTATGTTCCTATGTTATAAATTTGGATTAAAAAGATCTACTCGTGGATTGTAATTGTTACTTGTAGTTCTTCCTTGAATGGTCCCTTAAGGTTTGGGTTAAATTCATTCAGGCGGTTTATGATATAAACATTTAGCAGATCTCATAAGAAACAATAACTGACAAATTTACCAAAGGGGGTAGGTTTAAAAACTGTCTCACAAATCATACATTAATTCCTAGGGAAGTATAAGACTTTGTAACCCAAATAATAGGGAAGACACTGGTCATTCACAAATCACAATTTTTGCCATATCAATCACCTTTACTTTAAAGCAATAGGAGTAGTTGAGTAGGATATATAGAATCAATTAGCAATAGTGTATACATATAAATTTGAAGCACAAAGATCGAATATCTTTCACAACAACAATCTGGAACTCATCTAAAAGCCACCCATCCTAGGAACCTATGCCATTTTGATATAGGAGGAAGTTAGATTAAGATAAACAATCTGCTATAAAAAGCATTAGTCATCGAAAGCCACTAGTGAATAGGTATACCCGCCTAGGTCTTGCAAATCTTGAAGTGAGAGAGTTAGTAACCACATAGGTTCACTCTATAAGTTGGCCAAGTCAATTGGAGGGTTTGATCATAGGAGTTGGCATTTTCTTAGAACCTATCCAATTTGTTGATTTGAGATCCAACAGATTGGCGACTCTACTGGGGAGAGCATTCATTTAAGAAAGACTCTGTTGTGGGAAAGAACTCATATACAAAATACAATTTCCTTTCAAGAAGAAAGGTGGCGACTCTGAAATAAGAAATTTTATGTATGGAAGGAGGTCAATAACACAAGGCCATCCAATAGTACAATTAAACTTTGATCAGAAAAGAAATAAGAAGAATCCAAAGAAAGATAAATAGACAATCCAATGGAACACATGAATGACTTCATGAATGAAAAGTATAATTAGTATTACTCTAAAATCATTCACATCTAGCTCTGAATAAATAGAACCAAATAATTCCTAAATACCCAAGAAATGAGGACTTGGTAGCTGCAGATAAAGCACGAAAAGGAAAATTCCCTCTTGGTTTTGAAAATCACTACCCAAATTCAAGGATAGGTACATCAAGTTCCTCAGGTTCAAGCAAGATGGATGCACCATACCGTATGGCAGATTTGATGAAACAAATGTTAGAAGTAGCTACTAAAATGAAAGATACTAGATGGATACGAGAGTGTGTAGAATTATGTGCTAAGTTGGGCATGAATGTCATTGAAGATGACATTGATCGTGACCTGAATAAGTACAAGGCGAGGTGTGAACATGCAACCCAAGGATGAAAACAAGGGGGGAAGCAATAAAGATGAAACCAATGTGAAGAACAATACCTATAAAACATCTAAAAACCCCTTATATGATCATAGACACAACAACTTTACATACACCAATATACCTCCTGAACATCAGCACAATCATTTCAACAATTTAACATACACCAATATACCTCCTGAATATCAACACAATCATTTTAACAACTTTGCATATCAAAACCATTTCCAACCTCAAAACCAATTTCCCCCTTGTAATAATAATGTGGGTCAAAACCATGGGAATTTCTTCTAGGGAGAATATGGATTAATGAAAACAGAACGCATTAGACAATTTGATTTTTCAAGAATGATGGTGTATCCTCATCCCATTCCAAATGAAATTAGAACTGCAATACCAAAATTCACTGAGAGTAATTCTAACTCAGGAGAAGCACATTGCAAAGCTTTTAATACAGTCACGGAAGATTTCTGCCTCCCATACGAAGATGTTAAAATGAAGTTATTCATGCAATCTTTGATAGAGGATGCACGAGATTGGTTCAAAGCACTAACTGATTTTTCAATAAGTAGCCTTGCAGAGTTTAAAAGACTTTTTCTCGAACAATATGGAGATCAAAATAGCCTTGAGTTTTCACTACATGAAATCATAATTATCAAGAAAGAACCTAATGAGACAGTGGTTGATTTCAATAAGAGATTCAACAGAGTTATAAACAAAATTCCTAATAGGATAAAACCAGTCCCAGAAGTAAGCATCTTGTACTACATAAATGTATTTGACAACAAGACATATTATGAACTCAGAACAAAAAATCCTACAACTCTTCAAGGAGTTATGAAAGCTTCCATAACTATAGAAAACAATAGAAAAGTTGTTGGGAGAGTTGGGAAGAGAGAAGATACTAGGTTGTTTAACACAAGAGCTCCCAAACAAACTAAAGATGAAGATAAATTGGACAAGGTATTAAATGCTCTAAAGGATTTATTTGTGAGGGTAAATAAAATAGAGAAACAATAGTTCTTCCATCAAGATAGACCCAGACTACACGATATGCCTTACAACACTACCTGGAAGGATGGGAAACCTATGGAGAAGAATCAAAAGGACAATGTGCAAATACCAGATCCTCTAAAAAGAAATGTGAATCAAGTGTCGGATGATAATTTGTGGTGCTTTTCTTGTGGCATGCCACATTCTCCTTACCAATGTATAATAGGAAAGAAGTTGCAGGAAGAAGAAGAAGAATGTGAAGGATATACAGATGACCACAACATAAAATTTCTATCATTTGAAGAATACAACTCATTCAAGGAAGAGGGAGATAGTGATGTAAGTTCCAAACACATGAATCAATAGTGTTGTGTGCAACAAATATTCTCAGATGAGTAAGAAGAAATCAAACTCAGGGTCCCTACTGAAGAAGAAAGAGAAAGGATCACGGCGGCTGTGGTGGAACAAGCCAAAAGAACCTATGATCTTAGGAACAGAACTATAAACCCCAAGCAAGGAAAGCCTTCTGGTATGTTCATGAAAGAAACCAATAAGATATCTAAATCAATGAATAAAATGAATAATGTCTAGGGCAAGGATTCGAGCAAAACCAAAGAGATGGATGTTCAAATAACAAAACCACAAAAGGGAGAGAAAGAGAGTATAACAAATGCTTCCTCAACACTAGCCACTACGTCATTTGACATTGAAAATGCTTTGACATAGATAAAGGTCTCTATCCCATTGCTTGAGATAATGAAGTTCCCTGAATATAGAGAAAAAACTCTAAAAATGATCGCAGATGTCTCAGGAGAAAAGGTGAAGGAGCACAAGCAGGGTGGTCAAGATGGTAGTGGTGAAAGTGATACAATTCTAGCCATATACTTGGGATCAAGAATAACAAAGAATCCTTCCCAAGTGGATCCTTTCTACCTAAATTTGATGATAAATAACAAGATGATTAAAAACTACATGATTGATTCAGGAGCGACGATAAATGTTATGCCTGTAGGAGTTATGAAAGAGCTTGGAATGGGGGTGGATACAATGTTTGGCAAATGTTATGCTATGGATAAAAAATCTATTCTAGTTGTGGGTGTTATGAAAGATGTAGAGTTCAAACTAGAAGCATGCTCTGAATCATCCTACAAAACAAATATCACGGTGGTAGATGTCCCTCCTAATTATGGGATGTTATTATCCAGACAGTGGTCAAACCTGATAGGGAGACATGTCCAGTTAGACTAGTCATATGCAACCATACCAGTAAACGGACATGAAGTGAGAATTGAAAGAGAGCCTCCTTCCTCATATATCATTGAGAATGTGGAAACACCTGAGACGATATGTTTTATTCAGTCAGACATGGAAAATTTTAAAGTACAATTGACAAAGCCAAAGATTGAGGATTTGTCTCCAATTCAGTCTTGCATCAAAGAAACTAATGATCAAGTGTGGCACATGTACTTTGATGGTTCGTGTAGTCAAGAGGGAAGTGGAGCTGGGATTATATTCATTTCACCAAGTGGAGAAACATTTAAGTATTCTTTCAATTTACTATTTGAATGTACCAATAATATTGGTGAGTATGAGGCTCTAATTACAGGAGTGAACCTAGCAGTTAAGCATGGAATTAAAATCCTTAGTCTATTTGGGGACTCAGAACTGATAGTGTCCCAATTTAAAGAAAGATATGCCTCTAAACATATCAGACTGAAGCAATATAGGAATACAGTATGGGACACCATTGAATTGTTTGATGGCTTTCAGATAAATTGGGTTGTTAGGTCAAAAAACATAATGGTTGACTTTCTGGTGAATATTGCACTTAAGGAAAATGATATGACATTGAATGGGATATCAGAAGTGGAGCTAAAAGTCAGACCTTCTAGCCCAGATAATTTGTACAATTGGTAGATTTTTCAAGATGATGTTGACTTGCTAAACTTCTTGTAGTGTGTGGATCATTATCAGGCACAGGCTATTATTTTAATGACTTTGCGGAAATGACTGATGAGAAAGAAACCTTGTTTGGATAGGAAATCATAAAATTGAAATCAAACAAACTACCAAGAGGTTTGGTTGCATTGGAAAGGACTTTCAATGCACAAGATAGGATAGAAACTAAAGTGACTGTAGCTAAAGAAAGTGATGTTGAATAGGTCAACTTAGGAAGAGAGGAGTCACCAAGACATGTGTTTGTTGGAAATAAACTAACCCCTAAAATGAAGCAACAACTAACAATATTGCTCAGAAAATATAGGCATGTGTTTGCATGGTTATATGATGACCTCAAAGCTTACAGAGAAGATCTTTTCCAACGTGAAATACCCCTTAAACATGATGCCAAGCCATTTAGACAAAAACAAAGACCTATAAATCCAACCTTGCTACCTAAGATGAAAGAAGAAATAATAAAAATGAAAGATGGAAGGATAATCAAATCTTGTAGTTATTCCACTTGGGTTTCAAACCTAGTGTTTGTTAGAAAAAAGAATGGAGACATAAGACTCCGTGTAGACTTCAGGAACTTGAATATATCATCCTTGAATGATAACTACCCATTACCAAATATGGATATCATGTTGCAGAAGGTGACTTGATGTGAACTATTATCTATGATGGATGGATTCTCAGGTTACAACCAAGGGAAAGTCGGGGAGGTTGAGCAATACAAGACAACCTTTACAACACCATGGGGTACTTATGTGTATGCAAGGATGCCATTTGGCTTAACTAATGCTGGGGCACTTTCCAAAGAGAAATGGATGTATCATTGGACATGTACCAGAGTAACCAAGACCGGTTGTCTCCTTTGTTCTCATTTGAGCTTTTAATTGTTCATTTATTTTCTCAGAGCTTTCATTAAATTTTCTCATCTTTACATTCCTCTCATTTGTAGCTTTCAACTCATTTTTGAGTTATTCAATCTCTTTTATCATCTTCTCCTTTTCCTCTTCTTCGTCATGCAGATGCTCATGCATGACTTCATTCTCTTGTGTGAGAATTCAGATTTCTTCATCCTTTTCAATTATGATTGCATCATTATCTCTTACGGATTCTTCAACAAGCCTTTTGGCTCTTTCATCTTTTGACAAAGCTTCTTCTGCATTTCTCTTTCTTTCATCTGCTATCCTGTTGGCTTCTAGTATTTTAGTCACTCTTAGAGCCTGAATTTCATGCTCTCTTTTTAGATCTATGATTTCTTCAGTTAGCTTCTTGTTCTTTTCCATCAGTTATGAGACTGCTTCTTCTATTTCTTCATATCCACTTTGTTCAGAGAGTGGATATATGATATTTTGACTATCATTAAGTTGTAGAGAAAGTTCCCTCCTTTTAGCAAGTGATTTTTTAAGTCTCTCCTTCAGCTGAGAAATCATCTCATTAGCTTCATCAAGCTGCTTCCGATACCAATATTCCTCCATGATCTTTTCCTTAAGTTGTTAAACTTTTCTTTGGAAGACCTAAGCTCTAATACCAATTTTTGATATTAGCCAATCACTGATGTTAGGCCCAATATGGAAAGCTAATGTACTAAGAGGGGAGGGGTGAATCAGTACTTCAAATCCTTTTATCAACAATATCTTTACTATTATGCATAAACCAAAAACTGTTGTAACATAACATAAAGCTAAAACAAATGAGTAACAATCATAAATGATTCACTCCATAACACATATATTTTGGTTACGCAGAAACTCTTGGTTAGAGAGAAAAACTGTGGTGGGGATGGCACCCACAACTTCACTACTATAATAATAAAGAGTGCTCGGTTAGAGCTACATATTTAGCTATTTCTGATAGCTTACCCTATTAGGAGTAACAAGATCTGTTAGATCTACCTTGCTAAAGTATTTTACAACACTTTATATAAATGCTACACCTGGTTAGAGGATTTACAATTTATAGACTTGATTAGAGTCTTTTACCCTATTAAAGGTTTCTCTTACAACTTCAAAATATTACAATAAGATTTTACAAATATTTGCAACTTTACATCTGAAATGCTGTAGCAGATTCTATGTGCTCAAAATAAAATTACCTTGCTTATAGCATACCTCGGTAACTCATAAAGTAACTTGGTAAATCCGTCTATTTACTCTGTTCTTTGACTGTTCTCTGATAACCTTCTCGGTGACCTCTGTGTCTCTGTAATAGTCATAATACTCTGTGATTTCTCATGTATCACATAAGTCTTGCTTCATACACATATGCACACACATTTCTCTCATTCACATATATCTCTAACCCTAAATTCATGCTGTATAAATAGATTTCTTATGTCGGTGACCTGATTCATTGCTTCAATCTTACAAACATGATTTCTCGGATAAATAACCATGCAAAATACTTCATTGGCTAGATGACCTCAAAATTATACAAAATCTATATGTGCAATTTCCAATGTGATAACGGTTCTATGTGCCTCGATCTTGTAACACATTTTCATATGTGTGTCCAGGTTCAACGAATCTGGTAACATGTTTCACTCGGTGTATATCAACTCGGTGTATTATCTTTACTGCTCGGTAGACATGAAATAACACTCGGTAGACAACTCGGTGTATATTGGGCTTTGTGACTGTTTTCCTTCTGTAACCGACTAGACTGTACATACCGACTAAATATTTGGGTAGTGGTAACCGACTAGAATATAGAATGACTTTGTATATAAAACTAATGGCAATTTGATAAGTAGTAACAATCTCCCCTTTTGACATTAGTTGAGATGTTTTACAAAACTACTTTCAAAGTCATTACTCAAAAATCTTGTATACTTTACAAAATTTGACTAAACATACAGTATATACATTAGTCAATGAAATAGTATAATCAAATATACTCCCCTTATCAATATGTTGTACAAAACTTTGATTATGTGTGCTCGGTGATCAATACTCTGTAATCATTATTCTTTCCTGTATTCATTGCTCTTGGATACTCTGCTTATTCTGCTCGGTATACTCCCCCTATATACTACACTCTGGTTGTTTGATACTTTGAATACTATAAACTCCCCCTATGTACTTTGATGCTATATATACTTTGATGATATACTCCCCCTTCTTGACAAACATCAAAATTTAGTTACCATTTGGAGGTGGCAACTGATCAAAAATGGATTTGTACTTTGTCTTGGCTTTGGTGAGAGCAATAGAGAGTGCATCCTTTACACTATCCATTAAAGAATTTTGTGCATTAATATCAGCCAATAATGAAATTAAGCCATCTAAAGTGCTTCCCTCTTGTGTAGTAGAGAGGTAAGTGGCTCGGTTTAGTTGTTCTTGAACGGATGAAAGATGAGGAAGGAATAATGTTTGAAGTGTCATTATGTCCATCCTGATCTTGTGTTCTTCATTCCTCAGTTCCAATTGTTGAGCCATGAGCTGTTATAGTTTAGTATAAAAATTTTGAACTGAATTGGGCTCGGGCGTCAACTTATTTGAGAGATCGGTGATCTCTTTCTCAATCGCTTCTATTTTATTCTTAATATCCTTAAGGAATAAAGAAAATGTGCAGAGTTTCTAAAATAATAAAAGAATGTTCTTGAGTTGAGGGGACAACTCAACAATAAATTTGAAAGTTTTACCTTGCCAATAGTAATGGATTTCTGTACTTCCTCTATCATTTTGGCAGTTAGCTCCTTTTCTTTTAGTTTCCTCAAGTATTCGGATGCATCTACTCCATATGTCTCAATCTGATTTAGGAGTTCATCTAATTGAATATGGATGGCTGCATTGATTGATACTATAGCTGAAGGTAGCATATCTGATAGTAAGTTCTTTACCTTCTAAAGTACTTTATTCTTCTTTTATATGGCCAGTTGCTTCTCCTGTTCAGCCTTTGCTTTGCACAGTTCACCGAATTCAGTGAGTGCTTGCCCTTGCAATTTGGAGATGTCTACATTGGGCAACACTATCGGTTTCGATAAATCAATTTTGAAACTATGCTTTTTCAACTTCTTTTCTTTACCTTTCACCGGGTGAACCACTACAATAGCTTGAGAGGCTTGAGGACCCTCGGTAGGTTGCTTGGTAGAGACAACACTTTGGTCAGTTTCTTTAGCCTCGGTAGTGTCCTTCGGTGTCTCGGTGCTTGGTGTCTTAGCTGTAACATTTTCCGTGCTAGAAGGTGCTTGAGAGGTTTGTTCATGTGAAGTACCTTCTGTTGTAGACTTTTGACCTTCGGTACCTTCACCTATATCTTAAGGAGCTTCGGTTGTAGCAGGTTGATTGATCGGTGGGTAAGGCTGAACTTGTTCCAAAACAGATTCACTGGAGACAAGTTTTGCATAAGCATTGCCTTCAATCATTTCTTGTTCAGATGCCTCTACATCCATGATATCTTCATCTATTTGAATGGTGTCAACAGGGTCTTGCTCGGTGACATCAGGCTCTTGGTCGGTGACATCGACTATTGCCACTGTAGATTGTTCACTAGCATTCTTTCTTTGAAAGATGTCCTTCCATTGCTCTTTTGTTTCCTTCTCCACTTCTATATACAAGCCATTCATCAATTTCAAGGCCTTTTGTTTTACTATAAATTGTGTTTGGCTATTTTTCAGATGTTCTTTTATTCCATTAACCGACATATCAGGAAAGAGATGCACCAGACTTCTTTCTCCGAGTCTAGGGCATATTGCCATCTGGTTTCAATATGTGCATATAATTCCTTAGGAATAGAATTACATACTTCTAATGAGACCAATCAGAATTTTAGAAGTGTGCAAATGACAGCTTCTTCAATTTGCCTCTTTTCATCAGTAGATCTGGATTCATATTTGACAAATCTGAATCCACCAAATCCACTATATTCCTTTAGATTATTACAAAAAAATTCTACACTATGTACATCTACCTTCTTGCTTTTCACAATCTAAAATTTACTTGCATCTTCAGATTCGGTATCACTCGACTCTTTTGGCAAAATGAGTCTCTGAGTAGATTTCTTGTAAGTTCTAGTTACCTTAGGAATGGCAACAGTCTTTTGTTTCTTACTCGGTGATGCAGCAGATGCCCTTGTGTCAGGTCTCTTTGTTGGAGGGGTTGGTAGGGCCATTGAAGTGTCCTGTTTCTTTCTCTTCAGTACTTTTCCCTTAGGCAATTTGGTGCTAAGTGTTATGGTTGCTTCTTGGGATTTAGTCTCCTTGTCGGTGATGGCTAGAACTCCTTTGACAAGTGTGGAGGAAGACTCTTCTCTGAATTTCTCAGTTAATGCCTTAATCTTCTTTGATGCCTTCCTTGTAGCTTTGGGTACTACAATGCTCATCTTTACTTTTTCTTTCACCTCTTCATAGGTTCCATACCTCAACTCGGTAGCATGCCTTGGTAGTGTTAGAAATGCATCAATTTAAAATCAATCTCGTAACCCATAGGTGACAAAGATTGAGTTCTCGGTTCCACAACATTCACATAACAGTAATCGATGTCGACCTCAAAACATATTTCATCTTTGTACTTTTCTACCAGTTGTGGTGGAATCCGGTACCTGTTATGCATTTTCTCTTGGAACTTGCTGAAGTAATCATCCATTATATCATTAAAGTTATCACCTAATTTCTTGATGAAGTCATTGATCTGATGGGTGATTGGTCGGTGTAGTTCCCAAACAAATTTATCGACTGTTGGAAAAAAATTCTCAAAGTAGAAAAACATACATACAAGTTGTGATCCAAATTTTAGAGTATTTGTCGAGTTGTTCTTCTTCGGCTTCCTGATTGTGTTTATATTTTCAAACAAGTTCTTCAACAATACTTCACACAAGTCAATTTTCATGCCTTTCTTAACAATTTTGTATGCTAAGTCCACTACTGCACAGGGTACACTATTTTCCCTTGCCGATTGGAAGAAATAGTAACCAATTACTCTAATGGCAAATTTGAGTTCAGGATCAGTGACATTGTTCAACTTTAGACCTCTACAATCAGATTCTACTCCAGTCAAACTGATCAATTCCTTATGTGATATCATTTTCTGTGCTCAGGCATGATCATAGATAGGATAACCGGTGATCAGATGAATGATTTCTTTAGTGATCTTAAATGGTTGCTCTTGTAGCCACATGAAATCATCATGCACTCGGCTTAGTACAAACTTGACCCACTGGGGTTTGAACACACGGAGATAGGTTAGGGCTTTAGTCAATCCCTTTATTTTGATATGCTCATACTTGCTATCCATTTTGACCTTCTGTGTACAATTCACCATATGCATCTTTGATCTCAACATGATTGAGTTCTTCAACACGGCATTTTGTGAAGAATCTCACATCCTCGACTAATAAGACTCAATCCGGGATGAGTGAAAAGGCAGTTTTGTCATCCGGTTCAGATGCAATTTTGGGAGTCAAAGAGTATTTTAGTGAGGGCTTCTCTACATTCTTGACAACAATGGGGTCCTGGATCTTAGGTGCCATTTTGATATCAGATAAAAATTGACATAGGAACCTTAGGGTTTGAGAACTTAACAAATGGTAGATGCTTCACACTCAGCAGATAATAACAACTTAATGAGTTTGGTAAACCAGCTTAGCAATGCGATGAGATTTGATGTAAATACCTTAGTTTTTGCTTTGAAGATGGTTTCATCGCCTTGATTCGCTCTACTCTGCTTCTCGAAAACTTGGTGAATGAAAATGACCGCGAAAAACCTTTAAGTACTCAAAAATACCTTATCGGGCTCCATGCAAGTTAGGTCAAAGACATTAAATGCACTCAGTTCACTTAACTTTCTTTCCCCCTTTTTTGCGCTTTAACCGAGTAACCAAATTTCCTTCATATACTGACTTGACAGGCTTCCTGAATTCACTGAGTTGACAGATTTCCTATAAAGTGCTCCAAAAGACTTTGATAGAATTTCAAACTTACTACTACATCTTACTATGCAGATTTTGAATTCAGTGCATACTAAAATAGGAACTATTTAAGATTTAACCTTGTGAGAATGCAGTCCCTTCATACCTTTACTGATTAATTTGGAGTGGGAGCACCTAAATCGGTAGGTAAGGTGCTTTCTCTATTTGACACAATTTCCTTCTTTCTCCAAATCATCTTTAATTTCTCTTTTATTTCCTCAGTGTCTTCTCTAGGTTGATCTCTGCAATCTCCAGCCAAGTGTCCAACTTTGTGACAATGAAAATATGCCATTCCAGGATTTCTCCATGATCTTCAGTTATTCATTCCAAACCTTATAAAGCAGTTGGCACTTATATGTCCATATCTTCCACAACATTCACACCATATCCTTGTATTGTAATCCCATGGTACTGTAGAATATTGTCGGTAAGGATATGTGTGAGTTTGGTAGCCTCTAGTATTTGCTCGGTGTGCAGACCACATGTGGTTCTTTTGCTTAAACCAACACTTCTCGGTACTATGTCCATATCTATTGTAGTTTTTACAAAACCCTTTGAATTTTGCCTTCTAATAATTATTAACAAACTTTGTCCTACATTGATTAGATGTGTGACAATATTTATTGCAACTGTAACAATAACCATTGGTCTTAGTGGCATTCGGTTGCTTACCTTTTCTGGTTTGACACATGTTGGTAGTATGACCTTGATTTCCACAGTAGTAGCAAATAGGCTTCTTCCTTTTGATGTTATTTCTTTTTCCAGCTTGTTTTGATGATTCTCCTTTCTCGATAGTGCAGATTCCCTTCTCGATAGAGTCTTTTCCTTTGTAACCAAGTCCTTCTTCTTTGTAGGGTCATCTTGTATTCAGTTGCTCATCCAACATCTTTGATGCTTCATAACTCTTCTTCAATGTTTCCTTGGATTTATTCTCTATTTCAAGTTCATTGCTCAACCTTGATACTTCAAGTTTCAATGCTTGATTCTCATCATCTTTTAGATTTGCTTCATGATGTGCATAACCTAGTTGATTTTTCATATTTTGTTGAATCCCAGTCAACCTTATGATTTCATCATCCTTATTAGATACTAAAGCTTCAAGTTGTTGTTTCTCTCTTTCTAGATCTCTTACTTTGTCCTCGATTGTCCTCAATGCATCAAGATTTTCAGTCATCTGTGTGCTGACATGTTCATGTTCCCTTTTCATTGCTTTTAGTTGATTAGCCAGTGCTTTGTTCTTTTCTTTCAATTGTCCAATCATTTCTTCAGTCTCTTCAGTCATACTGTTCTCAGATGATGTCTCAATGTGTTCCACTAACTCTTGAGAGTCCTACAAATCATCAGATAATCTTCTTCTCACTTTCAGAGATTTTTGCATTTGCCTTTGCATGTCTGCAATCACTTGATTAGCATGATCCAATTCTTCTTGCAGATACATAATCCTTTGAGATTGTTTGTAGCCTTCCATTGATAAGATCTTTCTCTTTAGGCAGTTAAACCCTTTTCCAAGATTCAAGCTCTGATACCAATTGTTAGGCCCAATATGGAAAGCTAATGTACTAAGAGGGGAGGGGTGAATCAGTACTTCAAATCCTTTTATCAACAATATCTTTACTATTATGCATTAACCAAAAACTGTTGTAACATAACATAAAGCTAAAACAAATGAGTAACAATCATACATGATTCACTCCATAACACATATATTTTGGTTACGCAGAAACTCTTGGTTAGAGAGAAAAACTGTTGTGGGGATGGCACCCACAACTTCACTACTGCAATAATAAAGAGTGCTCAGTTAGAGCTACATATTTAGCTATTTCTGATAGCTTACCCTGTTAGGAGTAACAAGATCTGTTAGATCTACCTTGCTAAAGGATTTTACAACACTTTATATAAATGATGCACCTGGTTAGAGGATTTACAATTTATAGACTTGATTAGAGTCTTTTACCCTATTAAAGGTTTCTCTTACAACTTCAAAATATTACAATAAGATTTTACAAATATCTACAACTTTACATCTGAAATGCTGTAGCAGATTCTATGTGCTCAAAATAAGATTACCTTGCCTATAGCATACCTCGGTAACTCATAAAGTAACTCGGTAAACCCTTCTGTTTACTTTGTTCTTTGACTATTCTCTGATAACCTTCTCACTGACCTCTGTGTCTTTGTAACAGTCATAATACTCTGTGATTTCTCATGTATCACATAAGTCTTGCTTCATACACATATGCACACACATTTCTCTCATTCACATATATCTCTAACCCTAAATTCATGCTGTATAAATAGATTTCTTATGTCAGTGTCCTGATTCATTGCTTCGATCTTACAAACATGATTTCTCGAATAAATAACCATGCAAAATACTTCATTGGTTAGATGACCTCAAAATTATACAAAATCTATATGTACAATTTCCAATGTGATAACGGTTCTATGTGCCTCGATCTTGTAACATGTTTTCATATGTGTGTCCAGGTTCAATGAATCTGGTAACACGTTTCACTCGGTGTATATCAACTTAGTGTATTATCTTTACTGCTCGGTAGACATGAAATAACACTCGATAGACAGCTCGGTGTATACTAGGCTTTGTGACTGTTTTCCTTCTGTAACTGACTAGACTGTACATACCGACTAAATATTTTGTTACTACTTATCAAATTGCCATTAGTTTCATATCCAAAGTCATACTATATTCTAGTCGGTTAGTATTACCGAATCATGCAGTCGGTATACACAGAGAAGTTGGTATGAACAGTCTAGTCGGTTACTGAAGAAAGCAGTCACAGAACACAGTATTCACCTAGTTGTTTAGCGAGTAAAGGTTCATAGCTACTGAGTGGTAAAGTTAACTCACCAAGTTGATATTCACCAAGTGAAACGTTTTACTAGATACATTGAACCTGGACATGCACATGAAAACATGTTACAAGATTGAGGCACATCTAACCGTTTTTGCATTGGAAATTGCACTATGAGATTATGTATGATTACAAGGCCAATCTAACCTATGAGATATTTTGTTTAGTTATTCATTCGAAGAATCTTTTTGTAAGATCGAAGCAATGAATCAGATCACCACTGTAAGAGACCTATATATACAACACGATTCTAGGGTTAGATATATATGGTATGAGATGCAATGAGATAGTAGTGTGTATACATGAAGGAAGACTATTATAGAGACACAGAGAGGTCACTAAGAATGTTATCAGTGAATAGTCAAAGAACAGAGTAAATAGAAGGATTTACTGAGTTTCATTATGGGTTATCGAGGTATGCTACAAGCTAGGTAATCTTATTCAGAGCACATAGAATCTGCTTTAGCATTTCAGATGTAAAGTTGCAGATATTTGTAATGATTATATTGTAATAATTTGAAGTTGTAAGAGAAACCTTTAACAGGGTAAAAGACTCTAACCAAGTCTATAAATTGTAAATCCTTTAACCAGGTGCTACACTTATATAGTGTTGTAAAAATCCTTTAGTAAGGTAGATCTAACTGATCTTAATACTCCTAACAGGGTAAGCTATTAGAAATAGCTAAATGTAGCTCTAACCGAGCATTCTTTATTATTGCAGTAGTGAAGTTATGGGTGCCATCCCCACTGCAGTTTTTCTCTCTAACCAAGAGTTTGTGCGTGACCAAAATATATGTGTTATGGAGTGAATCATGTATGATTGTTATCTGTTGATTATAGTTTTATTTTATGTTACTGCACTATTTTGTTTATGCATAATAGTAAGGTTATTACAAAGGAAAAATTTTGGAGTACTGATTCACCACTCCCCTCTCAGTACATTAGCTTTCTATATTGGGCCTAACATATTTCGGTAGTGGTAACCGACTAGAAAATAGAATGACTTTGTATATAAAACTAATGGCAATTTGATAAGTAGTAACAATTGAGAGGGGGGATGAATCAGTCAAAACAGTTTATATACAATTAAACTTTTAAACTGACCGACATGGAACTACCTTTTTCAAATTAACTTAAAGCATTACATTAATCATGAAAGAAAGAACATTTAAGGAAAGAGATTTGCATACATCAAATAAAAAACACACAACACCAACGATTATATGTGGAAACCCTTTGTTAGAGAGAGAAAACCATGGTGGGATAACCCACAATCTCTTTTACTGCAGTGAAAAAGAGTGCCCTGTCAAGAACATACAATCTTGTTCCTTTTGAGAACATCACCATGTTAAAGATGACTGGTATCTTGTTAATAATACCTTAGAATCTATTAAGATTCACCTTGCAAAAGGATTTTACACTTCCTCTATGGAGTGACCCTGTTAGGGGATTTTACAAATGGAATCGGTTAAGGTTCACCCTATTAAGGGATTTAATCTGCTACAATTATTAGAGAGCAACAAATCATTAATCCAATGATGACACTCTTTTGTCGAATAGATCCGCTCTGTATCTGCTTCAATCTCCGCTCAGTGATGACTTCACAGATTCATCAAATAACTCTTCTGCCCTTCACTCATTCTTCACCTTACTCAAATTTTCAATCTGAACTTGCTAACCACTCCAACTGCAAAACAATCAAGATGAAAAACATCTATATAGTTGTCTTCAATCTTGGCACTCACTTTCCCTCCAAAATTGGAACTCAAAAATCATTCAATGTGCCAATCTATTCATTCGTCAAAACTCAATGATAGTATCAGTGGGACTAACCGTTCATGCCACAAATCTTGATGGTTCTCTAGCAAGCATTTTGGCTTCAACTGGCTATTTCTAAATTTGACAGATCATCATGTTAGCAAGTCAATCATGTTGATGATTTTGTGTGCTTATCCTTTTCACTTCACATACCTACCAATCACCATTATGATCGGTACTCAGTTGCTTCCTTTATATCGGCGAACCTACTTCACTTAGCTCAACTACCCATTTCTTCTTGAAAAACTAGTCTCTACTCACCATTGGAAGTCTTTAGTCCCTTGTTCCTCACCGATCCACTATAACACTTTTCCAATTGGTTGTGATGACATTAGATCTGGTAATTGTCATCAATGACAACCTCTAAGTACCTCAAACTTCATCATTCTCACCATGATGCCAATAGATATCGTTGATTTCCTTATGTCCAAATAATTTTTCTCAGCCTCTTCTTTTGCTTTTTGTAGTTCTTCCTTCATTTTTTCATGCACCTTAGGCTTGGGACCCACTATAGATGCTAAGTCACATCGAAGCAATTTATTTTTCAACTTTGCATTCTCAATGAAGAGCCATTTATGATCAGCAAATAGAGCCACATGTAAGGATTTGAGCTTCTCATGTTTATTCTCTTCCTCTGAAACAACTAGCTTGGCAAAATGAGCATCATGCATTGACATAGTGGTTTCCTTTGATGCAGTTGTATCAGCAAGAGTTCTTATTACTGCATCACCTGTCTTATGCTCTATCCCCCTCAAAACTATAGGGTTATCTATACTAGGATCTTTATACCATACAGAAAAGTCAGTTATGCTTGGGTTGAGCCCTGGCCTATGCTCCCAGAATTCTTATGCATATATGGGGTCTTCTTGTCTCATTATTTTATTAAGAACACAAATATTCTCAGGGTCCCTACCTGGTACTAAGAGAATGCCACTCTTCCTAACTAATTCCCTTCCTTCCTTGGCAGTTCACTTAATGTTATTCTTATCAAAACTCTTAATTTCCTCTTCAGATAGATCTTTAAGTTTCTCTCTCAACCAAAAAGATTTGAATTCTTCTAAATTAACAAAATTGTCATCAGATAGAAAATTTTGGGAGGCAATTACCCTCTCATCAGTGACTTCATCTTTAGGGATCACACTGGGGATGATTTCCCTATCTAAATCAATTAATACCTTTGTATCTTCATCTTTTTTGAATCCATCATGAGGAGGGGAAGGTGGTGGCACACTAGTGTCAATTTATTCTATTGTAATGTTAGCAAAGTCAGATATCTTTGCTTTCCCTTTCTCTACCTTCCTTATTTCTTTGGGGGCTTGATGCCCTGCTCCTTGAGGTCCTTGTTGGGATGAACCCTGTGAAGACTCACCCTTCAAAACTTATTTCCCCTTATACCTTACAGAGGGGTCAAATGTGGGTCTATCTTCCTCTATTGTGCTAGGCTACTTCACTTGTCTCCGGGCCAACTCATTTTTAATTAATTCATCAATTTGACTTTGCAAGACATCTTAGCAAAGTCATTATGGATCTTAGAACAAAACCTCTAGACTTCAAGGTCTTCTTCTTTCCTCTCTCTTTCCAATTTACTCAATAATTCTACTCCGTCCTTCTTTGCAGGGCCTCATAGGGGTATGCATTTCTAATCAAACCTTCCCTCTCATCAAAATGGTGAGTAAAACCCCTTATCCCCAATTTACTTGTTCGAACATCATTTATATAGCCTTTGGGGTCATAGTGCCTTGTTTGATCCACCTTGAGTCTGTAATTATTAATAAGGAATTCCTGCACTTTATCAAGGGTATCATACCCTACACTAAATTCATTATATTTTATCATCCAGGGAAGATGTCGCCCCTTCTCTCTTCTTATTTTTTCTTTCTCTGACCATAGCATTTTCCAAATAAATTCAGTGAATGTTGGCCTAGGTGTGATTGTAATGGGAAACATGTGAGGATTTTGGTTGCATCCATATACCCTTATTAATGTACAATTGGAGTAAAAGAAGAAATCCCCAAAATTATGGATGAAGGCACCCTCATGATACTCTACATTCTCAACTGTAGCAATCATGACCTTTAAAACTTGTACTATATCCTTTGGGAACCTGGTTAACTTGACTCCCATCATCATCAAAACTCTCATGACAAAGAAATCAAAGAATGCATAGTAATCTGAATACTTGGACCCCTTGTCCCATGTTTGGGTCCATATTTAAACTAACCAACTCTTATGTGTGTTTGGCTCAACAAGGTTTGTTAGGATTCCAAAAGATACTGAGAGGGGGGTTGAATCAATATCTTGCCGGTTTACACATATTTTGACCTTATTAAATAAATTGCATTCTAAAACAGTGTATAGGTAAACAAGAATTAATGTAGTAAATAAGAACAATAAGCACAACATAGAAAGCACACCATAACACAAGATTTTTAATGAGGAAACCCGGTGTGGGAAAAACCTCAGTGGTATTTGTGATCCACAATATTCACTCACTGGCCAATGAATGGATATTACTTACAATAGGGGCCTGCATGTGCAGGAAGGCCAACTGCCTAAAGCTCACTGCTTAATTACAAAAGGAAGTCTCATTGACTTACAAAATAGATAATGCAAATCCAATATAATGTACTTCTTTAGTTCAGCATCTGCTATGCCAGGTTCAATACTGGTTTAAGCTCATACAATAACCATAAACCTTACTCCAAAATCTGCCTTTAATATTTGCAAATTACTTCTACAATAATCTTCCCATGTTTGCATCTTCATAATGATCTACAAGATCTCATACTTATATATGAGTCTTATTACAATTTGCCTTGTCGGCTTACAAAAAGATATTATAATTAAATACAAAATACAATAAACAAAATCTTGTCGGCCAGGGTGCCGATAATCATCTTTGCCGCTACCGATAAACTATCTACTGGTGTAGAGTTTGCTGGTGCTAGTGCCATAGGATTGAAAGGTTTCCATAAATGACAATACCTTCAATCACCTACAATTTCTTATTGGAGTATGCAATGCCAACAATCTCCCCCTTTGGCATTGATGGCAACACCCATGAGAAAAATCCAAAAATGTATCCAAAATTTGAAGTCCAAAAAGTCTTACCAAAACTATGTGCTCCCCCTGAGCAGATGATCTCTTCTGTCCATTATTTTTCTCATCTCTACTACTCCCCCTTTGGCATCAATGACAAAGGCTATCAAAAATGTCAACTGAGTGTAGTTATCAGATGGAGCCCTGTAACCGGTTGGTTACAATCTGAAATAGATCTGCCAATACAAAATTCAAGCTCTTAGTGAACCTTTCACTATCCTTCAATGTTGCTTCAGTCCTTTGAATTATATCGGTGAGTATGTGCATTTTCTCTTCCAGTGTCTTTAGTCCTGGAACAAGTGCCTCTGAAATCTCTTTTCTCAAAGAGATGAGGATGTCAAGTTTTGGATCGTTTGCATTTCAGTTCCTTAGCCTTGAACTTTATTCTTTCCTTTTCCTTCTCCAATTTCTCAAGTTTTTCCTCAAATTCTGCTATTTCCTGCTCTATAACTAATAATGGTTTTGGTGAACCGATGAGATTATCAGCAATATTATTTATTTCTTTCTGTGCTTCATTGATTTTTTTGTCTATATCCACTATCAAAATATCAGTCTTGCATGTGTCCCTGTACAACTCCTTGAATTCCATTATTGTTTTTCTAAGTGTTGGTAAAAGGGTGTCTATGTGTCCCATGCACTTCTTTATTGTCTCATCAAAGAATTTTTCCTTTTCCTTATTCATCTTCTCATTGAATGTCTCCTCATTGATTTGATCAATTGTTAATAAGTTATCGGTGATATACTTAGACAATGTGTCTAATTGATTCAAAGAATCTTTATTGTCCACATTGCACTTGGGTGCAATCAATTTCAATAAAGGAATCGTATCATCAATAGCCTTATATGCAAGTGCATTGCAATCTGTGATTTTCTTGATTGAATCTAATAATACCTTTGTTACATTGGTTGGTTTGAATTTTGTAAGGAAGAACCAGATGATTGTCCAACTACCTTAACAATCTGCATTTTGCCGGTGTGAGTAACCTCTTTGCTTATGTTGACCTTTGATAGGCCAGTTTGTGTCTGCATCTCAACTAGCAAAGGCTTGGGTTTCTCAGCAGTTGCTGATGGCACTGTCTTTGTCTCAACCTTTTTCTCTTCATGTTTCTCAGTGTGTTTCTCTGTGCTTTCTTCTGTTAGTTTCTCTTATGAAGTTTTAGTATTTACTGTCGGTTTCTCAGTATGCACTTTTGAACTGTCCATTGTTGGTGTCTCTAACTCTGTGGGTTTTTCAGTGTGTGCACCAGTTACCATTCCAGTACCAAGGGCATCATCTGATTGTTCAGTATGTGTTTCAACCCCAATCTCAATATTTCCATTTCAATATTCTCAGTTGGTGGCTCAGTTGCCACATCTTTCTTCTCAGTGGTTTCCTTATCAACCACAATATTGACCTCTTGTGTATCAATGTTCATTGTATATAACACTTCAAAATCAGGATTGGTGTCTTCATGTGTTGATTCCAACTCAACATTATTAGTAGTCGGTGGTGTATCAATAGTATGTGTCGGTGGAGTGTTAGAAGAAGGTGGGGGCAAGTTGTCTGTCACTTTTATGCTTGAAGGTCCACCTACCTTGCCTTTACCTTTATGCTTATCCTTTTGGTAAACTCTAAAAGCTTTGGGTCATTTAATTTCTTCTCGCTTTTCTTTCTCCACAAAGAAGATATCCCATTTATCCATTGTCTCTTCAGATGTTTCATTCACTCTGGCAGCCATTAAAGCTACATGTCGGTGACCAGTGGAAAATACAGTCCTGTTTGCCTCACTTATCAGTTCATCAATTTCTTCTGCTGATTTCACTGGTTGAACTGCAAGTAGTTTTTCTATCTTTATTTTCTTATCTAGTTCCACAATGGCTAATCTCTTTGCATTGAGTCTTCTATACAAGTCACTTGGTAAATCATCTACAACTTCTATCAAAAATTTCTTATATATAACTAAGTGTAGAATTACAATGTTTTCTATGCTTTCCTTTTCTTCATTGGTAAAAGTATTATACAATTTGCTGACATTTGACAAGTTTCCATCATCCGTTATTTCATTCAAAATATTTTCTAAAGGAGGAATAACTTGTTTTTCTTTCTTTTTCCTTGGTGTCAATTTCTTTGCCAGGGGCCTTACTGCCTATTTTTTCCTTCTTGTTCTCTTAGGTGCAGGAGAGGGTACCAGTGAAGGTTTTCTTTTCCTTTCTACTCTCTTAAACTCAGCTGGGATTTCATTGTCAGATGAAGTTCCAACTGGTGAAAGATGAGCTTCCGGTTGTATCCCTTCTAGGTCACTTTCCTTAATACCAGTGATATTCAATATGTTTTCCTTAATCTCTTTGGCCTATTTTATTGCTTTTCTGATAGATTGTTCTCTTTTCTTCCTTCGTTTAAGGGTTTGTACATTGCTCTCAATGGTTTTAGCATTTCCAAATATTTCCTCTTCAGGTTCTCTAGGGGCTTCAAGTAGGGCTTTAGCATATGTTTCAATTATGTTTTCATCTGCCTCATAACCCATTTCTATCACCCAAATAGTTCTAGGAACCATTGCTTCCATCCAGATTTCATCTTTATTTATAACAAAACATATCTCTTTCTGATATTTATCAAATGTGTTCTGAGATAGTCTTTCCCTAGTTTTCATTCTAGCCTTAAATGCTTGAAAGTATTCAATTATGTTCTTTTCCCTATCATCTCCCATGTTGGTAAAGTTATCCAAAAGTTGTTTGCCTATTAGTATGTCAAAACCAAATTCTTTTCTACCTATACAAGGAACATCCTTAGTAATGTATAGCATTAGGCACACAAGTAAGTTGCCAAATCTGAAAGTACCTTTCTTATCACCTTTAATTTTCTTTAGGTTGTTAATCAATTCATCCTTTAGCCATTCACATATGTCAATTTTAGTGTTACTGTTCACCATGTCATAAGCACTCTTGATACATAAACTAGAAACAAAGTTTAATCTGTTAGCATGTGTAGTCTTGTATCCTAGTATCATGCTAATGAATCTGACATTTATATCTTTGACATCATTGACTCTCAAGAATCTGCGGTCATGGGTTGCACCAGTTAGGGTCATCACAGTGTTGTTTGGAACCTTTTTAGTTTTATCAATCCTGCTACCGGTGGAAGGTAAGCTAGTCACTGCCCTAACTGCTTCTCTTGTAATCTTATGGATGGAGTCAAGACAAAAGAATTCCCCATGAACTCTGCTAAGTACAATTCTCACAACTTCTTTGGGAAAATCAAGAATGCTAAGTATCTCCACAAAACCTAGGGTTTCAATTATCTTGTGTTTCGGTTTCACATTACCATTTTCATCACAAATTATAGTCCTATACATGTTCATTATCTCATCAGCACCAAGTTCCTCAATATGACAATGTATGTATATTCTAGGGTCTTCAGCATAAGCAACTCCTTGGGGTATTTTAGAGAATTCTCCTAGGGTATCATCCCACTTCGCTATTTCGGGTATGATCTTAAATATGGGCCTAGGGCATTTAATCACTTCAATTACAGTAGGGTTTGCAATGAATTCAAGTGCAGAGGAGGAAGCCATTGATAAATACCTTAATCTGCCTTTAGGTTTGAATGCTTGATAGATTTTGCTTCACTTCTTGTTGTGGATTCCTTCGCTCAAGTTTTTCATGCTCTTAGGAAATTTGAATGCTCGGTGAGTGAAAAAAGTGAAAAAAACTTGCTCTATAATGTCATTTCCTTCAACTACCATAATAAATGGTTGTCGATTAAGTGAAAACTTAACTCATCTACCAGTAAAGAAGAATTTCATCTTCTTACCATCAACCAAGGGTAAACTATCACAATTTTCAATTAGTTTCCATACCCCCAAAAGATTTCTTTTCAATTAGATGAAGAATCTCCTCTCAGTGGAGTGATACTTTGTTATACCAGTGAAGGAATAACCTCATTAACATTCTGATCTGACTTTCTAATCCATTGTTTTGAAAATTCTTGCTTTACCTCATCTACCTTTTCTTTACCTTTCAAACTGGGTCCTTTGTTATTTGCTGGTGATGCCTTACTTCTACAAAATTTTGCAATATGTCCAATCTTGTTACAAGAATAACAAGTCACATTGTTTTTCTGAATAGCTTTTCCATATCCTATGCCGACATGTGTTCTGCATTGATTAGATAAGTGTCCAAATCTTCCACAAACATAACATCTTACATTCATTCTGTAATTTTCTGAATTATGACCAATTTTTTTGCATTTAGAACATTGACCGATGGGTGCATTAGTGTTCTAATAGTTTCTAGATCTACACTGATTTTCTCTATGACCATACTTGTTACAGTTAAAGCATTTCCCATTAAATTTGTAGGCATTAGGTTGTCTTACCAATTTACTGTGATCATGAATGTTTGCAGTACCAGAGCTTTCACCAACTTCAAAGCCAAGTTCATTAGTATCTCCATTTGGTTTCTGATTTTTCAGCATATCATCAAGTTCTTCTGAACTTTTCTTGAATTTCTCTTTATGTTGATTTGCAGTAGCCAACTCATTTTCCAAGAAATCCTTCTGTCTCACGAGTTCAGTTTTATCATGTTCCAAGTGAATCAGATCTATTTTTAACATATCATTTTCATGATTGAGTCTTAGATTTTCATTTCCAGCATCATTGATTCTCCTAGCCAAATCATCTTCATTCTTCTTTCTGTCTTCAGTGTCTTTACAAAATCTCATCGTCATATCTTGCATCTCGTTCCTCAAGGTCATGTTTTCTTGCTTCATCTTGCTTACAAGATCATTAAGAGTTTCTTTTTCATCATCATCATTTTGTATCTTCTCATGAAGCTCCCTTATTTTTCTTCTAGCAATAGTAATATTCTCATGAAGTCCTTGAATGATTTCCTGTGCAGCCTTAAGATCATCTTCAAGTTTGATATTCTTCAACTTTTCTACATCATAATCTGCAAGAGTTGTTTCCAATTGCTTTCTCAAGTTATCCATCTGTACCAGTGTTAGAATCTCCCTCAAGTTGTTAGGCTTTTGAAAAAAGAGGACCAAGCTCTGATACCAATTGTTATGATTCCCAAAGATACTAAGAGGGGGGGTGAATCTATATCTTGCCAGTTTACAGATTTTCTGACCTTATTAAATAAATTAATTCTAAAATAGTGTACCGGTAAACAGAATTAATGTAGTGATTAAGAATAATAAGCACAACATAGAAAGCACACCTTAACACAAGATCTTTAACAAGGAAACCCGATGTGGGAAAAACCTCAATGGGATTTATGACCCACAATATTCACTCACTGGCCAATGAATGGATATTACTTACAATAGGGGCCTGCATGTGTAGGAAGGCCAATTGCCTAAAGCCCACTGCTTAATTACAAAAGGAAGTCTCACTGACCTACAAAATGGATTATGCAAATCCAATGTAATGTACTACTTCAGTTCAGCATCTGCTATGCCAGGTTTAGTACCACTTTAAGCTCATACAATAACCATAAACCTTACTCCAAAATCTGCCTTTAATATTCGCACATTACTTCTACAATAATCTTCCCATGTTTGCATATTCATAATGATCTACAAGATCTCATACTTATATATGAGTCTTATTACAATTCGCCTTGTTAGCTTACAAAAAGATACTATAATTAAATACAAAATGCAATAAACAAAATCCTGTTGG
This sequence comes from Cryptomeria japonica, assembly GCF_030272615.1. NCBI lineage: Eukaryota > Viridiplantae > Streptophyta > Pinopsida > Cupressales > Cupressaceae > Cryptomeria > Cryptomeria japonica. The sequence goes on from NC_081408.1 coordinate 534,778,534, forward strand.
CCAGGGTATTGAGAATCATCTTTGTTGTTGTTGGTAAACTATCTTCTGGTGTAGAGTCTGCTAGTGCTGGTGCCTGCCGGTGCCATAAGATTGCAAGGCTTCCATTGATGACAATACCTTCAATCACCTACAATTTCTCATTGGAGTGTGCAATGCCAACAAGGTTTACTTTCAAGAACTACTCCCATCCAATCCTATTTTGATAAAGAATTAAGTGGCACAATAATGAATAATTCTTGAATTTCAAACCTTCCTTGAGGTTTCTGACATTGATTAAGCCCTCATGTAACGTTTCTTGAATAGTATCAGCAAAATAATATAAATCATTTGTATCTGCATGCTATATTTTAATTGCCATCATCATAAAATCAACTAGCATTACTATTACTCCACAATCTTCTCCCAAAATTTGGTAGAGAGCATAGTAGGTTTTTTGTAAAATAATCCTCAAAAAGAGTGAGGTCAAGGGGCTCCACCTTTGAGTTCACAAGGTAACTCTTTCCACCTTTGTACAATTTTTTCAAAAAATGAGGCAAGACCTTTTGCCTGTAAAAATCCTTCTTGGAATAGTACTCCTTTAGCCTCTCCCTATTTATGCTTTTAAGAGAATTTTTATCTAAATTGAAACATTCTACTATAGCATCCTTAGATATATCAACTAATACATGGTTGTTCACACTCTTAACTGTCGTTCTCTGTTGATGATTATTTTTAGCCAATTCTCTGATTAAAATTGGCTCCAAAAATATATTAGGGACCACTAGTTTCTCTAGATTTAGCCTCCATGGGTTTGAAACCGGGATGGACTTGTCTCTATTTACATAAAAATAGTAAAAAAAATCCCATCCCTTGTCATTGGTATGGGCATCTCTGCATCCAGACTCATGATCATTACATGGAGCTTTTATACCTACCTTCATGGTTGAACCATGGAACAATTCAAGGAGGTCCTGGTGGAGACTCCTTCCTTCCCTCTTCTTTCTCTTCTCCATCTCTTAAAGTTTCTCCTCTACCTCCTCTACAATTTCCTCAATAGTCTTTGAGGGAGCCAATGGAACGGAGGCTTTTGCAGATTGCTCAAGTTGAGCAGGAGCTTGGTCCTCTTTTACAAGAGTCTTCTTTCTTTTTTTAGGATCCCGGGGTGTGGGTTTATTGGCAAGGGCCCTCCTCTTCTTAGCCTCTAAGGCCTCTCCTTGTGGGTTTTTCTCTTCAGTGGCAGATTTTGGGCAGATGAGGCCTCTGCAAATGGTTCTTGAATAAAGGGCTTTGCAACTAGCTTTTTCCTATTTTGAGTGGATTTCCTTGTTTTTGGAGGAGGGCTAGGGTCATCTAACAATTCTTCTTCAGTTGAAACCACAATTTCCCTAGTTACCCTCTTCCTTTATGGCTTAGGAGGGTTTTCCTTGGGTAGAGCACTAGGTTCAGCCTCAAAGACAACACTAGTAGCAACAAGAGGGGTAGGTCTAGTAGCAGGAACATTTACAATTTCTTGTAGGGCGTGAACTATGGCGAGTGGGATAACATGAGTGATTTTAGGGATAGAAGAGATTGTCCCTATGGGTCGTACCTTTGTATTAGATGGGGTGGGAGTGCTTTCAGAGGAGGATGCCATTTTTTTAATGCTTTGAAGTGAAGAAAAACACACAATTAAAATAGACAGAATCCCCCTGCAACTAGGGTAATTATCACAATTCTTATCCTAAAAACCCTCGCGAACAATAAGAAATAGCTTTCAAAATAGAAATGTATGGTTTTGCTAGTTACTTATTAGTTTTAGGGCGCAATTTGGTCACTTTGGTTACACTAGTTTGCTCTTTGATCGCCTTGAAATTTCTCTGGTTGCTCTCTAAATGTTGTCTGCTTGCAAATGTATTCAAATTTCTTTTTTATAGCACATACATTGATCACAATTAATTCCTATGTGCATGGCATCCTAGGTTGGTGGCTCCAAAGATTGAATTCTACTATTGATTGCATAGATGAATGATTGAGATCACCCCTTGATTGTCCTTTGAGTCCTGACATGGTGGGTAATAATTCATCTTCAGCCACCTTTGAAAACTCTAAAATTTTAAAGCTTCAATATCTCTTCAAATTTCTCTCATGCAGGATAGTGGGGAGAACTACATTTCTTCTTTTTCATCAGCCTGCATCACACTTCTAAATTGGATGGCTCTCACATGGGGAAAATCCTTCTTATTATCCCCTTACATCTCTCTATCCTGCATTTTTTGTATTTTTCATTATTCTTTTTTCTTCATGCCATGCTCTATCACTGCGAGATAGCGGATACAACTATCCCTCTCTATCCTGCTTACCTCGTGTCACACTTCACATGCCTCATTTAGCCTTGTGGGGTAGATTTTTTCCATCTTTCATGTATTCTTGGTGTCTCGTGGGTGGCTTTGTTCAACTTGATTTACTTTGATTTTATCTCCTTGTCTTCATCATTATGAGATGGTAGAGAGTATTGAACTCCTTATCTATCCATTCCCTACACTACATCTCTTATTAATATTTGGACCTTGCGTGATATGGACCTCCCTTGGTTTCCTTTGATCCCACGGTCCTGCATTGGTATTATTCTATTATTGTCTACAAAGGAATCTTGTCTGTCAATCTTCCTATTGTTGTAGGATAGCAAGGAGAATGAACTAAACAAGCACCCCCTTCCCCACATCACCTCTTTTCTTCATCCTTGATCCTCGTGGGATGTATACTTTCATCAATCACCACTATTCCCACCAACCTGCATGGGCATCACACCTTAGTGAGGAACTCATTGGCATTTCTCCCTATAGATATTGTGGGATGGGAAGGAGAACACATTTATTCAATCATCTTCCTCCCCGCATCACCCTTTATTAACACTTTTTAGTCATACGGGGTAGAAGGATCATTGGAACCTCACTATTTCCACTACCTTTCATGGAGAACCTATGTTCTTCCTTATTTAATCCTAGCAGAAAATAATTTATGGTCCCATGGGATGGCAAAGACCACCCAATTTATTTCAATATTTATCCCACAACCCATATTCTTTTCTTCTTGAAACTACATGGGATAATGATGACTTTGTCTTTACTTAGGATCACACGGGGTAGTGGGGACACTTGTTCCTCGCTCATATGCTTAACCCACAACATCAATGAACACAATCCATGAGCTCCATAGGGTAAGGTCTTCAATATAAATACTTATTTCTCATTATCTTGCATGGTGACCCGGTCATTCTTACAAGTGCATCAAGACGACACCATGCAGGGTAAGTATTTGTACCTCTGCCAACTAATTTCTTAGCCCGCATGCGCAATTTTTCAAACATGAAGTTCATGTAGGGGAATTTCTCCTACTATGGGTAACACTTCCCATTGTCATGCATGGCTTGAGGCCATGACTTATGACTGCAATGAGTTAGAATTCCTTAGCACTAGAATGCACATCCTGTTATCTAATACATCTAGAGATTTCAGGGTTGACACTTAAGTGAATTTTTTGTGCATGTGGAGACTGTAAGGTCATGTGTATCAAAAGTATTTTCTTTTATTTTGAGTAGCAAATAAAAAAGGAGTAAATGTTGAATAGAGGTAAGTTGAAAGATTATTTTTCAGAATAAGATTATGTACATGATAAAAATAGATCATAGAGGTTGTTGGAAGAAGAAGGAAGGTGGCATTTAATATGGACTACTACTAGATTTAAGAGGAGACAAGATCAATCATTTAGGGGATCAAGTAGATTTTTGAATTTTTTTTTGGAGGGAAAACCTTTGAAATATGTGAATGAACACCAAGTGAAGTGAGTGGATATGGGTAGTTGGTGAATGCGTGAACGTGAGTTGTAGGAGTGTAGGGGAGTGAAAAAGATAAGAAAAAACAAGAGGATATATAACATAGAACAAAAATAGGGGCATAGAAAAGAAATCTCAAAACATCTGCATTACACAGTGGTGAGAAAGTGCATAACTCAAGAATATTGTGTGCAGGGAGTTGAAAAAGGAGTGCAGCAAAGTGAACTCAAATCCTTGAGGAAAACAAAGGTACTATGCTTAAAGTGTAGAGGTGAGAAAGAAGTGAGGAAGGTAGACACAAATGAGAATATAAAGAATAGAAATAAAAAGAGAAGGTGTAGAGGAGCAAGCTCAGATTGTCAGCATAACACAGTAAATGACTAGATACACAACATTGAAATAAATTTCATGTTGAATGTTCAGGTTTGAAGAGGAGATAAGAAACAATTGAGAACCAAAACAAAGAGTAACACAATAGAGGACAAAGAAGGATTATCATAAGCACTCTCATTTAAGATCAAGTAACAAGTGTTGTAGATAGTAATAATAGTAGAGGATAATTCAAGAAGTAATTTGATGTGAATGGAAGAACAAAGAGGTGAAAAAGGAGGACCCACAAGATGAATCATAGAGTAGAAAATTGAAGAAGGTGGTGCAATAGTGGGAACTTAGATTTTGTGCATAATACTAGTAGAGCCAAGAGGATAAGGTGGAGAAAGAGGTGAAGAAAAGATAGAAAACAAGATATTAACAAAGTTGAGACTTGAATAGGGGTTGTAGAGGAATGAACTCAGAGCATTAGCATTACACAATAACAAAGAAAGCATAACATTGTGAAAAAGTAGAAAAAGTTCTCACAAAAAAGTACAGAACAATAGTGAGTCACCAAATTTTATTTGTAACTATGTTTCTTAACTGTGATTGAATATTTACTCATTGTATGTCATCTGATTGGGTGCTCATATTAGGGGTTTGTGCTCATAAAGTTAGGGGTTGGTGCTCCTTTAGGTTGGTGCCCATAAACTTATAATCATACCTTTATTTGTGAGCCTAGATTAGGGCAGTAGCCTCTAGCATATTTTCTCATAAGGTTTTTCCCCACTATGGATTTTCCTTGTACACACTCTATTATGTGTATTTGATGTGCATGTGTGTTCAACCTTTCATTCTTTGATATTCTTGTTCTCTAATTTTAGTGCTATTATAATTTAAAAACAAATTCAAAAGTACCACTGATTCACCCCCCTTCATAGTGGTCCAATTGTGTTCCTTCAATTGGTATCAAAGCTCTAGGTTCCTTGTTAGTGAATTAGTCCTCCTCTATTGAAGTACCAATGTTTGATAGCACAAACTATGCCTTATGGAGTAGAAGAATGGAAACATATTTTTCATCCCTAGATTATGATGTTTGGATGTCACTTTAAAATAGTTATACTATCCCTGCTACTCCTCCTACTAATCCTGATGTAAAAAGAGAATATGAACACAATGCTAAAGCCAAGCATGCTATACTTAATGGAGTTTTAGATACAGATTTTGTTAAAGCAATGTGTTGTACATCTACAAAAGAAACATGGTAAAAGCTATAGAGAATCTATGAAAGAGATGTGAAGGTGAAGGAGGCTAAATTGCAACAACTTTGAGCTCAATTTGAAAGTCTGAATATTAAAGAGGAGGAAAATATTGCTGACTATCTACAAAGAGTGGATGAAACATTAAATGTAGTAAGAGGATTTGGAGAGGATTTAATAGATGAATTTATAGTCAAGAAGGTGTTGAGGTCATTAACAACAAGGTTTGACACAAAAGTTTCTACCATTGAAGAAGATAAGGACTTAAAATCCTTCACCATGTATGAACTATTTGGATCATTATCAACATATGAAATGAGAACTCTGGGTGTTGAACCTTCCAAGAAAGAAGCTACCTTCACCTCTGAGAAGAAAGGAAAATATGCTCCAAGTAGTGTAGATGATGAAGAATTAGATGCAAGTGAGGCAAATTTTGTAAGGAAATTGAAGAAAGGATCAAGTAAGTATAGAGGAAATCTCCCCATCAAATGTTTTAACTATGCGAGGATAGGACACTTCACTGCCAACTATCCCTACGATGAGAAAGAAGAAAAAAATGAAGAAAAAGGTAAAGAAAAGGTGAAGAAATTTTACAAACCAAAGAGAAGAAATTTTAGAAAGAAGAATAGTCTTTACACCATTGACAATTATACTAATGATGAGGGAAGTGAATTAGATGTGGGAAGCACTAGGAATGACAAAGAAATTAGTGTATTCATGGCATGGGAGGAATTAAATAAAGGAAAAACATCAAGGAGAGATAGTAGGACTCAATCTAAAAAATCATAGTTCATGTATCAGTGATGAAGAAGATGAAATTGAAGCTGAAATTGATTTAGGAGAGTTAGTGTGTGTACTTGAAGAGATTGATAGATTGAGGAACAAAAATACAAAGTATAAGAATGTTTCTACAAAGGAACAAAATCGATTAAACATGAGTCTTTAAGAGTTGGAGGAAAACATTACTCTAATGGTAAAAATTAGGATTTCCACCATTGGATATAGTAAAACCATTAATTTTTCTTAGGGACCATCACATTCAAAAGAGGGTTCCAATCCAATAGATCTATTCATGAACTAGAAAGGATTATGACAAAGAATTCTAATTGGATTGGGGTTTTGATTATTTAATGTCTTTTATAAATTTAATTGTTGAAACTAGGGTAAAAGTATTGAAAATGAAGGTAAAATTGCTGAAACCGTAAGTTACAATCATCAGGCTGACACACGAAACTAGTTACGAGCAATGTAAGAAGATTTAGACTTGTTCATAGAAAGAGCTCCTAAAATGTTGGGACCGTTTTGCTACACCCTGGTCCTCCAAAATTTTCACACTCTAATGGGGGATTTATTTGTTACTGTAAACAATGCTTATTATGAAGATCATAGCTCCATACCTATTTCCTACACATAGAAAGAAGGGAAAATAGGTTGGGAATAGGGGTTTGCCTAAGTCAAATGTAATGCCCCACCAGGAAACCCCGAAGGGATTAAGCTAAAACACTCAACGGAGTGTAAATATATATTTTTTAATTTATAATAATAATAAGAGTGTTAATATTAAGTCACAACATTAAGATACTTTGGAGTTATCTAAAGCTTAGATAGCACATCGAAAGACTAAACAAACCCAAGGAGTTTCCCAACATGATTACATAGCTTAACAGCTAACTCAACTCGCAACATCTTGATCCAATTTAATGGGATGTCTTAATTACATGTTAATACTTAAGACATGGATATATTATGTTCGATGAATTGACATTTTAGAATTTAGGACACATTCATCTATTATGATTGGAGATGAGGCTAACAAGAGGATATTTACTGAATGAAGTTAAAACATAATTAACTTAAGAATTCACCCATTAAGGTTTAAGAAGGGTTAACTTGGCGAGCCATCCATTTTAGATACAATGCAACTAATATAACGAATTTCATTTATAGATGGTTGAAATGTAAATAGCCCAAGAGTTCAATCATTGAAGTTAAAATAATACTAAGAGATGAAGTTCATTCGTTAAGGTGAAAATGTAATATAGCCACATGACTTCATCCCTTTAACTAAAATATAGTTAGTAAGATGATATTCATTCGTTAAGGATTAAAAATGTAAGCAATAAAGCGAGGTTCCTTCATTTGGGTTTAAACATAACCAACTAATAAGTCGTAGTTCATTTATAGAGGATAAAATGTAAATAGTCTATGAAGATCATCCATTAGGGTTAAGATATAGGTAAATTAATAAGTTCACTCATTTTAGTTAAAATAAAGTTCATATGAAGTAATACTTTTGTATGATTAAGATATAAACAACTAAATGAGTTCTCCCATGTTAGTTCAATTATAGCTATTATGATGAAGATCATTTATTAAGGTTATAATGAGGATAACCAATTTGAGTTCATCCAATTATAAAACTAATCTGGTGAAGATTATTTGTTTAGAATAAAATGTGAACAACTAAATAAATTCATCCAATAAGGTGAAATATAGCTAACATGATGATGTTCATTTATTAAGATAATACGGTAAGTAGCCGAATGAGGTTCATCCATTAGATTTCAATTTAGATATTATGACATTAATCCAATATTTGTTACTCATTCAATACGTTCAAATTTCAAGCTTTATAACAAGTTAATCCAACATTTGTAACCTAGCAAGATTCTTTCCATGCTTACTTCTTTTCATTAACATTAACAAAATACTTTCCATAATCATACCTATAAACTTTTATGACCCTAATTACTACTTTTATCAAGATGACTATATTCATGCATTCAAGAAATAACTTCATTAAATTCCCATTATACACTTACAAAATGCAACCATACATGCTAGCTCTAAGTATAAAACATGAGAGGCAAAAGCATCGCATAACATGGATATGATCTCGGAGTTCACCCCTAGAGGGCTACATCTTCAGGTCTGCTCAACTGCAAGACCCTTCTGGCAATTATTTAAGATAAGATTACATAAGTTTCATGTCATTTACATCTTTGCCTTTTAGGCGAACACAGCCACTATACAATGACCACTTTGGTTGATAATTACATAAATGATTCGTTTTAGAAGCAGATCCAACTAAACACATCAAAAGCAAATATAAAGGTCTCTTGTTTGACAAAACCCTAACTAGGAACTTGACCCACCAGACGATAGGGTCCTAACCAACATTTCCTTTGAGTTTTCAGAACATCCCAAGAATGAACATTTTATTTTTTTTGTTAAAATACTTATATATTTTAGTATTCTAATTGTAAAGTTCTCGGTATGATCAAATCGAAAAAACAAGGTGTACTTGATTAACGTATTATTTAAAAGTCATCAATTATTAAATAGTTATAATTTCGACAGTTTTCCCATTTGATATGATATTCCATTCCTTTTAAAAAATAAACAGAAACTTTCCCATTAATACTGATACTAGAATTATACATTTATCAAAGTATATTTACTAACCCATGCTTGATAAAATATACACAAATAATTATTTGAAAGTACTCAACATTCAAATTTAATATCATTCAATATATATATATTAATTTCCTTAATATTATATATATTATTTATAATATTTCATAACGTACAAATTTCAAATTAATTATTAAATTAATATATTTTAACCTTCATCAATAAATATATATTATTAATAATTAATTATTAATTAAAAACTATTTTTAAGGAAAACTTTTATTAAAAACAACTTTTTAAAAGAAATAGCTTTTTTTTAAAATTTAACATTTTATATATTTTTTTTTTTAATGTAAAAAAAAGCAAAACTTTGCCACCCACATGGAGGACCCCACGTGGGCTCCCTCCCAAAAGGGAAGTTTGCGGAGTCCATGCCGTGGACTCCACACAGTCACGGCTGTGTGGAGGCCGCGCCATGGCTCCTAGCTTGGCCCTCCTTTGGCAGCCCAAGGGCATGGGATTTGGGGTAGAGCCTTGGCTCCCCCATCCCACGTAACCTCTATTTTTTTTTTAAAATTGCTATTCGTTTTTTTTTTTAAACATTACAGAGGAATAAAACAAATCTGCCCCAAATGTGCAGTCACCGAGAAATTTCCCAGTCTTTTTCTGGGAAATATTTTTCATTGAAATCATAAGAAAAAAATAAAAACAAATAATTTTCTGAGGCAAAACGGAAAATAGATCTAATCCATCTAAAATCCAACATCTATTTTTTTTTTAAAATCAAATCTATGATTCCCAAAACGAGAAATAATAAAAGATTCAACATATACTGGACTATATTTTTCTAGAATGTTGAGGGTTTCAAAACAATGGAGGGAATTGTTGAATAACCAACCGATTAAACAAATTTTTGGGCATAAGGGAGCTCATTTCTCACACCAAGATCCAACCATAAGACAATCTTTAAAAAATTTCTACTATGAAACTACTCTTGGACAATCAATGGAAAATTTTGAAAACCAAAATTGCAAGAAGAACATTCAAGCCCCTTTTTTTGAAAAAAAACAATTTAATCAAATTAATAAATAGATTCCTACCTCAATAAGAATTCTTGGAAGGATTTGAAGATGAGCCCAACCTGCCATTCTAGAAGATCTCCATTCTTTTTCCAAAACCCCCAATTTCTTCCTCCAAAAATTATTTTTCTTTTCTTTTTTCCACAAATTTTTCCATCCCCAAAATATTTTTCAACCTAGGTTAAATGGGAACCAATTTTGACCTAATTTCTAATTTCAAAATTTAAGCCCTTTTAAAATAAAAAGAAATAATAATTCTTTTCAACTACTAAATTAATTTAACTTGATTTTCAAATTAATATACTTCTCTCTTATTTAATCTTAGTTTTAATTTCTCAATATTAATTAAGCCAACGTTTATATTTTGAACTATTGACAAGGGTAAAGTATTTAAATTAAATTAATTTCCAAAATCAGTCTTTTACACTATATCAAACTTTACAAATTAAAAATGATTTTCTTTAAATAATAAAATTCACCCTTTCTTTTCCAAAATGCAAAAGTGGTTAAATTAATTATATTTCAAATAACTTTAAATATTTCCCTTTTTTTTTAAAACGCATAAACTAATTAAATTCAATATTAAAACTAACCATTAAATTAAATTTGCTACAACATAAATAAAGAAATCCTTTTAATTAATGATTAATCACCTAAAAGAAACCTATTTATTTTGATTCCTCAACTACTAATGCGTAAATGAACACATTAATTCAAATTGCATACTTAAGCTTGCTACAAATATAAATAAAGTGATCTCTTAAATTAACTATTAATCATATAAAAGAAAACTATCTATTTTAAATTTCTCAATTATTAATGCGTACATCCACACATTAAATTGAATTAAATACTTAGGATAAAATACTTCATTTTCCACATGCAAGGCACACAAACCAAGAAAGTCCACCAATCACACGTCACGCAACCCAAACAACAAAGGAACCCTACGGACCACACACGACGCTCACCTAATTGTGGCTAAGGCAAGACAAGAGTTTTATGACCACCTAATCTGAATTCTAAGGATGAAGGAGGTATACTCAACCCTGTGAATCCTAAAGGAGATGAACCCCACACCAAGGCGATATAGTACCTGCAATCTCCTACAACCATGAGTCACGCAAGCATACATATATATACATATTCAATGGAGGCGTTAGCTCGATATTTATAACAAAAATTAGGGAACAATTACATTTACACAATAATCAATGCAAAAGCACAATAATAGATACGCAGAATATTCATATAGTCTATTCTACAACATTACATAATGGTAAATCCACCATTCAAGAATGCCACATAGGAAGTCAACCAAGGTCAAATGGGTTTTACAAGGCCGACTAGGGTAGGGGCATTACATCAAACCCCAATTTAGGAATTAACGTTGAATTAAATGTTGCAAATACTAAAATAAATGATGGAAAGATATACCTCCAATCTACAATAACTGATAATGATGCTTTGCTTCTTCAATTTAACCACACATGTATGAAATGGCATGAATAATAAAAAACCCTAATCACATACACATTCTTGCATATGAATGATGTAATGTTGCTCCACAATCAATAAATGAAGAATATGCAACCTTGAAGATCCCTAGAAATGCTTGATGATGAATCCTTCAATGCTTGAATGATAGATCTATTGAATGGATGCCTTATTATTCTCTTGTTATCCTCTATGATTATCCTATGTATGATCAAATGAGAGGTATGGATCTCCTTATATACTTTCATATCAAAAAACACCTCAATTTTCTGACATAGGATAACATGGAGATCACAATCCCATTAGCTCATTGTAACCATTAAGGGGTCCAAATTAAGGTCATGATTGAGAGGACCAAGGCATCACACCCTGGTACCAATGAGGGCTATGGTACCATGCCCTGGTCCTACCCCAGTTTAGAGCCAAAATCAAGGGGCCATGTGATGCGAACAATGGAAATGAGGTTAGATTTTAGTGGTATGGGTAGAATTAGGTCCTAGTCCATCTTTAAACACAAATGCTAAGAGGAGGGCCAAAATGTGGACCAAATTGTAAGGGGGTACACTTTAAGATGCTACATTTAGCCCCCACTTTAGTGGCAGTATGAGCCTATGCAAATACTCATGGTAAAGTAGATGAAAGGGAGATGAAGAAGAGGAGCAATGAGGATCATTGTCACAAGGAGTATAAGAAATCACTAATTTTGAAGTATCAAGATACCAATCGTAGGATGTTAACTCACTCAAACATATGCAAGGGCACACAAAACAAGACAAAAAAAATAAAAATAAAAATAAAAAAAGACCAAAAAGACAAACAAAGGAAAAATACAAAAGACACACCACACAAAAGCTAAAGACCAAAAACAAGACCTCAAGTCAACTATTTAAAGAGACCTTGATATCAAAATGTCTCAACCACTAATATCATTCTTGAAAAATTCCATCTCAAGAATACAAGTAATCACATAAAAGAGAAAATCACACATCATCCATGAACCATCAATAGAAAAACTATGAGTTAATGAGAAGAGGGAAATAGAGAGCACAAATACAAGCAAGATATGTTTTTCTAGGTGATCCATGTTGGGAAGGAGAGTAGGAATAGTCTAACAATGTTTTGCTAGTTCCACTCATCCTCGTGCATAAGTGCAAGTAACGTCTAGTTTCAAGTGTATAGTACCTCATATAAGAGTTTATTTCCTCTGGTTTCGAGCGTGCATCAACCTGTTTAAGACATATAATACAAATGCAAATGTTGAGGGATGAATGTCTAGTTTTGGCAACATCTCATGTAAGAGTTTGTTTTCTCTAGTTTCGATAATGTGTAACCTCGTTTAAGATAGATGCATGCCTAGCTTTAAGGACATCCCATGTATGAGTTTTTTTTTTCTTCTTTAATTATTTTGCACCCCGTTTAAGACATATATCAAATGTTGCATCTAGTTTCTTGAACAAACATAACATCTTCTACCAAAAGAAGGGAAGGAGAACAAGAATGCATACCTTTATCCTATTGCTAGGTAAAAGAGATTCTTGATGAAAGATGACACACTTTTGATCCAATCTGAGGGGTAAATTTATAATAGATATACATTGACAATTGAAAAAGAGGTTGTAGAAAAGGACATACACCTCTTGCATAAGAAAGAACCCTGTTAGGAATTGCATGCAGAAAATATCAATTATATGTAAATAAATATTAACTAGAGGAATGAAAAAACATATAAATAATAACAAGTAGACAATTTTTAATGTGGTTCACCCAAACTCGGGTTACATCCACCAAATAGAGAGTCTAATATTATTATCTTAAAAATCAAACCGGTTACAACCTGTAATCCCTTGCAACTCAATACCTTTGCAAAAAATGTTACAAAAATTCTCTATAAAAACCCCTAACCATTAGTAGTTTTATCAAGATTTGTTTCAGTTACAAAATTAGGGTTATAACATGTCAGCCAATAGAAAAATAACTCTTGTTTCCCATTGACCCCATCTTGGGGGCACTGCCCCCAAACCCCAGTTGAATAACTTGAGAGGAAACTACATCGATAAAAGTGTGAAAAAATAACCTTTGAATCTGATTAGGCTCCATATAACAAAAAATCCTTGAGCAAACAACAACTTCACACAAGGAATGATATCAAATCATAAGCAAACACCACTCAACAAAGGAAAAGTGGATCCTTAGAAAGGAAAGGAGATAGATCATTGCCCCCCGAGTGTAAGGACAATGAGAATAATTACACAACTTCTAAAGGGATATTATCCATATAATATGTACCATTTCAAATAAAGAATAGGTCCTAACCAAGGGATACACATGTACTCGCATAAAGGATAATTCCATGAAATAAAGAACATCAAGTTATGAACAATGCAACGCAAAAGAAGAGGTAATCTTCAAAGAGAAAGAGTGAGATAGAGGAAGGATCACAAAACTCCTCTAAGAAGAGATTATTCATAAGAGATGTACTATTTCAAATAAGGAATAGATCCTAACCAAGGAACACACATGTTCTCATGTGAAGGATAATTCCATGCCAGAAAGGACATCAAGTTATGAAGAATGCAACTCATAAAGGGAATAATGAAACCCTATAAAGAGGAAAGAAAATATTCTTGCCCTGCAAGCATAGAGAAAAGAAGAAATAGACTAGTATGCACCTAAAATTGTACTACCATGAATGACAATGAGCCCCCGATAGGTAGTCAAATAAGGTCACATAGTGAGGAGCAACATAATAGGTACTTGAATGTTATTTGAAATGATTATGAGAAATATGATATTCATTGTCAAATGCAATTTTTATGATTCCTAAATCAATATAATATATTTTTGTTTCCAAAGCTTGACACTCATTAGTAGATAGGCCATGAATTTGATTATACTTGCAAAAAGGATAATTTTCAAGATGTCTACATCTCCTTCTTCTTTTAGGCCAAAGAAGAGAGATTAATTTTCCATGGAGAAGATCAGACAACACATTATCTTGTTGTAATACCATATTAGAATGAGAAGATGTGGATTGACTAGATAAGGAAGGAGGGGATGTTGACAAAGGAAGAGGTTGAAAAGCTAGCTTTTCATTAGAAAAGTGTGATTTCTCATGACATTTAAGACTTTGTTGCACACATCCTAAAACTTGTTCATTTCATTCATGTGTAGGATAAAGAGAGGGTTTACTCTTAGGTGGAATTGGATTGAACATTAAAGAGGCCCAATCAATTTCTAGACATATGTTAGGATAAAAATTGTGAGTATCAAATTTAGTCATCTTAGATTTTCTTCAAAAAGAAGGTGTGAAATCTAATGACCCCCAATCATCCTCCAAGAGTTCTTCTTTAGGAACTTATTTAGTAGGATATGGTGTGTTTGTCTAAATTGGAGAGAGGATTGTAGGAACTAACAAAACATTTGGTGATTTAATTCATATGTTTTCATCAATTTCCAAAGCAAACACTGCATTATTATGTGTAAGGCACTACATGATAATCAAGAATAATTTTTTGTTTTTGTTCAGGTTGAGAGACATCTTGATCAAGATAGACAACAAAATTAGGGTTTTAAACAATATGAATAGAACTGATTTGATCTTGGTTAGGTTATTCATTTTTAGGAGATAGAGTATTGGAAACATTATAATGATGAGAAATCGTATCATCCTCTTACTCTAAAGATTCATCTATAGGAGGGAGATCTTTGAAATAAGTTAACTCATATTCTCTTCTTGAACCAATGTGCCCTCATTGGTAGGACCAATTTTGGAACAGGGTAAACCATACCTATGAGTGAAAGGGAGAACTAGGTTATCATCATATGCATGAAAGGTAACATCATGAACATCTTTAATGTAGCTTGAAGTTGAACTATCAAAATAGGATAAGAACTCCATATTCTCTTATGATCAAATAAGAAACTCATATGCCATGTAACAAAGTAATGTTCACTCAATATATGCATGGAAAATTGAATAAAGGGGGGAAATTTTGAATTTCAAATTTGAAAATTATGATTAAACAATGTAAAATATTGTAAAAGTGATTGATTAACCAATTAACTAAGAAATTTGATTTGTGAATTTGAATGATAAAGGCCTCTATAGCACAACATATCATAAAGATCAGATCTGAAAATAAATTTAAAAAATTATGCAACTCTCAAATAAATTTTAGAATTATAAATTAGGCCTTTTTGTAATTTCAACCACTAAATTTATGTAATTCAATTTGAAAATAAGATCTAGGAGGAAAAAATTGAATTTTAAATTAAATGAATAATCAGATTTGAAATGATTGATCCAAATTAGACAATTCATAAGCCCAATTTTAGAATTAAAAATTAGGGTTTTGCGAATTTAACCTCTAAAATTTTTAAACTCAATTGGAAATTAAACTTGTAAATATAAATTTGAATTTTACATTACATAAAAACTTAGATCTGAGAACATAAATCTTAAATAAAGGTATAAGACATCAGGTTCACCAAAATGTAATGGTGAAAATTAGGGTTTCCACCATTGGATTAGTGGAACCACTAATTTTGCTTAGGGACATCACATTAAAAACAAGGTTCCAATCCAATAGATATAGTCACAAACCAACAAGGATTAGGACTGAAGATTTTTATTAGATTGGGGTTTTGATGATATAACCTCTTTTGTAAATTCAATTGCTAAAATTAGGGTAAAAGTGTTGAAAATGAAGGTAAAAATATGGAAAAAGTAGGCTACAGTCATCAGATTGAGGCATGAACCTAGATCTGAGCAATCTAAGCAGATTTTTAGGACCTGTTCCTAGAAAGAGCTCCTAAAATGTTGGGACCATTTTGCCAATACCCTGGTCCTCTGAAATTTTCATACTCCAATGGGGGATTGATTCAACACTGTAAACAATGCATATTCTAAAGATCACAGCTCCATACCTATTTCCTACACATAGAAATAAGGTAAATAGGTTGGGAATAAGCGTTTTCCTAAGTAAATCTAGTTTACGAATTATCCTTGAATGAAATATTGCAAATATTGAAATAAATGATGGAAAGATATACCTCAAATCTGCAATAACTGATAATTATGCTTTGATTCTTAAATGTAACCATAAATGTTGTATTAAATGGCATGAACATGACAAAAACCTAATCACACACACATGCTTGCATATGAATGATGTAATGTTGCTCCACAATGGATAAATGAAGAATATGCAGTCTTGAAGATCCCTAGAAATGCTTGATGATGAATTCTTCAATGCTTGAATGATAGATTGCTTGAATGGATGCCTTATGATTCTCTTGTTATCATATGTGATTTTCCTATACATGATCAAATGAGAGGTATGGATCTCCTAATATACTTTACTATCAAAAAATACCTTAATTTTCTAACATAGGCCTTGGACATGGAGATCACAATCTTAATATCTCATTGTGACCATTAAGGATTCCCAATTAACATCCTGATTGAGAGGACAAAGGAACCACACTCTGGTCCTAGTGAGGACCATGGCAGCACACCTTGATCCTACCCCATTTTTGGGCCAGAATCAAGGGGCCATGTGATGTGAAAAGTGGAAATGAGGCTAGATTTGAATGGTATGGGTAGAATTTGTCCTAGTCCATCTCTGGGACATGAACAATGAGAGGAGGGCCAAAATGCAGACCAAATTGTAAGGGATTACAATTTAAGATGCTACAATTACTTGAATATGAAAACATTATTATAAGAAGCCAAAAGGATGTGTGAAGTGATGAAATTAGACTTTGATGCCAAGGAAAGGAGGTGTGAGGAGTTAGAGTTGGAAGTTGTGACCTTGAGAAATTGTGTAGATAAATGCAAAGAAGATCTTCAGCAAAGATTAAAGAATGATGGCAACACAAATGTATTGGATAATATGTTAAAGAAGAAAAAATATTCAAAATATTCTACTGGCAAGGATATGAGGTCAACCAATGTTCAACTAGTATGGATTCATCAAAGAGTAATATAGACTTGGTATATTCAAGGATGAAAGGTCATGAGGAAACCTTCACAGTTGGAAATACTCCTGTGTGAGGGAAAAAGCGAGACTAGGTTAACATGCCCTAATCCTACCTTTTGACACACATTACGGAATACGAAAGAGCCTAGAGATATCACACAATTGGCTACTTCTTTTTGTGAAAGAGAGAGCCATGGGATATCTATTAGGATTTCTATTCCCTTGTTGAAATTGTAAGATCAAATGATGCAAGTTCAATTCCTAACCCCAAAATGCAAGTATGAACTAATGACAAGATTGCAGAATTGAACTTAAACAATGGAAAGCTGTAAACACAAGGACAAGACAAGAATGAAAATGCGTACCCGAAGTTAAAATCTGACTGAAAATGTTCGGGACGGGGGCGCGGGCACCACTGTCCTGATTCTGCCCCTGAAACTGCTCCGGAAACTGCTGTCAGAAGGACCAGGGCGCCCAGCGCCCCTATCCCAGGACCAGGGCACCCAGCGCCCCTTTCTTGGCAGGACCAGGGTGCCCCACGCCCCTGTCCTGGTCTTTTGCTCTGAGATTTGGTGTGAAATTCGGTCTCCGTCGGCTTCTTCCGGATCTGTAACTTGCGGCGTCGTCCGAATTCCGAAACCTACACTTATATCTGAAAATGTGTGGTGGGCGGCTATATAGGCTTTTTCCTTAGTCAAACCCCCGCTTCGGTGATTTCCACCTCCACGAATAGCCAAGTTGTATTGTAAAATGTATTGTGTGTGCAAACCTAGTGTGTGTGCAAGGTCCTTAAATGCAAGAAAGCAAACTAGAGCAACCTAGAAAGTAAACCCTAATTGCTTGTAAATGATAATGTAAATGCTCTAAATCAAGATGCAAAGTGATCTAAAGCATGAATAAAGGATATATTGAAGCTTATGTAAAGACATGAAAACAACATGAAATCATACCCAACCCTTAAGGGAGGAGTACAAGCCAATCTTCAGTCGGTAATCTCCTATTGTTCTTCAATGTCTTCCAAGCCCTAAATGAATGAAATTGATGAATGCTTGATGGATGGATGTTGAATGTTATTGAAGTCTTCAAAGATCTGCTCTTTCGCTGCATAGAAGGTCCTCGAAAGCCCAAAAAATCCGATCCTTTCAAATGAAGAAAGAGAGCTCTTATATATGAAACCCTAGGTCTTAATTTCAACTTTTGGCCAACCTAGAGATTGAATATCCCGCCAATTTCTTGGGGTTAAGCTTTATTTTATGATTGGATCACGCTCCTAAAATTTCGGGAAAAATGTCCGGGACCATGTGCACGTCGGGCGCCATGGTCCCGACAACTTTTCACCAAATTTTCAGGGCCGTCAGATATGATGATTTTAGAGTGAATCCCGAAGTTACAGGTGATTTCGAGATGTTTTGACCCCCGAAATCAAGCCCCCAAGTTCAAAATAGGACCTAATTAGGGTTTTAGATTAAATGATGTATTGGAAGAATAAAATGAAAGGGGCACACTTTAATGAAAAGGGCCCAACTTTATGATATGGGAGATGATAAAATAGAACCTTAGACCTAACTAATTTAATTAATTAAGTGCTAAAGGGGAAATGCAATGCAAAATGCAAAATGCACCAAGGCGGGTGCTAAACTAGGTGTGAAATTGTACCACCCTAGCAAGTGCGTACAATTTACGACGCTACATTTAGCCCCCACTTTAGCGGTCATATGAACACTACGTGCATATGCAAGCTAAAGTACAGAAAAGTAAACATTATTTGAAAAAGGATATATCCATAAGTTGTCAGACGAAGCCCCCAGCGGTATCTGCAGTACACAATTAGGAACCACAACCTACAAAACCACATGTTAGATCACAAAATCACCTAATGCTTACTAAGGAAGGTGATGAAAATTTGAGGGTAGCTATATGCCCCCCCCTATTTCGGCTTGCTAATTTTAGTGAGTTGAAACAGGGTATCATGTTTACCACTTCGAATTGTTAAAGAATATTGATGACAAATGCTCACAAGAGGATTCGATATGAGATCAAAAACTAATGGAGAATCATTTGGTAAGAAAGAGGACTAAATCTCAATTCCAACACAACAAAGAGTGTGAGGATTTGAGAGTTCTCTAACACAAGATGAAGGATGTAAATGGAAACAAAATGCAAAGAGAAGAAAGGAAAAAAGCATGAATACACACATTGGTGATCCATGAAAAGAATAGTGAGAGAGAAAACATGGACTTCTCGCCCCTAGATCTTGTCTAGGTGATCCATGGAAAAAAGGGACATGGAAAACTAGCCCCTAGAGTCTGTCTAGGTGATCCATGTAAGGGAGGAGAGTGAGAAAGTCTAGCCTTATGCCGCTAGTTCCACTCAACCTTGTGTATGTGTGTGTAAGGGAGGTTAGAAGCACCTCATAGGAGTCTATGCCCGAGTATGCTACAACCTGTATATGTATAGTACAAAAGCGTGACATCTCGCTCTAAGAGTCTGTGCTCTAGTTCCGAGAATAATCACCTTGCATAAAAGAAAAATGGAGACATCTCACTCTAAGAGTCTATGCTCTGGTTCTGAGAATGACCCATTGCTCAAAAAGTGTAATGTTTATGTCATAAGCAAAGTAGAACAAGGATACCTACCTTCATCACAAAAGAAGATACCCCAAAAATGCAACAATGTCATAGATCCAAGCAAGAGAGTTTTACACTCTTTAAGCAAGGATAAGATAGTTGAAAAGGGATATCTTGTAGTATGTGTAAAGGAGATCCTTAGAGGAGAAGAGATCTTTGTACAAAAGACACCTATCCCCGAGAGGAATTGTCTTAGACAAATATAACATCTTCTACAATAAGACAAAGAAGAGAATAAGAATGCAGTACTTCCTTCTTTTGCGAAGTGAAAGTGATTCTTAATGAAGGATGACGCTCTTTTTAACCCAATTGGGAGAGTGAATTCATTATGGATGTATTTTACCAAGTGCAAAAGAGGTTGTAGTCAAGGACTTACACCTCTTGTAAGAGAGAACCCTTGAACAAACAACAACAAATGCGTACAAGGCATAACATCAAGTAATAAAGTCCACACCATCCACAAAATAGGAAAAAGTGGATCCTTAGATAAAAATAAGGAAAGATCATTGCCTCCCAAGGATAAGGACAATGAGAAGGACTTACACAATCTTCTAGGGAGGGATTTAAACATAAGCAAAATGTACTACATACTCACATGAGTTCATGCGAGCAAGACATTAGTGTATGTAAAAAATGCTCCTTACAAGAAGTGGGTAAGGTAAGAAAGAGAATACACATCTTCTCCCATATCTAGGAAAAGAGGATTCTAAAGAAAAGATGATCAATATTTCCACACTATTACCCCATAGGAACAAGAGATAACATAGAAAAATTAGGCTATTATGTTGCTTCAAAAATATGATTGCACTTGAAATTGTACCATCATGAATGACAATGAGCCCCCAGTAAATGAGCTACCAATGTCACATAATGATGAGCAACATAATAGCCATTAATGTTATTTAAAGACATGATAGATTGAATGAGGTATTTGAATATGACATGCTAAATGCTCCACTATAAGTGAGATCAAAAACATGTATAAAATGATAAAAATTGAAGAAGAAAAGTCACAAGAAATCTTATCCCTAGAGGAAATGACTTTACGATGAATAGGAGATAAAGATTCATAAGTGGATTTAGAAATTTGAGGGGAGTCATAAAGAGATTTGTTCATCGCCAAGATTTCCTTATGAGGGGAATGAGAATTGATAGAAGTAGAAGATGATTTAGTTAAAGTGAGATCATCATCACTACTAAATATAGCATTCACATTGAGAGATGGTCTTTTAGATGCTTTGGTATGTTTGCAGGGATTATAGCCGAGTCCAAAGGCATAATTGCGAAAATTAGTCTCTAGAGGAACTTTTATCCCTTGTTCATGAGCGCCACAACCATTTCCATGATACCCATGCTTAGCAAAAATGCGAAAACCACGACCATAATGATTAGCCATTTCAGAAAGAGAAGGTGGTTTTTCATAAGACAAAGAATCAAACTCTTCATAATTAGAGGTGTGAGGAGAAGAAGTTTGAGAAGCGGCCACAAAATTATTGCTCATAGGTTCAGGTAAGATTGATTGATTTTTAGTTTCTTCCTTCTTTTTAACTTTAAACTCTCTAGGAGGAACCCTATACTCACCTACAAAGGTGGGATTAAAGTCAAGAGATCCCCAATCGTCATCTGCGAGAACCTTCTCAGGATCAAAAGCCTTTTCATGTGTAGATTCAAGTCGAGAAGGATCTTCTTCAGGAGCTTCAGACTCATCCAAAGAATTTTGATTATCAGAGGGTAAGGATTCATCCATAGGTATCTTGTTCAAAGAGTCATTACTAGAAGAGGAAGGCTTAGATGTTTGCAAACAAGCTTGAAAATTAGTATCACCTATCAAGGTATATGTCTTATTGTTATGAATGAATTTAACTTGTCTATGCAATGTAGAGGGGACAGCTTGCATACCATGAATCCAAGGTCTCCCTAATAACAAGTTGTATGTTAGATTTCCCGACATAACATGGATAGGAGTAGGCAAAGTAACGGGTCCCACTGTGATGGGTAAGGTGATAATACCTAATGAAGACTTAGCCACATTATCAAAGCCTCGAATGGGACGAGAGTCAGGCTCAATAAGGGATGTATCCACATTCATCTTATGCAATAGATTAATGCTACACACATTAAGGCCAAAACCATTATCTACCAGTGTTCGTCTTATAGCAGTGTCATTTATGATAACCACAATCATCAAAGGATCATATTGATGTTGAATTTCACTAGTAGGCAACTCATCTTGAGTAAACACAATTTGAGCTTTAGGATTCATCACAGAGTTAACCAAAGACACTATATTACTAGATGTATTAGGTGGAGGAACATTCAAATCTTTCAAGGCATCTTGTAACATTCCATGATGAACGGAAGAAGTTTGGATCAAATCCCAAAGGGATATCTTAGCAGGGGTAGCTTTAAGTTGTTCTATGAGATCATATTCCTTACCAAGAACTTGTGAAATACGTGGAGCTTGAGGAAGAATAGGTTGGGAAGGAGGAAGTGAAGTTGGGATAACTGGAGGAGGATTAGGTTGCCTATTGTTTCTAGTATTATAAGTATGGGCAACCGCATGATAACTCTCTCTAGTCAATTTCTTAGCATACTCATAAGGGCTCTTAGAGGAATAACCTCCTTGCACAGTAATAACAGGTTTCTTAGGAGTGCAAAAAGAATCATTAGCATAACCACCTTGAACCACTAAGATAGGCTTATTTAAAGGTTGAGAATTTTGAGAAGGACAAGCACCTTGGACAGTGAAGAGAGGTTTGTTAGGTGTTTCATTCACATGTATCAAATTGATTGAGGATGGTTTAGAGGAATGAACAAAAGTGTTGGAAGAATTATTGATAGTCTTCTCTTGCACTAAAATCTTATCACATTGTAGATCAATTTTAGGAGAGAGACAAGGGATAGGCATTGATGTTCTAGTAGGAAGAGTAATACTAGGAAAGGTCATATCATCCTCTATCATCAAAGGATCTACATGGGGAATAAACTCTCTAGGAGAAGGATCAACATTACTCTCTAAAGTCTCACTTTTGAGAGGGAGATCTTTGAAAGAGATGTTAACCATCTTGCTTTGAACTAGGGTATCCTTATGAGTAGAACCAAGTTGAGGAGAGGGAGAATAATTGAGATTCAAGGAAGGTGAGAAACTATCAAGGGAGTTTCCAATCTTGATTTCATCCCCTTTGGCTAGGGGTAGAGAATAATCTATACCTTCTTCTAATGGTTCATCGCAAATAGTGAGGTTGTTGAAAGGAATGTTTGAAGTGTTGTCAATTTCAGGAGAGGAGATAACATTGTTTATTAATTCCTCATCCTTAGGAGGGAAAGCATCAATAGATGTGTTAAACTCATCCTCTTTCCTCAAAATATGTTCAATAGGGGAGAGAGAATTAAGGAAATTGCTTATTATTTCATCTTCTTTCTCTAAGGGATGCTTATGGGTAAGACCAACTTCAGGAGAAGGGTAAGCATTTACCATTAATTCATCATCTCTAGTGGGATTTTTGTTGGAAAAGGAAAGGCCATCACTAGGAAATGTAGGGATAATGTCATCTTCTTGCACAAAAGGATCCTCATGAAGGGAGTGTTTTTTAGGGGACACAAAGGCATCAAGGGCATCATTCAACAAAGCATGATCATATCTATTAAAAGGTTTATCTTTTGATTCAAAAGGAGATATCTCTTCATAGAGGGGATCATTGAAAACAACCATGTTACTAGATTTAGTGGAAGAGCTGATAGGAATGTACCCTTGAGAGGAATCATTTGACTTATCTTTCTCATCACAATGAAATGGCATAGTAACAATGTTTATGAGTTTTTGGTAAAATGAAGGTTTGGTATATTTAGGTTTCAAAAATTCATCTAAAGCTTCATCTAACTCATAATCATCACAAATATGAACATCTTGCAAATAAAAATCTGACATTTTGAAATTGCATAAAATTTTAAACACACAATGCAAAGAAACACACTTTTTTTTTTTTTTTCTTTTTAATGAAAATGAAATGAAAACACACTAAATCTATATCTAGATCTAACAAATGCAATGCAAGAGGAAGCAATGATAGATTCACGTCGGGTTCACCAAAATGTGTAGGGGAAAAAGTGACACTAAGCAAATATGCCCTAATCTCACTTTCAACCACACACTTGTGGAATACGAAAGAGCCTAGAGGTATCACACGATTGGCTACTTCTTTTTGTGGAAGAGAGAGCCACGGGATACCTATTAGGATTTCTATTCCTTTGTTGTAATTGAAAGATGAAATGATGCAAGTTCAATCCCTAACCCCAAAGTGCAAGTATGAACTAATAACAAGATTACAGAATTGAACTTAAATGATGGAAAGCTGTAAACACAAGGACAAGACAAGAATGCAAATGTGTACCCAGAGTTAAAATCTGACTGAAAATGTTCAGGATGGGGGCGCGAGCGCCACTGTCCTGATTCTGCCCCTGAAACTGCTCCGAAAACTGTTGTTTTGCAAAGCTGTCAAAAAATGTTGAAAACTGCTGTCAGAAGGACCAGGGCACCCAGCGCCCCTGTCCTGGTAGGACCAGGGTGCCCCACGCCCCTGTCCTGGTCTTTTGCTCTGAGATTTGGTGTGAAGTTCGGTCTCCGTCTGCTTCTTCCGAATCTGTAACTTGCGGCGTCGTCCGAATTCCGAAACCTGCACTTATATCTGAAAAGGTGTGGTGGGCGGCTATATAGGGTTTTGCCTTAGTCAAACCCCCACTTCGGTGATTTCCACCTCCACAAATAGCCAAGTTGTATTGTAAAATGTATTGTGCGTGCAGACCTAGTGTGTGTGCAAGGTCCTTAAATGCAAGAAAGCAAACTAGAGCAACCTAGAAAGTAAGCCCTAATTGCTTGTAAATGATAATGTAAATTCTCTAAATCAAGATGCAAAGTGATCTAAAGCATGAATAAAGGATATATTGAAGCTTATGTAAAGACATGAAAACAACATGAAATCATACCCAACCCTCAAGGGAGGAGTACAAGCCAATCTTCAGTCGGTAATCTCCTATCGTTCTTTAATGTCTTCCAAGCCCTAAATGAATGAAATTGATGAATGCTTGATGGATGGATGTTGAATGTTATTGAAGTCTTCAAAGATCTGCTCTTTCGCTGCATAGAAGGTCCTCGAAAGCCCAAAAAATCCGATCCTTTCAAATGAAGAAAGAGAGCTCTTATATATGAAACCCTAGGTCTTAATTTCAACTTTTGGCCGACCTAGAGATTGAATATCCCGCCAATTTCTTAGGGTTAAGCTTTATTTTATGATTGGATCACGCTCCTAAAATTTCAGGAAAAATGTCCGGGACCATGTGCACGCCGGGCGCCATGGTCGCGACAACTTTTCACCAAATTTTCAGGGCCATCAGATATGATGATTTTAGAGCGAATCCCAAAGTTACAGGTGATTTCGAGATGTTTTGACCCCCGAAATCAAGCCCCCAAGTTCAAAATAGGACCTAATTAGGGTTTTAGATTAAATGATGTATTGGAAGAATAAAATGAAAGGGGCACACTTTAATGAAAAGGGCCCAACTTTATGATATGGGAGATGATAAATTAGAACCTTAGACCTAACTAATTTAATTAATTAAGTGCTAAAGGGGAAATGCAATGCAAAATGCAAAATGCACCAAGGTGGGTGCTAAACTAGGTGTGAAATTGTACCACCCTAGCAAGTGCGTACAATTTACGACGCTACAACTCCAAGAAAGAAATTAGACTTAAATACTACTGATGAAAGCATGAAGACTCGTGTTGTTGCTCCAAAGAAGGAGACTGTTGTTGCTACTACAAAGAGTAAGAATATTGATCCAAAAGGAAAGGCCAAGGTGAATGATGATGTCTTCACCAAAGTTAAGGATGTGAGGAAGACATTTAAAAGATCGAGATATACTACTCCAAGAAAGCCAATGCGGAACTATTCCTACAACAATAATTGGTATGCTTCTCCATTTCATGGTTATTGTTATAAATGTAATGCATATGGACACAAAATTTCATATTGTAGGTATAAATGTAATGCACATGGACATAAAATTTCAGATGCATATACCTACTCCAAGCTATGAAAACAAGAATCATTTTATTGTCCTCAAAGATATGAATGTTACATGTTATCACTGCAATGGAATTGATCATAAGAGCTATGAGTGTAGACGAAAAATATTTTAGTAAAGTGGCATCCCCTCTACCTCTTCATTCAACAAAAATGTAAAATTCTATTACTGTCAAAAACTATGGTCACATAGAAAAGTATTGCAAATCAAGAGTTTTCAAATGTAAGAAGACAACAGATGTGGAACCAAAAACCAAATCTGATCAAAACTTTACAGTAGAGGAAAGGAAGGAAACCAACCAAGTTTGGGTAGAGGAGTAAAGTCAACTAGGTCTGATTGTAAAAACAACATTACATGCAGACAGAAAGAACCTTTGGGTTGTTGATAGTGGGTGCTCCAATCACGTGATAGGTGACAAGAAAAAGTTTATCAAACCTAAAGATTGGAATGGTGGCTTAATTAGATTTGGTAATAATTATTCCATCAAAATAAAAGGCAAAGGAACATTGAGCATTTATGGTAAGTTGAAAGCACATAATGTATATTACATTGAAGGATTGAAACACAACTTACTTAGTGTAAGTTAGATGTGTGACAAAGGCTATAAGTTCACATTTTATTTCAAAGGATGTGAAATAAGAAAAGAAAGCAATGGAAAACTAATTGCAAAAGGTAAGAGAACATATGGAAATGTGTATAACTTGAAGGAATTATATGAGTCACAATGCATGATTGGACAATTAGATGAGAGTTGGTTGTGGTATAGAAGGTTTGGTCACTTAAACTTTGACACTTTCCCAAGATTACTAAGCCAACAAACACCATATGTGATGAATGTCAAAAGGGTAAACAAACTAGAGTAAGTTTCAAGACAAAAGAGTACTCATTTACAAGACCGCTTGAGATGGTGCACATGGATTTATGTGGACCTACGAGGACTAGAGCTTAAAATAATGAGAAATAATTAATGCTACTCATAGATGACTATTAAAGGATGGCATGGGTTACCTTCTTGTAAGATAAGTCAAAAACATTTGAAAAGTTCAATATTTTTAGGAAAATGCTTGAGAGAGAAAGTGGATATAAGTTGAAATGTTTGAGATCAAACCAAGGAGGTGAGTTTACATCAAATGAATTTGAATAATACTATGAGCTACATGGAATTAAAAGACAGTACTCTACTACTAGAACACCTCAACAAAATGGTGTTGTGGAAAGAAAAAATAGGACAATCAAAGAAATAGCAATGGCAATGCTAAATGAATCAAATATGTTTCATGTTTATTGGAAAGAGGTAGTCCATACAATAGTATACACTTTAAACAAGGCTCAGTTAAGAATGAACAACAAGAGGGCACCATATGAATTATGGTATGGCAAGAAGCCTTCAATCAAGCACTTCAAAGTTTTCAGTATAAAATGCTTTATTAAAAGGGATGATGATGGCCTTGGTAGTTTTGATGCAAGATGTGATGATGGAATCTTCTTGGGTTACTCAACACATAGTAAGGCATACAAGTGCTACAACAAATGCCTTAAGAAATTTTTTGAGAGTGTTAATGTTAAAGTTAATGAAGACATGAAAAGAATAATTCCAAGTGTTGAAAATAAAATTGAAGATTCATGCCATAAAGAAGAGGAACAATCTGAAATTGAAGAAGAGACTAAAAAGAAACCACCAAGCAAGAACGTGCAGATTTATCATCTTGAAGATCATATTATAGGCAGCAAGGATCCAGAGGTATACAAACAAGAAGGAAGCATGCTACAAACAATGAACAAGTTAATTTTTTCCTCTTGACTAAACTAGAACCAAAGAATTATAATGAGGCTAGAAATATTTTTGATTGGATCAAGGCAATGAAAGAAGAATGGAAACAAAAAGAGAAGAAAAATACTTGGGATTTAGTGTCACGACTAGCTGATAAGAATGCCATTGACACAAAGTGGGTCTACAAAAATAAAGTAAATGAGGATGGAAAAGTGGTTAGAATTAAAGATAGATTAGTATGTAAGGGGTATGCACAAGTAGAGGGCATAGAATTTGAAGAAACCTTTGCCCTAGTTTCCAAACTTGAAGCAATAAGAATTTTCCTAGCATTTGCAGCCTATAAGGGTTACAAAATCTATCAAATGGATGTAAAATCATCTTTCCCTATTGGAAATCTTGAGAAAGAAGTATACATTGAGCAGTCTAAAGGATTTTAATTGCATGATAATAAAGACTTTCTATGTAGGTTATGGAAAGAATTGTATGGGTTGAAGCAAGCACCTAGAGCATGGTACTCTAGGCTAGACAAATATCTATAGCAGCAAGGCTTCAAGAAAGGGTGTGTGGACAAGTACTTGTTTAGAAAATTAGAAGGAAATCATATGATAGTTGTTATTGTTTACATAAATGGCATTATCTTTGTTGTTAATAAATATAATTTGTGCAAAGAATTTGCTGATCAAATGCAATCATAATTCAAAATGCCAATGCTAGGAGAGTTATCCTACTTTCTTGGTCTACAAGTATCATAGCTAAACAAAGGTATATTCATTTCCCAAACTAAGTAGGCAAAAGACATGTTGAAAATATTTCAAATGAATGATTGTAATCTTTTTAGTACACCCATGGTGACTAGATGTAAATTAAGTAAAAATGATGAGTCACTTGATATTGATCAGACCATGTATAGATCCATGATTGGGAATCTTTTGTATCTAACCGCCTCTAGGATTGGCATTGTACAAGTAGTGTGTATGGTGGCTAGATTTCAAGCTACCCCAAAGAAAATTCATGTAAATGTTGTGAGAATGAAATTCAAATATTTGTAGGGTACACTTGATTATGGTTTATGGTATTCAAAGAATGGCAACTTCAGCTTAGAAGCATTCATAGATGTTGATTGGGTAGGATGTATTAATTACTAGAAGAGCACTAGTGGTGGTTCCTTCTTCCTTGGTGGTAGATTAGTCTCATGGCACAACAAGAAACAATGATATATCTCTTTATCTACTACTAAAGAGGAGTAGATAGCTATTGCTACATGTTGTTCACAAGTTCTCTAGGTGAAGAAAACACTCAAAGACATCTAGGTAGAGTATGTTGATCCAATCTCCATAAAATGTGATAATTCAAGAGAAATTAGCTTCTCCAAGAACCCTATTATCCACTCAAGAATGAAACACATATCAATAAAGTATCATTTGTTAAGGGAGAAGGTAGTTGAAAAAGAAGTTAAGGTTGAATATGTAAGTTCTAGTAAGCAAGTAGATGATATTTTTATAAACCATTGGCTAAGGACACATTCGAATATCTTAGACCAAGCCTAGGTGTAGTTCCATTTTCCTCCAACACTTAGATGCAATTAGAAGACTTTGGTTTAGGGGGAGTATATTGTTTTTCATCCTAAGACCCTAAACTAGTTTGTTGTCCATGCATGAGGACTAGTAAAAGTTTAACCATTAATGAAAGAAAGTCATAATCTGCACTTTATTTCTTTATCAACCTGATTTGTAGTAGTTCATAGTAGTTATTATTGAAGGGCACTATGACAAGGGGAGTGACATGTGTTTCTGGGAAAGAGAAGGATGGTTGACCTACCCTTTTTCATTGTTGTCAAAGGGGAGAAGATCAGGGTGGTCAACATCAATGCCAAAGGGGGAGATTGTTGGTATTAGATTGTAATTGATGCCAATATTTGAGAAGATGTACTGCACAGAGATGCAAAAATGATGAATATCCCATAGTGAATATTAGCTTTCTTGAGGTGGTGTTGTCTCATGTTGGCAGAGTTGAACATATTTCTTTGTATGTGAGAAAGCTCAACCAACAAGCATGGAGTTTTGATTTAGTCAAAAGCCACAAACAAGATAGAGAAGACAATTGGAGTTTTCTATTGGACTTGTAATTAGACAGAGAAGAGAAAGGTAATAGAATTGTGAAGGAAATGAGAAAATAGGATTGACTCAAAAAAAGTGTTGTTGCGACATAGCATAATACACTATGTAAGCCACATGATTGTTATAGGGATTGCATAACGTATTGTGTTAGTATAGCTATTGGACATACCAACTCAGCACTCCGCCCGTGAGTCCAATGTGGATGCCTCTTACACACAGACCATTTGTGAGCGCAAAGACATATTGTTGGGTCCCATCGTCCACTATGTTATTGAATGAGGTATGAGGGTTATGTGGAAAAGAACCCTTGTTGACTGGTCCATGAAACTGTAAGGACATGTGTATCAAAAGTTTGTTTGACTAGCAAATAAAAAAGGAGTAAATGTTGAACAAAGGAAAGTTGAAATATTAT
The DNA here is from genome assembly GCF_030272615.1 of Cryptomeria japonica. NCBI lineage: Eukaryota > Viridiplantae > Streptophyta > Pinopsida > Cupressales > Cupressaceae > Cryptomeria > Cryptomeria japonica. The sequence goes on from NC_081408.1 coordinate 534,808,877, forward strand.
TTCCAAAATGCGATTGTGTATATGATAAAACTAGATCACAAAGATTGGTGGAAGAATAAGGAAGGTGGCATTTAATATAGACTAATGCCAAACTAAAGAGGAGACAAGATAAATCATTTAGGGGCACAAGTAGATTTTTGAATTTCCTTTTTGGAGGGAAAACCTTTGGAGTACATAGATGACCACCAAGTGAAGTGAGTGGATATGGGTATTTGGTGAATGAGTGAATGTGAGTTGTAGGAGTGTAAGAGAGTGAGAAAGAGAAGAAAAAATGAGAGGATACATAAAAAAGAATAGAAATAGAGGTGTAGAAAATAAGTCTCAGAATGTCTGCATTACATAGTGGAGAGTAGGTGAATAACTCAAGAATATTGTGTGTAGAGAGTTAAAAAGGAGTGTAGCAAAGTGAACAGAGGTACTATAATTGAAGTGTAGCAGTGAGAAAGAAGTAAGGAAGGTAGACACAAATGAGAATATAAAGAAAAAGAGAAGGTGTAGAGGAGAAAACTCAAATTGTCAGCATGTCACAGTAAATGAGAAGGTGAACAACACCGAAATAAATTGCATGCTTAATGTTTAGGAGTGAAGAGGAGAAAAGAGACAACTGAGAACCAAAATAGAGAGGAGAACAATAGAGGACTAAGAAGGATTATCAGAAGAACTCTCATTGAAGATCAAGTAAAAAAATTTATAGATAGTAAGCATAGCAAAGGATGGTTTAAGAATTAAGTTTGATGTGAGAAGTGGAACAAAGAGGTAAAAAGAGGAGGGCACACAAAATTAGTCATAGAGAAAGAAAATGAAGAAGGTGGTGCAATAGTGGGAGCTTAGATTTTGTACATAATACTAGCAAAATCAAGAGGATAAGAAGGTGGAGTAGAGAGGTGAAGAAGGTAACCAGAATAAGGTGATATAGTTTAGCAAGGTTCATGAGAGATAGCAAAGAAAAGAGCTGAAGAAAAGATACAGAACAAGATATTAACAGAGCTGAGAGTTGAATAGAGCTTGTAGAGGAATGAACTCAAAGCATTAGCATAACACAATGAAAGAGAAGGAATAACAAGGGAGAAAGCAATAGAAGTTCCCAAATGGAAGTGCAGAACAATAGTGAGTTATAAAAATTTATTTGTAACTAGGTGTCTTAACTATAATTAAATATTTACTCGTTATATGTCATTTGAGTGGATGCTCAGATTAGGGGTTGGTGTACAAAATAATCAGACCTTTATTTTTGAGGCTGGATTAGAGTAGTAGCTTGTAGCATATTTTCTCACTGAGGTTTTTCCCCACCGTGGGTTTTCCTCGTACACACTATGTTATGTGTATTTGTTGTGCATGTGTGTTCAAAATTTTATCCATTGATATTATTGATCTCTGATTTAAGTGTTGTTATAGTTTAAAAAAAGGTTCAAAAGTACCACTGATTCACACCCCCCCACCCCCCTTCTCAATGGTCCAATTGTGTTCCTTCAAAAACTTAACCCCTCATGTAGAACAAGGGAGCTCCTCTTTTTCAAATGGGAATTAATGCTATTGCTCAAACATGACAACAGGTAAAAAGGAATATAATACATCTATCATGCCTTAAATGATTCAAAATGGTAAACTAATAGGTAAAAATACTCTTATAGAGGCCGTATAAGGTTATGTACCTCATTGTTATGACAAATTTTGGCATTAATATTTATGTGCAAGATCCTTCTTAGCCCCATATATCAATTCTTATGTCAAATTTTCATAGACATATTTAAGTTGAGAGGCTCCTCCACAACCATATTTATAAGTTCTTATATAGGTCACTACATAGGCATATTTTGTGTGTTATCTCCTTCATAACCACATTTATTAGCTTTTATTATTGTTGGATCCTTTGTAACCATATCCTCTTTGTTATCTCTCTCTCTCTCTCTCTCTCTCTCTCTCTCTCTCTCTCTCTCTCACACACACACACACACACACATTCATTTCTTTGTGTTTATCTACATTTTAAAGTATTTTTTAATGTTAGTTTTAGATTCTTGATAGATAATACTCATAGGAATTTATGCTTACATATTCCTAGATAGGATATTTTATTAAGACCTAGCATGTACAATATTCATCTATATTATATTATATTATCCTTTTCATGAGTGTAACTTGTTATTTGTGTTTATGTTTATTTTTAATTTAACTTGCAACATGATTCATAGTAGTTGGCATGCAAGTTAAAGTAGTGAAAAATATATGGGGCCAAAAAAAGACATACCTAACATTTTTTTGCTCCATTTTTAACCATCTATCACCAAATGCAATGACTATTTTTAGAGCTTCATGTTTCTACATATTTACCTAATCCATGAGTGAGTTTTATTTGAAATATCACAAGATTTAAGATTTTAGTTTTTAGTTTTCACATCCATTATGCTACGTCAAAACAATGTATGTATATTTGACCTAGAAAATTACAAATTCAAACTTAATCCTACACCCAAGTAGGCCCTCTTCCAGCTAGTTATTATTTGTTGACTTAAGCATAAAATATTTAAACTTGCATGGTAGGCTGTTGTAGAAAAACACAAAATCCTAATTGATTTTGGAGAATCATATAAGAAAAATAAAAAATGAAACATAATGATTTAGTGTTGCATCTACATATATTGAAAAAAAATTATTAGGAAACTTCATGATTTCTTGAAGAGTCTTCAAACTCATTCTAATCAAATTGGATTAATTTGAAGAGTTTGAATAAATTAATAAGAGGGGACCAAGTCACATCACACACCTAGTAAAGCAGCCTCTAGTAATGTTTATTTGCACCATGTTATTTAAATAATCAATTTGAATAGGATTGAGGAGATTCAAAATATTCATTTCACATTCAAAAACAAAAACAAATTTGCAACTAGAATATTAAATTTACAAGTGTGATAATATCCTAAGGCATAATCTAATAATTTAATAAGTGTAACAAATATTTAACAACATTATATATGTGAGATGTAATAAAAAATAGTAAACTATTATTTCTTACAAAATATTCTACTACAAACCTTAAAAATAAATACTTTTTACTTAATTTACATACTATATTTAGAGTGGGTGGGGCTGATGTGGGGCTGAATAGTTTTGACTAGAGCTATGAACTTGTGAGGTCACAAATGGGAGACCTCATCCCCAACATGAACACTCAACAATAACACCACAATGGATTTTGAGCCTTATTGGTATGAACAATACCACCACCTTTATGTTAGAAGAGATAAATTAATTATCCACAAACATTGTAGGCACAAACTAGCCAACCAAGCATCGTTGCCAACTACACAATGCTATCTTTAGTCATCCATGCTATTCACACCAACCTTACCTCACTCATTTAGAATTAACACTACAACTAACTCTATGCTATAATGAACATATAATTAATTATGTATTTTCTTATAAATTGAATGAATGAGAATACAATCTCAGAGCTCATTTTATGACTTTCTTGACTCTGATCCATTTTTTCTTTCATGGTATCAAAGCCATGGGCGACTAGTGTTGAGCACCATCCTGCAAATGAATGAGGATGAGAGTAGAGTAGAAGTGGTGTTGTAGATGAATTTTCATGTATAGAAGAAAAGAGAATACATTGGCAGCCTAAAAAGGTAAGATTTGAAGCCTCTAACTGGATAAGATAAAATTTTGAAAGAGAAAGGGATATGATGCTAGGGTAATAAAAGATTGAAGATTCATGAACTTTTTTAAAGTCATTGAGGAGAAGGAGCAAACTTGTGCCAAGAACAAATATGCTTGGTTAAAAGTCTTAGAATGCAAAAAGCCATTGACACAAGTTTATAGGAGTTGCTAACATAATTTAAAAGTAGATCATTGTTGCTATCCATTTCCCAAGTAGGAGGATTTGCAAAAGAAAAATTTGCTCCTCAATGTCAAAATAGGTTTCTACCTTTGAAGATCCAATTTTCCCTATTGATAGGAGTAGATTGATTATAGAAGCTACCTAAAGTTGTAGATCATTGTAAGGTCAAATCTACTAAAATAATTTGCTAACATAGTTACTAGTGTATTGAAAGCTAGTGGAGAAGGCTACCAACAAAAGGAAAGCTATCACCGAATCTCATGGCTTGGAGATTCAAAATTGCTACTAAATCAAGATCACAATAGCCACAAAAGTGATAGATGCATGGTAATGAGATGTAAATGAGAATAGGTAATGGGCTTGTATTTTGGGCAAATGATTGAGTGATAGTAACCTTTGTCAAAAGGTAAAATGGAAAGTATCTTGGAATGATTACAAATTATTGAGTGCTAGTAATCTTTGTTAAAACGTAAAATATAAAGTATGTATCGTACTTGAATTGTTGTAGGGGATGCATGAGTGGTTGTACCCGACACCCCAAAATTGTTACAAGAGAGTTTAACATATTGATGAACCATTTAGGTGAAAAGGATCCATATAGAACTCGAGAGTAAAATGACTAGTTACTCATGTATCTCAGTATATGGATCAATTTTTATATGGACTTGGTAATCAATTTCAATACAAGTAGAGAAGGAGAAGCATAAAATTTTGTGAATAAAGCCCAAAGTGATATTTTTTTTCAATAAGTGTGTGCATTAATCTCCCCAACATGATGGCTCATGCACATCCAAAACCATTTGTGTTCTAGGTTCATAGTAATTTGAAATATTTGTGTGCCAGGTTCATGGTAATATGAAACCATGTGTATTAGGTTTGTGGTCATCTAAAACCACTTGTATGTTAGGTTCATGGTAATATGAAACCATGTGTATTAGGTTTGTGGTCATCTGAAACCATTTGTGTGTAGAGTTTGTGGTAAGCTAGTTGCCACTTTAGAATCATATTGGCTAGGGGTAAACTACAAAATCCCACAGTGATTATGATGAAGTGAAGTCAGTAAAATAAATCAGCACAATAAAGTCCAATTCTATGAAAAATGGAATTTGATAAGTGATTGTAAAAGGGTAACCAATAAGGTTTTAAGTCAAGACCTATCCTTTTTATATTATGAGGGGATACTCAAATTAATCAATATATTTAATTTATGGGAGGGTGGTGGAATAGATATATTAATTATCCATCAATATTGTTAGCAAAAAACCAGATGACCAAGCATCGTCTCTAGTTGTACAATGCAATCTTCAATCGTATATGGTATTCCTAACCACCATTAATATTCAACTAACCTCTATGCTATAGTGGGCATATAATTAATTATGTATTTTTCCATAAATTGAATCAATGAGAATACAATCAGCTCATTTTATGAGTTTCTTATATCATCCATGTTTTTCTCACTTTACACCATTACACTATGTCAATACTAGCTTCTTAATTTATATACCTATGAACAAATATATATTCATAATTATTTTAAACTCAATAATAATAATAAATATCTACTACTGTTTAGATATTTTATATAGAGTATTTTATTTCTCTCAACACTATCAAAATAGTTATAATCACCTTAGTTTGCAAGACAAGAAATTCCATGAAAAAAGAAACATCTCTATTAATGATAAACATAAAACTGATGATGTTTATTATGTTAAAAATTTGAGACATAACCTAATAAACAATTCTTTCTATGAAACATCAACCATCAAAGCCAATAATCAAACATCACATAAATAATAATAATAATAATAATAATAATTGTACGTATACATTGCTTTAACCCTCAACAAATTTATTACTTGAGAGTCTATGGTTAGATTGTTTCAGAAGTGATTACTGGTCACCCAATGCATGATCATGGTAACGTGTGTGCAAAGAATGCCTAACGCGTATACTATTGGCGCAGGAAGCTCTCATCCGCGTTAGTATCACTGCAATAGAGACACGGGTGTTGAGTATACCCAGCTTCTCCCAAAAGCTTCCGCGTTCTCAAAACCAATTCTTTATTGCTAATAGCTTTTCTATGCCCACCCAGTACTCTCTCAACAGCATTACTGAACGCACCGTAGGCTTGCCCCCTTGGATTTGCATCTGCAGACGTTTCATCAGACTGGCACCCACTTAACAAAATGCCCATATCACCATCAACCGATTCTTTCTTATCGTGTAACGCTCCACTTTTCCCATCTAAAAGTAACTGTGCATCTTTCTTAGCTTTGTTTGTAAGCAAGGGAAAAGAATCCCCATTTGTTAAGTGCGATCCATTTTTCTCTAGCAAGTACTTGGCATGGCTTAAAACATTGGAGCTCGCATCGCTGCCGAAGAGATGGAAAAGAGCAACTCTAATGTCTGCAATCTCAAGTTGGGGATTCCCCGTCTTCTCTTTCAAGACTTCCATCAATGACTCCACAGGTATGAACTTGCGTGCTTCTGGTCGACGGCGTTTTTTGGTGATGGGTAAAACATGTGGACCGATTTGCTCTTTTTCTTTATCGATCAGCCCACCGCTGTTGCACGAATCGCACATCATCGTGAAGGATGCCCCCTTTGCAACTTTGTTCACGATTCCTCGAAAGTCGTCATCTGTGTAAAGATTCATTAGAGTTGCTAAGAAAATAAAAGGATTCAATGGTAAAATTATGATAATATGTCAAGGAATTGATTTACATTTTAGAACTACAAAGAAATATGTAATATTTAGTCGTCGTCAAAATTGGAATTTTTAATATAAAAGATTAAAAAAAATTAATATCATCTAGAATTTTTAACTACATGATATGGAATTAAAACTCTTTAATGATCTGAAATCTCTTTGGTTAAGAGTCAACAACTTAGGGACATCCATTCTGTCAAATTTGTTTACACAATCTTGACCTCGTCTCTTATAATTTTGGAGTTTTGCATGGTAAGGCTTGATCCTTGATGGGCTCATTTATACCCACCATAGACCAAAGATCCACTGACAAAATATAACAGAATTTTATTAAAAGATTTAAGGCTTTCATGGGCAGTTGAAACCTTGCATTCAGTAAGACATGATTCTGGTGGGCTCATTTAGAACAACCAGAGAAACCAGGGATCTATGGACAACATAAAACAAGATTTCATTACAAGATTGAACGCAGATTGAAGCCTTGCACTCAGCAAGACTTGACTATTAATGGGCTCATTTAGAACCACCATAGAACAAGGAAGCATTGACGAGATAAGTAAAAATTTGATTATAAGATTGAAAGCACCCATAAATAGCAACCTTGAACTCAACAAGACTTGATTCTTGATGGGCTCATTTGAAACCACCATAAAACAAGGGCCCATTGACAAGATAAGACAAGGTTCTATTATAAGATTGAAAGCACTCATGAACAGTGGAAATCTTGAACTCAACAAGACTTGATTCTTGATGGGCTCATTTAGCACCACCATGGGCCAAAGACTCATTGACAAGATAAGACAAGCTTTTATTACAAGGTTGCAAACACTCATGAAAGTCAGAACCTTGAACTCAGCAAGACTTGATTTTTTATGGGCTCATTTAGAACCACCATAGACCAAGAACCCATTAACAAGATGAGACAAAATTTTATTGCAAGATGGAAGCAAATTCTGGATGTCTTGCACTCAACAAGACTTGATCCCTCATGGATTCATCTATAACTACCATAGATGAAAGACCCATTAACAAGATAAAGACAAGGTTTGAAAAGATTTTACTAAAAAATTTGAAGCATTCAAGAGGGCAAAAGTAAAATTATAAGAATAGGAGGAATGTTCAATTAGACAAGTACCACTGAGAAGATTGAAGTCGCATGGCACAATGCACTCGTCGTAGGTGTGACCACGACGGCGATGGGGCTTTTTGGCCGGAATGAAGGTACCATGGCCGCTGTAATGGAAGAAGAGAACGTCTCCATGCTTGGCCTTGACAACCATGGAGTTGAGAGCTTGGAGGATGTTTTTTCCGGTGGGCTTGGTGGAGGCCGAATCAGTGTCAATCATAAAGGTTATATTGTGCTCGGGGAAGCCAAATCGCCTGATGAGCGTTCTGCGCATGTGGGTAACATCGTTAACGCAGCCATGGAGCTCGTTTTTGGTATTGGGATAATTGCAACCCACTAATACTGCATATTTGTTCGCCATTTCTGTTTGCCACCCTACAAAAAAATGCGTTATTTTAAGTAGAAAAGAACCTTCCTTTGATAGTATTTATAGGCGGGCATTTGCCTTCTACAAGCAAGCAGACCAATTGAAGGCGTGCAAGGATTCAGACGGAGGCTTGCGTGGAAAGATTTTGAGCCTTTCTTGTGGGAGAAACGCACGCAATCCTATATTGTTGGAAGGTCATTGTTGCACGCCATTTGTTTCTCTTCAATTATGATACTAAAATATGGGTAATGTGCCGTATTCAAAGAGATTTCGAGTATTTTCTTAAAATTCCAGCCAGTTTTCAGAGGAATCTACACACGTCAACCATGTTACCACTTTCTCTCCTTGTTGCTGTCTGCGTGTACCGCATTAACGTGAGAGTTTTTTTAATTCAAAGTTTATATATATTTTTAGTAGGTTAAATTATTATGAATTATCAAGATTTAATTGTATAATATTTGAGTCAAACTTATTAATTTATATTTTATGAGATGTGATTCACATGATCATCTTTTCATGAGAATTAATAGTCTACATGACACACTCATTGCATCTAGACATAAGACTTCTCCTAGACCACGATATAATTTCTTCCTAAGATAAATCTCACCTCGCTTGCTACCTCAATTACAAAACCACCAATAAGTGTTATGTCTTATGTGTCATTTAATATAGAACCCCTAGAAGGCATTTCTCACAATGTATTAAATTATGATGATTTATCAAAATTCAATTTCATTATATTTGAGTCAATTTCAATGAGACATACTTCATGAGTAGTAGTTCACATGAAACTATCTCTCATAAGAATGAAAACTCCACTTAACGATCATTACATCTAGGTGATAATCAAAAGGTCAATCTTTTAAAAATATGAGCAAGTCACTCATCCTAGTAGTACTACTCTAACTCAAGTGTGCTTAATCAAAGAGTTTCCCCCATGTTTAAAACCACTTAGCTTACTGTTCCATTTATGAAACCTTAAACAAGTGTTGTTCCTTATGTATCATTCATTATAGATCCCCTTTCACTTATCAATTAAAAATGGATTGATGAGTTTGACTCAAATATAATTGAATTGAAACCTAATGAAATATATAATTTAATATTTTAACTGCTCGTTATTACTTGTATTATATAAATAATCAAAAACCCTCTTTATTTTTTATGAATTCTTCTATTTATTTTTTAGATAAAATATGAGGATGTATTATCGGGATCCCAATTCAAGATTTAAAATAAACTATGTGTAGACACCCAAAAATTGTCGAGTCTAATTAAATAAATTATCTAAGCTTAATTCTTCTATTAATTAAATAAATCTTTATTTATTTAATTAATTCATTTATCCTCTTCTAACCTTATTTCTCATTTAAATAAATACATTTATTTATTTAAATTACCCTTTTCCTAAATTAAATAAATATCTTATTTATTTAATTGATCCCACTTCTTCTATTAATTAAATTAATCTTTATTTATTTAATTAATTCATTAGCCTTTTCTACCCATGACACATATCATTCATCTCTTAATTCATACACTACCTACCTCTTTCATTATTTTATTATTTCTTTTACCTACCCTCTAATCATAGCCGACCTCGTTTTACACCTCTCAATCTTATCCCTCCATTTCATATGGTGTCTTCTATATAAGGAGATGCTTCCTTCATTATCAAACCCTAATCAATCATCCTAACTGGCTAATCACTTGATCAATTGGACTACTTGGAATATGAGATCCTACTTGCAACCACATTCCGTTCTTTGTTGAGCTCTTGTGCACATAAAATCTGAGAGCAAATATATCAAGCAAGATCAATGGAGATAGGAAGAATGGAGATCCAAACCCTATTTGACATGTGGTGGTATAATCTTTGTGATTTCATTTGATTTGCATTGTCTTAGGTAATCTTCATATGTTATGGTGGATCTTTGTTGTTGTTAAGCTAGGGTTTTGTGGTTGAATTCATTTAGCCTTTCAATATTGTTAGTATTGTTATCCATTTTCACCATATACACTATGAAATACAACATAATAGAAATTGAACATAATATTGTTGGTATGTGGCAACTGATCATGTTGTTGGGCTTAAATTTTGGTGACTTTTCCAGTCATGTTTTCCCCTAAATTAGTTATTGTTGATACATGAGTGTCGAGGGTTGCAAAGGGGGGTACCCCCTTGCACGCTCCAAGCCCCGAACCAACTAGGGGTCCAAGGGGTAGCATGTCCCAATGGTAGTTTTTAGGAGCAAAACCCTTGAAAAAAAAAATATTTATAATTTATCAGTGTGAATCTTGGTTGTTTATCATTAGGTCATAAAACTAATGGTTGATATTTTCTGCACTTTTGTTTTTCCTAGAAGGCAACCCTATTTTATGAGGGCATTTTTTAATGAATGGAATACTGAGGAGGGGGTGATTTAGTATTCCCAAAAACTCCTTAAAACTAATCTTGTTATTACTACTTTGCAGATTATTCCAATTAGATAAGATAAGTACTTAAATGAACAAAAAAACAAAGATATCATCCACATCAATAAAAAACAAGACAACACCGGATTTTTGCATGGAAACCCGTTAGGGAAAATAAAGAGATTCCTTCAATGATAATCTCTCTTAAAGGGATAATTTATGATGATTCTTACTTAGAGAAACATCTTCAACAACTTGAAATGCTTGATGAATAGCGCATACACACTCTTGAGCATATTCAATCTTATCAAAAGACTTTACAATGAAGCTACAACAACAAGGTCATTCAATGTTCCTTCTTTGTGGGTGACTTGGTTCTTTATGACAATCATCGCAATGTGAATGCTTTGCTAAAAGAAAAAAGAAAGTTTAGCTCGAATTATCTTGGACCATATGTCATCACTGATGTCTATGGATTGGGTGCTTACAAAATTGCAAATATGGAAGGTACACCTCTTAAAGAACCCATAAATGCTATGCATCTTCATAGATATTATGCTTAGAAATTTCTCTTCCTTTCTTTATCTACTTTGCCTTTCATCTTAATTGAGTGATATGTTAGCATGTCTTTTTTAAAGCATATTAGATCATTTTTATTTAATATGTATTGCTTCATTCTCAACAAAAATCTCTAGTTTTGGTTGTCTTGAATTCATTGTTTAATATCTTAAGAATTTTCATTTTGTTGTGCTATCTAATCATTTAATTTTATCTATGTATTATGTTTGATTACATCATGTTGTGTTTAAGTAAGATAGACTTTAATTAGATCACATTGGCCGTGTACTTTAACATAATTACATTACATCATCACTTGTATTTAATTAAACACTTAGTTGTTTAGTTAAATCATACATATATCAATTTAATCATGAAAGTATTAAGCAATCAATCATGAGTATTAAATTAGTCCTACTTGTAAATTTTCCAAATTTGTTACTTTTAATCAAAGTAAATATGACACATTGTTTTGCAATTAAGGGGAACACATTTGAGACAAAAGATCATCATGTATATATATAACAATAATTTTTCAATACAAAATATGCATATCAGCCCTCTAGTACAAAATGTGGCATCCATATCACCAACTCTATGGATGGTTGTTATATGAGCCCTCCAGCCCCTATTGCAGTGGTGCGATGCGCATGTGTTGATGGCTAGATGAGGAACGTGAGTGACTCCTTGATGAGATCCTCTAATCCTTATTCATCATTATACCCCTATACATCATTGACTCCACTTGGTCCTCTATGAGCTCATGTTGTAGCCACTCTCTCTCCTCTCACCCTGGCTCCAGCTCTACTCTAACCGCATCAAAAACATCCTCATTGTGCCTAGCACTCTGTTGTGACCTACGTGTGATCTAAGAGGATTGTGTAATGCGTGATGAAGTGATGATGTTGCCAAGCACGTGACAGATAAAGTCATGCCATCCTTTTATGTTGGTTGTAGAGAGAGAGAGAGAGAGAGAGAGAGAGTCATATACATATATCATCAAACAATTAACTTCAAATTAAATTCTTTAAACAAGTTCTTATCTAGATCTCCCTCTTCCCAAGTAGGATCAAATGAGATAGGAACCTAAGCTAATGTAGTTTGTGGCATCACCCTATTGCTCTCTTTGTGCGTTTACTGCCTTTGTATCTCAAGACGTGGCACTAATGGTGATGACCTATGTGGCCTCAAGCTAGGCCTTTGTAGGGCTACCTCCTCCTCATCTCCTACTACATATTGTCCCCTATCCTCCTGTGATGGAGGGTCCACAACTCCAATCTCATCTCCTGCATGATCAGGAATGTCCTCTTGCTCTTGGTCATCCTCCTAATCTTGTATAACATCATCTCCATCACTCGGCTCCTTGGATGCCTCATCTCCTCTATCCTCACTATGTGAATCCACTGGTCTCATCCAAGGATCAGGATTCTCTCTCAAATAGTCTAAAGGAAAGATGGCTCCTAGGTAGCTTTGCTCCCACCTCTCCATCAAGGCCATCAACATTGGCCCATGAAACTTGATAGTGAGCATGCAACATACCCACCATAAGCCTATTGCATGGAGAAGTCTTTGATCCTCTAAAGACAGATGAGGAATCTGGCTCTACAAACAGTTGTATGTGTGACCTGAGGTATGTTTAGTAAATATGTTAACTCCTTCAAAATCAAAGCATCATGTATCAATATCTTCAATATCAAAGTCATCAAAATCATCAAAAACCTATCCTTACCCCATGAGTTCCACTCGGTGCCCCTTTTATGAGACCATGGCACCCAGAGTTGGCATGATGTTGTCATTCATGTCAACTAAGTCAACCCGCAAGATGCACATAACATGCAAGTTATCGCTATGTTGTTATAGCCTGGAGTATTTGTTGTAGTCATGCATAACACGTCATGTTGGCTACACAAATGTGACAGGAGGAGTGCATAACACGACAAGTTTTTAGTGAGATGTGGAAATGGGGTTGAATTCACATGGATAAGAATTCGCATAATGCTCTAAATATGTCCCACCGTGTATTGGATCCATCAGGATTTATTCATGCATGTTGCAGATTGAGAAATACAAAGAATCCCTAAGGTTGGCAATTTTCAGTGAGACCCTATTTTTGTCTTACCGATATGGTCTTCATGTCGTTGTGACATTAGCTATCGACATGACTTCCTCTCGAGCTATGCAGACTCTTTAGTCCCCGCAATTCCACAGTATGAACTTGTTAAAAGCATGTGTGCCTATGAGCGTGTGGGCTAAGTGGTAGCCCCTGCCATCCCGTGGTAGGAACAGGTGAAGTGCAAGTGCGCCTGCGAGCATGCGGGTTAAGGAAATGGTGGGCTCCTGCCACTTTGCAACTGGAACAAGTGCACAAAGAATGACCTTGCGGGCGTGCGGGCAAAGCCATTTGACTGCAGGCGGTATTTTGCAACAGGTTTTGCTGAAGGAAATGGAATCTAGCAGGCGTGCAGAGAGAAGACTTTTGACCACCCATTGTCTTGTGGCTAGAACTATTGAAGGAAATGGCATCCAAAAAGAACGTGGGAGAGGACATTTTTCTACCCTTTATTTCGCTGCAGTAACAAGTTGACCAAAAGGCTTCCAATGGGTGCACGAGGAAAGAATTTTGATGTTTTCCATTGTTTTGCGACCTACAAAGATATTCAAAATGGCTTCCAGTGGGCATGCGGAAAAGGCATTTTGGTGTCCCACCATTCCGCAACATGCAAAGTTAGAAGAAAAGACGCTCAGCGGGCGCACAGGAAGACAAGGTGAAAGATGAAGGCATCTTGTTGTTCCACCACTTCCAAAGGGGATCAATAAGTCATCCAGCAGGCAAGGTGCAAATGAATTGTTGGCATCCCGTCACTCTACAACATGCAAAGAGGGAGGAAGAGAGAGCCAATGGGTGGGAAGGGCAAGACAAAAAAGAAGACTTTGTGGTTAGTTAAGATGACTTTGCAGACACTTTGGCAACCCGATTGACTCAGGGGTCCACCTAGATGTTGACCAAGTTTGACCCAACAACGTGGCATGTACGACGCGAATCAGAGGCCACTTGTCGATATGATGAATCATTAGTTTGCCAACCAATTTAAATATTTTGACCAAGTTTGTAGCCACATTTGCATGCCAATAAGGAAGATGACTTGCAGCCAGACTTGACCAAGCAAGGTAGATGCTGAAAATGAGGACATGTGGATTCCAGGTGGTTGAAGAACAAATCATATATGCCAAAGTCAATGACTACAAAGGTTTTGAATTTAAATGAGGCAGTTGTCATTCCTTTCAGAGTAGAAGATGGAGAATGCATTAATGGTGAATCAACTATAGATGATTGAAGGGCTCAAGGTGATCAACAAAGATGAAGAGCATTTATGGTGGCCTAGTTTCAGAACATTTTTAGAGCTCGAGGAAGAAAATCAAATCCAAGATTACTAAATATAGTAATCTATGTTCAGAAATACAATTAGAATTCAGAAGGATACCAAGGGGATATATTTATTATTGATAGCTAGTTGTTTGCATTTTGAAAGTTCCCCCCGCAACTTGGCAATTTGTATTTTAAAATGTATTTCCCTTGCCCTGTTAATATTGAAAAATATTTTATGTCAGTATTAGAATGATTGAAGATATATATATATATATATATATATATATATATATATATATATATATATATATATATAATTTTATTGTTCCCATGAATCATTTTAGAATATTTCCACCTAGCCCCTCTCACTCTCATTAAAACAAAAATAATATTATTTAAATGAATGCAATTTAAATAATATTTATTTCTTTTGGTGGGCTTCAATTGATCTTACTGGGTAGTAGCTTTAGTCGGGTCCCAAGATGGGCCCGACTAAAAATAAAAAATTGTTTCTAGACAACTAACCATTAATAATGATCGGTTACCCTAACTGGAGATGCTCTGAATATGAGAAACTGAATGCATAATCATTAAACTTGACATCTTACAACTTTGAATTTTAGTCAAAGACACCCGAGTAGCCCTCGAAATCAGCTTCGAAAACTGATCAAAACACTTGATCAATGTTTGAAACTTGGCACCCTGACATAACGTTATACAGAGAATCCAAGGCATCATACGGCTTCTCAAAATGATACCCAAGAGAAAAGCTATTAACATCTGAAGTTTCCTACTTAGTTTT
The DNA here is from genome assembly GCF_030272615.1 of Cryptomeria japonica. Taxonomy (NCBI): domain Eukaryota; kingdom Viridiplantae; phylum Streptophyta; class Pinopsida; order Cupressales; family Cupressaceae; genus Cryptomeria; species Cryptomeria japonica. The sequence goes on from NC_081408.1 coordinate 534,824,075, forward strand.
GTTCGAAACTGAACCTATTAAATCAACTTGAAAGTCATACAAACCATGAGTTGTAAAAATATCAAACCTTTGTCTTAGGAGTTGCCACTTGGCACACTAGCACATTCGGATTCCCTCAACATGTGTACAAGAGGGATTTTCATGATTTGATCACATGTGTGAAATTTTAATCTCCCAACCTGCTCTCTCTGAAAATTTTTGAAGATGCTGATTGAAACCCTAAAAAAGCTCATTTGGAATGGGCCTTGAAAACTTAGCAAATGATGAGATGGGGGGCTATAAATTGGAAAACTGATAGATAATATATTATAGAATCATGGGGAACATTTATTTTTTGTTAAGGTCATCAAGATCAACAAATATAAATTCAAATGTAGGGCTAAAAACTGCAAATTTACACAGTTCAGTTTGCAAAATTGAACTTTTTGCAAATGGAATGGACTTTGAAAACTCGTCAAACGGATTCACGGGGATTCAAATAATTGCATAGAATCATGGACAATCATCAGTTTAGCACAATCTTCATCTGGCACAAATATACAACTTCTCAAAGTGGGCTTACTCAGAAAGGTGCAACAACTGCAATATGCAAACCAACTTTTGGACCTCCAAACAAGATCATAAAAAACACATCAAAACTAGCCCAAATAAGTTAAAAATGGACATATGACCTCTAAAATATGTGATTGACACTCTCCCAAGAGTATTTTTCCATGATACTTCATATGTATGAAAATACAGACTCTCAAAATGAGCAACTTAGGCTTATTCAATGGGGTGCATTTTGAGTGCAATAATCAAAATTTTGAACCTGGGCCTTCAAAATTTGATAATTTTTTTGAAGTCCCAACATATCCATAGCAATTTTCCATGATTCTCCATCATTCATACCTAGTGCCTCTTCAATATATATAGGTTTATCCATATTAGTCTTAAAAAAAAATGCATCTTCAATCATTAGGTGAATACCTTTCAGGTGATTGTGTATGTCTTGTAGACCTTTGAACAAGCTAAGTCAAAGGTTCTTCCTTCTCTTCTAAGGATTTAGAGCTAGATGAGCTCTTGTAATCTTCTAGCCTATCTAGGGGTCCCAATTCAACTCTTTCAAGTGTAGAAGGAAATTGAATCACATCTTCCTATTTAGTCTGTTGTGGCTACAATGTAATAGAAGAAGGCTTAATTTCTCTAAAAACAACACTTCTACTATGTATGACCTTTTGTGTAATGTGGTCCCAAAGCTTATATCCTTTCGCACCATAATTGTATTTGATGAAGATACATTTACAACCTTTTTGTCTAAATTTCTCTGCTTCTCTTTCAACACATGTGCATATGCCTCACAACCAAAAACTCTAAGAGGTCTCAATGAAGGAATATGAACTAATCATGCCTCCATAGGTGTTTTATCAACAAGAGGTGATATAGGAGACCTGTTAACTAAGTAGCAAGAAATGGCAATAGCTTTAGCCCAAAAAATTTGTTCTAGACCATCACCACTGCGCATAGTCCTAGCCTTCTCCATCAGTGTCCTATTAATTCTTTCTACAACTCCATTTTTTTGCAGAGAATACAAAGTTGTCTTTTATCCTTGAATACCACAATCTTTACAAAATCTATCAATATCATTACAGAAAAATTAACCACCATCATCAACCCTCAAATATTTTATTTTCTTCCTAGTTTATGGCTCAACCATTGCTTTGAATTATTTAATTTGATTGAAAACTTTAGATTTACCCTTTATAAAATATACCCATGTCCTTCTACTATAATCATCAATAAATGAAACGTAATGCATGGATTTTGCAATGGAATGAATATCTATAGAACCAAACACATCATAATGAATAAGATCCAACACATCACAAGATTTATGAGAACTCCAGTAAAAATAAACACAATTTTGTTTTCCATTGATGCAATGCTCACATTAATCAAAATCAATATTTTAATCATTCAAGCCTCCAACAAGGTTTTTATTTTTCAAGGTCCTTAGACCCTTTTCTCCAATGTGGCCAAGTCTTTGGTTCCATAACATAGTCTTCTCTACAAGAAACTTTTATTCAAAAGAAAGAGCACCCTTATGTAACCAAAAGCTATGTCCATCTGTTAAAAGTGAAATCCTCACATCTTCCAATGAAGTATCCATAGATTTTCTTTTCATGAAAGTGTTATTACACTCAATAGTGTATGCTTCTAGCTTATATAATGTGCCAAATTTGACACCTCTAGCAATCACCATAGCACCTCTAACCATTTTACATCTTACATTGGAAAATACTTCTTGCACACCTACATTTATCAATTTTATTTTTCTTCTTCTTTTCTTATTTGCAATCCTTACGAAAGTGTCCTAATTTATCTCAACTCCAGCAAATGACTTTGGACTTTCTAGGAGATTTGGATCTCCCTTTAGACTTGTATTTATCACACTTCTCATTCTTCTTTCCTTTTCATTAGGTCTTCCATGAATAGTTAGAGCTTCCTTTGAACTGATGGATACCTTCCTCTGCATATCTTCACCAAGAAAGGCACCCACCACATCTTCAGACTTCCAAATAATAGAGGTATTACCAATAGCCATAACACAAGAATCCCATGAATTAGACAAAGAACAAAACAAGTTCTGACATTTTTTCTCCTCATCTATGTTGACACCAACATATTGAATGCTTCCAAGTGGTTTGCAATCTGTCTACCCTCTTCCATTCTCAAGGAATATAATTTCTTCCTCAAGAAAATCTAATTTAATAAAGATTTTTCTTGATTCATCTCACCAAGATTTTTCCAGAGTTTCTTTGCAAAGGTGTATTCATGGGCATTGTTAGAATAGAGTTTGTCAAGTATAATATTATTAGACCCTTGGCTTTATAGTTCATAACATCATACTAAGCAGCCACGGGAGGATCTACATGTCTTGACAAATTCACATCAATAATATTCCACAAATCTTGATCTATTACATATCCTCCATCTTCAACTTGCACATCTCAAAATTCCTCCCAAAGAATTTATCCACCTTTATCCTCCTTGACAAATTTGCCATCTAAAATTCTTGCAACAAGATCATAAAGTATATTCTACACAAGCTCCCAATCGAATGTAGATTAGTTCAAAAAACCCATCAACCCACAACTAAAACCAAAAGTGATCAGGCTCTGATACCACTTGTAAGAAAGCTAAGGTCATGTAACAACTTCCTACACTAATCTTGAGATAAGGGTAATGAAAAAAAAATAGATATTTAAAACAACTAAATATGAACTCACAATACTAGTTCCCACTTTTTGACCAACTTTGACACTTAGATGAATATTTTTTTAAAAACCTTTACTTTCTGACACCTATGACTTTTAAACCGTTAAGAATTTGAAAATGATGTAAACTAGTGATTTGTAACATCTTGTTTGTAGATTCTAGATTTTTTTTCTAGTATTTTTTTTGAATAAAATTTTATTGATTTTTCCATCTCCCTCAAAAGGTAGTTTTTTACAGCAAACAACATTTTTTAAGAGTGATGTGCATCCTGAAACGCATCTTTTTTTCTATAAATCATAAAAATTTAATTATTTTGAATTTTGGTCTATAACATCAATACCCAGGGTATGCAGTTGGTTTGATAGTGATATGTTGAATATTTTTCATTTTATTAAGTTTTGAAGTCCGACTAATTATAATTTAGATATAGGTGTACGTTTGAACACATAACTTTTTCTATATATATCAAAATTCATTTTTATTTTTTTTTGAAAGAAGACATCAATACCTAGTGCATAGATATTTTTCACAATTTTAATGAATTAGTTTACTATTTTTCCCAATGCATTGAACAAAGAAGTTCATGTTCAGTGAAAAACCTACATTCATAAGAAATAAAATAAATATATATATGAATGAAATTAAATATATTAAAAATTATACTATTTGGAAAGCTTATAATAATGACTAAATACTTTAAAAAATAAAATTTCTAAATGAATTCATTTGACCCCCCAAAAGCTAATGTAAAATTGTTTTTTTATCAACATTTGATAGATGCAAAGGAGACGCCATTGTAAATATGATTAGAAGTAGAGAGGTTCTATCCAAGAAATTTTGACCTAAGAGCCTTTGATCTAACTCTCTTCAATTAATTACTTCAAGTGGGACCCCTTAAAGCTTAAATCATTATATTTTCTAAACAATGTATAATTTTAGCAAAAATCAGGATGTACCAAAATAGTGTGAACCAGCATTATGAGTTCATCCGTGACCATGTTGGCACTCTTAGAAACAAAAATCAAACAAAAATAACACAATAGCATTCATACCATAACATAGTGATTTATGTGAGAAAGAACTCTTGGGGAGAAAACCCCCACACTCCAAAGGATGCCCAATATATTATTTATAAATCAATAACATATTACAATATACTTGCAGAGAAATATCTCACAAGAGTATCACAACCAAAGATCTGGAGGTAAATCAATAGCTAAAAGACTCTAACACACAACCCCCATCTCACACACCTCATATATAGGATATACAATACATAAAACCATCAAACGGTAATACGAAACCATGGGCTAAAACCACCCAATAAAGTGGTGCCCATATTATCTCCAATACAAGATTCCCTATGATGTGTAACAACAAACATCAACATGTGTAGGTCCCTTTTGCAGCTCATTCACATGTCCAATACATATTTACATTTCCCATTTCGGGAGACCCAACTTCTGGAGGCCATAACTTTTGAACCAAGTATCGGATTGACAAATTGTTTGGAGTTTTAGAAATCTCGTGAAGTTCTCTATCAAGATGAAATGTACTATATTTATTATGACCACGTTTTGGGACCAGATGGAACCTCTAAGGCCTTAATTCAACTTTAAAACTTTTGGATGACACTATCAAAAATGGAAATTTTAATATCTTCAAAAGTAGACATGATATTGCCACAAAAACTTGTTGGCATTCTTATTTAGCCAATTTAAAGATTTGGCAAGAATTTTAGTCCAATCCATGCTCAAATAAAAATTTATTAAAAATAGTAACCATATGTATATGCAAGGTTGAGACGCCAAATTCCTAACATGTAGCCTAATAGAATAATAAGGAGAGGAATGATCTAGATATGGAAATAAATTAGGGTAAAATGGAGATAGAAGAATCAATTGAGCATAAAGGGAAATACTAGACCAATTTGGTCTAATTGAGAGGATAAAATATTGTGATAGAAGGAGACCCCAAACTCATGAAAATAGGAGATTATTGTGATGAGAAGATGGTAGCTCAAGTGGAAGTAACTATATCATAATATTAAGATTTATTCCCCAAAACATTTACAGAGATGAAGGAATCAAGGAGGAAGTACGTGCACAATGAAAATCCAATTGAAGGAAGAAGCTAAACTAGTTGAGAAGAGGCCTTACAAACTAATCCTAATATGAAGAAGGTGAAGATGAAGTTGGACAAGATTCTAGCTATCAAAATCATAAAACCAGTAGAAGATGCAAAATGGATAAGCGTTATAGTGATTCAAAACAAGAAAATTAGAGAGATAAGGATTTGTGTAGATTTTAGGGAGTTTAACAAATCTTCCATTCATGATCCATCTCCTACTCTGTTCACAGAAGAAATTATAGAATTATTGGTAGGGAAAGAAATATATTCATTCATTGATGGATTTTTTGAATATCACCAAGTCAAAATCAAGGAGGAAGATAAGCCAAATACTACTTTTCATGATAAATTGGGGATCCTATATATACACAATGATGTCATTTAGATTGAAGAATGCCCCTGCAATATTTAGTTCAATAAAGGTCAATACTTTTGAGGATTTTATACATGATTTCCTAGAAGTCTAGTTGGATGACTAGACAATCTGTGGGCTAGTAAAGGATCACATACAAGTACTCAGCATGATGCTAAGCAGGTGTAGAAACATGTGGATATCACTAAAATTGAAGAAATAAATGCTTGTGGTACCTTATAGGACCTTGTTAGGCCAAATTAAATGTAAAGAAATAATGATGGCATATCCTATGAAGGTTGCTCTCATACTAAACTTACCACCACCAAAGAGTGCACTAGAAGTAAAGACATTTTTGGGATATATCATATGTCACTGAAAATTCAAAAGAGGATATACTAGTATGGTCACGCAATTGGAGGAACCCTTGAAGAAGAAGAATGATCGAAGTATAGCTTGGAATGATGAAGCAGAAACAATATTTGATGCTCTATAATAGAATATTGTAGAAACCCAAATTCTAACATTCCTAGATTGGAATACTCCATTTCATGTTCACATAGATGCTTCTACTATAACCATAGGAGAAGTTTTAGATTAACCTAAATGGAATAATGATAATCCAATTGCAATTTCTAATAGAAAACTATCTACTGTTGTAGTATCAAAAAATTGTGCCTCCTGCAATTTTAACCACATTTGAGGTCCTCACCTTGGCGATGATATCCTCCTCTCTAGCCGAGACCCCTTTCTGCATTTTCACCCCTTGCCCCCTTCATGTTTGAGCCCTGAGATAGCATCAGGACCCTATCCTGACCCCAAGATAGGGAAGGATAGGGGTGTGGCACACTGTCCCCCCTTGGATAGGGGCGTGGCGCACCTATTCCACTCTCTTAGGGTGGCCCCAAGATAGGTCCCCTCGGCCCTATCTGCACTTCGGGATCCTAAATCTCCCCGATGCCAGCCTTTTATGAGATGAATTAATCTTCAAGAGGCATGTATAAAAGGGAGTTGGTTATCTCATTTGCATAAGGAGGAATGGGAGGCGAATTTCAAGCGAAGGGATGATATGCAAGCATAGGCAAAGATATACATTATCAAGCATTCAAGCATTCATGTCTTCTTCATTCATCCATTGGAGTAATATTACAACATTCATTTGCAAGCATGTATGTGTGTTAGGGTTTTGTCATGTTACATTCCATTTCATGCAACACTTGTAATTACATTCAAGAAGCAAAGCAATCATCATCAACAAGTTGTATATCTACAAGGTATACATTTTTATTGTTGACATTCAAGCATTTGCAATTACTTTCTTTCAAGGTTGATTCCTCAACCAAGGTTTGACTGAGCTAAACACCAATCCACAACCTTGTTTCCTCTCTTTTATGTGTGTAGGTTGCAGGTGCGCAGCTATAATTGCAAGTTTGGGCTTCATTTGCAGAGACAGAAGAACCCTTTTTCGTTTCACGGATTTTGTGGAGGACCATGTACATTCCTGCCATGATCCCAATGAATTTTCTCCAAATTTGTAGGATAGATCTGGATCAATCTAATTAGCTCAGATGTGAAGCTATAGTGCGATCCCAAATTGTTTACTCCTCATTTCACTCATTTTCTCTCTCTTTACCACATAGTCAACAATTCAACTTTCTCATTTACAAAAGACGGAAAATTATACTTCAACCCTGGTAATCCACTTGGAATTCACATCCTTGTTTCTCTTGGATTTGGATCTAGTGGGTTCAAGCCCCTCTTTTGAATGTAAAGTTCCACCAAGTGAAAATCATCCTAGTGGCTTCGTTTCTCTCTCCTAGGTGGGGAGTCACTAGGATCCAAATTTCCACTTTACATTTTAGTGAGCCCAACATCTTACACATTAATTCTAATTTCTTATTATTAGATCTGATTAATTGCAATTTGAATTTCAAATTTTCATTTACAAGTTTGATCTATTTGCAAATTTTAGAGGTTAATTGCATAAAAACTCTAATTTTTTTATTTAGAGGAAATTAAGCTTGTGAAGTGCAACATTTTAATTGCTTGTTTCAGATCTGATTTCTATTTCAAAATTGCAATTCAAATCTCTCTTTATTTTGAAAATTCAGTGGTTAAATCATAAAACCCTAATTTTTAAGATTCTTCTATTTTCAACCTTTGACTACAAATTTGACCGATCTAGACATCTCCAAATTAGTTGTTTTTTGGATTCCGCAATAATATCATAATACCTATCATCCCTAAAAAATTTGAAAAAAGTTGGTCAGACCGTGTGCACTTTCACCATGGTCTGTTGCTTTTTCCCCGAAATTTTAGGAGGCGGAATTGTCTGTGTTTTTCTGCTTAAATCCTGAAAGTTGGTGTACTTTATCAATTTTAACACCCTCTAAGATCAAACACAAATTCAAATTCAAATTTCAAATTTGCAGTTCAAATTCCATTTTCCCTCCTTTATTAAATTTTCTATGCATGTATGGGGTGAACATTATTCTTATTTTATCATCAATGAATATGGAGTTCTTATCTTATTTTGTTAATTCAATTTTGAGTTACATTAAAGATATTGATGATGCTCCCTTTCATGCACATGATGATAATTTAGTTACCCCTTTCATTCATAGCTATGATTTACCTTCTCCCAAAATTGATCTCATTAATGAGGGCACATTGGTGCAAAAAGGGAATATGGACACTTCTTTGAAAGATCTCCCTCCTAAAGATGAATCTTTGGAGATTTGTGTTCCTTCTTCTCCTAAAAAGTATCTCCTTCATAAGGATTATTTGGTGCAAGAGGATGATATTATGGCTACTCATCCTAGTGATACCATACCTTCTTTTCATGATTTTCCCTCTAAAGATGAAGCATTAATTACATATGATAGTCCTTTTTCTAATGAGTGTCTTGAACATAAAGATACCTTAGAACAAGAGGATGATAATATTTCTCATCATAATGCTCTCTCTTCGAAAAATCAAGAGCCTAGAAAAAATCAAATCAATTCCATTCATGTTCCTAGGAAACCAAAAACTATTCCTAATTATCATGTTGTGCCTTACACATATACTAATGAGATAATTTATGATAACATAAGTGAAGCATCATATGCTTTCTTAGTTCCTACAATCCTCTCTTCAATTCACTCAAATACCCCATATCCTACCAAAGAGGTTCCTAATGAAGAACTCTTAGAGGATGATTGGGGTTCCTTAGATTTCACTCCTACCTTTTCTAGAAAGCCTAAGATTCCTAAATTTCACATTCCAAATTTTTCTCTTAACACAAATCTTGAAATTGATTGAGCCTCTTTGAACTTCAATCCTATTCCCCCTAAGAGTGAACCTTCTTTTGAACATACACATGGATGCAATGGCCAAATCACTGAATGTGAGCAACAAAAGAAATCACACTTTCCTTTATCCACATCTTCTTCTCCATTGTCTTGTAAATCCACACCTTCTCATTCTAATTTTGAGTTACAAAAAGAAAATATGTTCACCAATCTTCTAAAATCAAAATTCATATCTCCTCTTCATCCTAAATGAAGAAGAAAACATAAACAACATTCTCAGAATTCATCTTTTTGTAAATATTATCAAACCCATGGCCATTCTACTAATGAGTGTCAAGCTTTGAAAACAAAAATACAACATTACATTGATTCAGGCATGTTAAAAATACCATCTGGAAAAGAATGGCATATTCATCATAATCATTTAAAATAGCATTCAAGTTTCAATTATGTTTCTCCTCACTATGTGACATAGTTAGCCTACTTATTGGGGGCTCTTTGTAATTTGTGGTAGTACAATTTCAAGTGCAATCATACTTAGTGAGAAACATAATAGTCTATTTATTTTTGCCTCTCTGCTTGGGGGGCAAGAATATTTATTTTCCTCTTTCTAAGGTTTCACTATTTTCTTTATGGGGTACATTATTCATAAACTTGATGTCCTTTCTTGCATGGAGTTCTCCTTCATGCAAGCGTATGTTTGTTCCATGAGTGGGATCTTCTCCTTGCTTGAAATGGTACGTCTATTATGAATAATCTCCATTTAAAGAACCTTTGTTAACCTTCTTCCTCTTTCTCTCTCTTTGACAATTTCCTCTTATATTGTGTTATTCATAACTTAATGTCCTTTTTGGCATGGAGTATTCCTTCATGCGAGCACATGTTTGTTCCATGAGTGGGATCTTCTCCTTGCTTGAAACTGTACATCTATTATGAACAATCTCTTCTTAGAGGACTTTTGTGAACCTCCTTCTTCTTTCTCTCTCTTTGATATTTTCCTCTTATATTGTGTTATTCATAACTTGATGTCCTTTCTGGCATGGATTATTCTTTCATGCGAGAGCATGTTTGTTCCGTGAGTGGGATCTTCTCCTTGCTTGAAATGGTACGTCTATTATGAACAATCTTTTCTTAGAGGACTTTTATGAACTTTCTTCTTCTTATGTCTCTCTCTTTGAAAATTACCTCTTCTATTGTGTTATTCATAACTTGATGTCCTTTCTTAAATGGAGTTATCTTTCATGCGAACACGTGTTTGTTCCTTGGTTAGGATGTATTCCTTGCTTGAAACGGTGCATCTTTTATGAGTAATATCTCTCTAGAAGTTATGTAATTCTTCTCATTGTCCTACACCTAGGGGGCAATGATCTCTCTCCCTCTCTTTTTCTCTAAGGATCTAATTTTCCCTATTGTGTGGATGGTGTGAGCTTTATTACTGGATGTCATTCCTTGTGCAAATTTTTTGGTTGTTTGTTCCAGGGTTCTCTCTTATACAAGAGGTTTCATTCCTTGACTACAACCTCTTTTCACACTTGGTAATATACATCTATGATAAATTCACCCATCCCTCTTGGAGCTAAACGTGAGTCATCCTTCATCAAGAATCCCTTTCACCTAGAAATAGGAGGAAGGATTGCAATCTTGTTCTCTTCTACGCTTCAATCTAGAAGATATTATATTTGTCTAAGACAACTCCTCTTGGGGGTAGATGTCTTTTGAACAAAGATCTCTTCTCCTCCAAGGATCACCTTTACACTTACAACAAGATATCTCTTTTCAACTATCTTATCCTTTCTTGAAGAGTATTCCCTCTCTTTCTTGGATTTATGACATTGTTGCATAACGGATATCTTCTTTGTGATGAAGGTATGTATCCTTGTTCTTATTTCCTTAAGATATCAACATTAGTCTATGTTGACATCTTACGGGGGAGGGCACCCACACTTCTCCTTTGAACTATACTTCTCTCATGAATTGTAAAGTGGGACATTCTTGGAACCAAAGGGTGGCCTCTTAGAGCAAGGTGTCAACACTTTTCTTGTATAGTGGGACATTCTTGGAACTAGAGGGAAGCCTTTTAGAGAAAGATGTCGTCACTTTTCTCTTGTACAGTGGGTCATTCTCAGAGCCAGAGCACAAAATCTTAGAATGAGATGATGCCACTTTTTGCAGGGTGATTATTCTCAGAACCAGAGCATATACTCTTAGAGAAAGATATCACACCTTTCTTGAGACTTGTACTATACATTCTATACATGTTTTAGCGTACTCGGGCATAGAATCCTATGAGGCACTTAGAAACTCACTTGCACACATGTACTTGAGGTTGAGTATAACTAACAGTGTTCTCACTCTACTCCCTTACATGGATCACCCAGACAGGCTCTGGAGGCTAGATTTCCATGTCCTTCTCTCCATGGATCACCTAGTTTTAGGGGCAAGATGTCCATGTTTTCTCTCTCATTCACCTTTCTTTTCATCGATCACAAAAGTGTGTATTCATGTCCTCTCTCTTCTTTCTCTCATAAACCCATAGTTTTTCTATTGATGGTTCATGGATGATGTCAGCTTTTCTCTTTTATGTGATCGCTTGTGTTTATGTGATGGCATTGGTCTTTGTGTCTTGATTAGTTTTTGAGACATATGAGTATTGAGGTCTCTTTGGCTAGTTGGTTTGTCGTCTTGTGTCTTTTGTGATTTGTTTTTGTTTTGTGCATCTTGTTCCTTTTTGGTTTTTGTGTTCTCTTGCATATGTTTGAGTGAGTTAAGAGCCTAAGATTGGGGGCATGGTTCCTTGAGATTAGTGACATCTTATACTCCTTCTGATCTTGCTCTGCATCTCTCATCTTCATCTCTCTCTTTCTTCTACTTTACCGGTAGTAGTGGCATAAGCCATACTCTCGCTAAAGTGGGGGATAAATTTAGTATCATAAAATTGTGCCTCTTGCAATTTATCCACATTTGAGGTCCTTACCTTGGCGACGACATCCTCCTCCCCAATTGAGACCCCTTTTCTGCATTTTCATGCCTTTCCCCCTTCATGTTTGAGCCTTGAGATAGCCTCAGGACCTTGTCCGGGCCCCAAGATAGGGTAGGACAGGGGTGTGGCGCCCCTATCCCCCTTAGACAGGGGTGTGGCACCCCTGTCCCACCCTCTTAGGATGGCCCTAGGATAGGTCCCCCCGGCCCCATCTGCACTGAGAGATCCTAAATCTCCCCGATGTTGGCCTTTTATAAGATTAATTAATCTTCAAGAGGCATGTATAAAAGGGAGTTGGTTTTCTCATTTGCACAAGGAGGAATGGGAGGCAAATTTCAAGAAGGGATGATAAGCAAGAATAGGCGAAGATATACATTATTAAGCATTCAAGCATTCAAGTCTTCTTCATTCATCCATTGGAGCAATATTACAACATTCATTTGCAAGCATGTATGTGTGTTAGGGTTTTGTGATATTACATGCCATTTCATGCAACACTTGTGATTACATTCAAGAAGAAAAGTAATCATCATCAACAAGTTGCAGATCTACAAGGTATACATTTCTATTGTTTACATTCAAGTATTTGCAATTGCTTTCTTTCAAGGTTGATTCCTCAACCAGGGTTTGACTGAGGAAAACCCCTATCCACAACCCCTTTTCCTCTCTTTTATGTGTGTAGGTTATTGCATGTTTGGGCTTCATTTGTAGAGACAGAAGAACCCTTTTCGTTTCGCGGATTTTGTGGAGGACCATGTACATTCCCACCATGGTCTCGATGACTTTTCTCCAAATTTGCAGGGTAGATCCAGATCAGTCTAATTAGCTTAGATCCGAAGTTACAACACAATCCTGAACTTGTAGCTCCTTATTTCACTCATTTTCTCTCTTTTCCATGTAGTCAACAAGTCAACTTTCTCAGTTACAAAAGAGGGCAAATCACACTTCAACCCTGGCAATCCACTTGGAATTCACATCCTTGTTTCTCTTGGATTTGGATCTAGTGGGTTCAAGCCCCTCTTTTGAATATAAAGTTCCTCCAAGTGAAAATCATCCTAGTGGCTTCCTTTCTCTCACCTAGGTGGGGAGTCACTAGGATCCAATTTTCCACTTTACAACTACAAATTAGAATTACACTATTTATACAGAGAGGAATGCCCTAGCCATGGTCTATGTACTTCATAAATATAGAAATTATTGGCTATCTACACCATTTACATTCTTCACTGATTATGAACCATTCAAAAAAATTCTCAACAAACTGGTAACACATGGCCGCATATGCAGATGACCATTGTTGTTTCAAGAATTTGGTTCAAGATCATGGTAAAGCCAAGAAAGAGAAATCAAGGTTCGAATTACCTATACAAGATAGAAATTGGAGAAGAACTCAAGGTTCAAGGGAAAGACTTCCCTAGCACATATTTGTTTCACATCAAGGTGGTATTAGAGGAGCTAGAAGATATTGTCATACTGCTTTTCACAAGAGAATTTCTCAAAGATATTTCACCACATGACAAGCAATCATTAGTTCAAAGGGAAGCACCATACACTCTTGTTGAAGGAGAATTACATAATTTAGGGAGAGATGATATCTTGAGGAGGGTAGTATATAAGCATGAAAGACATTCAATATTGAAGGAAGCTCATGAAGGCATATCAAGAGGACACAATGGTGGAGAAACCATATATAAGAGAGTCCAACTTGCCAGATTATGGTGACTAACACTACACAAGGATGCCAAGGAGAATGTAAAAGGTTGTGATATTTTCCAAAGAGTGGGAAGACCTACCACAAGGGATGAGATGCTTCTAAGACCAGTATTAGCATAGAATCCATTTGAGAAATGGGCTAAAAATTAAATGGATCAGTTGATCCACTGACAAGGCATTAAAAAGCAAGATTTATTATCACAGGAGTGAAGTATCTCACAAAGTTGGTAGAGGCAATAAAGGATTGAACAACTAAATTTGTTTCAAGGTTCCTATATGAGAATATCATTACTAGGTATGCATGTCTTTTAAGTATTGTAAGTTATCAAGGGAAGAATTTTGTGAATAATATGATCAAAGAACTGGGTATGTGCAGGATCATGGTGTGCCAAAACAAGCCCTTAAGTGACAATGAAATTTTAGAAAATCAGAGTTATGCAACTTGACATGAAAATTTGAATAAGTTGTGAACATTATTTTTAAAATATGTTAGAAGAGAATCTATAGAAAATTGAATGTAGTTTCTAAGATACTAGTTTTTTTTTGGAAAAAAAAAATCCTATTTGATGAAAATTTCAAATTTCAATGCAGTGGTACTAAAATTTCAGGAAAAAGATAAGAAGTAGACGTATGTCTGACCACCCTAATCAAAATCAAATCATAATATTTTTTTATAATATTTATAATATAAGTATTAGACTCATGTTCGAATGTGACACATATTTTTTTATAATTTTTTATAAAGTAAATAATTATTTATGAATTTTTTAATACAGCTTTTTCAAAAATTCAGAAACTCTTGCGTTTGACCACCTTAACTTGGTCAAAACCTTATGAATTTTTGCTTTTTTTAATTTTTCTCTATAGTAGACAAAGCATAGGATTTGATGCATATTTCAGATTCAAAAATTGTTATACCATTTGAAAGTTATGAGTGTTTTTCAATCAATCTATCAATCATGACTATTGTCAGAATTCAATTAGAAAATAAATAATAATTATTTGTTTAAGTCGAAATAAGACAAGCCTTATATTGTTAGAAAGTTGAGAATGTCCTTAAAACACCCTTTTCATTTTATCAATTTTGGCTACAAAAAAAGTCCTCAGCCACTAATGTAAAGTTTGGAAAATCAAGGAATATTGAAAAACACATTTTTCCAGTTGACTTTCCAGGCTTGTCACTTCCAAGCCAAATCCCAAAGCATTCCCGAGCCGAAATTTTAAATTTGAAAAATTTACTTATTAAAATCGGATATCCGATTTTAATAAGTAAATTCACTAACTAAATTTGCACATAATTAATCTAATGTTTGTTAATATATTAATATATAATATTTTAATATATTAATTTATAAGTAAATTAGTATATGATATTTGGGAGAGGGAGAGGGAGAGGGGGGAGTGGGGGGAGAGAGAGAGAGATTAGGGAAGAGAGAGAGAAAGAGATAGAGAGAGAGGGAGGGGGGAAGGGGGGGAGAGAAGGGGGAAAGGAGAGAGATAAAGAGATTAGCAAAGAGAGAAAGAGAGAGAGAGAGAGATACAGAGAGATATTAGGGGAGAGAGAGAGAAGGAGAGGGAGAGAGAGAGATTAGGGGAGAGAGAGAGACATCAGAGGAGGGGGAGAGAGAGAGAGAGATTAGGGGAGAGAGGGAAAGAGAGAGAGAGATTAAGACCCCAAATTGTGTTGTTATGGATCATATGGTGTCCTCAGGGGTCGTAGGACATAATATGACCCCTTAGGACACAATATGACTCATAACAACACAATTTGGTGTCTTAAGGGGTCATATGGTGTCCTAAGGGGTTGTAGGACATAATATGACCTCTTAGGACACCATAGGACCCATAATGACCCAATATGGTGTCTTAATGGGTCATATGGTGTCCTAAGGGGTTTTAGGACACCACATGACCCCTATGGACACCATAGGAGCCCTTATGACACCATATAGTGTCGTTAGGGGTCATATGGTGTCCTAAGGGGTCATAGGACACAATATGACCCCTTAAGACACCATAGGACCCATAACGACCCAATATGGTGTCTTAAGGGGTCATATGGTGTCCTAAGGGGTTGTAAGACACCATAGGACCCCTATGGACACCATAGGACCCCTTATGACACCAAATTTTGTTGTTAGGGGTCATATGGTGTCCTAAGGGATCGTAGGACATAATATGACCCGTTAGGACACCATAGGACCCATAACGACCCAATATGGTGTCATAACGGGTCGTATGGTGTCCAAGGGGTCATAAGGGTTCATGGGACACCATATGACCCCTAAGGACAACATACGACCCCTTATGACACCATATGATGTCGTTAGGGGTCATATGGTGTCCTAGGACACCATATGACCCCTTAAGACAACAATTTGAGTCCTTAGGGGTCCTATGGTGTCCTAAGGGGTCGTAGGACACAATATGACCCCTTAGGACACCATAGGACCCATAACGACCCAATATGGTGTCTTAAGGGGTCATATGGTGTCCTAAGGGGTCATAGGACACCATATGACCCCTATGGACACCATAGGACCCATTATGACACCATATGGTATTGTTAGGGGTCATATGGTGTCTTAAGGGGTCATATGTTGTCCCATGACCCCTTAGGACACAATATGACCCATAACGACACAATTTGGTGTCTTAAGGGATCATATAGTGTCCCATGACCCCTTATGACCCCTTAGGACACCATATGACCCCTAATGACACCATATGGTGTCATAAGGGGTCATGTGGTTTCCTAGGACACCATATGACCCCTTATGACACCAGGACACCATATGACCCCTTATGACACCATATAGTGTCGTTAGGGGTCATATGGTGTCCTAAGGGGTCGTAAGACACAATATGACCCCTTAGGACACCATAGGACCCAAAGAAACACAATATGGTCTCATAAAGGATCATATTGTGTCCTAAGGGGTCATATGATGTCTTAAAGGGGTCATATGACACAATATGACCCATTAGGACACAATATGACCCATAACGACCCAATATGGTGTCTTAAGGGGTCATATGGTGTCCTAAAGTGTTGTAGGACACCATAGGAACCCTTATGACACCAAATCGTGTCACTAGGGGTCATATAGTGTCCTAAGGGGTCGTAGGACATAATATGATTGCTTAGGACACCATAGGACCCATAACGACCCAATATGGTGGCATAACAAGTCATATGGTGTCCTAAGGGGTCATAAGGGTTCATGAGACACCATATGACCCCTAAGGACAACATAGACCCCTTATGACACTATCATAAGGGGTCATATGGTGTCCATAGGGGTCATATGGTGTCCCAAGGGGTCGTAGGACACAATATGACCCCTTAGGGACACCATATGACCCCTTAGGACACCATAGGACCCCTAACGACCCAATATGGTTTCATAAGGCATCTTATGGTGTCCTAAGGGGTCATATTGTGTCCTACGACCCCTTAGGACATAGGATCCCTTAGGACAATTGTGTCCTAAGGGGTCCTATGGTGTCCTAAGGGGTCGTAGGACACAATATGACCCCTTGGGACACCATAGGACCCATAACGACCCAATATGGTGTCCTAAGGGGTCCTATGGTCTCCTAAGGGGTCGTAGGACACCATATGACCCCTATGGACTCCATAGGACCCCTTATGACACCATATGGTGTCCCATGACCCCTTACGACCCCTTAGGACACCATATGACCCATAACGACACAATTTGGTGTCTTAAGGGGTCATATGGTGTCCTCCTTAAGAAACCAAATTGTGTCGTTATGGGTCATATGGTGTCCTAAGGGGTCGTAGGACACAATATGACCCCTTAGGACACCATATAACCCAAAGAAACCCAATATGTTGTCATAAGGGGTCATATTATGTCCTAAGGGATCATATGATGTCTTAAAGGGGTCATATTAATATGACCCATAACAACCAAATATGGTGTCTTAAGGGGTCATATGGTGTCCCAAGGGGTCGTAGGACACCATATGAGGACACCATATGACCCCTATGGATACCATAGGACCCCTTATGACACCATATGGTGTCGTTAGGGGTCATATTGTGTCCTAATGGGTCATATTGTGTCATATGACCCCTTTAAGACATCATATGACCACTTAGGACACAATATGACCCCTTGTGATATCATATTGGGTCTCTTTGGGTCCTATGGTGTCCTAAGGGGTCATATTGTGTCCTACGACCTCTTAAGACACCATATGACCCATGCCAACACAATTTGGTGTCTTAAGAGGTCATATGGTGTCCTAGGACACCAGATGACCCCTTATGACACCATATGGTGTCGTTATGGGTCATATTGTGTCCTAAGGGGTCATGGGACAACATATGACCCCTTAGGAAACCATATGACCCCTAACAACACCATATGTTGTCCTAAGGGGTCCTATGGTGTCCTAAGGAGTCATAGGACACAATATGACCCCTTAGGACACCATAGGACCCATAACGACCCAATATGGTGTCTTAAGGGGTCATATGGTGTCCTAAGGGGTCGTCGGACACCATATGACCCCTATGGACACCATAGGACCCCTTATGACCCATCTCTCTCTCTCTCTCCCTCTTCCCTAATCTCTCTCTCTCCCCTAACCTCTCTCTCCTCCTCTCTCTCTCTCTCCCCCTCCCCCAATGTCTCTCTCTCTCTCTCTCCTCCTCCTCCTCTCTCTCTCTCTCTCTCTCTCTCTCTCTCTCTCTCTCTCTCTTCCTCTCTCCCTCTCCTTCTCTCTCTCTATCTCTCTTTCTAAAATATGAGTAATAAAATTGGATATTGGATTTTATCGGATATCCGATTTCTGTCATTGCCATTAATGTGGCAACAATAAAAAAAAGGTGGCAATGGGAAAAAAATTTGGGACCACAAATTTATACATTAAAATCGGATATCCGATTTTTGTAAATAAAAAAGAGCCTTGTGGGCCATTTTGTGGATTCCAATGGTCCACAGTCTGCATATCCTATTTTCTATCGACGATCATGGGTTTTCAGACAGGTTGAGATAAATTTGTGCTTTTGGCAGATTCTTAAAGTCAAATCTTACATTGTCAATCATTTAGGAGCATCTTTGTGGAGGTAAATGGGGGGTAGTAGTCGTCAGAAGCCTAAACGCAAAAGAAAACTTTCAAATGACCAAATTGAAGTGAATAGAGAAAGAGATAGAGAAGGTCATAGGAGGAGAAGACAAGGTATGTTAAATATTGCTAATGTTACTTCAAGTGAAGGGTAAATTGAATTTGAAAATATGTCACAAGTTATTGAAAATGAAAATGTAGATTTTGAAAGTGAAAATTTTGAAAATGTTGAAAATGTTGAAAGTGATAATGAAAATGCTCAACATATGGAAAATTTTGACATAGGAGGTGAAAATGTGGAAAAATTTGACATTGAAGGTGGAATTTCTCAACCAAGTGAACCATATGTCACACCTAATTACTTTAGAAATGAAGACCCTCTCATGGATGAAAGACAAATTCCAAATCCAAGACCTTCAAGAACCCCAAAATGGTTATTTGAAATCGATGAGAATATTATTGCAAATCTTGAAGGCAAGAGGTCAACAAGAACCATTTGGTTGTGGGCTACACAACTTTTTGACCAAAATTTTAGGAATAAGACATTGACCGAGTAATGCCAACTCTTTGTTCAATTGCTAAAGATGATAAAGATGAGACCATTTCTAAACAAATTGAAGATTTGTATGAGCAAAAAGATGTATTGCTATTTAGAAATGACCATATCTACCATCGTCTTCAACCATGCAGAGAAATGCAATGAGAAGGGCTTTAATCAACATGCGTCTTTCTTGAAAGTTATGCTTGTATACTTTGTAGAGAAACTGGTAAGTTTCATAATTATACAATCTTGTACGTCTTAAATATGTTTCAAATGATCTATTTATAATTTGACAAACTAATTTGTATTAAGTGTTATAATTTGTTTCTTGTAGCACATTCATTCTACATAAAAAGGTTACTTATTTTGGTCTTCATTTATATGCAGACATTGTTGTACATAAGATTTTCTCTTAGGACACGAGGATGTCTGATGCAAATGAAGTGGGATGTTGTATTTGTATATGGATGTGAATTGATGTAACTTTGTTATGATGATATACAATGTCCATGAGAAAATTGGTTTAGTTATATTGATGATATACAATGTATTTGTACATGAGTACATTGGTGTAGTTGTATTGATAATGAAAAAAAAATCATGTTTGCATATCCCTTCATGGATGTCGCATGCAAGTGTAATGGTAATTATGTGTATGCAATACATGGAAATATTGATGATCATTATGTGTCTATAGTGTAATGCTTGTTTATCTATATTTTTCATTGAACAAGTTAGGGCCATGGATTCCGAGATAGGATTTTGTAGGGACCCCTCTCGTGGCCTCATAGGTTCAAACGGATCATTCCTAGGTGCCACGGATTCTAAGTTAAGGCCCGTCAAAGTTTGACATTTTTAGCACTTAGGGCACTCAAGAGATGACACCCGTAGGGTATGACCCCGAGTGTTCAACCGAGTGGGGGGAAAAATAGGAGCATGCATAGGGTAATAATGCCTAACTTGACATTTCAGAGCCGATAGTTTATCATCGTGATGAGTAGAACGATTAATTGGCCACGCGACAACATTCAATTGAATGAGACTGATGACTTTTTTGCCAACCGAAAAATTGATGCCCTAATAAACCGTAGGGAAAATTGAAAAACTGAGATAGGATTTTGTAGGGACCCCTCTCGTGGCCCCATAGGTTCAAACAGATTGATGGAAGGTGCCATAGATTCCAAGTTAGGGCCCATCAAAGTTTGGCAATTTTTAGCACTTAGGGTGGTCAAGGGATGACACCGGTAGGGTATGACCCTGAGCGTTCGACCGAGTGGGAGGGAAAATAGGATCATGCATAGGGTAATAATGCCTAACTGGACATGTCAGAGCCAATGGTTCGTCATCACAAAACGATAAATTGGCCACGTGACAACATTTGATTGAATGAGATTAAGAATTTTTCACCAACCAAAAAATTGCTACTCTAATAAAACTGTAGGGAAACTTGAAAAATCAAGATAGGATTTTGTAGGGACCCCTCTCATGGCCCTGTAGGTTTAAACAGATCATTTGCAGGTGCCACGGATTCTGAGTTAGGGCCCGTCAAAGTTTGACAATTTTTAGCACTTAGGGCGCTCAAGGGTCGACGTCGGTAGGGTATGACCTCGAGCGTTCGATCAAGTGGGGGGGAAAATAGGACCATGCATAGGGTAATAATTCCTAACTGGTCATGTCAAAGTTTACGGTTCATCATCATGACGAGCAGAACGAGAAATTGGCCATGCAACAACATTCGAATGAATGAGACTGACGATTTTTTTGCCAACCGAAAAATTGCTTCCCTAATAAAACTGTAGGTAAACTTGAAAAACCAAGATAGGATTTTGTAGGGACCCCTCTCATGGCCCCGTAGGTTCAAACTGATCATTCGTAAGTGCCATGGATTCCATGTTAGGGCCTGTTAAAGTTTGACAATTTTTAGCACTTAGGGTGCTCAAGGGACGACGCCGGTAGGGTATGACCCCGAGCGTTTGACTGCGTGGGAGGGGAAATAGGACCATGCATAGGGTAATAATGCCTAACTATACATGTCGGAGTGGACGGTTCATCATCGCGACAAGCAGAACGAGAAATTGGCCACATGACAACATTCGATTGAATGAGATTGACGATTTTTTTGCCAGTCAAAAAATTGCTGCCCTAATAAAATCATAGTGAAACCTAAAAAACCAAGATAGGCTTTTGTAGGGACCCCTCTCATGGTCCTCTAGGTTCAAATGGATCATTCACAGGTGCCACAGATTTTGAGTTAGGGCCTGTCAAAGTTTGACAATTTTTAGCACTTAGGGTGCTCAAGGGACGACGTCGGTAGGGTATGACCTCGAGCGTTTGACCGAGTAGAATAGGTTAATAATGCCTAACTAGACATGTCAGAGCTGACAATTCATCATCACGATGAGAAGAACGATAAATTGGCCACACGACAACATTCGATTGAATGAGACTGACAATTTTTTTACCAACTAAAAAATTAATGCCCTAATAAAACCATAGGGAAACTTGAAAAACTGAGATAGGATTTTGTAGGGACCCCTCTCATGGCCCTATAGGTTCAAATGGATCATTCGAGGTGACAGGAATTCCAAGTTAGGGCCCGTCAAAGTTTGACAATTTTTAGCACTTAGGGCGCTCAAGGGACGACGCCGATAGGGTATGACTCCAAGCGTTCGACCGAGTGGGGGGGGGGGAAATAGGACCATGCATAGGGTAATAATGCCTAACTGGACATGTTGGAGTGAATGGTTCATCATCGTGATGAGCAGAATGATAAGTTGGCCACGCAACAACATTCGATTGAATGAGATTGATGATTTTTTTGCCAACCGAAAAATTGTTGCCCTAATAAAACCATAGGGAAATTTGAAAAATTGAGATAGGTTTTTTTAGGGACCCCTCTTTTGGCCCCGTAGGTTCAAATGGATCATTCGCAAGTGCCACGGATTTCGAGTTAGGGCTCGTCAAATTTTGACAATTTTAGCACTTAGAGCGTTCAAGGGACGACGCTAGTAGGGTATGACCCTGAGTGTTCGACTGAGTGGGGAGGAAAAATAGGACCATGCATAGGGTAATAATGCCCAACTAGACATGTCAGAGCTGACGGTTCATCATTGCGATGAGCAGAACGAGAAATTGGCCACACGACAATATTTGATTGAATGAGACTGACGATTTTTTTGCCAACCAAAAAATTTCTGCCCTAATAAAACCGTAGGGAAACTTGAAAGCAACTATAGGCTTTTGTAGGAACCCCATTCATGGCCCCATAGGTTCAAATGGATCGTTCGCAAGTGCCACGAATTCCGAGTTAGGGCTCGTCAAAGTTTGACAATTTTTAGCACTTAGGGCGTTCAAGGGACAACCTCGGTAGGGTATGACCCCGAGCGTTCCACTGAGTGGGGGGGCAAAATAGGACCATTCATAGGGTAATAATGCCTAACTGGACATGTCAGAGCCAACAGTTCATCATCTTGATGAGTAGAATGATAAATTGGCCACACGACACCATTCGAATGAATGAGACTGATGATTTTCTCGCCAACTGAAAAATTGCTGCCCTAATAAAACCATAGGTAAAATTGAAAAACCGAGATAGGCTTTTGTAGGGACCCCTCTCATTGCCTTGTAGGTTCAAACTAATCATTCGCAGGTGCCACACATTTTGAGTTAGGGCCCGTCAAAGTTTGACAATTTTTAGCACTTAGGGCGCTCAAGGGACGACGTCGGTAAGGTATGACCCTAAACGTTCAACCGAGTGGGGGGGAAAAATAGGACCGCACATAGGGTAATAATGCCTAACTGGACATGTCAGAGCTGACGGTTTGTCATCGCGATGAGAAAAATGAGAAATTGGCCACGTGACAACATTCGATTGAATGAGACTGATGATTTTTTTGCCAACAGAAAAATTGCTGCACTAATAAAACCGTAGGGAAATTTGAAAAACCAAGATAGGCTTTTGTAGGGACCCCTCTCGTGGCCCCGTAGGTTCAAATGGATCATTCGCAGGTGCCACAGACTCCAAGTTAGGGCCCATCAAAGTTTGACAATTTTTAGCACTTAGGGTGCTCAAGGGACGATGCCAATAGGGTATGACCCCGAGAATTCAACTGAGTGGGGGGGAAAAATAGGAGCATGCATAGGGCAATAATGCCTAACTAGACATGTCGGAGCTGACGGTTCGTCATCGCGATGAGTAAAATGATAAATTGGCCGCGCGACAACATTCGATTGAATGAGGTTGACAATTTTTTTGCCAACCGAAAAATTATTGCCCTAATAAAACCGTAGGGAAACTTGAAAAACCAAGATAGGCTTTTATAGGGACCCCTCTCATGGCCCTATAGGTTCAAATGGATCATTCGCAGGTGCCATGGATTCCGAGTTAGGGCCCGTCAAATTTTGATAATTCTTAGCACTTAGGGTGCTCAAGGGACGATGTCGGTAGGGTATGACCCCGAGCATTCGACCGGGGGGGGGGAATAAGATCATGCATAGAGTAATAATGCCTAAGTGGACATGTCAGAGCCAATGATTCATCATTGAGATGAGCAGAACGAGAAATTGGCCACGCGACAACATTTGATTGAATGAGACTGACGATTTTTTCACCAACTGAAAAATTGTTGCCCTAATAAAACTGTAGGGAAACTTGAAAAACCGGGATAAACTTTTGTAGGGACCCCTCTCACGGCCCTATAGGTTCAAACTAATCGTTCGTAGGTGACATGGATTCTGAGTTAGGGCTCGTCCAAGTTTGACATTTTTTAGCACTTAGGATGCTCAAGGGACGATGCCGATAAGGTATGACCCCAAGCGTTCGACTGAGTGGGGGTCCAAAATAGGACCATGCATAGGGTAATAATGAATTGTATCAAGTATTTCTCATTAAATGAATTGTATTGTATTGTTCATTAAATGAATTGTATTGTTCATTAAATAACCATTATTAACCATTGTTAATTATTGGAATGAAGATTAAAGATTTCCATGATAGCACCATGCACAGATGAGCAACAGTTTATATGATCGAATATCAACTTTTGTATATATAAAAATGTCAAATGTTTACAAATGTATGTCCATACACAAATATGGCATAAATGCCAACTCAAATAAAATGTATGTCTAAATACATGAATGTATGTCCATATACAAAATATACATGCCAACTAGACATGTAAGCATCCCAAAACTATCTATAGCATCTTCTGCTACTGATGGATCATCAAAATCGATCCTCTTCGTCGCACTGCTCGGCTGTAAAGGATCCTGCACAAGAAAAATAAACCACAATTAATATTAGTTATATTATATAATTCACATTTGAAAATTTAACATAAAAATGAACTATAATTGAACTATTCATGTTTACCTCATCTCCACGTTTTCTCTTTGGCTTTGCAGGACTCTTGATGTATGTCTTCGGTACAGGAGGTATGTTTTCAATATTTTCATACACAACCTACATATGTTCAAAAACATGACATTGATACAAGTTAGCATTTAATTGTCACTGATAATAACAAATTATATCTACTAAACACAAAATAAAATAAACACACATCTACTCAAGGCATATCTTCTTCTTCTTCATCATCTTTAGGTATACTGGGTGTAGTCATCAAGGATGTGAAGCCAAGAATTCTTTGTACATATACACAAGTATATGAAACTATCAATCTATGTCTAGACGTGTATAATCACTATAAGTTATTAAAACTATTCATTCAATCATATTTGCATTCAATTACCTTTCCCTTGTCTCCAACTGCACTACTAGATCCTAAATCACACTGCCCTGCACTCATGCTGCTTGTGCCCTACAAGAGTAAAATAAGATATACATGCAAGTTACTACATAATCTAATTAATACCAATATAAATGATGAGCATGTATGTACAATAAAATACAAATGACTAGGTGCAATAATACATGTACCATCAAGCTATCAAGGCCAAATGAAATGGCCGACAAGGTGCCCTCCTGAATCTGTCTCAACTCCTCTTCGGTCATCAACTGTTAAATAGACCATGTAAATAAAAATTAGTACTTAATATTATCTAGATTATAAATATTCATTTAAAATATAGCATGAGTTGTGAAAATACAAATCTTATCACTACATCATCAATGTATGATGACGACGCCTCTAGCAAGCGAGGACTCCCTAGGGTATCCTCCAGTCTATGTCATAACATCTAGTGCATCATGCATCTCATGCACCTCATAATTTGCACTGTCAGCAGGAGGATCAATAGGTTGTCCAACTAGACCCAAGCATACGTGCCCACACATGACACAACTATAGGGCACACATATGTGTGGAGCCGAGGATGATGTGTCAGCGCCATCGGATGTACCGCTACCATCAAAAGTAGGCTGAGCTACTGACCCAACTTGAGAAACCAAAAGGCTACTCAAAGAGTGAATGGCTGATATGGTCTGTGAATCTGCCTCACAAATGATATCTGGATGCTGCATTGGAGGTGGGGGATCAATAGGAGGAGGGGGGACATATGGGCCCTGGACTACTTTGACTGCCCCAGGTCTATTTTGGGGCATACCTAAACCCACACCCTAGAAAGGTTGGATGTCAAAGTAGTTCGCATGTTTGCCTAAAACAAACTCAGCATACAATTTTTTTATGAAGTAGAAGGGGACATCAAGATTGTTGTTGGGTGGTTTGTCGAAAACCATCCACCAACGATCTCAAAAGTTTTTCACAATACCATCATTTGTGTACCATTTAATAGAAAGTTTTTTTGGGGGGGGGTCTACAGGTTTACCAATGCGGGGATTCACAAACAATGAAGCGATATCGGCTTTCGATATCTTGAGATCCTTGATCTCCTTATACGATAAGCCATCTGCATATTATTCCATCATAGAATCTTGCCACAAAAGGGTGGCATTGTGCTCCTCAGTCATGGTTTCCACACTCTTTATGATCGACGTGAGAGGATCAAACATTGGGTTTAAACGAGGGATCCTACGATATACATCTACAATCCCCCTCAATTCATTCAAATTTTGTGCAATCAAATCCTGAATTGAGGGGGGGTTTGCCAAATGAGGGTTTGGTTGTTGTGGTTGTGGCTGATCAATGTTTTGTGGTTGTGGCTGATCAATGTTTTCATTGTCATCCCTCATTTTTAACCTAATTGAATGTAAACAATTGAATTTAGTTAACAAATTTAAACAATTTTGTATTTGATTTTAAAAAAACTTAGTTTTCATGAAAAAAACCATATTTTCAATGAAAAAATATAATAATATTAAAAAAAATACAAAAATTGAATGAAAATGATTGAAAACAATAAAAATCTTACCTTTCAATCTAGTTGTTAGCAATTTTGGGCAAAAAAATGAATATCGGATTTCTATAAAATTGTGCAGCCCGTGGGTTAAAATTAACTCATGGGCTGTCACAGTCGAAATATATTGTCTCAGAAAATCAGATATCTGATTTTTATACTTAAATTATTTTAAAATAACATTATATTATATAATATAATAATATATTATGTTATATAATAATATATTATATAATACGTATTATATTATATTATAAAATATAATTATTTATTATATAATATAATTATATAATATATTATTACATTATATATATATATATATATATTATATAATATTAATATTATATATATTATATAATAATATATTATATAATATTATATTATATAATATTATATTTTATAATCTAATAATATATTATATAATTATATAATATATTATTAGATTATAAAATATTATATTATATAATATAATAATATATTATATAATATATTATTATATTATATATTATGTATTATATAATATATAATATAATATAATAATATATTATATAATATGTAATATATAATATATTTTTTAATTTAAAATTACAAATAAAAATCGGATATCCGATTTAATTGGATATCCGATATCCGATTTGCTTAGGTAATTACCATGCCAAGATGTATTGACACCTAGGCCAAGCAAAAAGTCAACACGGATTTTCGCATTTTTAGGCGAGTGGAGAAGGCATTTTTTTTTACATCGCCACTTTTTGGCCCCCCATGATCCTGCACTAACCCAACTACTTCATAATTTCATGATAGTGCACAATAAGAGTTCACCATATCATCTATAAGCTAATGGGGCAAGTGAAGCACTGAACAAGATAATTGGAAAAGCATTAACCAAGATGTGTGAGGGGAATAGAATAGATTGGTATGTAAATTAATTGTAGTGCTTTGGTCCTACCACACTATATATAAGAGAACTAGTAGATTCACTCCATTTCAATTGATGTATGGAATGGATGTAATAGTACCCATAAACTTCATTATACCTAACATATGTACAACACTCACTTTGTGGTTGGAAGATGATCACTCTTTGGCACATATGATGGAATATTTGGATAAGTTGGATAAATTTAGACATATTGCAATGCATAACCATTAGTTGGAGTGGTAGAGACAAAAAGCATTGCATGATCGAACCTGAGATTGAAGACATCCAAAACAAGGGACTTGGTGTTTTTGTATGACAAAAAATTCAAAAGGCAAGAGAATTTTAAGGTTCATTGGTTAGGACCATTCCACATTCATGAGATTGATGAGTCTAGAGTAGTTAGGCTAAGACAATTGGATGACAACCTCGTAACTGAGCACATTGATAGCATACATCTCAATCACTACCATTTGTTGCCACCCCAAAAGTAAGAATAAAATCAATCTTATCTATTATGTACTATAGTAGATTAGGAAATCAAGAAAAAACCCCAAAATAATTATAAACCACAAAAAAAGCAAAAAAAAGAAGGTACAATTAGAAATTAACAACTAGAGTTACTACATTTATTGCCATCTACCCTATTTAACATCTCATTTCCACATATTCACTCACTTGTTTCCAAATTCACTTTATATTCAAAGTCATTCCTTGATCTCAAAGCCAACAAATTCACTTTGTATTCAAAGTCATCATTCTTTGAGATACAAAATCATCATTCCTTATCTCAAAGCCAACAAATTCACTTTATATTCAAAGTCATTCCTTGATCTCAAAGCCCTATCAACTATTATTCCTTGATCTCAAAGCCCTAGCAACTATCTGCAAACTGAAAAACAATTCCACCTCTTATAAATTCTACCATGGTCGCTACCTAATTTATCAACATTGCCGACAAACCTCCACCCACATATAAAAACCACTCTCATGAGGTAATTCTAACTAAAAAATAATGTGGCTTCTCAGACATCCCCATCAATGTGGTCTTTTTGGACAATGTCCGAAAACACAATCATGAATAAATTTCAGAGATCAATCACACAAGGTTTGAGGAGCTCAGACAACAGTTATTGAAGAAGTATGGCAACAGCTATAAGGATGAGCACACACATTGCACAGAAGAAGATTTACATTTGAAAGGGTTACTTGAATTTCTGCGATGAGCACGATTGGATTAAAATTATTGTGATCAAAGTACACAATGATTTCATTCACTTGGACAAGCCCTACAAAATCATGGAGGAGACAATTCATGCAGTTTTTTGGTTACCCATGATAGGAGGCATTTTGACAAAGAAGGCTATGAAGAATGATGAAGTGAAGGACCTAATTTTTACAGTTCCAGTTGGAAGGAGTATGAATTGAGGATAATAATTGATGACTGGGTCTAGTATGCAACCATGGGCATAGCATACAAGATATATTACACAAATAGGAAGGATTCTCCAATGGCTATAGCTATTCACACTATATATTAGATCGTAATCAAGGGCAAGTATGACCTCTGTGAACTAATACGGGAACAAATCATGGAGAACCTAGATAAAATCAAGAACAACAAATATCACTTCTGGTATGATACACTCATTTTTTTTTTGAACGAGTTACCAAATTTCAAAGGGATCGTATGGTGAAAAGATCAAATGGTGGAAGAAAAAATTAAATACCATATCTAGTGGTTTCCAGATGACTCAGCATACAAAGCTACATATTGGGGCTTTTTCAAAGCTTTTCAAGAATAGATGCAGAGGGAAAGGGTTCCTTATGAATCAGCTACAGAATATGGAAAAATACTTCACATACATGGAGGAGGTGGAGCCTCGCACAGTATGGGTACCACGGTTTCCCTTCGAGGTTTCTAAACAAGAGTCCAATGCATATGTCTCCACTCTCTTGAGAAGCCCAAAGGATCCAAATTGTAGAGAAGTTTGGCACAGATAAAGTAGCCGTATATGAAAGGGTGAAGAAGGAAGCACATAAGAAGGTACAGAAGAATAAAGACAAACTATTTGTGTGTGGGAATACCAAAGGGTAGATGTGCAGAATACTTTGTGGCAGTCAGAATTAGGCCTACCAAAACACATCCTACAACCACTACTACTGCAAATACTTCCACCACAACAACTACCGCAAGGAGGTCAGGAAGATTGCACATTGCATCACCAGGAAATTCAAAGGATGCTAACTCTTTCATACAAATAGTTAAAACACCAAAGAGAGGGAGGACACCAAAGAAACCCCAGGGAGCTAGGCCAAATAAAAGGACCAAATGATCACCACAACAAGCCACAAGAGAAGCAAAGGAAGAAGAAGTTGAGATTCATGAGGTTGAGGATGAGGAAGAAGAAGTAGAACAATTAATGTAGAGGAAGTCAAGGAAGAGAAACCAAGGGGGAACCATCAATAGCAGCACAATAAGGTCTAGACCCTAAAGAAGAACCGATCGACATAATGGTGAATTTCAATGCCATTGTGAGCCACATGATACTACCATAGATCCTAATTATGTATAAAGACATTTGCAAAGAAAATAAAGAGAGATCAATACAGTGCCTAGTGAAGTATGTGAATTACTACAACAAACCTTTAAATAATGCTATGAAATATTTTTTTAGAAGATATCAAAACGAAAATCATAAGTATAAGGGCTAAGGCATTGGAGAGGGAAGAAGAAATCAGATATAAGGTCATCCTAAACATCACAGAGTAGTAGAGGCACACACTAGCATAAAATCAAGCTCAAGAGCTCTTCACCAAACAATGGGTTGACAAATTGATGGAAGGAGATCTAGAAAAATGAAGATAAACTCTTAGAAGAGATAATGGAAGTGATGTGAAATCTCTACAAAGATATGCTAAGAGATAGGGAAGAAGGAAATGTTGAAGGGCCACCTCCACCGAAAAATAATCCAAAAAGGACTACAAAGGACAATATAGACAATCAAGTCAGAGACAATATAGCCATGGAAATACAGGACAACATGGAGATGAATGTATAACACACATGAACACTACCTTAGATAATACAAAAGACCAAATAAAGGAGGTAGAGAACATAGAGGATAAGTCCAAAGACGTAAAGCAAGGCAATGCGGAGGATACATGAAAGGAGAAAGAGGACAAGGACAAGAAAAAAGAGAAAGGCTAGGACAACACTAGAGAATCATCCATGGCCAAGGAGATATTCAATGCAATAAGGAGTTTTCTACCGCAAAAACCACAATTGCAATTGGTTCCTTCTCTGTAACTATTGCAATTGCCATTGGTGGGGAAATAGGTAGATATGTTGAGTATCTCACCTCTACAAAAGATTCAATTGGGGGATTTATTGCACAATACTTCTAGGGAAGAGGTATTGAACAAACCTGTACAAAATGTAGAACAACTAGAGTATGTGGTGGTAATGTTGCACAATGCCATCCCATACATTCAACAGGACACTTCATTACCACTACCGCATTAGCTAAAGTATTTGGTAAATAATCTACCGGTGGATTTAGCCTCTACAAAATAGACATCAAGAGAGAGGCACAAGAAGAGATTTTGAAGCAGAAGATAGATGAATATATCACTAAGTGTGCCACCACACAAGATCAACTAGATGGATAAATAAAGAAACTAACTGATAGTGTGGTTAAGGTTGGGGTAATATATCAATTTTGTCTACATTGTCCTACCACAAGACTATTAATGAAGGATCAGATGCTCAAGTTAGAAGATCAGATCACACTAGTATCCCAGATATACAATCCTCTGATAGATATGGATGGAGCAATGAGGATGTAGATGGAGATGATAAATGGTCAATTGCAGCATATACATATTCAAAGGGAGAAACTAAAGAGTTTTCGAGAGGCAGTTTCTGCACACCTAATGCACACCAAGTGATCCTATGTGCTACAAAAGGAATAGCTCAACATTCCAATCCCCACCACATTGACGAAAGTAGAGACAACCATTATTCGAATAGAGGGACAAGTCTCCATGCTACAACAAGCAAATACAAATTGGGAGAAGACTCTAAAGCAGCTAAAAGTGACTTATCTAGGACTCTTGCCCTAAGCATCATGGCTTGAGGAAAATTCAAACAGTTTAAAAGGAGGGATGGTGTTGGTAGGCAAGGGATTAGCAATAGAGCCAACTCAAGCTACTCAATATGGTCTATGGTATAGAAATAGATCACTAACCAATCTTACGAGATATATCCCATCTTAGGAATTGTATATATGTATTATAAATGATATTTAGAAAAAAATAGAATAGAATATATATATATATATATATATGAATGATATGAATAGAGAGATATACTATGAATTGTAAAGCAGAAATAGACCTACATTTTGATATAGAATATATAATATAATAAAGATGTTGTTGGTCCAAATCTATGTTGTGAGTTTCTTTGTTGATTTTGATGAATTGTTGATTTACTATCTTAAGTTGCTTCCACAGCTATTAATGTTCTTTATTGTTTCCTCTGGGATATAAAGACTACATAAGATATCTTTGGGGTACAAATCTTCAGACAATAATTTCCCCATTCTGCTTGCTAACATAAGGCATAACATGGCACATTCTAACATGTCTGTGGGTAAGAGCACAAAGATGGGGGACCAAAAGGGGCTCTTAAGTGTAAACTTTGTTTCTAAAATTAGGAATGTATAATCTTGCATGATAAATTGGAAAGATTTATGCTCTAAATTTAAAAATGCAACGAAAGAGTTCTAGTTCTCTGGATCTACTTTCTAAACTACTATTTTTTTTTAAATGGTCGAAATTAGGGATTTGAAAAAGGAGATCCACAAAAAGTGGTCCTATTTTATCAAAAAAAAATAATATGGCATCTATTGTGCTCTTCCCCCCCACCCCTCCCCCCAAATGTTAACTTTTTGTAGTATTTCAAAAATCACTTTGGTAAGTTAGCTAACATAATATAGTCTATGTTTGATTTTTCTACTAGGTTTTTTATTAATATAAGATTTTTAACTAATTTTTGAAGTGGACACATCTTTAAAATAAGAAATTGAGCATGCTCTCTCCTAAAAAAATTCAAATCTAATTGAAAATTAAATTTTTAATACATGTAGAATGGATTCTAGTTTCTAA
This sequence comes from Cryptomeria japonica, assembly GCF_030272615.1. Taxonomy (NCBI): domain Eukaryota; kingdom Viridiplantae; phylum Streptophyta; class Pinopsida; order Cupressales; family Cupressaceae; genus Cryptomeria; species Cryptomeria japonica. Next base: position 534,856,850 of record NC_081408.1, read on the forward strand.
AAATGTAGCATTTTCCAAATATTGATGAATGAGTAAAAAATAATACCAAAACTATGACACAATGGTTTTTGACAAAATAAATGCACACATTAACAAAATAAATTAAAGATTAGAGCCTTAACATAATAAAAATGTGAAAAAAATTACATGGTTAGAAACAAAAGAGAGAGCTTAACAATATCATGATATTTTTTTAACTTTTCATTGAAATATGTGCAAACCTAATGGAGGATACTCTTGAAATTGTTTAATATTTTTTACAATTTGAGATAACATGTATTTGGACATTGAAACATATGTCCAAACATTTGGGTTAGATTCCCGAGACAAATCCAACCCAAAGGGTTGGAAATTGTCAAGGAAGACAACAACAGGGTGCATTATAATGTGCTTGCATATTGTGAGGGAAAAACTATTAGGATAACCAGTGAACAACTGAGAGGGGGGGTGAATCAGTTGTTAGCAGATTATGTGAATTAAAGAACTTAAAACATTATACCGGTATAACTGATTAAACATTAAAGCACAAATCAAAATCGAAGAATCAATAGCATGCAACCATAACACATAGCATCATGATTTGTATGTGGAAAACCTCAATGAGAAAAAACCACGATGGGAAACCCTAGCCACAATCAAATGATACTTCTGCAGCAAGTATATGATTACAATAGGGGCCTGCATGTTAGATGGAATGATAGTCCCAAAGACATTGAGAGGGGGGGTGAATCAGTGTCTAATCGGTTTATGGAATAATTGAACTTATTTATAACTTTGCAACTCAAATTAATGTACCGGTAAACAAGTAATAATGTAGCAAATAGAAATAACTGAAACAACATAGATGCACACCATAACACAAGATATTTTGTCGAGGAAACCCGATAAGGGAAAAACCTTGGTGGGATTTGTGACCCACAATATTTACTCATTGGCCAATATGAATAAATATTACTTATAATATGGGCCTGCACATGCAAAAAAGGCCAACAGCCTAGAGCTCACTGCTCAATAGAAGAGTCTCGCTGACTACAAAATGGATAATTAAATCCAATACAATGTATTGCTCAAAATAGCATCTGCAATGCTTGATTCAGTACCGGTTTAAGCTCTATCAGAAACCTTAACCAAAAACCTGTCGATGAATGATATTCACTCACATAACCTATCTGCCTTATTACAAAATCTTTTCGCTATCTTCTACATAATACCATTATATAATTTCCTCTCTATGCTATATCAAAATTGACCTATAAGATCTCATACATAAATGAGTCTTTACAATACATCATGTCGGCTTACAAATAATTAATTACATTACAATATAATTCACAAAAACAAAACTTGTCTCATGTTAGCCTGGATGTTGGTATACTTCATTGCCGGTGTATGATGTATGTGTTTTCGGTGAACCTGTACAACCTATTATCGGTTGGTTGCCATCAATGACAACATCAACCATTCCCATTGAGTGTAGAATTACAACAATCTCCCCCTTTGGTATTGATGGCAACACTCATGAGAAAAATCCAAAAACTGTTGTCCAAAGATGAAGTCCAAAAACTGATCCCAAAAAAAGTGTGCTCCCCCTAAGCAAGTGATCTCTTCTATGCATTTTTCTCCATACTACTCCCCCTTTGACATCAATGACAAAGGATGTCAAAAAGAATCAAAGAATACAAGAGTTCTACCTCATAGCCTATAACTGGTTATGTACAAGTTGAAAAATGTCCGCCAAAATTAGATTCAAGCTCTGTGTGAATTTGTTATTGTCAGACATAATGGTTTATGTCTGTTGGATCAAGTCGGTCAGATAATGCATTTATTGCTTTGGTGACTGTTCTCCTTGAATTGTTGCCTTTGATAGCTCAACCTAATGAGTTATAAGATTGTCCAATCTAGGAACAAGCTTGTTTTTCAGCTCCTGGGCCTTCAATCATATCCTTTCTTTTTCTTTTTCTAAATTTTCAATCTTTTCTTCATAAACTGCCGTTTCTTGTTAAAAAACAGAGGTATGTTCCGAAGAACCTATCATATTATCTACTATGTCATCTATTTCCTTATGTGTTCTCTTAATTTCCTCATCAATGTCTTCAGTCAGGTGGTGAGGCTTGCAAGCTTCTTTATACAAATCCTTATACTCCAAAATTGTTGAATTTAGTACTGGTAATAAGGAATCAAAGTGCTCATTACATTCTTTGATGGTCTTCTCAAAGAATTCTCCTTTTTCTTTATTCACTCTTTCCTTAATAGTTTCCTTATTCACCTTATCTACAGTTAGAACATTTGAAGCAATAAATTTGGACAATGTGTCTAGTTTACCTAAAGTATCCTCAATATGATCTATCTTACAGGTTGGTGCAATCATCTGCAAAATAGGCAGTGTATCATCAATAGCCTTGAATGCCAAGGCGTTGCAATCAGTTATCCTCCTTATAGAATCCAAAAGAACATTAGTCACATTTGTAGGTCAGGAATCAGTAGTAGATGTGCTTGGTCCATTAATAACTTTCCTTTCAACTGATGTTTGACCAATTGCCTTAACAATTTCCTCCTTGCTTCCATCAATTTTTTCCTCTTTATTTACAGTTTCTGACGGTTTCTCACTCTGTGTTATTACTTCTGCTTTTGCTGGTTTTTCAGTCTGTGTAAGTACCTCTGCATCTACCGATTCCTCAGTCTCCAGTTTCTTAGCTTCTATCGGTATTTCAATGTTCTGAGAGTCACCAGTGTTAACTGGTGACTCAGAGATCTCAATGTTCTTAGCATCGGTTGTCTTAACTTCTGAGGTATCCTTATCCACAACAATATTAAAATCTTGTGTATCAACATTCATAGTGAAAAGAATTTTAGAACCGGATTAATATCATCATTTGTTATTTCTTCAGTCTCCTTATCTGGTTGACTGTCTATATGTACTAGTGTATCTGAAGTTATTGGTGGAGTATCCTGTGCTGGTGGAGGAAGGTTATCTATGACCTTTATAACAGGTATACTACCAATTTTTCTTTTACCTTTGTCCTTTTGGTATACCTTTGCAAAAGATTTATCCATTTTATGTCTCTCCCTTTCCTCTTTCTTTTCTTTTTCAACAAAAAAAATGTCCCATTTGTCTACAGTTTCATTAGCTATCTCTTTCACTCTCCTAGCCATTAGGCTAACCTGCCAGTGACCACTCACAAAAACTGTCCGGTTGGCTTCAACAATTAGTTCATCAATGTCTTCTCTGAAATTTATAGGGTGAACAACCAAAAATGCTTCAACCTTTAACTTTTTATCTAGTTCCATAACCAACATCCTTTTAGCCTCTAATCTTATATACAAGTCATTAGGCAGATCATCTACAACCTCAATCTAAACTTTCTTGTAGATATCAAGATGCAAAATAATACTAGCCTCTATAGTCTCCTTGTCAGAATCCTTGAAGGAATGATAATATTTATTTACATTAGTGAGATTACCTTCTTTTGTTATTTCATTGATTAATTCCTCCAGTGTAAGGGTATTTGATGCCTTAGTTTGTTTCTTCTTTGGAGTTAGCTTTTTCTTAGGCTCCCTTACAGCCTGTTGCTTCTTCCTTAATGTCCTTGCCTTTTTAGGAGAAGGAGAAGGTATTGGTGAAGGTTTTCTCTTCTTCCTTTCTACTCTTTTGAACTTTGTTGCCTTACCACTGTCTGTATATGAAGAGCTGACAACTGATGAAACATGGGCTACCGGTTTCAATCCATCTAGTTGACTGGTTGAAATACCACTCAAGTTCATCACATTTTCCTTTACTTCCTTAGACATCTTGGATGCATCTCTAATGAATTTTTCTCTTATTTTTCTTTGCTTCTGCATCGAAACAATAGTCTCAATAGTCTCAGCACTTCCAAATATTTCTTCAGATGGTTCCTTAGGTGCATCAAGAAGTGTCTTAGCATAAGCCTCAAGAATATTCAGTTCAACTTCATAACCCATCTCTGTTATCCAAATATTTCTAGGAGTAACAACTTCCATCCATGTTTCATCTCTTTTGATTACAAAACAAATTTTCTTATCATACTTATCCACAAATTTTTTGCGGTATCCTTTCTCTAGCCTTCATTTTGGTTTGGAAGTTTTCAAAATAGGCTTTTACCATGTCATCACTGTTAGCACCAATGCCGGTAATAGCTTCCTTGATCTGTCTACCTACCGGGATGTCATATGCAAAGTCCTTGTGACCAAAGTCGGGTATCTCCTTTGTGAAGTAAACCATTAAACACACAAGTAGATTCCCAGAATGGAATGTCCCCTTCTTATCACCATTAATTTTCTTCAAGTTATCTAGCAATTCATCCTTAAGCCACTCACAGATGTCAATTTTAGCATTTTTCTTAACCATCTCATATGCACTATGAATACACAAACTAGAAACATAATTTAACCTATTTGTATGTGTAACCCTGTATCCAAATATCATGCTCACATATTTCACATTTGCATCAGTGATATCATTAACCCTAAGAGATTTGTTGTCAAATATAGCTTTGGTTAGGTCCATAACACCCTTCTTTGGTATCAGAATTATCCGTAAATCCAGCGATGTTCAGAATTTTAAAAAATCCTAAGTTTTCTACAATCTTATGCATTGGTTTAATCGGACCTTGTTCATTAGTGATAGCATCCTTGTATATGTTCTTCAAATCATCTGACCCTAAATTTTCTATGTTGCAGTGAATGTAAATCCTCGGGTCTTCGACAAAAGCAACTCCCTTCAGAATTTTAGAGAAGGCTTCGATGGAATCATCTTTCTTTGCAATCTTGGGATGATTTTAAATACAAGTCTAGGGTGCTTAATGTTCTCTACCATAGTAGGGTTTGCAATAAACTCAAGTACAGAAGATGAAGATGCCATTTCGAAAGATAAATACCTCTTACTTGAAATCTTTGAATGCCTGAAAACACCTTGCTTCTTCACCTTAGGATGCCTTTTCTCTCTCTTTGTTCTCTTCGAATGGTTGGATGCTTGGTGGTTTGAAATGAGGGTTTTTCAGTGCTTTATAACCAAAAATTTCTTCAAAACGCATTAAATGCTTGTTGCTTAAGTGAAATCTTAACACATCTTCCGGTAAAGAAGAAATATAACTTCTTACCATCAACTGAGGGTAGAATGCATGATTTTCAATTTTTTGCCATACTCCCTAAGGATTATTCCTTAGTTAGATGAAGAATCTCCTACCAGTGGAGTATTACTCTGTTCTACTGGTGCAGAGATAGATTCATCAACTCTCTGATCTCTCTTCTTAATCCTTTGTTTTGAAAATTCTTGCTTTATTTTGTTTACCTTTTCCTTTCCTTTCTCATTAGATCCTTGATTGTTTGCCGGTATAGTCTTCCTTCTACAAAATTTTGCAATATGCCCAATCTTGTTACATGCATAACAAGTTACATTATTCCTATAAATAGCTTTTCCATATCCTTGACCGATTTGTGTTCTGAATTGATTAGATAAATGTCCAAATCTACCACAAACATAGCATTTCACATTCATTCTGCAATTTTCTGAGTTATGACCAACTTTATTGCATTTGGAACATTGACCAGTGGGTAAATTTGTATTCTGATTACTTCTAAATCTGCACTGATTTTCTCTATGACCAAATTTGTTGCAATTAAAACATTTCCCATTAAATTTATAAGCATTAGGTTTTCTTACCGGTTTGTTGTGATCTTGATTATTTGCGGTACCAGAACTTTCTCCATGTTCAAATCCAAGTCCAATTGTATCTCCATCAGGTTTTTGTCTTTTCAACATGTCATCAAGCCTTTCTGAACTTTTCTTGAATTTGTCTTTGTGTTCATTTGCAATGGTCAACTCATTTTCTAGAATGCCAATTTGTCTCCTAAGCTCCTCTTTATCATGTTGCATGTGAATCAGATCTATTTTTAGCATATCATTCTCATGACAAAGTCTCAGATTTTCATTTTCTCCATCATTAAGTCTCCTAGTCAAGTCTTCTTCATTCTTCTTCATGTCTTCAATATCCTTACATAGCCTCATGGTTAAATCTTTCATTTCATTCCTCATGTTAGTGTTCTCTTGCCTCAACTTCTCTGCAATATCTCTAAGAGTTTCCTTTTCATCATCATGTTTCTGCATTTGCTCATAAAGTTCCCTCTTCTTGTTTTGTGCTATAACCAGGTTCTCCTAAAGTCATTTAATGAATTCCTTAGCAGTCCTCAGATCATCTTCAAGTTTGATATTCTTCAATTTTTCTGCATCAAAATCTTCAAGAGCTCCTTCCAACTGTTTTCTCAAACTCTCCATCGGTACCGGTTTTAGAATCTTCCTCAACCTGTTAGGCTTTTGCAAATAGAGGACCAGGCTCTGATACCAATTATTAGATGCAATGACAATCCCAAAGACACTAAGAGGGGGGGTGAATCGATGTCTAACCGGTTTATGGAATAATTGAACTTATTTATAACTTTGTAACTCAAATTAATGTACCGGTAAACAAGTAATAATGCAACAAATAGAAATAACAGAGATAGCATAAATGCACACCATAACAGAAGATATTTTGGTGAAGAAGCTTGGTAAGGGAAAAACCTCAGTGGGATTTGTGACCCATAATATTTACTCACTGGCCAATATGAATAAATGTTACTTACAATATGGGCCTACACATGCAGGAAGGCCAACAGCCTAGAGCTCACTGCTCAATAGAAGATTCTCATTGACTACAAAATGGATAATTAAATTCAATACAATGTAATACTCAAAATAGCATCCGCAATGCTTGATTCAGTACAAGTTTAAGCTCTATCATAAACCTTAACCAAAAACATGTCGATGTATGATATTCACTCACATAGCCTATCCGCCTTATTAGAAAATATTTTCTCTATCTTCTACATAATACCATTACATAATTTCCTCTCTATGCTATATCAATATTGACCTATAAGATCTCATACATATATGAGTCTTTACAATACATCATGTTCGCTTACAAATAATTAATTACATTGCAATATAATTCACATAAACAAAACTTGTCTCATGTCGGCCTGGATGCCAGATACTTCATTGCCGGTGTAATCTGGATGTCGGTGAATGTGCCTGCCAGTGTATGATGTTTGTGTTGTCGATGAACTTGTACAACTTGTTATCGGTTGGTTGCCATCAATGACAACATCAACCATTCTCATTGAGTGTAGAATGCCAACACTGCACATGCAGGAAGGCACACTGCCTAGAGCGTATTGCTTTTCACAATGGAGTCTCACTGACTACAGAGATGTCAACCACCTCGAGATGTTTGGACTACAATCCAGAGAGAAGAACTATCAGTGATAGCATCAAACATGCCAAATTATAGTTTCAGTTAAGCTCAATACTGGAGGTCTAAAACCTCTTACATAAACCCAACTCGATCACCTATGATCGACCAAATCCTTTGCACAAATGACTATTACATTATTCGCTCCTTGCCCATCATACATGATCTATAATGAGATCTTACATACATTTACACCAACCCGAGACCTAACCAATTAGGTTGGCCACACAAATGATAATACAATAGATCCATTACATAATCCTAAAATAAAATCATAACACATGTCGGCCTAAGACCAAACAAACATCATCCAGTCAATAAAACATCTTGAAAGCACATCAGAGGATCTACCAACACGTTTCATGCAAACTGGTCCATAACCTAGATAGCACCAGACCTAAATTAGATCTACATGCACCAAAGAAATGACACCAATCTATCAAGGCACGAACACAATCACCATCAACATCCTGAATCACTTCTAGAAGCTGCATCAACACCACTTATGCATAACATCAAAGATCTTCAATAAAGCTCTGCTAGTGAAACCCTTACCAAACCAATAAAGCAAGCTTACTAGAACATAAGATAACATCCAATCATCAAGTCAATACCAGCTAATTGAAACATACTTTAGAAGCATATGAACCATCCATATAAACTTATTCCATCATCCATATCATACCAGTGAAAATCAACTAATTATCTTCCCAATCCAATCCATCTACCAGAAGCCGGTAAATAACCATAACATCAAGTGTTGACATCAATGATAAACATCAATGCAACACATAATCAATTCCATCATATGACTAACAATCCCCCCCTTTGGCATTGATGGCAACACTAGATGTGAAAAACATCCAAGTGCCAAGAAAATGCCAAACAAGTCTCCCCCAATGGAAGACCACCAACAATCTCCCATAAAATGATATAGCAATGAAGTTCTGAACCAAATCTGAAACAAAAACCAAATACCACCAAACTCCCCCTAAGGAGTGCAATCAATCTAAAAAATGAATAGCAATGGTTTTTCACATATATTCCTCCCCCTTTGATAGCAATGCCAAAGAATCAAACATAATATGAAAACTCTAAATTTCAAGGTTGACTACTCCCCCTGAGTAGTGGCATAATTTCATCAATCCGGAGCAGAAGATAGCTCTGATAATGCATACCAGACTGATGCACATCTACATCATTTAAGTCTCTACCAGAGGGGTAGAAACCCCTAATTTGTCTCTCAAATATTCAAATGATTCTCGAGACAAAGGTTTAGTGAAGATGTCTTCTATCTTCTCTTTAGTATTTACATAAACCAATCTGACTTCTTTTACTTCACCTTTTCCTTCAAAAAGTTATACTTGATTTATATGTGCTTAGTTTTAGAATGAAATATAGGATTCTTTGATATGTCAATTGTTGGCTTGATAATGATTTTGGTATTTGATGACTTTATGTGTTTTCATTGATGGCACACATATGATCTAATTGTCATAGTCATACCAGTTAAGGTAAACCAGTACTATTGAGTCATTGTAGTGTTAACCTGTATCATATGTATGAAGAAGTCTAACCAGTATGTAGATGTCTAAACCAGTATATGTAGATATGACAATCAGTTTTGATTAGTTCCAGAGTTACTAGTTTTGAGATGCAACAGATAAAGTCAAGAAGGCGCGTGGAGACAATCACCCAGTATGAATTCAAGTGAATCGGTCTGTTAATTTGAAGTCGTCAACACTTAACCGATATCGGTGTTCTAACCAATTTCCCAGTTTGTGTGATGAGTTATCACTGATTGTGATGTGTTACCATCAACCGACACTATGGTGGTGATTTGTGTCATGTTAAGGAAAATTGTCTAGATTCATTGAACGTAGGAAATTGTGTCAAGGTTCAAGAGCTGACATGAAATCTAATATCTATAAGTAGACATTGTGATGAGATATTTGATATAGAAGATGCAAGTTATGTTATGAGTTGGAGTTGATGTGATCTGTTGAAGGAATTGTAGAGTATGTCGGTGATGTAATAATGTATGTGCAAAAAAGGATCTAAACCAACAAAAGGTGCTATTCTTAGATCATTCCCACTGTTGTTCTCTAATAGCTACAACAGTAAAATCCCTTAACCAGGTAAGCTCTAACAAGCTTCATTGTATAAATCCTCTAACAAGGTGATCCATTAACTTGGATCTAAATCCTCCACTGAGGTTACCTTTAACCAGGTATAGCTCCTAACAGGGCTTAAGATCTCTAACAAGATCTGCTCCTAATAGAGCATTTGTAGACCTTAACTAGTCAATTATCTATTTCTACAAATAGTTAACTTGTGAGTTCCATCTCATCGTGGTTTTTCCTAGTTGGGTTTTCCACATATAAATATTTGTGTTATGGTGAATTTTTTGATTGTGGTGAATGCTTTTATAACACTTTGGATTATATGCAAAGTCATTGGTAAACTAGTTAAGTGTTTTTACTTGTTTGCAATTAAAGTGTTACTGTTTTTGCTTTCATTGATTCACCCCCCCCCCCCCCCCCTCTTAGTCTTTATAAGTTTATCAATTGGTATCAAAGCCTAACTTCCTTAAGTATTAACCGCTTGGAAGAAAATCCTAAAGCCATTATGGGGGATATGAGTTATAGAAAGATGGCTAGAGAACTTGGTGAAACTAGGGATGAGCTAGAAACCCTGAGAGGCAAATTCAAGGCTTCACAAGCAAAAAGGAAAGAACTGATTGAGCAATTATTAGAGATCTCTGACAATAGATCTTCAGATGAGGTGAACATTGATGTACTGGTTGAGGAAGTGGAGAAACTGAATGATGAGAAACTTAACCTAAGGAGAGAACTTGAAGCCCTTACAATTCGTATGAGTCAAGAACTTGAAGCTAGGAGGGCAATTGAAGACCAAATCAAAGAGAAAGATCATGAAATCCTTAAGATCAATAAGGAGAATGCAACTTTGTATGAACACTGGCATGAGGAGAAAGAAGAGAAAGACAAAATCAAAGCAGATCTTGAAATAGCAATGTCTCTTAGAGAGACTCTTATGAAGCAAAATGAAGATTTTACTAAAGAGCTTACAAAAACCAATGAGAAGCTTGATAAATTCAACAAGAGCTCCTTTATGCTAGATGAACAGATCCAATCTCAAAGGATGAAAGGTGATACATCTAGGTTAGGATATAATACATCTAAGAAGGGTGAATCTTTCAGTACCAAGAGCAACATGCATGAAGGTAAAACTGCTCCTAAGGCTCAAAAGCCTACTGGTAAGAAAGCTTACAAACATGTTTGCTTTAACTATCATAAACCAGGACATACTGTTAATGTTTGTAGAAGCAAATCTAATGCTAATATTGGTTATAGACCTAATACTAGGTATGTGCCTAGAATATTTGAAGGTTATTGTTATACTTGCAACATGTATGGGCATAGATCAGTTGAATGCAGATATGGAGCAAAAAATATTGCACTTCACATGAACCCAGGACCTATTAGGGACTGGAGAAGAAATTTCATTGACCAAAGGAACACAAATTGGCAAAGACCCTATGTTAATTGGTCTAGTCCTTATGAGATGGAAAAGAGAGTCAATGTGACTTTGTTCAATTTGCAACAATTTTGGACATGTGGCTATGAACTGCAGAAGAAGAACAGGTAGAGGCAATGTAGGACCTTGGAGAGCATTTGGAATTGTCTGCTATCATTGTCATAAACTGAGACACATTGCAAAGTTTTCCAGAACAAAGAAGATCCAATCGATGAATCATCTTGCAGATCGGAAAGGGAAACAAAAGGTTGATGTTGAAGAAACTAGAGATGAGATGAATAGGATCTAGAAAAAGAAAAGTGAGGACAAGCCATCGGAGGAACCAAATACTTCACCTAGTGTGGAGAATCCCACACTGACAAACTGAGCTTCTCAACAAGCTTAGGGGGAGCATATTGGTAAATCCATTTTTGGACCCCTTGGAGAAAGAATGATAAGTAAAGTTTGTATTTTGAGTTGGAATATGAGAGTTTTGATATTGCTATCAATTGATCAATTAGTTAGTATACCTACCAATAAAAGCATATATGTCAAGTGGTAATTAGGGATTCTCAACCTATTGGTAGTGCAATTAATGGAGTGGGTAAAGTTAATAAAAAGTAGTTTCACTAAGTCATTTTATCCTATTGCATTCGAAGAACATTTTGTAAGTATTTGCAAAGTGAAACAGAGCATTCCCAACAGATTGTGAATGGATTCAATGAACCGAGTGAGAAGTTGGATCGGATTTGAAGCAAAGAAAAGTGAATCAAGTGTGGAAGAGCAACCGAAAACCCTAGCAATGCAAAGGAAACAAGGTATTTGGTCGATCTCCTCTCTTGAATTAAAGTTATTAGGAATGTCATCATTATCTACATTGTCAAAGAGTCTTTTTATCACTGCTGAAGCCATTGAGTCAATGGGGTCAGACAAGATAGAATCGTATGATGCATTATTGCAGGTACCCCAAGGAGTTTTGATTAAAGGTGATCTGTCCAGTTACATAGATTGAAAGATTGAAGACTTAGTTTCATTAGCAATCTATTCCCAGTTGAAATCTTTGTGCAACAAGAACAGGAAGATTAAACCTAAATACATCAAGGTTTATGAGAAAGGTTTTCATAATGTAGTTTATTTTCTTGAGGATTTTGAGGAAGAACATGTCAGGACTATTCTCAGTCATGTCCATCGAGGAAACATGTATTTAGATAGGTCACATACTATCACTAAGGAGGTTATTCATGTTGTGACCAAATTCTATCAAAATGGTGAAGTTCCCAAGTTGAGGAAAATTTCACAGAATACTGTCATTGAACTGACAAAGACCACTTGTGATAGTCATGCTATGTATGTCAGTAACATTGAAGATGAAGCAGTCAAATATGCTACAATGGTTATCGGTTATAGAATATTTCATTCTAGCCGAATGAATAGTGTGCCATCAGCTGCCATACATGTTGCCTATCAGATGATAGAGGAAGATGCAAATTATGATCTATGTGAGGCAATGCAGAGTCAGCTAATGTTGAATCTGGAATCAATCAAGAAGGACAACAATCAGAAGTTCAAGTTTGGACAACTTTTGATCGGTTTGTTTTTCTATTTTCAAAATTTTATTCCTGGTATTGGAGATATTCAATGGTCAAATGATACACCTGTCTCAACCCAAATTAAGAATAGTATAAAGGTTGTCAAGAACACATTTCCAATTTCTATGAATAGGTATTTTAGTGAATTTCAGAAGAAGATGAGTATGAGAATGAGATTATCAGATGATGTAGTCAAACATTTTGAGAATGATATATGTTTCACAGTGACCACCGATTTCTACCTAATGGAGGCTGTAGAACCGAGAGAAGAAGAAATGGAGCAAATGAGCTATGAAGTCAACTATGACTTCTTGATTGGTTATGCCAACAACCTCTTGGCATCACCTAAGGACAAAATGAAGAAGAGACTGGGTACATATAAATAATTGCACAGGCACAAACCAGTAGTGTGAAAGGGAAAAAGAAGAAAGATGATCAAGCAGCTTCTGTGTCAACTGGTACAAGAGTAACAAGGAGTGTTGAAACCAAGAAGGAACCGGAGCCTAAGGTATATACAAAAAACCCAGCTGCCACTGGGAAGAGAGGCAGATATCTTATTCTACAAGAAGAATCTGAGGAAACAAAGTTCGAGGAAGAAAAGAAGAAGCTAAAGGGAACTAGTAAGAAATCTAAACCAGTAGGCGAAATCCCTAAACCCAATATGCTTATTGATATTACATCTCAAACCAATGAGTCATTTTGAGAGGACTCTAAAAAAATTAAAAAGAAAGTAATTTAGTAATGTAAAGGATTATTTTGATTCTTTTGATGAGACTCAGAAACAATAAGTGGTACAAGAGGTAATTAATTACCTATGTCAATATAACCAGTTACCACATGAAATTCAGAAGGAAAATTCTGATTTTTTGAATTTAATTTTGGAAAATAAATGGAAGATGATCATTGATCAAGATCAAGAGATTGTAGATTGAATTTTTACTCAATACTTTTCTAAATTGTCTCATGAAGAATTATTAGCAATGCTTGCTAAAAACAAAGGACAATTTAATTCAAGAACAAGGAGACTGCGACTATTGTAAGGAAAAATTAAGGAAGTAGAAGATGATACTCATCAAGATGCTAAATTTATTCAGAAGATAAATGAACAATTGAAAATTATCACAATAAACCTGATTAGACTAATATCAGAGCTCCACCGGAACTGGATATTGAAAAAATGGTTTTACCAGATGAAGTTTACACTGCCAAGGATAAGCGTGACACTATTTCACCACCTGTCATATTCCTTGTTGATGAAATTGAAGATACTATTAATACAACTGGTACCAATAATGAACCGGTTAAGGAAAAAGAATAGGAACCAGATATGGTTAAGGAACAAAAAGCAGAGGAAGCACCTAAAGAGGGGAAAATAGATTTGAAGGTCAAATGATCAAAACATAACGAAATAAACATGCAAAATGCTAAAATATCATTAAAAGACCATTTCACCTTGCTATTTTACTTTCTCCTTCGGATTGAGCTTGATGAAGTGAAGGTGCCCCTTGATAATGCTCCACTTGATGTGCTCCTTTGATTGCTAGATGTGGATAGCTCTCCAATGTTGTGCACAAATGGAATGGATTTGAAAAATGATAAGAATGAGATGATCAAGTTGCCAAGATGATTTCCTGGGCTCAAAAGGGTAGCATAAACTTACTGGATTTCAAGATGTTTTGAATGAAGGGATGGAGCCCTATTTTATAGGAAGAGGAGAGGAAAACGGATGGCTAGGATGAATTCGAGATGAAGGGCTAAGATTTACTTGTGAGCTCACACAAGGTCCAAGAGAGGGTGTGGAGACCAAGAAATATGCCTTAAAGGCATTTCGTATCTCCACACTCCACAAGATGCATTGGATGAATTAAAAATTCTCCAAAAAAGGATATCATGGGGATTGGAGGAATAAAAAGGAATTAAAAATTCCTTGGGAGAGGGGATGCCTAGAGGAATGTGTGATTTCGAAAATCTTACATTCACCTAGGAAAAGAGCATTTAAAGCTAGTGGCTGGATGAAAAGGACAAAGAGTTGACTTTGTGGCTAATCATGTTGATTAACCATTAACGACTCATTAGAAGGGGGATTAGAGGAAATGTTAGGTGAGATTAATATTTGTAGGAGAATTTGACTAGGAGAGAGAATGAGTGGAGGGAATAAAAAAATTAGAAGAATAATGTTAAGTGAGTTTAGGGAGTTTCTAGAAGAATGAATTAAGAAGATGATTTGTAGGAATCATGTAGGTTAACTAATTAATTGAAATTAATTAGCTAAGAGGAAGATTTGTGAGGATTTGATTTTTTTTAGAAGAATAAAGAAAGGGATTGATTTATTAAATAAATCAATCATATGCTATAGTGACAATATTAATTATATTTAATTAATATTGAGAGGAATTTGAATTAACATAATTAATTAATTAATCATGCAAGGAATTAAAAATAATTAAAATAATTATTTTTAAGTGTCTACAACACCAACTACTAAACAAAGTGTGGACATGTAACCACCACCGGTAAAAGAACATAATGTTGAATGCCAACTGCCACCAGTCATTACACCAGCATAGAAGGAACAGATAGAGACAGGGAAATATAAACCAAAGAAGAAGGCAAAAGAGAAAAAGGATAAAGAGAAGAAAACAGAGAAGAAGAAGAAGAAAATAATAGTTGAGGATGATGATGATGACTCAATCAACATTAAAGGTCCTATAGATATGGATATTTTGAGTGCCTCTGAATTAATGGAGGTTGCTACTACTATGCAATACCAAGCACATAATAAGAGGTTGAAAGAGAAGAAACGAGAAGTAGAGACCATTCAAACTGCTGTTGACATTTTGTAAAGTCTCCTACCAGAGACTGATATAGATAATCTATCTACCCCTATTGCTAAGCTTGGATAGTTAGTTGTTGATGCCAGTGAACAACTAAAATCACTTGAAGAGTCAGCTCATGCTTGGATAGTTAGTTCCTCATCTGGTCACCATTTGGTCTTGGATGCATGTGTGGTACAAGATTGTTTTCTCCATATCTGCGCTCAACAAATATATGTCCATACATTCCATATGTGAAGCAATGACCTTCAAATTTCTTGGACACATACCTAGAATTAGTATTGTAACTTGCATTTCTGTTAGGTTTGTCTCTACAAACATTTGCAGTGTGACCAGGTTTATGGCAAACAAAACAAACAGGTTTAAAGACCTTCTTATCGATAGGCTAATTGACCTTAGGAGCAAATTTGTTCTTAGGATTGTTTCTCTTGGTATCGGAGGATTCACCTTTTTCAATTGTGTGAAACCCAAGTCCAAAGATATCACCCTTCATTCTTTGTGATTGAATTTGTTCTTCCAGCATGGTAGAAATTTTGCTGAACTTCTCCAATTTCTCATTGGCTTCAGTAAGTTGTTTGGTGAGATCTTCATTATGCTTTGACAGGTTCTCTCTCAGAGATGATGCCAGTTCAAGATCTAGCTGTAGGTTCTCCTTTTCTTCTCTTTCAGCAATCAAATGCTCATGCATAGTGACACTTTCTCATTTGATCTTTGTAATCTCTTGATCTCTTTCCTTGATAAGATCTCCAGCAGCTCTTCTGGCTTCCAGTTCTTGACTCATGCGGATAGTGAGACCTTCTATCTCTCTCCTCAGATTCAGTTTCTCACCGTTTAACTTTTCAAATTCTCTTGCTAAAGCATCAATATTGGCTTCATCTAAAGAAGTATTATTGGATATCTCTAATAATTGTTCAGTTAGCTCTCTCCTTTTGACTTGTGAAGCTTTTAGTTTGACCCTAAGGGTTTCAAGTTCATTTTTGCTAGCTTCTAGTTCTCTAGCCATCTCGAAGTAGCTCATGTCCCCCATGGTGGTTTCAAGGCTCCCTTCTAAGCGATTACACTTTAAATAAGCTAGGCTCTAATACCAATTGATGGAATTGAAAAGAACTGAGAGGAGGGGGTGAATCAATGACACCAAACATAAAACTACTTCAAACACTAACCGGTAGATGAACTTAACAAAGCTTTTAAACACAATGCATGCAATCCAAAATGATATAACAACATCCACAAAATGTAAAGCATCTACCATAACACAAGTGTGTGTATGTGGAAAACCCAAATAGGTAAAAACCACGGTGAGATGGAACTCACAAGTTAACTATTTGTAGTAATAGATAACTGACCGGTTAAGGTGTACAAAGTGCTCTGCTAGGAGTGAATCTTGTTAGAGATCCCAAAGCTTGATTAGAAGCTTGTACCCTATTAGGAGTAACCTTGGTGGAGGATTTCTGAATCCAAACTAATGGTTCACCCTGTTAAAGGATTTACACATTGAAGCTTGTTAGAGCTTACCCGGTTAGGGGATTTGATTTTGTTGTAATTGTTAGAAAAGAACAAGAATGGTTTGATCTATTCTGAGTAGCACAATACTTGCATAATCAGATCCTTCTAAACATATTCAACACTGCTCTTCTCCATACTCTGCAACTTAACTCTTTTTCCTTTCACACATAACATAACACTTTTCACTCTTTTAAATAATTCATTGTGATGTCAATATATAGACCTTATGATTTCATGTCAGCCTTAAGAAATCATAACAAAATTTCCTAGGTGCAGTGTATCTGGACAAGTGATCATAACTCATCACAAAAATTGCCGCCAAGCAGTCGGTGCAAGTAACTCATCATGAAATGTGGTAACTCATCAAAAAATTACCAAATACCAGTTGGAACAATCAAATATCGGTTTGAATAAAACATATTGTAAAGCGGAAAATCGCGATCGAACCCTAGTTGCTCTCCCCTCTTCCAACTCCAAGAAGAGAGAAGGGAGATCACTAGGGTTGATGGTTTTCACTTAAGGGAGAGACTTTACATTCAAAAGAGGGGTTGAAACCCACAAGATCCAATCCCACACAATGCAAGATTGGATGCTAAATGCGTTTCAAGGGTTAAGACAGCAAGGCTACCCTCTTTTGTAAAGAATGTTGATAGAAGAATTAAGCTAGGAATGCATAGAAAGTGACAAAGATTCACTTATAAACTGAGATAGGGATATAGGATGAAGTTGCGGACCTGGAATTAGCAGTAAAATGTCAATACGGCGTTGTCCTACAAATTTGAGTAGAAGTTGTCAGGACGATGGCGCCCGAGCGCCACGGTCCTCCGAAAAATCTGCGAAACGAAGGAGGATCTGTTCGTCTCTGCACAAGGATTCCAGATCTTCAATTTCAGCCGCGTACCTGCAACCTACACACAGAAAAGCGAAGACGATTCGGGGGTTAGGGATTAGGGGTTTGCCCTTAGGTCAAACCCCGGTTTTGGAATTAACCAAGAAATGAGAAATTGTTGTAAATGTAATGTAAAACAAGTACTAATACCTTGTTGTAAGGATGTTTGTATCCTTATGTGCGAAGGTATAGATGTTGTTGTTTGTTGTATGTTGTATGTTGTATGTTGTATGTAGCATGTAGTATGTGATCTCCTCCTCAATGGTTGAATCCTTGTCTTGAATGCAACACTTAGCCTTGAATGGAGACTTGAAATGATCAATTACTTGAAGGAATGCTTGAATGCTTGAATGCTTGAGTATAGTTTCCACGCTTTTTCCATCATATCGAATGAAAGAGGAATATGTAGTTTATATACTTGTCATTTAGGGCTGATAGACTGATTTTCCCGACCTTAGGCCGACCAGGAAAGATAATTTCCAATTTGCAAACAAAAAGACCCGAAGTCCAAAAGAGACCGGGCCCAAAATAGGACCCAGGGACCAGGGCACTGGGCGCTCTGGTCCCACCTCCCGGGACAGCAGGGTGCAAGGAGGGATCAGGCAGGGTGCTGGAAAAATGCAGTTTTTGATGTTGTGGACAAGTTTCGGGGTCTCCATTCAGGTTGCGTGTTGCGTCACCATCGTGAAGACCCAAATGCGGTCGAAATTGCAAGTGTCGCAATTTTAGGACGCTACATTTAGCCCCCACTTTAGCGGGAGTATAAGCGTACGCTCATACTTCCGGTAAAGTACAAGGAAACAACATTGAAAGACTGTCACCACGTCAAGGAGGCAAGATACACCAAGCCCCCAGTGGAATAAGGATCTTATGACTTCGATTGACAAAGTAAAAGGGAAGATCACGAGGGAGAACCATGACTGTCAGTAGTAAGGTTCCCTCACTATGAGTCATGCAAGAAAGATATCAAAAAATTTCAAGGCAAGGTTAAATTTGCCAAGAAATTTTCAAGTATCTTGAAAAGATATGAACAGGATGTATGCGCCCCTACATTAAAGCGATCGCACATGCCTCACCGGGGGTGATTGCTTTAAGGTAGTGATACATATAAGCAATGAGAAAGGAGCACGTTATCACAAGGATTTAGCCCCCAAGTGTGAGATAAGCCCAAGGATAATAGACACAAAGCACAAGGTGAGTTCGCTTTCCTCGGGGTCAGTATGTTGTATGATAATTCATGTATATCATATGTATGTATGCATAATTGTTCTTCATTCCCCAATCAAGGAAGGTCACCTAGAAGAAGGGAACACATGCGTCTTTTGAGTCAACATGAGAGAGATCGAGAGATCTCAATGCTTTGCATCGTCCTCAAGTAGACAACACTAAGGACAACAAATAGAAGAATGAGAATAACATATAGAAGAAGTAACAAAAGAGAGGGGAAGAGAATCTGCTATGCTAATGAAACTGGTCTAGCATGTCATCTACCCCCCGATCTTGCTGATCAATGTTTCGGGAAGGTAGGGAACATGCTAGAGGAGGAACATCCAACACAGCAGATGGAGCTATCACAAGATCCAAACAAGGGCTATGTTCATGTTCCGAGCCACGTTGTTCTTGTCTAGGAGCTAGGATAAGTGCTTTAGAAAATTCATTAGATAAATGGTTATCAACATCAACAAGTTCATATTCACTATCAGAATGAATAGGAGTAACATTTGCATCATGAATAACATTTTCATCTATATCATCATCAAGATTTATAAAAATAGGATCTTCAACTCGCACAGGATCAAGACCATCATGCATCTTATGTTTAGGAGATTTCGTCTCAATCGTCGGCTGAGGAGAAAATGGAATAATGCTTGTTGAAGGTGTTTTTGGAGATTGCGAAGTTTGAGAAGCAGCTGCTTGAGCTCTAAGACGACGCTTTCGTCGGCGTTCACGTGCAGAATGATTTCGTCTAGTCTTAGTAGGAAGATTAGGAGATTGAAGAGGAGGAATGTTCTCATCCTTATCACTTGGGTGTTTAGGTTGTGGTCTCTTAGGTTGGATAATAGGAGAAGAGGAAGGTCTCTTCTCTCCATAAGAGGAAGGACGAGGAACTGCTCCATATAAAGGAGGAATTTTTGGTTTAGGAAGAAGACCAAGTCCATCATGATGAGGAGGTATAGGTCTACTTTTAGGAAGTTTATCAGATATAGGCATAGTCACATCCATAGGGATGGGTTGGGAATCTTCTTGAGGAAAGACATTAGTTTTATCTTTCAAAGGAAGAACTTCCTTCTCAAGAATGATAGGAATGTCAATTTTGGGTGTTCTAGGTTCACTTAGAGATAGGATCATGTCTTTTTTCCACTTTTGATAAGATTTAAAAAGATGATCACTTCGCGGAGGAAGAGATTGGAATTGTTTAGGCCAAAAATAATCAATAGGAACACTAGAGGTTCTTTCAGCTGGTTTAAAGAGACTATGATTGACAGTAACAACTTCACCATTATGGGGAAATTTCAAACACTTGTGAATAGGAGAAGCAATAGATTTCATGGAAGATAGCCAAGGATAGCCAAGCTTCACACGAAATTGTTCGGAAGATGGAATAATAGCAAAGTTCACATCAAGGGATTTGTTACGGACCTCAATAGGTAATGTAATAGAACCAATTGCAGGAGAAGAAAATGCATCAAATAGTTTCACAACCACATCTGTTTTGTCATAGATCACTTGATTCAATTGCAAAGTAAAAAGAAATTCTTCAGAAATGACATTAACCATGCACGAGGGATCAATAAGCACTCCACGGCAAGGTGTGTTTTTGACTTTTGCAACTATATATAAAGGACCATCAGGTGCCCTGATAGTTTCACTGGAATCAAATGTAATGGAAGGTTCTTTAGGGATTTTCTGTTGCTCCACAAAGTTAATCACATTCGGAGTCATAGACACAAGATCATCAGGTGAGACAGAGGAATCAATAGTATCAATCGCATTAGAGGTATGAGAAGGTAATGGATCAGTGAAAATCTGAAGATTTTGGTTAGGAGGAGCTACAGATGTATTGCCTTTATCATTCACTCCAGAAACAGAGATAGTATTATTATCAATCAAATCTTGAATTTTCCCCTTTAAAGCAAAACATTTTTCAGTATCATGCCCAGGTTGACGATGAAATTGACAAAAAGCTTTGTTATCAAAATAAGGTGAAGTAATCTTCGCAGGATCTATTTGCCTTATAGGAGGAAGAGTAAGCACATTTTGTTCCAATAACTTATTCATAATACTATGCAATGATTCATTCAAAGGAGTAAACTTTCTTTCTTTCTTGAAAAACTTAGAAATAGGAGACACACCTGATGCTGCATTCACATTGTTGTTGATGATGTTTTCGTTGAATTTAATGGACTCTCTGTTCGGTTTAAACTTCCCAAATGGTTGTTGACTACTATCACCCTTATCACTCGGAGCCATAGGATGTGATTGTTCCATTTGACTCACAGTCAGTTGATAATTGTGAAGAGTTGTGCACAACTGTTGGAAAGAAGTAAACTCAGAAAACAGGAGTTTTTCTCTAATGTCTTTTTGTAAATTAGAAATAAAGATTCTTTGAATATCATTGTCAGGCACTGGAAAAGAAATTTGAGCATACAAATGCTTATATCTACCAATGAAATTAGTCACTTTGTCTTTAACACCTTGTTTACAATGCATTAAATCAATCAAAGTAACTTTAGGACTTATATTGTTTTGAAATTGTTGAATGAAAGCATTTGCAAGTTGTTCAAAAGAAGTAATAGAATAGGAAGGCAACGAGCAATACCATTGTAGGGCTTTGTCTCTTAATGTTCTAGTAAACAATTTTGCAAGCAACCTTTGGTCATAAGCAAAATCAGTACATATTGTTTGAAAAGTCTTAACATGTGTTAGAGGATCACCCTTACCATTATAAAGCTCCAAATGCGGAATTTCAACATGTTTAGGGGGGATAGCTCGAACAATGTCAAGAGAAAGTGGGCTCGCAACGTCAAATGTGGGCACACTAAACTTAGATTGATTCATAGAGGCAATTTGTTGCTGTAAAGAAGAGACAGTTTGTGCAAGATTGTTAATGGTCGCTTCAGTCGAAGAATTCATATTAGACGTGTTAGATTGTGATGGAGGTGTTATGTTATTGAAAGAAGGTAGAGAGTAAGGTGGTGGGACACTATGATAGTTAGTCATAGGAGATGATTGGATAGGAGGAACACTACAAGGAGGAATGGAATGGTTAAATGAATTGCCTCCTTGCGTCATGTTCATTTGTGAAGATATAATAGGAACACTCACTGAAGGAATGAATGAAGAAGTCGGATTGAATGAAGGAAGAGGGTTAATTGAAGAAGAGGGATTGCCCCCATGACTGGTGATCATAGGAGGAATGTCTTGTGTTGAAGTAGTCATTATATTTGATGTAAAAGTAGGTATGCTAGCAATAGGAGTTGTCAAAGGAATAGAATGATTGTCTTGAGTAGGAGGTTGTGTATAACCTAAGGTTTCGGCACAACTCTTCATAGGCATCACATTTGAATCCACAATGTGTGCAATACCACGCAAAATATCAATTCCATTCTTATCACTTTGAAGCATACGTTTTAGACCCTCAATTAAAGGAAGAGCTTGACTATCAGGGTATTCTTGAGACATCCACTGTCGAAAATCGTCAAATTGGTTATCCAATTTTGAAAGTTGTTCTACAGAAACCTCATGGAGAGCTTCTTCATCATTAAGAGGATTAGAGGAATTACCCATGTCCTCGTTAAAAAGACCATTCAAATTAGGTTCCATCTCCTCAGTAATTAAACCTTGGAAAGACTTAATTCTAAGGCTTCGTCTAACGGGAATAGTGTAAGTAGGGCTTATTGTTGTAAAACTCATGCACTAAAGAAAGAGAGAAGATTTTGAATTTTTAAAGGTAGCAAATTTCAGTAAAACCAGCCAATATTCCAGATTTAAGCTGTTAAATACAATCAGGACAATCTCCCGAAATTTCGGAAAAAATGTCCGGGACCGTGGCGCTCGGAGTGCACATAGTCCTCGCAACTTTTTTCGAAATTTGCAGGGATGAAAGTTATGATGATTTTACAGCTAACCTGAAAAAATTGAGTGATTTTACGATCTGTAGATAGGCCAAATTAAAGTTGCAATCTCAAAATTGAACCCTACCAAGATTGTCGAAAAATGCAAAATTTGAATTTTGAAAAAGAGAGGGAAACTGAAATTTTGAATTTTATGATTTTAGAGGGAATACCAAAAGCAATGCAAGTTTTGAAATTTGAACATTGACTCAATTTCACGCCAAATTCAATTCTGAAAGCGGAAATCAAAGTTGTTGTAATTAAGCACTTAATTTCAAAAGTCACAAATTGCAAAAATTTGAATGAATTACTGAAATTTCGAATGAATGATAACACACTTTTCAGATTTAGGACAGTAAGAAACACAATTTTGACACAAATTTCAATTTCAACAATTTTTGAATGATTAGAAGCCTTAATCCAAGCAATCGCTAGACCAACTTTGACTGTAATTTTGAAGGTGTTAAAATTGATAAAATCAGCCAAAATTCTGGATTTTAGCAGAAAAATACAGTAAGATCTCGCTCCCGAAATTTTGAAAAAAATGTCGGGGACGATGGCGCTCGGAGTGCACACGGTCCTCGCAACTTTTTTCCAAATTTTCAGGGATGAAAGACATTATGATTTTATTGCGGAATCCAAAGTTACAGCTGATTTGGAGATGTTTTGATTAGTGAAATTGTCGGACAAAGGTTGAATCAAGAGGGTTTCAAAAATTAGGGTTTTGACACTTAACCACTTAATTTTCAAAATTAAAGCACAAATATGAATTGATAATTTGTAATAGAAGGGCAGATCTGAAACAAGCATCAACAATTAAACATTTCACAAGTTTAATTACTAAAAAGAAAATTTAGGGTTTTTATGCAATTAACCTCTAAAATTTTGCAAAAGATCAAACATGGAAATGTAATCAAGGAATCCAATTTTTAGATCTAATTAAGAATAATCAGAAAGGATGTTCACGTCGGGTTCACCAAAATGTAAAGCGGAAAATCGCGATCGAACCCTAGTTGCTCTCCCCTCTTCCAACTCCAAGGAGAGAGAAGGGAGATCACTAGGGTTGATGGTTTTCACTTAAGGGAGAGACTTTACATTCAAAAGAGGGGTTGAAACCCACAAGATCCAATCCCACACAATGCAAGATTGGATGCTAAATGCGTTTCAAGGGTTAAGACAGCAAGGCTACCCTCTTTTGTAAAGAATGTTGATAGAAGAATTAAGCTAGGAATGCATAGAAAGTGACAAAGATTCGCTTATAAACTAAGATAGGGATATAAGATGAAGCTGGGGACCTGGAATTAGCAGTAAAATGTCGATACGGCGCTGTCCTGCAAATTTGAGCAGAAGTTGTTGGGACAATGGCGCCCGAGCGCCACGGTCCTCCGAAAAATCCACGAAACGAAGGAGGATCTGTTCGTCTCTGCACAAGGATTCCAGATCTTCAATTTCAGTCGCGTACCTGCAACCTACACACAGAAAAGAGAAGACGATTGGGGGGTTAGGGATTAGGGGTTTGCCCTTAGGTCAAACCCCGGTTTTGGAATTAACCAAGAAATGAGAAATTGCTGTAAATGTAATGTAAAACAAGTACTAATACCTTGTTGTAAGGATGTTTGTATCCTTATGTGCGAAGGTATAGATGTTGTTGTTTGTTGTATGTTGTATGTTGTATGTAGCATGTAGTATGTGATCTCCTCCTCAATGGTTGAATCCTTGTCTTGAATGCAACACTTAGCCTTGAATGGAGACTTGAAATGATCAATTACTTGAAGGAATGCTTGAATGCTTGAATGCTTGAGTATAGTTTCCATGCTTTTTCCATCATATCGAATGAAAGAGGAATATGTAGTTTATATACTTGTCATTTAGGGCTGATAGACTGATTTTCCCGACCTTAGGCCGACCAGGAAAGATAATTTCCAATTTGCAAACAAAAAGACCCGAAGTCCAAAAGAGACCGGGCCCAAAATAGGACCCAGGGACCAGGGCGCTAGGCGCCATGGTCCTGGGGGACCAGGGCGCTAGGCGCCCTGGTCCTGAAGGACTAGGGTGCTGGGCGCTCTGGTCCCACCTCCCGGGACAGCAGGGTGCAAGGAGAGATTAGGCAGGGTGCTGGAAAAATGCAGTTTTTGATGTTGTGGACAAGTTTCGGGGTCTCCATTCAGGTTGCGTGTTGCGTCGCCATCGTGAAGACCCAAATGCGATCGAAATTGCAAGTGTCGCAATTTTAGGACGCTACACATATGAACCGTTGTCCTTAAATCTCCACTTGATCTCCATCTTGATCTTCATCTTGATGCCGACTTAGTATAATCACAGACTATCTCTTATGCACATACCGGTTGACACAAAGTACCGGTTAGAGATAAACCTCTTAGTATAACCTCTAACATACCGGTTGACAGAGTAAACAATTGAAATTACATCGGTAGTCAATATAATCATTTGTGTGTGTGAGAGTGTTTCATCAATGACAACAAATGATGAATACATTACAATCATCATCAAGCAAACACACAAAATTTATAAATTAAAATAAAGATCCTATGTAAAATATTAGAATGCTACAAAATACCCTAATTCACACTGGTTACAACCCAACATAACTTTTGAAATTATTCCATGACAAGTCACCTATTAATGCAATGGCTAACTAGGATCCAAACTATTAGACTATGGGATACAAGATTATATAATCTAGAAATGCATATTTGTAACATTAGCAAGGTAGGGAGATATAAGATACATACAAAATACATAACTATAAATTTCCCTTAGAAATATATTATATGCAAAATACAAATTAATAAAACATTTTGATCCAATTCTAATTGCTTTTGTGCGTCTCTCAACTCACCTAAGACCCAAATCAAATCTACATGTACAAAAATAGAATCATTCACACAAATCATGATCACACTAGTTAAACTAAATTCAAATTGAATTTCATCTCAAACATATTTAAAAAGTAAAAATCAATTCATATCAATAGATTAGATTGCAAATATTCCAACTCAATCACATTCATCATAACTCATTAAATAAATCCAGATGACAAAATATACATTATTTCATTCATTTTTTAAAATATATTTCAATCTCAATTATTAAATTTACTTAAAATCTAATTACTATATAATTCATTTAAAATTGCAAAGGTACACTTTCTTTCCCTGCAAATATATAAACATATCATTAAAAAATGGAAAATTTCAACAAACACATCTAATTTTTGGTGTCCCTAACAATCTACATATTCATTTTGATATTTTTTATGCTCTCAAAATATAAAATATCATACCACATTACGACATCATTGATTATGACCCACAATTTTTACGAGGCTTACAAATATTATTTAAAGTCAAGTGTAACGATTTGTGAAATAATAATTTAAATATCGATAAAAACAAGAATTCAATGGGAGCTCGTGAGGAATATTCTCCTTCAAGATATCTCTTGATGGGACCATAAATTGGACGAACATAATTTATACAAGTTGTAGGGGGGAGAGCCTCACATGGTATGTGGTATCCTATTTGGTATATAAGTTGATCAGTTGGCATCTGACAATAAATATATTTTAAATTTAAAAATATTAAAATTAAAATTGAAAAAAATTATATTTGAAAAGGATGTGTAGGATTAAAGTTTGACTTTACAAATTATAAAAAAATATTTAATGTTCTATCAAGATAGATGGCAAGATATGACATAAATAGATCTAGTTGTTGATATCTTAAATTAAGATAAAGTGTACATTTTCTATGATGGAAGATCTAGAGCTCATATTACAATGTATAGTTTATATATAAAAGAGGATCATATTAATTGTCTCAAGTACATATGAAAATATAAAGCAGTTGTATATTAATTTTCTCAAATGCATATGGGGTTGTTACATATAAAAACAAAAGAGAGTAAAACAAATAAATAATCTTTCAATGAAAAATAGATTATCAAGGGTCCCATGAAATAAACTTTAGTACCCTATACCTTGTGATGAATATAACATCTTCAAGTCATATTTGTCCAACTACTAGTCATTTTAGCCTTGAATGGCTAGTAAGAATTACATCAAATATTTAAGGCTCACCAGTCAAGCCATCAAAATGTTTTGAATGAAAAAAATGCTTACCAAACAATCAATCAAATGTGTGACCATAATTCAAAGATTTTAAAATCATAATGTGTGTCTATTGATTCTTCTATCTATCATGCTTTAATCCTCCCAATTGAATATCATCTAATCAAATGAAAGTGTAGAGATCAATGGCACTTCAGTTATGAGAATGCTACAAATGCATTATTTTATCTACTCCAATTTTTAAAATTATCATCAAGTTGTCATTTCCTTTAGAGTCTACTATCTACCAATATGAATTCAGATTACACTAGTAACAACTTTATCAACTATAAGTTTATATTATATTATTATTTCATTTTTATGACTTATATTTCTTTCATTTCATGTTCATAATTGCTTCTAAATGTTGTATCTATCACAAGAATAGATTATCTACAAATACTATATATATTGTAAGTGATATATAACTATAATTTTAAACTATTTATTCATTTTCAATAAATATGCTATAACACCTTTTTTAAATATCTCATGGGATATCGAATATAATAACAAATATATAACTCTATCTGTTCAAATTTCAACTAATAGTAAACAAAAAAATGAAATCATGCAAATAACCATAGAAGCACTAGAATGATTAATATTAGTTAGAAAACTAAAAAATATTAATTATTTAGGCATTTCCAATAGACCAAAAAGACTTAGATGACAAAATACAATATAGTAAACATCAATTGCCATAATGACAACATAAATAATTGATCAAAGTCATCTGATCATGCAATCTCAATCTCTTCATCACAATGTCATCACAAATAGTCCTCCTTTACCAGTTCAATCACTATTCTTGATCTGCATCAGTTATGCCAATCATGCCAACAAACCCATGTTGCGAATCCTCGTGAGGGACGCTGGCTCATTGCCAACAATCCCCCTCCCAGCATCACTCGTTACGGCTTGTGTGATTCAAACCTGTGACCAAGCTCTGATGCCACTTGTTACAAGCTAGGGTTGCCATTGCACCAAAAGATCGACCTGTCAATGCTCGATACAACCACTAGACTTATAGAATCCACTGGAGGCTATTAAACCATGTCGTGAATCCCTATGAGGGATGCTGGCCCATTGCCAAAACTATGTGTTAACTGCAACAGATTATTTCACAAAATGGGTGGAGGCTATTCTTGTCAAGCATGCTACGTCGAAGGTAGTATGTGATTTCATAAAGGAGAATATTGTTAGTAGATCAGATGGTGTTCTGAGCAAGATAGTAGAAGATAATTCTACTTATTTCTCATCCTCTGAGATTACTCAATTTTGTTTTGAGTATCATATTACTCTAGCTCATTCTTCAAATTATTATCTGCAAGGTAATGGTCAAGCAGAATCAAGTAAAAAAAACTTGATTACTATTATCAAGAAACTAGTTGATGAAAATTAGCGCCTGTGGCATAAAGCATTGATTGATGCATTATAGGCAGATAGGATTACTCCAAAGAGGACTATTGGGTTATCACCTTTTCAACTTCTTTATGGTACTAATGCTAATATTCTAGTTACTTTAGATTTACCAGCTTTAAAATTGGTGAAGGCAATTGAAGATCAAACGTATGAGAGAGAGAGAGAGAGGGGGAGAGGGAGAGGGAGAGGGAGAGAGAGACATTAGGAGAGAGAGAGAGAGGGATCAGGGGAGGGGAAGAGAGAGATTAGGGGAGAGGGGGAGAGAGAGAGATTAAGACACCTAATTGTGTCATTATGGGTCATATGATGTCCTAAGGGGTCGTAGGACACAATATGACCCCTTAGGACATCATAGGACCCATAGTGACCCAATATGGTGTCATAAGGGGTCATATTGTGTCCTAAGGGGTCATATGATGTCTTAAAGGGGTCATATGACACAATATGACCCATTAGGACACAATATGACTCATTAGGACACAATATGACCCCTTATGACACCATATTGGGTTGCTATGGATCCTATGATGTCCTAAGGGGTCATATTGTGTCCTACGATCCCTTAGGAAACCATATGACCCATAATGATACAATTTGGCGTCTTAATCTCTCTCTCTCCCCCTCAAGCGGAATCAAGTAACAAAAACTTGATTACTATTATCAAGAAACTAGTTGATGAAAATTAGCGCCTATCGCATAAAGCATTGATTGATGCATTATAGGAAGATAGGATTACTCCAAAGAGGGCTATTGGGTTATCACCTTTTCAAATTCTTTATGGTACTAATGCTAAGATTCTAGTTACTTTAGAATTACTAGCTTTAAATTTGGTGAAGGCAATTAAGGATCAAACGTATGAGAGAGAGAGAGGGAGAGAGAGAGAGAGACATCAGGGGAGGGGAAGAGAGAGAGATTAGGGGAGAGGGGGAGAGAGAGAGATTAAGACACCAAATTGTGTCGTTATGGGTCATATGGTATCCTAAGGGGTCGTAGGACACAATATGGCCCCTTAGGACATCATAGGACCCAAAGCGACCCAATATGGTGTCATAAGGGGTCATATTGTGTCCTAAGGGGTCATATGATATCTTAAAGAGGTCATATGACATAATATGACCCATTAGGACATAATATGACTCATAACAACACAATTTGGTGTCTTAAGGGGTCATATCGTGTCCTAAGGGGTCGTAGGACACAATATGATCCCTTAGGACACCATAGGACCCATAACGACTCAATATGTTGTCTTAAGGGGTCATATGGTGTCCTAAGGGGCTGTAAGACACCATATGACCCCTATGGACACCATAGGACCCCTTATGACACCATACGGTGTCGTTAGGGGTCATACGGTGTCGTTAGGGGTCATAGGACAAAATATGACCCCTTAGGACACAATAGGACCCATAACGACCCAATATGGTGTCTTAAGGGGTTGTAAAATACCATAGGACCTCTTATGACACCAAATTGTGTCATTAGGGGTCATATGGTGTCCTAAGGGGTCATAGGACATAATATGACCCCTTAGGACACCATAGGACCCATAACGACCCAATATGGTGTCATAACAGGTTGTATGGTATCCTAAGGGGTTATAAGGGTTCATGGGACACCATATGACCCCTAAGGACAACATATGACCCCTTATGACACCATATGTTGTCATTAGGGGTCATATGGTGTCCTAGGACACCATATGACCCCTTAAGACACCAAATTGTGTTGTTATGGGTCAGACAGTGTCCTAAGGGGTCGTAGGACACAATATGACCCCTTAGGACACCATAGGACCCAAAGCGGCCCAATATGGTGTCATATTGTGTCCTAAGGGGTCATATGATGTCTTAAAGGGGTCATATGACACAATATCACCCATTAGGACACAATATGACCCATAACGACATAATCTGGCATCTTAAGGGGTCATATGGTGTCCCATGACCCCTTATGACCCCTATGGATACCATATGATCCCTAAAGACACCATATGGTGTCATAAGGGGTCTTGTGGTGTCCTAAGGGGTCATATTGTGTCCTACGACCCCTTAGGACACCATAGGACCCCTTAGGACACCGGTTGTTGGACACAATATGACCCCTTAGGACACCATAAGACCCATAACAACCCAATATGGTGTCTTAAGGGGCATATGGTGTCCTAAGGGGTTGTAGGACACCATATGACCCCTATGGACACCATAGGACCTCTTACGACACCATATGGTGTCGTTAGGGGTCATATGGTGTCCTAAGGGGTCATATGTTGTCCCATGACCCCTTACGACACAATATGACCCATAACGACACAATTTGGTGTCTTAAGGGTCATATGGTATCCTAAGGGGTCGCAAGACACCATATGATGCCTATAGACACCATAGAACCCCTTATGACACCATATGGTGTCGTTAGGGGCCATATGGTGTCCTAAGGGGTCATATGTTGTCCCATGACCCCTTAGGACACAATACGACCCATAACAACATAATTTGATGTTTTAAGGGGTCATATGGTGTCTCATGACCCCTTATGACCCCTTAGGACACCATATGACCCCTAACAACACTATATGGTGTCATACGGGGTCATATGGTGTCCATAGGGGTAATATGTTGTCCTAGGACACCATATGAATCCTTAAGACACCAAATTGTGTCGTTATGGGTCATATGGTGTCCTAAGGGGTCAAAGGACACAATATGACCCCTTAGAAAACCATAGGACCCATAGCGACCCAATATGGTGTCATAAGGGGTCATATTGTGTCCTAATGGGTCATACGATGTCTTAAATGGGTCATATGACACAATATGACCCATTAGGACACAATATGACCCATAACGACACAATTCAATGTCTTAAGGGGTCATATGATGTCCTAAGGGGTCATATGATGTCTTAAAGGGGTCATATGACACAATATGACCCATAACGATAAACTTTGGTGTCTTAAGGGGTGATCTGGTGTTCGAAGGGGTCCCAGGACACAATATGACCCCTTAGGACACCATATGACCCCTAACGATGCCATATGATGTCATAAGGGGTCATATGTTGTCCTTAGGGGTCATATGGTATCCCATGACCCCTTATGACCCCTTAGAACACCATATGACCCCTAACGACACCATATGGTGTCATAAGGGGTCCTATGGTGTCGATAGGGGTCATACGGTGTCCTATGGTCGTTAGGGGTCATATGGTGTCCTAAGGGGTCGTAGGACACAATATGACCCCTTAGAACACCATATGACTCTTTAAGACACCAAATTGTGTTGTTAGGGATCATATGTTGTGCTAAGGGGTCATAGGACATACTATGACCCCTCAGGACACCATAAGACCCATAACGACCCATATGGTGTCATAACGGGTCGTATGGTGTCCTAAGGGGTCATAAGGGATCATGGGACACCATATAACCTGTAAGGACAACATACGACCCCTTATGACACCATATGGTGTTGTTATGGGTCATATTGTATCTTAATGGGTCATATGGTGTCATAAGGGGTGATATTGTGTCCTAAGGGGTCATATGATGTCTTAAAGGGGTCATATGACACAATATGACCCATTAGGACATAATATGACCCATAAAGACATAATTTGGTGTCTTAAGGGGTCATATGGTTTCCCATGACCCCTTATGACCCCTATGGACACCATATGACCCCTAACAACACCATATGGTGTCATAAGGGGTCCTATGGTGTCCATAGGGGTCATATGGTGTCCTACAACCCCTTTGGACACCATAGGACCCTTAAGACACCAAATTGTGTCATTAGGGGTCATATGGTGTCCTAAGGGGTTGTAGGACACAATATGACCCTTTAGGACACCATATGACCCCTTAAGACACCAAATTGTGTTGTTAGGGGTCATATGGTGTCCTAAGGGGTTGTAGCACATAATATGACTCCTTAGGACACCATAGGATCCATAACGACCCAATATGGTGTCATATGGGTCGTATGGTGTCCAAAGAGGTCATAAGGGGTCATGGGACACCATATGACCCCTAAGGACAACATACGACACCATACGGTGTCATTAGGGGTCATATGGTGTCCATAGGGGTTATATGGTGTCCATATGGGTCATATGGTGTCCTATGACCCCTTCAGACACCCAATTGTGTTGTTATGCATCATATGGTGTCCTAAGGGCTCATAGGACACAATATGACCCCTTAGAACATCATAGGACCCAAAGCGACCCAATATGGTGTCATAAGGGGTCATATTATGTCCTAAGTGGTCATATGATGTCTTAAAGGGGTCATATGACACAATATGACCCATTAGAACACAATATGACCCATTAGGACATAATATGACCCATAACAACACAATTTAATGTCTTAAGGGGTCATATGGTGTCCTAAGGGGTCCTAGGACATAATATGACACTTTAGGACACCATATGATCCCTAATGACACCATATGGTGTCATAAGGGGTCATATGTTGTCCTTAGGGGTCATATGGTGTCCCATGACCCCTTATGACCCCTTAGGACACCATATGACCCCTAACGACACCATATGGTGTCATAAGGGGTCCTATAGTGTTCATAGGAGTCATATGGTGTCCTACGACCCCTTAGGACACTATAGGACCCCTTAAGACACCAAATTGTGTTATTCGGGGTCATATGGTGTCCTAAGGGGTCGTATGACACAATATGACCCCTTAGGACACCATATGACTCCTTAAGACACAAAATTGTGTCGTTAGAGGTTATATGGTATCCTAAGGGGTCGTAGGACATAATATTACCCCTTAGGACACCATAGGACCCATAACAACCCAATATGGTGTCATAACGGGTTGTATGGTGTCCTAAGAGGTCATAAGGGGTCATGAGACACCATATGACCCCTAAGGACAACATACGACCCCTTATGACACCATATGGTCTCTTTATTGGTCATATTATGTCCTAATGGGTCATATGGTGTCATAAGGGGTCATATCATGTCCTAAGGGGTCATATGATGTCTTAAAGGGGTCATATATTACAATAGAACCCATTAGGACATAATATGACCCATAACGAGACAATATGGTGTCTTAATGGGTGATATGGTGTCCCATGACCCCTTATGACCCCTATGGACACCATATGACCCCTAACAACACCATATGGTGTCATAAGGGGTCTTATGGTCTCCATAGGGGTCATATGGTGTCCTATGACCCCTTAGGACACCATAAGACCCCTTAAGACACCAATTTGTGTCTAAGGGGTCCCATGGTGTCCTAAGGGGTTGTAGGAAACAATATGACCCCTTAGGATACCATAGGACCCATAATGACCCAATATGGTGTCTTAAAGGGTCATATGGTGTCCTAAGGGGTCATGGGACAACATATGACCCCTTAGGACACCATATGACCCATAACGACACAATTTGGAGTCTTAAGGGGTTATATGGTTTTGTAAGACACCATATGAACCCTATAGACACCATAGGACCCCTTATGACACCATATACTGTCATTATGGGTCATATGGTGTCCTAAGGGGTCATATGTTGTCCCTTGACTCCTTAGGACACAATTTGACCTATAACAACACAATTTGGTGTCTTAAGGGGTCATATGGTGTCCCATGACCCCTTAGGACACAATATGACCCCTAACGACACCATATGGTGTCATAAGGGGTCATATAGTGTCCATAGGGGTCATATGGTGTCTTAAGACACCATATGACCCTTTAAGACACCAAATTGTGTCGTTATGGGTCATATGGTGTCCTAAGGGGTCGTAGGACACAATATGACCCCTTACGACACCATAGGATCCAAAGCGACCTAACATGGTGTCATAAGGGTTCATATTGTGTCCTAAGGGGTCATATGATGTCTTAAAGGGGTCATATGACACAATATGACCCATCTCTCTCTCTCTCTCTCTCTCTCTAAAATATGGGTAATAAAATCGGATATCGAATTTTATCAAATATCTAGTTTCTGTCATTGCCATTAATGTGGCAACAGTTAAAAAAAGGCGGCAACGGGAAAATAATTTGGGACCACAAATTTATACATTAAAATCAGATATCTAATATTTGTAAATAAAAAAGAGCCTTGTGGGCCATTTTGTGGATTCCAATGCCCCACAGTCTGCATATTCTATTTTCTGTTGGCGATCACAAATTTTTAGAAATGTTGAGACAAATTTGTGCTTTTGGGAGATTCTAAAGTCAAATCTTACATTTTCAATCATTTAGGAGCATCTTTGTGGAGGTAAATGGGGAGTAGTAGTCGTCGGAAGTCTAAATGCAAAAGAAAAATTTCAAATGACCAAATTGAAGTGTATAGAGAAAGAGATAGAGAAGGTCATAGGAGGAGAAGACAAGGTATGTTAAATATTTCTTATGTTATTTCAATTGAAGAGGAAATTGAATTTGAAAATGTGTCACAAGTTATTGAAAATGAAAATGTAGATTTTGAAAGTGAAAATTTTGAAAATGTTGAAAATGTTGAAAGTGATAATGAAAATGCTCAGCATGTGGAAAATTTTGACATAGGAGGTGAAAATGTGGAAAAATTTGACATTGAAGGTGGAATTTCTCAACCAAGTGAATCATATGTAACACCTAATTACTTTAGAAGTGAAGACCCTCTCATGGATGAAAGACAAATTCCAAATCCAAGACCTTCAAGAACCCCAAAATGGTTATTTGAAATCGATGAGAACATTATTGCGAATTTTGAAGGCAAGAGGTCAACAAGAACCATTCGGTTGTGAGATACACAACTTTTTGACCAAAATTTTAGCAATAAGACATTGGTCGAGTAATTCCAACTCTTTGTTCAATTTCTAAAGATGATAAAGATGAGACCATTGCTAAACAAATTGAAGATTCGTATGAACAAGAAGATGGAGAGAAATTCTATTATTGCCAAAAATCTATTTGACGCTCTCAATTCTATTGGAAAGAATACCAAAGAAAGAGATAAGAGAGATGCTCAAAGAGTGATTACAACCTCCTTAGTAAGCCATCAATTGAGGAAGGCTTGTCAAATAAGACAAACTTGTGTTTATTTTAACATAAACCATAAAACTTTGGATAGAGCACTTGCACGAAGATAAAGACTTGACGATCCACTTCAACAAGATACATGGGCTTTTGGTGGGAGGCTTCCATGTGTTGATAGAAAGTTGACTGATAATGTGAAGGAGGAGATTCAACAATTTTGGCACTCTAATTCTAGAGTGTCACCCAATGTAAAGGGCATTTTGAAATTGAGAATCGGCAACCGAGACCGCACATCGCATCCCAAACATTTCTTGGAATCAAGCCAAACAATGTACAACAAATTTTGCGAAGTACATCCAACTTTGCAAATATCACAAAGTGCCTTTGAATCTTTGAAACCATTTTATTGTGTTCCTCTTAAGATTAATAATACTTCTTGTTGCAAGTACCATGTGGATTTTTCAATGTACCATGAAATTTCATGTCATATTTGTTCTACGATGCATACTAATGAGATGTTGCAGGAGTGTGGTGGAATGCTATTTCTAAGATCATCAAGAGACTTGCAATATCTATTTTTATGCCCTAGAGATGATGGCTGCTATTTCTATAGAAATGATTGTTTGAATAAGAAGTGCTCAGAATGTGGTGGGTTGTCAAAGTTTGTTTCATGTTTTCATGAGGGCAACAAACACAAGTTTGGAAAGAATTATGTTGAGAAAAAAAGATATGCAATAGTGAAATATACTTTGAAGAGTGGAGGTGAAGGTTCTAGATGCGAATTAGTCTCAAGAGAAGTGAGTATTGCTGATTTTATTTTGGATTTTAAGGGAAATCTTTTCTACAAGTATGCAAGGCACACCCATAGGTTTCAGTGGTTGGATCAACATTTTAGGATGTGTAAGAACTCTTTCCCAATTGGCACTATTGTATCGGTGGTTGATTTTGCAGAGAACTATACATTGTAACCATATAATGAGGTACAGTCTCAATACTACAATTCAATCTAGATTGCTAATTTTGTTCACATTACATATAGACATGCTCCTGATAGTACAAAAGAGGACACGAAGATAATTAGGGAGTATCATTTTTATATGAGTGATGATAGATCACACTCCTTCGAGTATGTGCAACATTCTTTCGAGAATTTTTTTGAGTTCTTGCATGAGAAATATATTGCAATTGATCGACATATCATATGGTCAAATAACTGTGCGGGTCAATTCAAGAATGCCTGTATGTTTTATTGGTTGAGTAGAATGCATGTAGAGAGGTGTATACCTCATATTTGGTGTTTTTTTGAGGCAGGGCATGGGAAGGGGGAGCATGATGGAGCAGGTGCATGTTTGAAGAGAGCTCTAGTTAAGGATCAATTGAGGATTTCAGATGCAAATTTCTCTGATGCACGTTCTATTGTTGATTGGTGTAGTTCAACATTGTCACATGGAGATACTCTTGATTCAACAGTGACCAAATTCTTTTGATTGGTTGAGGAGGGCACAGTGGGAGATAGATTGGATTGTCAAAAAATTAAAGATTCTTCAAAGATGCATTCATTTCTCAACTCAGATGCAAGTACATGGACCATTTTGACATGAGCGTTGGCTTGTTTTTGTCAGATTTGTGTTCGGTGTGATTGGGATCAGTGTGATTCAAGTGAGTGGGTTGATACATGGGTTCCCCAATATCTAACTCCTTTATCTCAAACAATATCCTTGTCAAATGATGACATGGAAAGTTCACTTGAGTATGACCGTCTATCAGATCTTGTACAACCAGGACATGTTTTTGTAGTCGTTGCACCGCAAGGGAATGAAGAGAGATCAAAATATTGGTTGGCGTGATGTGTACAGGGAAAACAAAAGATAACACAACCAGTGATAGATGATGATAGGTTCACATATCCTACAGGTTTAGTTGTTGTTGTGGGAACTTGGTTATGAACATACATGATTAGAGAGAATGGCATACCTGCATTTGAAGACTATGAGAGACACAAAACCATTATAATGTATTCACACCTTATTATAGCTACAAATGTCAAGTTGTTGAAGCATCAAGCAAAACCAAAGACCAAAGAGCTATGGACAATGACTACTATTGATCATGAAGCAATATTGGATACTCTTAAGCAAAGAGATGACCCTTCAAGCATACTTGAGTAATAGGTCTTTAATGGTGCCTTATTTTTTTTTATCATGCATTTCATTTCAAATAATGATCATTAAACCTTAATGTTCAAGTTTGTTACGTGTATATTAAGGATGTGTTCAAAATGCAGGTCTATTGATGAATGTTTTTTTTTGGCAACACGGTTTTTGCATGCACATAGTAGGTACACTCGATATAATTGGAAGGGATGTATTTTTGCAACACGACTTATTATCATGCATTTGAGTCACTTTACAATTTTTGATGATATAATTATCGCAAAACCTATGGGTGTGCCTTGCATACTTGTAGAAAAGATTTGACAATTTTTGATGATATAATTATCGCAAAACCTTTATGCTCATGCAGGTCTTTTTTGATGATATACAACAGTATCACATTATGTTTTTTGCATCAACATAGTGGGTTTTCTTGATATAATTCAAAGGGATGTATTTTTATGGTATATAATCCAACCTTTTCATTTATATTCGTGCATTTCAGTTGAAGTGATTATCATAAAGCCTTTATGGTCATCCATGCATTTTATGTGTAGACTAATAATTCTTAAAAATACAGGTTCATGCTAGATCATTCGCCGTTGACAAGACCCTCTCTTGGTGATGGTACATATTCCTTTGTGTATTAATGAGATGAAATTTTGTGCATAAACATTAATTCAAGTCAATGTATTGCTATTTAGAAATGACCATATCTACCATCATCTTCAACTATGCAGAGAAATGCAGTGAGAAGGGCTTTAATCAACATGCATCTTTCTTCAAAGTTATGCTTGTATACTTTGCAGAGAAACTAGTAAGTTTCGTAATTATACAATCTTGTACGTCTTAAAAATGTTTCAAATGATCTATTTATAATTTGACAAACTAATTTGTATTAAGTGTTATAATTTATTTCCTGTAGCACATCCATTCCGCATAAAAAGGTTACTTATTTTGGTCTTAATTTATATGCAGGCATTGTTGTACGTAAACTTTTCTCTTAGGACATAAGGATGTATGATGTAGATGAAGTGGGATGTTGTATT
The DNA here is from genome assembly GCF_030272615.1 of Cryptomeria japonica. Taxonomy (NCBI): domain Eukaryota; kingdom Viridiplantae; phylum Streptophyta; class Pinopsida; order Cupressales; family Cupressaceae; genus Cryptomeria; species Cryptomeria japonica. The sequence continues at coordinate 534,895,386 of NC_081408.1, forward strand.
TGTATATGGATGTGAATTGATGTAACTTTGTTATGATGATATACAATGTCCATGAGCAAATTGGTTTAGTTATATTGATGATATACGATGTATATGTACATGAGTATATTGGTGTAGTTGTATTGATAATGAAAAAAAATCATGTTTGCATATCCCTTCATGGATGTCACATGCAAGTGTAATGGTAATTATCTGTATACAATACATGGAAATATTGATGATCAGTATGTGTCTACAGTGTAATGCTTGTTTATCTATATTTTTCATTGAACAAGTTAGGGCCACAGATTCTGAGATAGGATTTTGTAGGGACCCCTCTCGTGGCCACATAGGTTCAAACAGATCATTCAGGGGTGCCACAGATTCCGAGTTAGGGCCCATCAAAGTTTGACAATTTTTAGCACTTAGGGCACTCAAGGGATGACGCCGGTAGGGTATGACCCCGAGCATTCAACCGAGTGGGGGGCCAAAATAGGAACATGCATAGGATAATAATGCCTAACTGGACATGTTGAAGTCGACAGTTCATCATCCCGATGAGCATAATGAGAAATTGGCCACGTGACAGCATTCAATTGAATGAGACTAACGATTTTTTAGCCAACCGAAACATTGCTTCCCTAATAAAACCATATGAGCACTTGAAAAAATGAGATAGGCTTTTGTAGGGACCCCTCTCATGGCCCCGTAGGTTCCAACAGATCATTGGCAGGTGCCACAAATTCTGAGTTAGGGCCCGTCAAAGTTTGACAATTTTTAGCACTTAGGGCGCTCAAGGGACGACATCGGTAGGGTATGACCCCAAGCGTTCAACCGAGTGGGGGGGGGGAAATAGGAGCATGCATAGGGTAATAATTCCTAACTGGACATGTTGGAGCTAACGGTTCGTCATCGTGATGAGCAAAACAAGAAATTGGCCACACTACAACATTCGATTGAATGAGATTGACAATGTTTTCGCCAACCAAAAAATTTTTGCCCTAATAAAACTGTAGGGAAAATTGAAAAACCAAGATATGGTTTTGTAGGGACCCCTCTCATGGCCCCATAGGTTCAAACGGATCATTCGTAGGTACCATGGATTCTGAGTTAGGGCTCATCAAAGTTTGACAATTTTTAGCACTTAGGGCGCTCAACGGATGATGCTGGTAGGGTATGATATCGAGTGTTTGACCAAGTGGGGGGGAAAAATAGGAGCATGCCTAAGGTAATAATGCCTAACTAGACATGTTGGAGCCAACGGTTCATCATCACGACGAGTAGAACAAGAAATTGACCACACTACAACATTCGATTGAATGAGACTGACAATATTTTTGCCAACCAAAAAATTTATGCCATAATAAAACTATAGGAGCACTTGAAAAACTAAGATAGGATATTGTAGGGACCCTTCTCACTGCCCTATAGGTTCAAACAGATTGTTCGCAGGTGCCATAGATTCTGAGTTAGGGCCCATCAAAGTTTGATAATTTTTAGCACTTAGGGTGCTCAAGGGACGACTCCGGTAGGGTATGACCCCGAGCGTTCGACCGAGTGGGGAGGAAAAATAGGAGCATGCATAGGGTAATAATGCCTATCTGGACATGTCAGAGCCAATGGTTCATCATCACAATGAGCAAAATGAGAAATTGGCCACGTGACAACATTCGATTGAATGAGATTGATGATTTTTTCGCCAACTGAAAAATTGCTGCCCTGATAAAATCGTAGGGAAACTTGAAAAATAGAGATAGGATTTTGTAGGGACCCCTCTCATGGCCCCATAGGTTTAAATAGATCATTCATAGGTGCCACATATTCTGAGTTAGGGCTCATCAAAGTTTGACAATTTTTAGCACTTAGGGCGCTCAAGGGACGACGCTAGTAGGGTATGACCCCGAGCATTCGACTGAGTGGGGGGGGGAAATAGGACCATGCATAGGTTAATAATTCCTAACTGGACATGTTGGAGCCGACGGTTCATCATCGAGATGAGAAGAATGAGAAATTGGCCACGCGACAACATTCGATTGAATGAGACTGATGATTTTTTAGCCAACCGAAAAATTGATGCCCTAATAAAACCGTAGGGGCACTTGAAAAACTGAGATAGGCTTTTGTAGGGACCCCTCTCTTGGCCCCGTAGATTCAAATGGATCATTTGTAGGTGCCACATATTCCAAGTTAGGGCCTGTCAAAGTTTGACAATTTTTAGCAATTAGGGCGCTCAAGGGACAACGTCGGTAGGGTATGACCCTGAGCCTTCGACCAAGTGGGGGGGAGGAATAGGAGCATGCATAGGGTAATAATTCCTAAATGGACATGTTGGAGCTGACGGTTCATCATCGCTACGAGCAGAATGAGAAATTGGCCATGCGACAACATTCGATTGAATGATACTGATGATTTTTTTGCCAACCGAAAAATTGCTGCCCTAATAAAACCGTAGGGAAAATTGAAAAACTGAGTTAGGCTATTGTGGGGACCCCTCTCATGGCCCCATAGGTTCAAACAGATTGTTTGCAAGTGCCACAGATTCTGAGTTAGGGCCTGTCAAAGTTTGACAATTTTTAGCACTTAGGGCGCTCAAGGGATGATGCTGGTAGGGTATGACCCCGAGTGTTCGACCAAGTGGGGGGGAAAAATAGGAGCATGCATAGGGTAATAATGCCTAATTGGACATGTCAGAGCCAACAGTTTGTCATCACGACGAGAAGAATGAGAAATTGGCCACGTGACAACATTTGATTGAATGAGACTAAGGTTTTTTTTGCCACCCAAAAAATTTCTGCCCTAATAAAACCGTAGGGAAACATGAAAAATTGAGATAGGCTTTTGTAGAGACCCCTCTCATGGCCCCATAGGTTCAAACAGATCATTCGCAGGTGCCACGGATATCGGTAGGGTATGACCCCGAGTGTTCGAATGAGTGGGGGGCAAAATAGGATGATGCATAAGGTAATAATGAATTGTATGTCCATACACAAATATGGCATTAACACCAACTCAAACAAAATGTATGTCTAAATATGTGAATGTATGTCCATATACAAAATATACATTCCAACTAGACATGTAAGCATCCCAAAACTATCTATAATATCCTAAGTTGCTGATGGATCATCAAAATCGATCCTCTTCGCCACACTGCTTGGCTCTGAAGGATCCTACACAAGAAAAACAAACCACAATTAATATTAGTTATATTATATAATTCACATTTTAAAAGTTAACATAAAAATGAACTATAATTGAACTATTCATGTTTACCTCATCTCCACGTTTTCTCTTCGGCTTTGTAGGACTCTTGATGTATGTCTTTGATAGAGGAGGTATGTTTTCAATATTTTCATACACAACCTACATATGTTCAGAAACATGACATTGCTACAAGTTAGCATATAATTGTTACTGATAATAATAAATTATATCTACTAAACACAAAATAAAATAAACACACATCTACTTGAGGCATCTCTTCTTCTTCTTCATCTTCAAGTATACTAGGTGTAGTCATCAAGGATGTGAAGCCAAGAATTCTCTATACATATACACAACAAGTATATGAAACTATCAATCTATGTCTAGACATGTATAATCACTATAAGTTATTTAAACTATTCATTCAATCATATTTTCATTCAATTACCTTTCCCTTGTCGATCCTAAATCACACTGCCTCACACTCGTGTTTCTTGTGCCCTAGAAGAGTAAAATAAGATATACATGCAAGTTACTACATAATCTAATTAATACTAATATAAATGATGAGCATGTATGTACAATAAAATACAAATGACTAGGTGCAATAATATATGTACCGTCAAGCTATCAAGGCTAAATGAAATGGCCGACAAGGTGCCCTCCTAAATCTGTCTCAACTCCTCCTCGGTCATCAACTATTAAATAGACCATGTAAATAAAAATCAGTACTTAATATTATCTAGATTATAAATATTCATTTAAAATATAGAATGAACTATGAAAATACAAATCTTACCACTACATCATCAATATATGATGATGGTGCCTCCTTACCTCTAGCATGCGAGGACTCCCCAAGGTATCCTCCAGTCCGTGTCATAACATCTGGTGCATCATGCATCTAATGCACCTCATAATCTGCACTGTTCGCAGGACGATCAACAGGTTGTCCAACTGGACCCAAGCATATGTGCCCACACATGACACAACTATGGGGCACACATATGTGTGGAGCTGAGGATGACATGTCAGTACCACTGGATGCACTGCTACCATCAAAAGTAGGTTGAGCTATTGACCCATCCTGAGAAACCAAAAGGCTACTCAAAGAGTGAATAGCCAATATGGTTCGTGAAGCCGCCTCACAGATGATATCTAGATGTTGCACTGGAGGTGGGAGATCAACAGGAGGAGGGGGGACATATGGGCCCTAGACTACTCTGACTGCCCGAGGTCTATTTTGGGGCATACCTAAACCCACACCCGGGAAAGGTTGGATGTCAAAGTAGTTCACATGTTTTCCTAAAACAAACTCAATATATAATTTTTTTGTGAAGTAGAAGGGGACATCAAGATTGTTGTTGGGTGGTTTGTCAAAAACCATACACCAACGATCCCAAAATTTTTTCACAATACCATCATTTGTGCACCATTTAATAGAAAGTTTTTTTGGGGGGTCTACGAGTTGACCAGTGCGGGGATTCACAAATAATGAGGTGATATAGGCTTTCAATATCTCGAGATCCTTGATCTCCTTATACGACAAACCATCTACATATTGTTCCCTCATAGAATCTCACCACAAAAGGGTGGCATTGTGTTCCTCAGTCATGGTTTCCATACTCTTTGTGATCGACTTGAGAGGATCAAACATTGGGTTTAGACGAGGGATCCTATGATATATGTCTGCAATCCCCCTCAATTCATTCAAATTTTATGCAATCAAATCCTAAATTGAGGGGGGGTTTGGCAAAGGAGGGTTTGGTTGTTGCGGTTGATCAATGTTTTCATTGTTATCCCCCATTTTTTACCTAATTGAATGTAAACAATTGAATTTAGTTAACAAATTTGAACAATTTTGTATTTGATTTATAAAAACCTAGTTTTCATGAAAAAACCATATTTTCAATGAAAAAAAAATAAACATTTAAAAAAATACAAAAATTGAATGAAAATGATTGAAAACAATAAAACTCTTACCTTTCAATCTATTTTTTAGCAATTTTTGGGCAAAAAACCGGATATCGGATGCAATCGGATATCAAATTTCCACAAAATCACACAACTCGTGGGTTAAAAATAACTCACGGGCTGTCACAGTTGAAATATATTGTCTCAGAAAATTGGATATCCGATTTTTAGGCTTAAATTATTTTAAAATAACATTGTATTATATTATATTATAAAATATAATTATATATTATATAATATAATATAATAATATATTATTACATTATATATATTATATAATATTATATTATATAATATAATAATATAATATATAATATAATATTATATATTATATTATGATTCTATCAGAGGGGGCGATGAATTAGTCTTCACTGGAATAACAAACTTAATAACAAATCACAAATCTAATAAACTGTAGTAATAAGATAGATAAGCAAATTAACAACACAACACAACACACAACACCAAGATTTTTGATGTGGAAAACCCGGTTAAGGGAAAAACCACAGTGGGAACCTACATACAATAAGATGATACTTTGCAATAGTATGTGAAAATGTTACAATGGGGAATGCACATGCATTCAGGCACACTACCTAGAGCTTACTACTCAACTATAATGGCTTGGAAGGATAGAACCCTTAGGGAAGTCTCAGTGACTTACAATAAGATTCAGACTATAATCCTGAAGAAATGAAATGAAACAATATCATCTCCAAATACTTGATTACAATTTCGGTTAAGCATAGATGTCTGCCCTGCAACACCAATCTCACCTCAAACTCAACACCGAAGGATAAATCACTTGTTCACACACAAAAATATCTCTGATAATGCAGACACAATGTTGACACCTAAATTATATGAATATATCACCTATATATACAAATCATCAACCTTGATAACAAGGTCGACTAAACCCTCAACCCTCAATTATAAAATCACAACACATGATACAAAGATCGACCACCAGACCAATATATTGATTTACACAAAATAACATGGTACTAAAACAAATTCTCAAATGTAGAAGTTTACCGAAAATCATGCCAAGATCAACCACAACACACTACACCACCAGGAAAAACACATAACACAAAAAAAATCATCACGGGTTGATAGAAACCACCAAAAAATCACACAATGATCAATGCAAATCACAAAAACAAATAGGACACAACTAAGAAACACTAACAAGTATGTTAGAATCATCAGGAATAGCTGCACCAACATCACTTATCAAATCTTTATCAGTCAATGTATGTAAGCTCAAGAACACAACCAATCAACAACTATCACGAAGAAACATAACTTGCAGAGCACCAAATCACGATCCATCTGAAATAAAGATACACAAGACCATCCCAAGAAATATCCCAAAACTTCAACACAAGATCTGATCACACTCGAATATATTAGAGGAAATACTAAACTATGCAAAACAATGATAAAAAAAACAAACTTCAAAAATGGATCATAAGATCTTCCCAATCACACCGGAGCAATACATAGGAGTATGTTGACATCAATGAAAACAACATATACTAGCAGAAGAAATGACCAACTGTATCCAACAACATATTCTCCTATGCCACAACCAACTCTCATCAATCTGAGCAATCAGACAACTTTTCTCACTAGCATTCAAATGAAATATGTTACCTTCAGTCTTAGTTCCAGATGCAATCTCTATACAAGAGGCATTTAGGATCTTGCATGTACCATTCTTGAATTGTAAATCATAACCTTTGTCTACCATAGATGTCCAGCACTTAAAATATTATGCTTCAAACCTTCAACATATAAGACATCATCAATATTATGCTTACCATCAAAAGAAATAAAACCTCTACCATGGATCATACAGGCTTTGTCATCTCCTAATCTCACTATTCCACCATCATACCTTTTCATACTCACAAATTTGATTTTATCACCAGTAAAATGATGTGAACAACCACTGCCAATCACCCATTCATCTTTCTCTTCAACTTTAGTAGCTAAAGCTTTCTCCTCAAAAGTGTAGTTTGTGGAATGAATAGGTACCAGTCCATCTTCTATGATAGCAATAAACACCACTTCATCTCCTTCTGATTCTTCATCTGTAACACCTTCATTAGAGACATAATAACAATTCTTTTGATGCTTGTACTTCCGGTTAGACTTGTACGGTTTATCATACTTCTCATGCTTCTCATATCTATCATTCCTATCATGCTTATCAAATTTATCATGCCTACCATATTTAGACATTCTCTTCGGGCAACTAGAAGAAAAATATCCTATCTTATTGTAAGAGAAACATTTTAGAGGCAATTTTCCATCATACTTACCGGCTCCCTTAGGCAATCTCCAAGCAATCAATGCTTCGAGATCTTCCAATTCTCTTTCTTTCTCTTTCATCTCACTTCTCTCTCTTTCATAATTGGATATTTTGCACTCATCAGGATCATACTTCTTCTTTCTAGATACAGATGCTCTAAATGTTGTCTCAGATTCTCCATCAGATTCACCAAACTTGCTTAGTTCAAATGCAACAATCTTTCCAACCAACATTATTCTTCTCATAGTAGTTACACTCCTAGATCTCATCAATAGAAGCTACCTTATGTTTGTAAGCAGGAGGCAATGATCTCACCACCTTAGTCACAATTTCATCTTCTTCAAGGGTTCCACTAGCACATCTAATACCTAGGACACATTCATTCATCTTAGCAATAAAGGAATTTATGTTCTCATCTTCTCCCATCTTCAACATCTCATATTTCCCTTTCAAACTCTACAACATAGCAACTTTTACTTGTTTATCTCCTTCATACAAGGGTTCAAGCTTCTCCTAGATCTCATGTGCAGTGTGAAGTCCCTACATTAGTCATTTATGAATCATTTAGGGCACTCAACAATGCTTCCTTTTCTCTAATGTTATTTTCAGCTTCCTTGGTCTCATCAGTAGTAACCGGTCCATTCTAAGGAATAAAATATGCATTCTTAGTAGTCTTCCAGTAATCTTCTCTAAGACATCCCAAGTGCACTTCCATCTAGTTCTTCCATATAACATAGTTACTTCCATCAAATCTCAGACTCTCCTTCTTAAAGATAACACCTCCAGTTGGCATACTGGATCTCCTCAAGTGGTTAAACTTCTTTTGGAGGATCTAGCTCTGATATCAATTGTTAGCAACAATAAGGAGAGAAAACTGAGAAGGGGGGTGAATCAATTTTCTATCAAATCTACAAACTCAACCACAAATTTATAAATATGATAAACTCCAACAACAACAAAGATAAGAAAATTGATTGCACAACACACAACACCAATATTTTGATGTGGAAAACTCGGTTAAGGGAAAAAACACAATGGAAACCTACCCACAATAAGATAATACTCTATAGTAGTATGTGGAAATATTACAATGAGGAATGGACCAGCATTCATGCACACTTCCTAGAGCTTACAACTCAAGATATAATAACCCAAAAGGCTAAAACCCTCAGGGAAGGTTCATTACCTTACAAGGAAGTATCACTGACTTATAAAATTATCGGACAACAATCTAGAATCAAATGAACTGCAATAATAGCATTTGCAAATGCCTGATGACAGTCCTAGTTAAGCACATATGTCTTCTCAACAACACCAATCTCTTCTCAATCACAATGTCGAAGGATGAATCACTTGTTTTCCCATACACCATTCTCTGATAATGCAGGCATAACCCATATATCTAAATTACATGACAATATCACCTATTTATACAATTCATCAACCTTGACAACAAGGTCAGCTAAACCCTCAACTAACAATTACAAAATTACATCACACAATATAAATATTGACCACTGAACCAATATAATTATATACATGACATAACATGGACCTAAATCAAATTCCCAAATGCTCATCACCATCGGTAATCATGCCAATATCAACCGCAACATGTTACACCACCAGGAAAACTACATAACAAGAAGAACATCACTGGTTCAACAAGATCACCAAGAAATTGTACAACGATCAATGTGGATCATTAAAAAAAATAGGACACAATTAGGAAATGCCAGCAAGCATGTTAGAGTCATCAGTAACAATTGTACCAACACCACTTACCAAATCTTCATCGATCAACATCTGAACCTCAAGAACACTCAAACAATAACACTTATCATGAAACAAGATAAATTTCAGAGCACCAAATCACAAACCATCTGAGATGAAGATACACAAAACCCTCCCAAAACAATCTCCCAAAATCTTAGCTCAAGATCTAATCACACCAGAATATACCAGAGGAAATACTGAACTCTCCAAAGCATTGATTAGAAAAACAAACTGCAAAACCGGATCATATGATATGATCAACTGGGCTTTCCGGATCACTAAAACCAATACAAAAGAATATAATAATACTAGAGATACTCCACACACCAAACTATGATCCCAATAAGCCAATTTGTAATCACCAGAGCAAGAATATGTTAACATCAATGACAACAACATATCCTAGCAGCAGCAATGTCAAACATTTTGCATCCTCACCATCTAATTTGTCGGATTGAATCTCATCCCTTGATTCCATGTCACCTCACTCTTGGCCTTGGAGAGCCTATAAATAGACCCATCTCCATGCATGAAGATCATCTCTTATTTTTGCATCATACTAATGCTAAATTGTCTCTAGCTTGTGCATCCATCTAGCTTGTTTTACCATCATTTTAGTATCATTTTAAGTTTAAATCATCTTGTTTATATCATGTTTTAACATCATCTTAGCTTAAATTAGCTTTGTTTATATCATGTTTTAACATCATCTTAGTGTAATTGCACTCCATTTTTAAATCTCATTCTCTTAGTTGTCATCTAAGTGAGTCTTGTGCATAATCTTAGAGCACTAAATCGATAGACTCAATAGGTCCTTGGAGATAGAGGACAATGGAATGCTCTTGAAATATTTTGTTGCATTTGATGTTTCTAATATGTTTGTTAAATATTTCAATCTAATGTCTTATTGGTACACTTGGGTTTCTAACTAACCTATTTTCTGTTTGTACAACTCTTTCTCCTAAATATGATTATTTAGTGGATAAATAACCCAACCAAGATCAAGTCAATTCCATTCATGTTGCTAGTTATGAGAAGCCTAAAATTGTTGTCCACCTTCATCAAGATGTCTCTTGACCTTAAAACAAACTAGTTAAAGGTGGAATAAATTAGCAACTGAATTATCATATAGTAGCTCACACATATAACACTTGAGACAACAAACAAGATTATATTGTTCTTCCCCCTTCCCAACCTTTTCTTCCCCTATCATCTTTCACAACATGTTGCTAAAGAGTATGATCTTGTTGGGCATTTTTGTGCCAACCCAACTAAGATCTCCTTTTGGGACTTGATTCAAACTTCACCCACATATCATGAAATTCTACAAGAATATTTAAAGAAGATAGATACTCAAAATTTTGTGAGACCTAATGATTCTAATTCTTTGTTGGAATGTACACATGTAATTAAAATTGACAGTGTGTTCTCTCAATATGATTTACCTTCTTTAAAATTTTAAAATCAATATGATCCTCTCATGATTGTTATCATCATCGGTGGTATTTCCATAAGACATACTCTAGTTAATAATGGTTTGGGTCTTAATGCATGTAGCATTTACTTATTGTGAAAAATCAATGCGGATACTTCTCTTATTTAACCTAATTCTCTTTCTATTTGTGGCTTTGATAATGTCAATAAGTAGATGTTATGTGTAGTTACCTAATCTAATAAGATAGGTCCTACTATTTTACCTACAATTATCAATGCCATGCTCCATATTCTCACAATTAACCTTATTTTAAGTAGACCTTGTTCCAATTACTCTCACATTTAATCTTTTTAAAGATGAGTTAACTAGAATAACATAACTTGCTATACCTTTTAATTCTCCTTTCTTTTTACCATGAATCACACTACATAACGCACTTTGTCGTCTCGTAGAATTTGTTCTCTTCCATGAATCACTTAGCATAACACAACTTTATAGAGCTAGTAAAATCCATGTTTCATTCTCTCTCTCCCATGAACCCAAAGCATAACTCATATTGCTAGTTTTTGGATCATGATTTTGTTACAAGTGTGGTTGTCGTTACACCAAAAGATTGACCTATTAATGTCCCATACAACCACTAGACTTATAGAATCCATAGGAGGCAGTTAAGCCATGTCAAAAACCCAAGTGTTGTGTTGCACAACACAAGGAGACCAAGGGAAAACACCTTGCAACAATCCTCCCCAGTGCAAGCGAGAGGTTTGAACCTGTGACCAAGATCTGATACCACTTGTTACAAGTGTGGATGTCATTGCACCAAAAGATTGACCTGTTAATGCCCAATACAACCACTAGACTTATAGATTCCACAAGAGGCAGTTAAGCCATGTCACAAACCTGAGCGATGTGTTTCACAACACAGGGAGACCAAAGGAGCACACCTTGCAACATGTTTCTTGTATCCTCAATTGGTGTACACCCTTGTTATTTCCATAGCTCCACTTGTTCTCTTGCAATAACATGTCAAGAATGATATTAGCACTTGAGACATTTTGCAATTTAGGTCTCTCAAAATAGTTGACTTGGAACCTTTTGTTTAGTAATAACGTTGTTGGCTTTTGTGTATAGTTGAAGGTTACTTGCACAGATTGATAAGATCCTATACTCAGGGTTTTGATCATCCCTTAATGTTATCATATCCCTATCGTGTCTTGCTCTCAGATACTCTATATCTTCATTTCTATTTTACCATGACTTGATCATAATATCATACTCCACTAAAGTGGGGGTTAAATGTAGTGTTGTAAAATTTAATCCCTTAATTAAGGAGTCCAATTTCATACTCTCCTAACACTTAGTATTTCTCATTCCTCTATGCATTATAGGACCTTTATTGTATTAAATTAATATTTAATTTAATTTATTATGATTCATATTCCACTTTAATACATCATCACTTTAGCATTTGAGCCCTTATTTTAGTGTGATCTTTATATTATTTCATTCCAAGCTTATATGGGTCTTATGTCATTTTAAAGTTCAATGCAACTTATTCGCTGCTTAAATTTTATAACTTTTCATATAAATTATAGTTCTAAAATCAAGACCCTATAATCTTGTGACTAAAAACATTTGGGCCTATTTTGTTGAGTCAATGCTTGTTACCAACATGCCAATACTTTTTTGATAAAATTCTAAAAGGATAATATGTCAATCTTGCCATTTCGCGAACTATCCCCAATGGGAAAAATGATTACTCTAAGTTGACCAAAAGGTGATTTTATTTTGAGATCCTTATATAAGACATCTCCTCTAATTCATTTCATCATATCTTATTATTATCATTCCAATTCAAGAGCAACACTTCAAGAGTAGATCTAAGTCTAAGAAGAGGCAAGGCATCTTCAATTATGTTTTCATGATGACTTTATGATGTATTTTATAATGATTTATCTTGTTATTGCATCAACACATGCAAGACTTATCATAAGAGAATTGCATCATGAATTGAAGGAATGATCATTTCAATCAAGCATTTCCATTCAATTATTTTAATTTTAGATCGAGCCTCTACCCTATCAAGACACATTTTTCTTTTTATTTCAATTCATCATAGTGTTAATTCCAAACCTAGGCTTTGACCTAGGCAAACCCCTATCAACCCAAAAATTATTTTCCATCTTCTCTGTATAGGTGATAGATTTTGTAGATGAGGATTATAGATCTAGAAAGAGAAAACTAAGATGTGCAAAACCAAATTTTCCTCAGGGTCAAGAATGCCTAATTGGCTCAAGGTTGATTATCAACAGTGTCTAACACTTTTTTAATTTTAAGGGAGATATTCAGAGTGACATCCTTATATCCTTAAACTATTTTTGTTGTCAGCATTTGACATGTTTGGATCAAGATCAATTTTAATCATTGACCAACATTTCCTTGCCCGAGTTTCAAACATAGGTGCCTCTCTTCTTCCCATCTTTGGATCTATAATTTATGTCTACATATCCGATCTGATATTGTCTATGCATGATAATCATTGTCAATATTGTATCATTAACCCTAGTTCCTTACATCCATCCAATTCAATTTAAATCAAATCAATTAAGAAGAACAATCAAATAACCATAATGTCTAGCTCTCGCCATTAGGTTTGAAGTTGAATCCTAACTTATTGTTTCCCAATGTAATAGGATTGCGTTTGATTCCTATTTTGCATGATTAGACTAGTGAATCCCTAATTCCATCCATTACAAAACCTTATACCTATATGCTAAACCCTAAAACCCATCATTAATAATCAACACTAAAACCTACTGTAGTCACATAAATCTGTCTATTTTAATTAAATGAATATTTACTATTTATTTGATTAATAAACCATCCACAATCAGTTAATTAAATTAACATTTAATTAATTCATCCTCAATCATTCTCCTATTAATTAAATAAATTATTCAATTTATTTAAATTTAAATTCATTAAACCAAATTCACAATCAATTAAATGAATACATCCTATTTATTTAATTTAACCCCCTTTCCTCTTTTAAATAAATAAATAAAATATTTATTTAAATCATTAAAATCCCCCCACTTGCATTCTTCTACAAATGCAAGTTGCAACCACAAGTTGAAATAAATTAATTTTATTTTAATTTAAATTCTATTTTCCCTCACCCACCAAACCCACTTGCAATCCTAAATCCCCTTCTAGACCCTTCTAACCACTTTCTAATCATTCCTAATCCCCTAATTATTGTCACATTCCTAAGCAACTTGAAGTCACTTCTCAAAGCCTTCAAAATCTTTGAAAAGCATTTAATGCTTTATGTGTTCAACAAGCTAACCTCTAAAGTCTTCCAAACCACTAATGGCTCTTACATGACCATTAATGGCTCTTACATAACCATTTATGGTTAAATCCACTTGCTCCCATGGTTAGAGAATTTACCTCTAACTCAACCCTCATTTAACCCATGGGTCTCTTCAAGCATTTATTGCTTTGAACATGGTTATCCTCACTAACTCTTGCACAAAGAGTTTATCCATTGGATAAAGACATTATTTATTGAATAATGGTTTTATTCTTTCAACTCAAAATTAACCCTACCTCCCAAGTTAACCCTCAGGTCACATCAAGCATTTAATGCTTATTCCCTCTCCTCTCAACCCATCTCTTGTTGGCATTTGTCATCCTGGGATTGGATTGAAAGTCCTCACATGGATCTTAAACCATTCAATCCTGACCCCTGTTGAGATTACTCAACATCAACCATCCATTGCTCCATTTTACCTATAAATATAGCTCATTTCTTCATAATCCAGATCCTAAAAACTTGTATGCATTTAACCTATAGTCAATTTTAGCATAACCAGTCATATTGTCATTTTGGACTAAAATTAATCTTAGTTCATTTCCTAATATATCATTTTAGCTTGTTCACATTTGCATTTTCATGATCATTCAGTTTATACTCTTGAATCTCCATAAGACATCCAAAAAAAATAGTGCAAAAAGCTACTGAGAGCTACACTCATTTGGGAACTTGGAGAGGAGAGGAACAAGGGAGGACAAGCTACAAACATGGTGGAGGGAATTTGGAGATGTCTTGTTGCATTTTTTAGTTTCATTAAGCTTTCTATTTTGTGTGTAGTGTCTCTCTTGATATGCTTGCTTAGGATAGTTTTTAATTTGTGATTTCTAACACTGACACTAACAAATGATTTCTTGTTAGTTGTTTGTGTTTGTTTATCCTAACAAATCCTCGTTCTTGCAGAGCATCACCTACATTATTAAATTTAATCTCTACACCCTCAACTCGCAACTCTTCATCATGAATAATCAACCCTAAACCCATAAACCATAAGCCCTGCATCCTAAATCATGAATAATTTAGAGATATTAAAGGAAGAGAGGAGAGAGAGACAAGGGAGAAAGATAAAGAGAAGAGAGGTAGAGAAAGAGAAAGATGTGAGATAGAGAGAAGAAGAGATATCTATGTCTAGAGGGGGGAGATTTATATAAGGATGTGGTGCAATCACGAAAGGAGGGTCCTCAAAAGAGAATGGTCCAGACCGTGCAACAAGAGTTGCACAACATAAATGACACAATGGGTTGGAGGCATTTGAATGCAGAATAGACTTTACTATATCATGAAATTCAATTACAAACTATTGACCACATGTGGGCTTACAAGATTCAACACACAGGTTTAATTATACACATTCTCAAACACATCATCCAGGCCCAAGCAAGAATGCAAGCCAACTCCGAACCTCCTATCCTTAAGATTTATCTTATCAATTATAATGATGATCTCTTCATGCTCAATTACATTGATTTATATGATATACAAGGCTCAAGAATTACCCGTGTCGGCCCAAGGTAAAAAAAAAGCTGATGAACAAGATGAAACATGTAAAACACAAGGTCAATCTCCGCCAAAGAGATCCTTCCAAAAAATACATAAACGAAGTGCGGACCTAAGGGAAGGTCAGTCACATGCCAAGGAATTTTGGAAACAACAAATTTAGGCTTTGAAAGATACAAAAAGGATCTACAAGAATCACCAAAGCAAAATAGGTCCAAGCGGGTTCAGTGTTTTCTGCCAGAAACTGTCCTAGATTCTGGAAGTGATAAATTGTCAAAATTAGATCCAAATGTCCCATGAACTTAGGATGAGGTAGATGAACATGTCCTCCAACAAAATCTAGCTCCACAAGATCTGGTGAGCAAAAACAAAGAACCACAAAACGAAATGTTGAAACTGCAAAATAGGAACAAACTGAAAAGATTTTTTTTTTTTGGTTGATGCAAGATTGCCAAGAACCAGGTATGCTTCTGCATCAAGATGGATAAGAGGAGAGGTAGGAAGGGGAGATAGATATAAATATATGATAGAGATGGAGAGAGAGGTAGATAGTGGATAGAGAGAGATGTGTGTGTGTGTGTGTGTGAGAGAGAGAGAGAGAGAGGGAGAGAGAGATAGAGAGGTTTTGGGGGGAGGGGTGAAGGCACTACAAGAGGAGTATTGACAAAAATAGATGTACAAAGAGTTAGAGATGGAGGTGGCGGGAGAGAGAGAGATCTAGAAAATTATATTTAAGAACATGTTTCTTTTTGTGCAAGATAAAACATGTACGTGTTTTGTGAAATCTAAAACACACATGTGATTTGTGGAGCTAAAAACACATCTTGTTTTAGCTTGCAGAAAACATGTAGGTGTTTTTATTGTAAAAAACATGTATGTGTTTTGGCTTGTACTAAACATGTACATGTTTTGTCTTGTACTTTGGCTTGGATGGTTCATTTACCTCATTTTGACATGATGTTTTCTTCCATTCTCTTTTTTCAACTAGCTCATTATCAGGTTTACACATTATATATCGAGTATTAGTAAAATTACCACTATAATTTCACACATATATTCTTTTTACACTTGAACTATATTAACATTTATTTTTAATTTATTTCACTAATGTTTCCATAGTTATTGGAGACATATGTGTTGAA
This sequence comes from Cryptomeria japonica, assembly GCF_030272615.1. Taxonomy (NCBI): domain Eukaryota; kingdom Viridiplantae; phylum Streptophyta; class Pinopsida; order Cupressales; family Cupressaceae; genus Cryptomeria; species Cryptomeria japonica. The sequence goes on from NC_081408.1 coordinate 534,912,092, forward strand.
TTTTTAAAAAAAACTTTTGATCTACTTATCCAAATTTGAAAAATAATAATAATATTGTCCTACACTTTACTCTTTACGTGTTGGATTTTTTTTCGCATTTTCAATTATTTTGGTGCAAGTTATGTGATATTCAGGACGCATCCACTTTGCAAAATCATTAAAAAATACTCGATAATTTTTTTTAAAAATATATGCAACTTCTTGTACTCCTCTTAACTATATTTTTACTAGTGGGTTTGTCAAAATTCTAAATACAATTATTAAAACTAAGGAGCACACACCAAACACTATGCTATGTTTTACTATAAAAATATGAACACTTTTATGTGCATTTCGTAGTTTAGAAACTAGATTCAAAGTACTACAATCCCTTTTTCTAACTATCTTCAAATTTTGAGTACATGAGTCTCAAACTAGCCCTCCAAGTTCAAGTTTGGCTGATTTTAAAAACTAAAAAGGTCACTTTTTACCCCTTTTTGTGCACATACCTCTCTAATTAGAATTGACATTCAAAAGGGTATTTTTACTTGGGCACACAGAGTTCAAGGATGAGCACCCCTTAGGAAGATCCATTCATGGTAAATAACTTTTAGAGGATGTTGTAAATGGAAGACAAAGAATCCTAGAGACTAGTAGGTCTTCTTGCTCTTCCAAACATAGAAAATTAAAATCCTTTGTTGGAACATTTGGGGGTCAAACAAAACCCATGAGAATATGTTGATTAATATTAGTAAAAAATATTACAATTCCTTGGAGCATCACCAAATTAGTGGATCATACTTATAAATATCATATTCTAGAAGTGATTCTACCCTCTACAGATATCATATCTACTCCTAATTGAATGATGCAACTATTTCACAATATGTTTGAGATGATAACTCTTCATGAAGGGGTTAATGATTTATACATGCTCCTTTATAGTCCATTGTGCACAAGTCTTGATTACTCGCATAATAATACATAAATTTTCACATAGCTATAGCTCCTTGGATAGGATAACTCATATAGCTCCATGAACCATGCCACATAAGATGAAATATATTATACAACTTGTGTATAAGTTTTTACATCATATCTATCATTTGCACAATGTCAAGGATTATGTTGTAGAACTCTCACATTAAAAACTTCGTTTGAGTTTCACACGACATCTACATCTATGCATGCTACTACATGTAATTTATAGCTTAGAAAACATAATATCATGTATTCAAATTTTCTATATAATACCTCAATTCACACAAGTTACAAACCCAACATGTAACTTTTGGAATTATTTCATGACAAGTCACCTATTAGCACAATTAGAAAATGAGAAGTGACACATGCGATTTCAATCCCCTCAACCATTCTAACTTCAATGATAGCCCTTTTCCTTCTTACCTATGTAATATATAAATTTATATTTGTAACTTCAATTATGCAAGGAGATATACTTGTTTAAAGTGGAAAATTGGACCCTAGTGGTTCCCCACCTAGGAGAGAGAAAGGAAACCACTAGGATTATTTTCACTTGATGCAAAAATGCACTTTACATTCAAAAGAGGGATTGAATCCACTAGATGAAAATCCAAGGGAAATGAGGATGTGAATGCTAAGTCGATTGCAAGTTGTTGGAATGATTTTTCCCTCTTTTGTAAATAGATGTGTTGACTTGTTGACTATGCAGAAAATGAAGACAAAATGGGTGAAATAAGGAGCTACCGATTCAGGATCGTGCTGTAACTTTGGATATGAGGTATTTAGATTGATACAGATCTACCCTGCAAATTTGGAGAAAATTCGTCGGGACCGTACATAAGTTATGCACAGTCAAAAAGGGTTTTTTCGTCTCTGCAAATGAAGCCCAAACATGCAATTACGACCACACACTTGAAACCTACACACAAAAAAGAAGGGAAGAAGGGTTGTGGATAGGGGTTTGTCTTAGTCAAACCCCGGTTGAGGAATCAACCTTGAAAGAAAGTAATTGCAAATGCTTAAATGTAAATAATGAAAATGTATACCTTGTAGATCTGCAATTTGTTGATGGTGGTTGCTTTCCTTCTTGAATGTAATCACAAGTGTTGCATGAAATGACATATAACATGAGAAAACCCTAACACACACATACACATGCTTGCAAATGAATGTTGTAATGTTTCTCCAATGGATGAGTGAAGAAGACACATGAAGAAGAAGAGGACTTGATGAATTCTTGAAGACTTGAACGCTTGATGATGATAATGGAGTCCTTCTGCTTGTTTTCCCAATTTTTGCTTATTCTTGCTCCCTTCCCAAATGAGGGAATTAAGTCTCCTTTTATACTTTCTTAGGAGGGATAATTTTCATCTCGCTAAAGGCCGACATAGGAGAAATTAAATCCCGAAAAGAAAATTAGGTCCAAGGTTTGGATGGACCCATTTTGGGGCCACACAAAGAGGGAGGACAGGGGTGCCACGCCCTTGTCCTGCCCTATTTTGGGGCTTGGATAGGGTCATGAGGTGACACAAGGGTTAAAACAGGAGGAGAATTGGAAGAATAATGTAGAGAAGGCTCCCAATTGAGTAGGGAGATGTAGTCGCTAGGGCAAGGACCTAAAACACGGTCAAAATTGTAAGGGTCGCAATTTTATGATGCTACAACTTGATAGATAGAAACAGTTACAAAACCATAAATTCTCCTATTCTCCTTGAAATTATGCTATGTACAAAACATAAATTAATAAAATATTTTTATTCAATTCTAATGTTTTTGTTCTACATAGATTGTCACCTCCAACTACTTTTTGTACATGCACAAAATATATAGACCCTTGTTTAGAGTCTCATCCCTCAAACCACCTAACATCCATATTAGACCTACATGTGCAAAAAGATAGGATCATGCACATAAAGATGCAATCACACTAGTTGAACTAAACTACAAACATGATTTCATCTCAAACATATTCAAAATCTAGAAACCAATTTATTTCTAAAGTTTCCAAAATATTTCACCTGAACTTGAACACGTCTATTAACTTATTCAATAATTGGATACCACAAAATCAATAAATTAATCTCCAATCAATCCCCATATTATTTTTTAATTTCAATTATAAAATTTATTTAAAATCTAATTATATTTAATTACTATATAATGCATTTAGGTATGCACATGGTCTACTTTCTTACCCTACAAACATAAAAATATATCATTAAATGAAATTTGTCGACACACAATCCCATCTAATTTGAAATATATCGAATGCATAGACTGGACCACAATATGACATTATTGATTATGACCAGCATTATCCCTTGGTAGATACCACACTAGACAATTTGTGAAATGTTTACAAAATATATTTAAAGACAAGAATAGTCAATTTGTAAAAATATAATATATTTAAAGACGAATAGACAACTTGTAAAATGATATTTTAAATATATGGATAAAAACAAGGACATTCTTAAGATTATGGCATGTTTCAGAAGTAATCTTAACCAATTACTCAAATGCCTTTCTATCTGTCTTTCAGAAATGAATCTTCCATTTCTTCAAACTTGTTTAGAGGTGAAGAACACATCTCAAACACTTGCCTTCCAACAACAATTCAAATGCTTTGTTGATTTCTGAAAACGGGAGCTCATGAGTAATATACTCCTCCACTTTCAACTCCTGCAAACAAAAATGAACACATGAGATGAACTTGGAAAATCTTATCCATATGATAGATCAGAATATTTGATTTGAAACGTTGAAAAAAAAATTACACACAGTCTAACAACTTATAAATTATAAAAATCTTACATCCTGAATCAGGAGCAGAAAGAAAGGAATAGTTTATACCTTACGCATAAACATGTCCACAATTCCAGGCAATTGTGTTTTGGCCTTGACCCCTCCAAAGATGGAGGCCACTAAAGTTCTCCCTGAAAATAATTCCAAGGGATGGAAGCATATCTTGCGGGGACTAGCGTCCAGTCCCAACAACACCGTTTTCCCCAATGGCTGTTATGCAATCTCAGAATATGAGTTTCAATGTCAGAAAGTGATGGGACCTTCAATTGGACAAACATTATTCATACAAGTTGTCTGCAGATTCGAGATTAAACAATATTACACAGTCAGTACCTCACTAGTAGACAAAAAGGCCTGGTATAATACGTTGGTATTTCCAATGCATTCGAAGCTGTAATCCACGCCTCCTTTTGTCATCTCTGCTATAACCTGTCATGCCATCACCGCTTATGTATGTTTCACATTTTGAGAAAACAACATGCACAGTTAAGGGAAAGATCCAGTAGCCTCCATCTTAATTGTATTCTAAGTATTTTGGGTTTTTAGTTATGGTCCATGTTTCAATGGGATGTCAATTTTCCCAATTCAAAAAGATTACTTTTGTTTGCATAATGAATTTTTTAACATTTGTTGGTAATTATTCAGAAGTCAAATAATAGCTATAAGCACTTACATCACATACAAAGACAACAAAAAAAAAACCATCAAAATCATATGTACTATTTAAGAACTTAAGATGTGCGAAGTTAGATAAGTATAGCAAGTACTAGTACCCTTTCCCTATGTGATTTAAGAGCTTAAAGCTATTGTTTTAGCTATTAGATGGTTGAACACAAGAAGTTTCATTATGTTAAGTGTGCGGCTATTAGATCCCTTTCTCTATCTATTAGATTATGTGAATATGTTTTTTCATCGACATTTCAGATTACACTTCATAATATACATTCTATGATCCAACTTTTAATCCAAAATCTTTCAAACAAAAATTATGTACAATAATAATTTCATAGATTTAATAATTGAACTGTAAAAATTTCATGGATTTAATGTGTTGAACTTACTTCTTGAATGGGCTTCTCATGGTCTTTTGGATTGATGCAGTCGGTTACCCCCAAGACTTTGGCTGGGAACAATCAAAAGTCAAACATACTGTTAAATATTACTCTGCAAGGTCTGTAAGGCTTGATGGTATTGACTTTTGGGATTCATCCAACAGCCATTATTATCCATGGAATGTGAAAATCTGCTGTATAAAATTCTTATATATAAAGTGCAACTGTTACCTTTGGCGAACTTATTTGGGTTGGTATCTATTCCTATTATCTTTGAGGCTCCTCTTAGACTTGCGGCTTCTGCAACCTGCAAAAGTTCTTTTCTTTAGTGCCATATACCCAATAGAATTAGGTCAGCTATACCCTCTACAGTAAAGAGAAAAACATTCCGCAGTTTTACATCTGCTTTACTCTTATGATAGGAATATTGGAAATTCAAATAGATGAACAGTATATATGGTCAAAATAAAAAATAGAGAAGTGTAAACTTTTTATGGATTCTTTAAGAGTTGAATCTAGAACATTTAACCTTCTATTTGTTGTTGGGTTGTTCTACAATTAAATTATCAATGTTTTTATGATCGATCCATCTTTGGTTCAGGTATATTACCTCCCTTCAGCCACACTTCATCAGGGACCCTAGTTTGACTTAACTCTGCTGATCTGGGCTTTGATATCATTATTAACTTTTCATGGGCAGTGGACCAGCTAGAAGTTAACATAAAATCTCATATTTATTGTAGGTGCTCTGCAATTGAACTACCGACCATCTTGATGATCGATCTATCTTTGATTTAGATGTAACTCATTTTCAGACAAAAAGAAATTATTTGGGAACAAGAATGCATACCGCAAGGCCAACAGTACCCAAGCCAAAAACAGCCACTGTTGATCCAACTTCTATGTCTGTCAAATTCATCACGGCTCCAAACCCTGCAAATCCGACTTGAATGTTATTCATAGTGAAAAGAAAAGCCATAGAATGTTGCCATGAAATACTCAGCATAATGGGTAGCTGAGTATGTACCTGTGGCTACCCCGCAGCCAAGCAGGCAGGCTTTGTCTAAAGGAGCTTCAGAATTAATTTTGACAATACAAGCATAGTCCACGACCGTATACTCGCTGAATGTAGACGTGGACATAAAATGGTATACCGGCTTCCCACCCAAAGAAAACCGGCTCTTCTCGTCACTTCTCATGACTGTTCTTGTGAGATCAATTTTGAACTTTTCACACTGATTGGTTTTCTTAGATTTGCAACAAACACAATCTCTACACTCTCCTTGGAATACTGGAATCACGTGATCTCCAGGCACAAGATCTGTTATGCCTTCACCCACGCTCTCTATTATACTGTTTGCACAAATCAAAACTATCAAAGCTCGGTACAGATGAAAACTTTTGTAAACAAGGTTAAGGATGAAGATTTACCCAGCACCCTCGTGGCCCAATATGCGAGGAAACGTGCTTTCTTCCTGCAAAATTGAGTTCAATTATATAGATTAATATTATTATTAGGATGAAGGATTACAGAGATTGTGATGGAAATATTGATGTAAAGTAAAATTAAAAGATTATGGAGTGTGGTCCGAAATATTGATGCAAAGTAAATTTCATATAATTGAAAGATTAGAGTGTGGTCTGAAATGTTGATGCAGACCAAATCTCATAATCTTACAAATATTATGGAGTATAGTTCGAAATGTTGATGTAAAGCAAATCTCAACAATTGAAAGATTATAAAATGTGATCTGAAACATTGATGCAAAGCAAATCTTATACAATTGAATTCAAAAATGGCATGCTAGATTACCCCTCCCATCCAGAATGTAATATCGGTGTGGCAGAGCGAGGTGTGGGTGATTTTAATGCGGACTTCCATTGATTTTGGAGGATCCACCTGAACATCTTCTATTACCAGAGGTTGCTTAACCCCCCATGCTACTGCAGCTGAACAAGAGAAAAAAAGAACAGTAAAAGAACCAATTTGTCAGGAAACTTATGGGGACCAAATTGGAGCCATGAAATTTGACTAAAAATATAGCTTTCAGAATAAAAATGGCATGGAAAATGAAATCTTACCTTTGCAAGTGATGACTTTACCAGCAGTTTCTGCATTTGTACTCTGAAAACTCTTACTGAAAGAGTCAATTTCTATTCCATTCTGTATCTCCATTGTCCAAACAACAGAGCAAAAATCTAAGGATAGAAAACACTGTCAAAAAGAATTCTCGAACTGAGATTTGTAGTTCTCTTCTAATTGCTCAACCTCAAAATCCTTCACCAAAATTGAAAGCCCTTGGCAACGTATTTATGGGTTGTATGCTTTGAATCTTTCGTTGACAAAGTCCATGCACGTGAAAGACTGCTACCTTTTAGTCATGGCAAAACAAAAACTGGAAGATAGAAATAGGGTTTTCTTCATGATGGTCGCCATCAGTCATGGAACGCCCATAATGATTAAACACTCATTTTGTTTCCATTGTCAAAAGGTGGGTTTAGAAGTTTTTATAGATGAACAAATATAGGTGATAAAAACAAACCTTCATCAGGGAAAAAAGAATCTTCCATGCCATTTTCTGATATCTCTTTCATTCTGATGATAGATGTGATCCCACCTTATACAAACAAATCCTAAAATACTAACTAATTTTCATCTTGTTGATGCAACTCCAGAGATATGACGTTGACTAGATAAACAGCAAGTGAAGTGTATGATTGTGGGGCTCCTTAAGAGTAGGGTCCGGCATAGATGGTGGAGGGAGATGCCATGTTGCACTCAGGTAACTGCCCTTAAATTATCTTACTTAGGTGCACCTTTGACTGTTGACTGTATTTATTAGTTGATAGGTTTTTTCATTGCAGACTAGCTTTCCACAATTTAAGGAAAATAATGTCTGTAAACAGGTTTAATCTACCTTTCAACAATTTTCAAGTTATCAGAAACAAAAGCTGTTTTATTACCATTTTATTCAATAGCACTATCATATATATGATAGGTAAAAATATTTCTTTCATCTTAAAACAAATTTAAACTCTTTTATCTGAAAGCACTCCACTGATTATTTCAGATGGAAAATTAATTTTAAGAATGACTCTATCAGAATCTATGTCAATTATTAAAAATGATATTAGATAAAAATGAATGACTCTAATAATATTGAGTCAAATTATTAAAGGAATAATTTACCTCAACTTTACATAGTGAAGTTAACTTTTTTTAAAGTCATAATAATAAGTACAATATTATCATGTTTTTTATTTTTAAGGTATATTTTATTATTAGTAATTGTCGTTATTCAATTGTTTTTTTCATCAATTTTTTTCTTTTTAAGTTTAAATTTTCTTTACAAATTTATTTTACACATCTAATAAACATATTTAACAAAATATTTAGAATCTATATCTACATTTTAAAATTTTTTATATTATATAAATAAATAAACATAAATATAATATAAAAAATATAAAAATAATATTATTTTAGTTTTTGATTAAGGTAAACGCAGGTTTTGAAGGGGCCCCGAAACCCTTTACAAGCAGAACTTAAACAGCAAAAGCGACGAGATACAAAAAGGAACAGTCCAAAGAAAATCTAGCAGAAAACCAAAGAAAACCAGAAAAAGCCCCACAAAGTCAACAGGCCATCCAAAATCCAGAAGAGATACTAGTTGATTTTTTCCAGGGCATTTGCCAAGGTGTTGCTAATTTCATGCAGCTCTTTGATCTTATCCTTGAGATTAGGGAGATCCTTCGCAGCAGCAGCCACAACTTTCTTGACACTAGCCCTGGTTCTCTTTGCAGTGCCACCCACCGGAGTAGCATCACCGCTACCAGTCTAGATAGTCTCTTCATCCAAGTCAAGTTCCACAACCGGTTTTGGAGAGCAAGTATGATCAAGGACATTAGCAATATCCTCCAGGTTTTTAGTGACAACAAAAAGGATACTCAGGATAACGGTCATCAGATTTTTCATCGCCTCTCTCCCATCTTCCAGCGATTTAACCTTATCCTCCATGTTCTGCTTCCAGTTTATCTGCTCTTTGTTTTCATCCTCCCTCTTCTCATCTGTATTCTTCCCCTTTTTTTCTAGGTTCTTCAGCAGCTCATAGGTCCATCTGTCATAAACCATTCTCGCCTCAGAGAGTTTCTTGAGGTTATCCAAGATTAACCCTTTACCCACATTTTCCTTATCCTCGCTAACCCTATCCTTAGTCAGGTCCTTCTCAGAATCTTTATTCGTATCCCTCTCAGAGTTCGCATCAGTTTCCTCATTATTCTTGAAATCCACTTCCTCCATTGGATGGCTATTGTCCTTACCAGGGCAATCACTGAGGATAGGGCTTTCATGACCAGGCTCATTATCACCACTTCCTTCCTCATTACCCAGCTCCTCATCGTTCTAGTTGTCTTCACCATTGGAGTCATCCGTCTCCATTCCCCTGCTTTCCTTTTCAATTTCCTCTGTTTCCAACCAAGGGGCACTTTTCCTTTTTTTGCTAGAGGATGCCTTCTCCTTGCTGGAGTCTCCTCCTTCCATCTTTCTCTTACCCAGAGAGGCAGAAATCCTCTTATTTTCCAGCAAGGCGAGGGTTTTGCAATGCTCATAGATGAGCAACAAAAGCCCGCAATGGAGAATTGGGTTGGAAGGGTTATTCCTGTGTTTATTGAGGGACCTGGAGAGGGACCTAAAAAGGTAGTAGGGCAGGGATACCTTTTTGTTGTGTCTGAAATGGTTTAAGAGAACAAAGTGGTAGGTGTGGGCCCTGGAGAAATGACCTTCAACCATGATGTATTCCATAATTGCATTCAGAACCCAGCCCCACAGTTTCTTGATATTTGCAGCTTCATAGTAGCCCCCAGTGGCTTTGCCGATTTTAACCCTCTCTTTCTCTTTCCGCGAGAACAGATTGGCCGCGTTGTTGGAGACTTTAAGGTCTTAAAAGAAATTAAGCCCAGTGTGGGGCATGCCAGTCACAGAAGATATGAGCCCAACATCTAGCTTAAACTTAACTCCATAAATTTTAAAGGAGCCATTAGACCAGTTTTCAAAAATCTTGGAAACGGTGAGGTTTACCCTACCTTTGTCATAGTCCACGAGCTTCTCCATGAAGCTGGAGAGAGAACCCTTTTCCAGTTTTGCCTAGACTTTCGGCATCACTTTCCAAGTCGACGTATTGTCTAGTTCCTCCCGTCTTAGATCTCCTCCCATCTTCGGATTTAGGCTATCTGCTCTGTTTCTCTGCAAACTAAGTCCTTCTTTCCCGGTGTTGCTTGAGATTTTGAACCGGGTTACCCACAAAGCGTGCGACGAATTATTAACGATTGTTGGAGATCTGCCACTTTGCCAAGTAATGATGACCTTTCCATCAAAGCATAAATTATTCTTTTTACCTGTCATGATTGAGTTGTCCTTCTCTCCCCATATAACGGTCCTTTCTGAGGAACTCTTTAGTGTTTAAATTGAGATCATCCCTATGCCAGATCAATTGGGAGTCAAAGTTAACCCCTATATTCGCTAAACAATCCGCTACACTATTTTGCTCTTTGAAGGCATTTTGAATAATAATTTCTTTAAAACTTGCAATGATCTCCCTAGCTTTCATGATGATATTTTCAATTGACCAAGAAGGCTCTGACTCCCCCTTTAGACACTTAATAATGTTAAGTGAATCTCCCTTAAGCCATAATTTATCATAATTAAGATTTCTGGCTATAATTAAGGTGTTCAGGGCAGCTGAGGCTTTGGCAAAATGGCTAGTTTGATTCCCCAAAGGACCAGCCACCGCCTTTAAACAACTTCCAGCAAAATTCCTAAAAATGCCCCCATATCCAGCTTTACCCGGATTCCCTTTAGAGGCCCCATCAAAGTTAGCCTTGATCCACCCCTGAGGAGGAAAACACCAGACGAGACCTTCTCTTCCTGTCTCCTTACTGGTAGTAGTGGTAGAGAGGTTCCACCTGTCTTTGAAGTCATCTTTAGCAGTAGGTCCATGATCAGTGCCATAGAGGCATTCAAAATTACTCCTAAAATTTTTATTTGCCACCACTTCAGGAATAGCCTTTTTATTTCTAAAAATCCTATTGTTACGCTCTTTCCAGATATTCCAGATAACAATCGGCAGAGAAAGTCTCCATGTCTCCACAATTTTAGGATTAGAATCAGGGCATTGCCATTGCTGCCAAGAATCCCCAAAGGAATTCGGGAAAACCTAGCTCAGGTTCCACTTGCTTAAGATGATTTTCCAGATATCCTAACTGAAAGTGCATTGATTGAGAATATGGCAAGCCCTCTCTTCTTCCCTGCAACATAGAGAACACCTATTAGGAAAAATAAAACCTCTTTTATGAAGGTTGTCTAGGGTTAAAACCTTGTTTTGGATGAAAATCCAAAAGAAGATATTGACCTTTGGAACTAACTTCTTGTTCCATACTTTAGCCCAGATGGGAATTTCTTCCTCCGGATCATTATGAATAGCCACAACTGAGGAAACAGAATATTTCCCATCTAGGGTTTCCCTCCATATCAATCTGTCATCTTTGTTGTCTCTAGGGATTTTAGCAGAGAGAACAATATGAAGGAGCTTGAGCCTCGGACATTGCTGGCTAAAATCAATCCAGTTCCCATTTCTCCAATAATCTCTGACCAGCTCACCAAACCTGCTTTTGAACCAGTCTTCCAATCTTTAAGGATTGGAATTTCCTCTAGAGGTTTATCCAGAATCCATCTATCTTCCCAAAATCTTATTCTCCTCCCATCCCCAAGGTTCCAAGTTCTGCCAGCAGCAGCCCAACTTTTAGCAGATTGAACAGCATTCCATATAGCCGAGCCTTCAACACTGAAAGAATTATCAAGGAATTCTTCCTCAGAAGGTTGCATATAGAGGTATTTGTTTTTCCAAATTGAGTTCCATTCTCTTTCCTCCCCTTTCAATCTCCATATTTGTTTGGCTAATAAAGCTTTATTCATAGAACCAATGTTCCTTAAGCCCAACCCACCTGAGGCCTTAGGGGAGAAAATTTTATTCTAGGCAATAAGGGGAATTCTATTTTTGACTTCCACCCCCGACCAAAGGAACTTTTTTTGGATTCTTTCAATGGCTTCCGCAAACTTTGTGGGGATTTTGAACAAGCTGAGTGCATAAACAGGAAGATTTTGGAGAGTGGCTTTGAGCAAAGTGATTTTTCCCACTTGACTAAGGACAACCCCTTTCCAACCAGCAAGTTTCAAGTTAATTCTGTCTATCAGCTTATTCCATAAGGAATCCTCGGGCTTGAGACACAGAGGAAGCCCCAAATAAGTAGAGGGAAGCTCAGAAATATTGCAGCCAAGAATTCTTTCAATCCTTAGTTGCCTTTGGACCGGCTTATTGATGAAGAACAAAGAGTTTTTATCCCAGTTGATTTTTTGGCTAGAGGTAGATTCATAAGTGTTCAAAATATTCTTCATATTTTTAGCTTCCAAAATGGTGGTTTCCCCCATGTTAATAGAGTCATCAACGAATTGTTCATGAGAACAAACAACACTGGAAGAAGAAGGTTTCAGACCCCTAAGATTGCCATCATCCACATTTTTAAGAATAAATCTGCCCAGGCATTCAACTAGAATAGTGAACAGGATATGGGAAATGGGGTCCCCCTGTCTAAGACCTCTAGAGCTTTTGAAGAAACTGGATGGGGAACCATTGACTATAACAGTAGAGGAGGAAGTTTCCATGAGTTGAGAATAGAGCTAAATAACTTTGTCATCAAAACCAAATGCTTTCATGATCCTAAGGAGAAACTACCAATTCACTCTGTCAAAAGCTTTAGCCATGTCTAACTTTAGGAAGAAGCCCTAGTTATTCGCCACTTTCAGGGAGTGGATATTTTCATGAATGGATATAATGGAATCCAAAATATATCTTCTGAGGACAAAGCCATTTTGTTGGACAGAGATAATCCTTGGAAGAATTTCCAACAACCTGGAAGTCAGAACCTTGGATAAAATCTTGTAAACAGAGTTACACAAGCTAATAGGTTTAAACTTGTTGAGAGAATCAGCTCTGGGGATTTTTGGGATAAGGACAATGAAGGTGGCATTCAGTTTCTTGAGGAGTTTTCTAGATCCAAAGAATTCTTTAACACCATTGCAGATGTCAGCCTCCACTATGTGCCAAAAATTTTGGAAGAAAAACATTGGGAAACCGTCCGGTCTAGGGGATTTATCACCCTGAAAGGAGAACACCACCTTTTTGATTTCCAGATTAGAGGGAATACAGGATAAAAGGTTGTTATCAACTTTAGTCAGGATAGAAGGAATAGCTTGTAAAAGGGTGTTTTGATTGCTGAAATGCAGGTTATTTACATCTCCCAGCAAGGTGTTGAAATGCTCGAGAGATTCCTTCCTAATATCACTATCCTCTGTTAGGATGCCTTTATTGTAGGATAATCTGGATATTCTGTTAGCTGCCCTATGCTTAAGAGCAGTTAAGTGAAAGAACCAGGTGTTTTTATCGCCTTCCTTTAGGAACAAGGCTCTAGATCTTTGTCTCCAGAACATCTCTTCTTTAGAAATGATGGTGTGGTATTTAGATAAAAGAGCATTTTCAACCATCCTAAGATCTTCAGATAGCCCAGCCTCTTGGATTCTATCATGAACTTCCTTTATTTCAGTTTTGACTTGAATTTTAGTCTTGAATATGTCCCCAAAAATCTCTTTGTTCCAGATTTTAATTTTGGCTTTAAGGATATTGAGCTTTTTAGCAATTCTAAAAAGATCTGTACCCTCCACTTCAGAATTCCACCATTCAGCAATACGAGCTTTCAGAGAAGGATGGGAAAGCCAAGCTTTTTCAAATCTGAAAGGGAAGTTTCTCTTGGCCGAAAAAGAGTTGGCAGTAAAGGAGATGGGGTAATGGTCTGACCCAATTTTGATAACAGAAGCAAGGGAGTAGCTATACTTGGAAAACCAGTCAGGAGAAATTAAAGATCTATCTAACTTAACTTGAATCAGATCAGCTCTGGTTCTTCTATTGGTCCAGGTGTAATTAATACCCTGGAGATCCACATCAATGAGAGCTTGATCATTTATGAAATCGAAAAGGTCTTGTTTCCCATCAAGTTGTAAAGGGATACCTCCCATCTTCTCTTCCTCTTTGAGCGGAGTATTGAAATCTCCCATAATAATCCAGCTTTGATCAGCAAACTTGAGTCTGTCGACTGCAAGGCTTTTCCAATATTTAACTCTCCCGGTTTTGGTGTTAGGCGCGTAGACATTAGATAGCACCCAAACAAAGTTGTCCTTAATATGCTTAAGTTGAATAGAGTTCCTATTAAAAGAAGAGATGATTTCCTTACCTTTTATTGTTTTTTGGTTCCAAAAAATTGCAGTTCCTCCAGAAGCTCCCTCCGAGTTAGATCCTATGACCCCATTTTCCTTGAAAATTCTAATCTTTTCAAATTTTTCCTTAGACATCTTGGTTTCCTGTACGAGGACCACATCTGGTTTATGATCTCTAGTGACATTTTGTAACACATCTTGCTTATGAGGGGCGTTCAGCCCTTTGATATTCCAGGATATTATCTTCATACTTTAACTGGGGATAGAGCTGATTCAATGGAACACTGTGTTCCATCAGCACGGTTCTTCCAGCTTTCCTGTTCCCTTTGATGTTTCAGGGATGGCCTTCCCTGCTTTTTGTTCTGACTTCCAACATCTACCTTTTTCTTGTTCTTGCTTCTGGTTGAGATTCCTCCATTGAGTTCCTCCTTGTTCATTTTTCCTTCTCTCGAACCAAGAATCCAGAGATTCTCTTCCAGCATATCCACACTTTGAGAAGGGGTTTTATAGAGAAGAGGCTTTGGGCTTCCATTAGTTAAAAGCAATAATGGCTCAATGTCAAAAGGGTCTGGAGCTTCATTAAAGTTTTCCTCAACTGATTTTGAGAAAGAAGAGGCTGGAATGGTTTCTTCCTTCTCTTGACTAACTGATTCAACCTCCTGGTTCAGAATGGTTTCTTCCTTCTCTTGACTAACAGTTCCAACCTCTTGATCCTCTGGGTTATTTTTATTGTTCAACTCAATTCCTTGCTCTACTTCTTTAGAGCTCTCTGGTTGGTTGTTAGAGCAGACACAATCTTGTTTATCATTACTGCTATTCCCAGTCCTCTTGACTTCATTCACTAAATCTGTTACATCCTTATTTTGGTTACACTTAGTTGATGGGTCTCCTTTTTAATTTATCGTATGCCAAATATTTTTGCTCTTGATATTGCTATCAGACTTGCTTTCCTTGCTTTTCTTGAGCAGACATGATTTTGCCCAATGCCCCAATTTTTTGCAATGGAAACAGGCAAATGACAGAGATTCATATTCAATAGCTTGGGACCATTTTCCAAGTTTTGATATGATTTCTATGGATTGAGGCATATCCGTCATTTGATTAACATTTATGCAAATGCGAGCAAAGATTAACCTTGATTTTGCCACCGTCATTGGGTCAATCGTTAGGAGTTCTCCGAAGGATTTCACAATACCCTTGAAAACTTCCTCATTCCAGTATTCCAGCGGGAAACCCGGGAGGCACGTCCAAACTGGCGCAGAAACAAAGAAGGACTCGTCAAGGGCGAGGTTCGGGGCCCATTTCTGAAGAGCCAAGGATGACTTGTCGAACATCCAGGGGCCTTCGCAGAGAGCTCTATTCATGTCTTCTTCAGAGTTAAAAGCGAAGGAAAAAATCCCTCTAGGCAGCACTGCCACGTCCACTTGACCTTTTAGAAGCCATTTTCTCCTTATGAAATTCCTCACATCATCAATGTTAGGCCTAAAGCCAGAGAATCGTCCCACTAAAGTCATGGATAAGCCAGCTACAATCATATCAACCACTTTGTCCAGAACAGAGATAGCAACCAGTCTAGAGGCTGAGTCTGAGATATTTGTTACTTCCGGAAGCCCCGATTTAGCCAGCGACTTCACTCCAAAGAGGGAAGACCATATTCTATCTTTGCCTCTATCGTGTGGGTCCTCGGGTTTCGAATCTTTATCCTCTCCTGATTTTTCTTTTTCCTTGTCCTCTTCTGACCCTTGAGATGCCTGACCTCCTGCCTGTTTGCCAGTTCCAATCCCAGAAAAACTACAATCTCCAAGAAATCTACCTTCCCCAGGAATTCCGCCATTCCCCAATTTGAAATTTGGGATTCCCGCTCCTTTTCGCTCCACCATCCTTACAATATTATTTTAGTTATTTTCATGCAATTTAATAATATAAAATCTTGATAATAAAATAATGTTATTAATAATAAATAAATAAATAACAACATAACAATAAATATATTAAAATTTATACAATAATATTGTAGTACAATTATAATATATTAATAATGTAATAATTAAAATAATATTTATGTATGACACTCTAACCTTACTCTTAAATATAATCATATTTAATCTAAGTCTAACATAACACCAACTTTAAATTTAAATTTTGTAATGAACTACATAAAATTCAATTAATTTATGTTACATTTAGATATTATTTTTTTGTTTTGTTGACTATAAGCTTTTTTTAATCCACTCTTAATACTTTTATCTCAACTCTACTCCATTTTCTCATAAATTAATACTTTTTAAAATGTGTAATTATTATGAACTTTATATAATTAATAATTTTTATTTATACATTATTTGTAACATTTGATCTACAATATGATCTTTTTATATATACATTATTCTTATATTTTTATAGGAGTTAGGTTCATTTTTTTTTAATGAATTAGGTTATGTTGACAACTTTAATTGTTTTATATGATCATTTATTTTTTTATGGTTAAATTCTATTTCAATATATATTTATTGTAATATCTCATATATATTTGTAAAAAAATATAGGTATGTTAAAATATGGGTATGTTAGTATAATAATATTCAAATTATTTATTTTAGTTACAATATTTTAAAATATATTTAATGTATATTACAAAATAATATAATAATTAAAATAATATAATAATATAAAAATCTTAATATTTATACACTACTTTTAATCTAACCTTAAATTTATCCATATCTCTAACTGAATCTTACCATAACCATAAATTAAAATTTTAACTTACCGACTATTGCATATTGTTAACTAATAGAATCAAACTCAAGACCTCCATAATATTACAAAATATCTTACTATACATTTAATTTTAATCTACAATGTATATAATTCCAAGTTACAATTATAATTCAAATGCATTGACTATTTCTATTTATAAATCATATAACTACAATCTTACCAAATAGACTACGTGACACTTGTTATAATTGATATTGGTCATAATAGATGTATAAATAAGAAAACATAAATAAAAGGTGAAATAAAATTAAAACCATCAAGAATTGAGTAAAAGATGGATACAAAGAATAAAGAGAAGACAAAAATAAGAAAACAAGAAACTACAAAGAAACTAATTAATTTTTCTCAACTCTCATAACTTATATAAGACTACATCTTTGTTTACAATTATCCATGGAGAGTGGAAAACTCATAACTTCTAACATAAGATAATATTAAAATTTAATCTTAATATAATAAAATGATATAATAATAATATTTAAATATAAAAAAGTTATAATGAAATAATACTATATAAGATGATATAATAGTAATATTAAAATATAATATATAATTAAATTATATTTAAACTATTATTTTAAATTTAATTATATTTATTTGTTCATAAATTTGTTCATGAGTGAAATTTAATATTAAGTTAATTTAAAATAATAATGCTTCATCTGCATTTAATAATATCTATTAAATTGAAAGGGGTGTTTCACTTGTAAAATCATGCTCCAAAAGTAAGTCAAAACATATATAGATTTTAATTATTATACAATTAAAATACATTTAAGTTTTACCTTTGGTATCCTATAGAAGTATTTCTTAAATTAATTAAAATTTAGAAAAGCTATTCTATTTTAAAGAAAATGGTCTCACTTATATTTTTAAATCTCTAACGTGTTGATTGAAGGAGAGCAATTAAATAGAGGGGAAGATGCTACCTATAGAGATATGGGTTAGTATTTAGTTTTTATATGAGTTGGATATTAGTTTTCATTTTTAGTAGTTCAAATTGATTGTTTAATTGTCATGTTTCTAGTTTTAAGTTGAGATTACTTAGATTATTTTGATTTTGGATTGAGGTTATAAAAGTAATTTTAAATTTTATTTTCTAAATTCAAAATTAATTATGGGTTTAATTTGACATTACTTATAAAACATTTATATAAATGAATATTAGGGCTTTTCATAAAAGGATAAAATTTTAGACTATTTAACATGATCATGTAATCATTATTAAAAACATCTCTCACGTATCTACTACATACATAATGAAAAATACATATGCATTTATATTTTACATGGCATGTCTTCAATCTTGTTGAGACATTGTTGAATTTTTGCATAGGATTCAACTTCATTCAACACAAATTTTGGATTTCTCAACTTCATTATAGGTTATTCTCGTTCTTTTAAGCACCATTTAGTCTAGATGTATATAGGTAAATAAGGTTTTTAAGTATAAGGACAAATATATTTGGCCACAAATATCAAGATTAGTGTCACACAAAGTCTTTGGTTCTAAATCATAAAATGTAGGCTATCTTGTTGGCAATTTGATGGAATTGATTATGATGTTTTTTCATTGATGTCAACACTAGCTGCTTTGGTTATTTACTAGTATCCAGTTGGTCCTGGTAGGATGATTGGTTTCTGGTTGGTTAGATCATGTTGATCTAATATACTCCAGTATGCTTTGGCTTATGGAATTGTCTTAGATCTTCTATTCATGCTATTCAGATATATGTTTTGTCAATTGGTATTGATTTGGTGATCGGATGCTATCTTATATGCTGGTAAGCCTAGTTTATTGATCCAGTGAGGGTTTCACCAGCAGAGCTTTATTGAAAATCTTTTGATATTATGCATAAGTGGTGTTGGTGCGGCTTCTAGAAGGGATTCAGGATGCTGATGGTGATTGTGTTCGAGCCTTGACTAATTGGAATCATTACTTTAGCATGTGTGTGAACTTAAATTAGGTCTGGTACTATCTAGGTTATGGACCGACTTAATGTAGCATGTTGTTGGACTCCTCAATGTGTTTCTGGGATGATTTATGGGCTGGATGATATTTGTTTGGCCTCAGGCCAACATGTTTTATAATTATGTAATAGGTTTTATTGTTTGGGTGGTTGACCTAATTGTTTAAGGTCTAGGGTTTGCATATATATATATATATATAATTGTTTAAGGTGTGTGTGTGTGTGTGTGTGTGTGTGTGTGTGATCTCATTGTAGATAATGGTATGCAAGCGAAAAATATAATAATCATTCATGCAGAGGATTTGGTCGATCATAGGTGATCGAGTGTTGGAGACCAATAACACTGAGAGGGGGGGGGTGAATTAGTGTTATACCAGAATAGAAGATTTTAGATTTAACAAAACATTCATACACCAACCGGTATATCGATATAAATAGAATTGAAAGAAGGCAACCAATAAGCCAAACATGTAAATGAGAACCATAACACATAGATTTATATGTGGAAAACCTCAATGAGGAAAAACCACGGTGGGATTTGTGACCCACAATATCAATTCATTGGCCATATGAAGAGATATTGCAAAAATATGATGGGCCTGCACTCACAGGATGGATTACAACCTAGAGCACACTGCACATCACAATAGGAGCCTCACTGACTACATAGCAATCCAGACAACAATCCGGATAAGTGTGAACTACTCAATATAGCATCTCCTATGCCAGAATACAGTTCCAGTTTAATCTTTGTCTATTCTGGTCAAAACCCTAAACCTCAATACCAGAATAACCATTACAATGAATTCCTCACATACATAGTCTCTGAGATATATTTCGCATTACATCATATCTATAACCATATCCATCTATATCATTTTTATTATTCCAAAATGATCTAATCAATCTCCCCTATATACCCTATAGAAATTTATGCCTTATGTCATCTTACAAGGATATATACAATATCATATTTACACCATAAGAAGTCAGAACCCAAAATCATGTTGCCATCAATGATAACATAAATCATGTTGCCATCAATGATAACATAGTGAAACCAACCAATAGAGTGTCAATTGCCAACAATCTCCCCCTTTGGCATTGATGACAACACTCATGTGAAAAAAGGTCATGGTCTCAACTACCGGTTTCATCCTGCCTTGCTCCCCCTGAGCTGAAAATGCAAAATACTCCATATCTCCAAAATTCCAAAAACTCTGTAACTCCCCCTAATGTATGCAATCCTTCATTCTTTTTCACATGTATACTACTCCCCCTTTGACATCAATGCCCAAAAAATTTGTAAAAAGAATGTCAAAGAATAATAATTGTACATTGATTACCTCCAAAAAAATATCTTACCGGAGCTTGACCAGTTTCAAGATTTCTAGGTAAGATTTCTCCAATAACTCCACATAAGTATCCCAACCAGTTTTGAATGTGTCGAAGATAGATACAAGTCCACTCAATAAATATGCAAGTGATTCTTTCTCATTAACTTCTGCTGGTGTGGGCTTACCAAGCATATCCATGCATTCCCTCTTATGTACACCAGGTGAATCCAATCTTGGACTCACCAAACCTCTGAGACTTTTGGATCTCCAAATGATCTTATCTCTTTCCTTTTCAAGAGTAGAAATTTGGTTCTCCAAGGTCAAAATTTTTCCATCAATAGATGTGGTCAATGAAGTTAATCCATCAAAAGAGTTAGCAATACTAGCAATTTTGTCCTATACCTCTTTTATCTTTTCATCTACTTTTGTTGTAAGAATCTCTGTATTGCAACATACCCTGTATATATTATTACCCTATTTTAAAGAGTTTTCTACCAAAAATAACTTCTCCTCAATCTTTTTCTTCTCTCTATCAATGATCTTATCAAAAGCAGCTCTTTTAGCCAAAGTGAATTTTTCAAGTGCTTGCCTGTTAGAGATCTGTTGTAATGATTGAAAATATTTAGAGATGTGCTCTGTTATTACCTTAAGCTTTCCAGAAGGGCTCGCTTCATTCTCAATCTTACATTTCAGGACCAATCTGTGCAAAACAGTTATGGATTGATATATAATCCTTTTATTTGCGGTTCCCTCCTTTATCAGTTTCTGAGAAGCCATCATCATTAGTTCTGTGGGACTCATCTCTGTGATGTTTTTCTTTTTCACTAGAGAAGTGTCAATTGTCAATAATGATGTGCCAACAACTAGTTCCCTATCGGATTCCCCTATTTTCTCTAGTGATTTAACTTTTATTGCCTCCTCACTTGCACCGGTGGCTTTGCCCACTTGGTGTAGTCTGTGCAATTGTCGGTTCCTCCATAGGAACAATATCCTCAACTTGTACATTAGTATATGGAGGACAAGTATCCTCAATGTTAGTATCATGTATAATGTTCTCTATACTAACCGGTGTTTCTGTATGAGTCTGTATATTTGTGTTAATCGATGGCTCAATTTCCACTATCTTGATATTGTTCAAAACTGCGAGTGGAGTACCCATGATTTCTTTACCTTTCCCTTCAAACGGTGTATCTATAGTATCAGTCTTTGTCTCCGGTGAAGTGAAGAATCCTCTATGCTCTCCCAAAAAATTTATCCATCCCTTTTGTGTTTCCTTTATTATCTCATTCATCCTTCCTAACATCAAGCTAGTTATTCTATGTTTGTTGTTAAAAAACTTTGTATCTGTAGCCTCAATTGTCTTCTCCATCGCATCTAGAGTTATAGTAACACTTATAGCTAAAAGTTCTTGCATCTTAATGTGTTTGTCTTCTTGCATTGCAGATAACCTTCTAGCATCTAACATGTTGTATAGCTCCGTAGGTATTTGATTTTATATTTCAATTAATGCTTTCTTATAGATATCTAAATATAAAAGAATTACTTCCTCTACCTCTCTCTGTTCATCATCTTCAAATGTATCATAATAAGACTTAACATTTTTCAACATCCCATCCTTAGTTATTTCATCTACAATTTCAGCACAAGTCTTAGGCGAAATAATTGTTACATTACCAATGTCTAGTGCTAAATCAATGTCACTCTTCTTCCTCCTTCTGGTAGTACTAGATGCAGTTGATGCTGTAGCCTTGGGTGCCTGCTTCTGTTTTGATAATTTGATGGTGACCTTACTAACTGTTTGTTTCTTTGCTTCCACTTTAGGTTCTTCCAGTTTCTTCCTCACAACCCTTTTGAATGCTAATGGTGTGTCATCTTCAGGTTCAAAATCTACAGTCACAGGTTCAATGTGAACTACTAGATCCTTCCTCTTTCTCCCTTTCTCTGGGATAACATCAATGAGTGCCTTAATGTCCTTTGAAACATCCTATACAAACTTTCTTTCCTTACCTTCTTGTTTTTCCCTCTTCTTTTGGTTGAACTCAGTTTCAACCTCGAGAGTTTTTTGTTGTGTTGTTCCACAAGGTTTTTTTGCTTCATCTATATCTACATCAAGTAGAATTTAAGCATATGCATCAAGAATTAATGCATCCACCTCATAGCCCATTTCAGCTATCCAAATTTTCTGGGACTTGACTGCCTCCATGAAGGTCTCATCTTTCTTAACCATAAAACATATGTTGGTAGAGTATTTTTCTACTATATACTCAGGTACTCTTACTCTAGATGTCATATTTCTAAAAAGCTTTGAATTAACCCCATACCTTGTCATCTCTAAGACTTCCCAGTGCAGCAATTGATGGCTTAAGTTGTCTTCCTATCAGGATGTCAAAAGCCCATTGCTTCCTTCCAGAAGAAAACTAACAGATTTCCATATCAGAAAGTGCCCTTCTTCTCACCTTTAATCTTCCCTAAATTGATCAATAACTCCTCAAGCATCCATTTACAAAGATCCAACTTGATATTTTCTCTCATCATCCTATATGCTACCAAAATACATGAACTTGAAATTGAATTCAGTCGGTTAGATTGGGTTACTTTGTAGCCTATGATCATGCTGCCAAATTTGATGTCGGTGTCAGTGATGGTGCTCACCTTCATCAATCTCTTGTCTGATGTAGCGTTGGTGATCTTCCTTATGAATTCATTTAATACTTTCTTATCCGGATGTTTCCCTATTGATGGCAAACCATATGACTTCCCTATGTACTCTACTCAGTACATATTTAACTATCTCATCCTTAAACTATGGAATATCCATAATATCAGTGAACCCTAGATCTTCTATGTGTTGATATGTCAGTTTGATTTTACTATATTCTCCCATGAGTTCATTCATATACATCCTTTTGATCTTCGAAGTGCCTAAGTACTCTATATGACAATGAATATAGGCCCTAACATCCTCCACATATACCACTCCCTCTGGAACATGAGAAAATGCTCCAACCGAATCTTCCTTGGTAGCCACATGTGGATACCATTTGAAAATTGGCCTCGGGTGGTCCTTAACTTCTACTACAGTTGGATTTGCAACAAAAATAGGACAAGAAGATGATCCCAATTCCACGATTCAAGAAAAATACCTTTAGAACGCTGCTGGTGAAAACCTCTAACAAACCCTTCTAGATGTTGGTATGATTGCTCAAGAAGAAATATGATCACCTCTAAATAGCTTATGATTGCACTAAGTCACTTTGAATCACTCTAAAATTGCTCTGAATTCTAGGTGATTAATAATGAAGTGTAATCGACCTTTTATCCATCGAGAAAACCCTATTCTTCTATCTACATAAATGACTATTGGTGAATGATACCGGATCTCACTCTAAACGTATCAATGTCGGATAATCCTTTTCAATATTTGGAACATCTCCCAGAATCTCCTCTAGGGGCATATGCATCATCTTCCATGAATTTTGCCTACCCCTAAGGCATCTGCCTTAGTTACTGGATGAGCTCACTGTCAGTGCAGGAGCAACCTCTTCTGCCAGATAGGTAATCGGGACATTCCCATCCAATGATTTCTCTTAAGTCTTTCTAACCGATCTCTGAGTATGATCTTGCTGGATTTCACTAACCTTCTCTTTGCCTTTATCATTTGATCCTCCACTGCCAACCGGTGAATTTCTGCTTCTCTAGAATTTAGCAATATGTCCAACTTCTTTGCATGCATAACATGTAACATTGTTCTTTTTAATTGCCTTTCTAAAACCAATGAAATTGCTTGACCTGCACTGATTAGCCATATGCCCAAATTTTCCACAAGCATAGCATTTTACATTCATTCTGCAATCTTCTGTCTTATGACCAATTTTATTGCATTTAGAACATTTTCTAGAAGCAGAATCAAGGTTTTGATTTGCTATGTCTCTATATTGCCTATCCATGTGACCAAATTTATTGCAAACAAAACATCTACCATTGAATTTATAAGCATTTAGTTTCCTTACCCTTTCCTTATGGTTTTGATCTTCATTAGATGTATCGAAACTATGTCCTTGCTCAAATCCAAGTCCATTGGAATCCCCAATCTATCTTTGTCTCTTCAGTAACTCATCAAGTTGTGATGAGCCGATCTTGAATTTTTCTTTGTACTCACTTGTAGTAGTTAAGTCATCTCTTAATACTGTCATTTGTCTCTTAAGCTCTTGCTCATTACTCTGGGATTGTACCAAATCAGACCTCAACATCTCATTTTCATGAGACAAACTTCCACATTCTTCATATTTGTTCTTCAAAGATACAACAAGATTTTCTTCCTTTTTCTTTCTGTCCTCATAGTCATAGTTTTCATTTCATTCTTTATAACCATGTTCTCCTGACTCAATTTCTGACATTGTTCCTTAAGTGCATTTTTCTCTTCATCATCCTGATTTTGCAAAAGTTCATTCCTCCTAGCTTGAACAAATGATAGTCTCTCTTGTAGAACAAGAATAAATTCTTTAGCAAAATTCAACTCATCTTGTAGCTTTAAGTTCTACAATCTTTCAGCATCATAATCTTCAAGTGTCATCTCAAGCTGCTTCTCCAAAGTCATATTCAATGATTCTGGTTTCAAGATCTTCCTCAAGTTGTTAAACTTCCTCTGAGGCACAAGGATCTGATACCAATTGTTGGTAACCAATAACACTAAGAGGGGGGTGAATCAGTGTTATACCAAAATAGAAGATTTTAGCTTTAACAAAACATTTTGTAATGCCCCGCCAGGAACCCCGAAGGAAAACCCACAACAAGGGTGAAGGAATTTTTATTTTTTTAAAAAGAGTATAAACATCATAAGTGCATTTACATAACATGCATGATAACACAAGCGAAAGACTTCCACCAAAATTCCTTAAGGGTTACCAACGAAGAATTAACTTCAAGAATAAATTCCACAAAATCATAAATCCACATATGCATCATTAACTCAATGATCACAAGAAGCCATAAGCAAATAAAGATTCATCATAGAAATATTGAAAGGATACAACATAATTTCCACTTCAATAAGCACTTACTAACATCATCAAGGAAATTGATAAAAACATCCAAACATAGGATTACATTGCTTTTCCAATACATAGCTTCTCAATAAACATAAAGGATAGATCCCATCCAATTACAAGGTTAGATAAGATCAATATTACAATGATATAATGACCACATAGGTCTACCAATACCAATAATCCTCAAAACATGAGATGAAGCATGAGTCACGAACCACAGGAACACCCGCGAAGCCAATCCTCGCATGAAGGCACAAATCCGAACATCCAATGGGAAGTGGCACTACCACCCGACCATGTAATTCCCAAATGGAATAACCCCACCGTGCTAGGAGATAGCTGAGGACCCTCAAACAAGAATAAGCATGACATGGTCGACAAAACAATACGACTCCATGACAGCAGAATAAGACTCCACAAGAATCCAGGTGACTCGACCTCACAAACACAAGTGAACCAAATGAGAGAGTGTCATCGCATAGCTTAAGATGGTTACCCTGGTACAACCTCCATAGGTCTCGGCTCACTGTCCTGGTAACCTCTCCCGACCGTTCGGCTCCAACTAAGTCTCATGCAGACCCTACTAGCCTTTCGTGAAGAGAAGGTGGTTGGTTTGCCATTCCAGGCCTTCTCGCAACATTATGAGCCCTATACTAGCACTCACCTATGCATGAGGTACAATTATCTTTATTAATGTTATGATACTACCCACCTAATCAATTCATTAGATTACCAGTTATTATCTAACTTTCGTAGGGGTAACCTGCTCGAAAGCCACTCTCTCAAAGGACACTAAACAGACAAGGTCACTCCCCGAGGACCCTATGACAAAGCAAACAGCCATAACACCACTATCAGAAACAAGTGGTCAAACAAGGACATGCCGACTCCTGACTAACCACAAGGCAAAGACACTACATGGTTAAGACAACAGAGCCAACATATATCACTTGGTCAAAGGTACCAATTACACCACCACAGGATGACTGAACCACATACCAAAATAACACAATAAACACTTGCAAGGACAACTAAATACATCAAATCCGCACTCAGATAATCTTTGAAAATATCAACATCATAAACACTTGCAACATCATTGATTGAAAATTAAATAAAACACTCCTTTCCAACAATCACATCTAATCAGTTTCCAAATCAATATTCCAAATCTACCCATTTGAATCTCTAATTCATGCCTTAATTTTCATTGATAAATTTATTAACCACATAATATAAATCATATGAAAATTACATTACATCACGCAATACCACTTTAAACATTCCATTTATAAAATTTAATTTCTTAACACAAACTAGTTTGGAGACTTGTGAGGGCTCAAAACTAAGCGGGGGTCAAACCAACCTGCGGTTGTGCTACTGCCAGGGCAATAGACACCACTTACCAGTAGTGCTGCTACCAGTGGTAACACTGCCGCTACCAACCGGTAACACTACCACTTCCAATCGGTGACACTTACCACTTCCAACCGGTGACACTTACCACTTCGAACTGGTAACACTTACCACTTCGAACCAGTATCACTTACTACTTCGAACTGGTAACACTTACCACTTCAAACTGGTAACGCTTACCACTTCCAACCGGTAACAGTTACCACTTCAAACTGGTATCACTTACCACTTTGAACCAGTAACACTTACCACTTCCAACCGGTATCACTTACCACTTCCAA
The DNA here is from genome assembly GCF_030272615.1 of Cryptomeria japonica. NCBI lineage: Eukaryota > Viridiplantae > Streptophyta > Pinopsida > Cupressales > Cupressaceae > Cryptomeria > Cryptomeria japonica. The sequence continues at coordinate 534,939,067 of NC_081408.1, forward strand.
CCAATAACACTTACCACTTCCAACCGGTATCACTTACCACTTCAAACATTCCATTTCCATAATTATTTCACGGACACACACATACAGTGCCAATTTCCAAAATTTCAAGGAAGAGTCTACCAGCAAGGTAAATGGTGAAATAAACACACTGGAAAGAATAGCTAGCCAAATCATGATAGAATAGAAATAAGGATACACCTAGCAAGCCTAATCTAAAATTCTTTCTTTCAAAAGAAGAGGTAAATCAAGAAATTGTTTTCAAGAACAAAACACATAGCAGATAGAGAAATGAACCATTTCTTTCTTGAATGCAACCATATGATATAGATTTCAAAAAACCAGTAGTAATAAACACTAATTCTTCCATTTCATCATTCCAAAAAGAATCTACAGGCAGAATACATAAATTTCCATACACAGGAAGCAAATTGAAAATTTTAAAAATAAATTCAAAACAAGAAGGGAACCTCCAACCTTGAAGCAACTAGCAAGCAAAAGGGATGAAGAAACACTAGTCTTGCAGCCAGGTTGAATTTCCAGCCTCTTCGGGAAGTTTTTCTAGAATTTTCTCTCCAAAAATCCTCTTCTTCTCCTACCGTGAATGCCCAGAATGGATGCCCAAAATATCTTTTAACCCAAGCTTCTAGGTTAAAGTTTTTCATCCAATCAAATTTAAATATTTTTAAAAGTAAAAGGCAATCAGATTTATTTATTTTCCAAAAATAATAATTCTTCCAAATGATTAAATTAAAAGGACAAATGGAAAAATACAAAGGAAAGATTTTATTTATTTATTTTTCCCTAAATACTTCCTTCAACATAAGCATTTAACATTTTTTTTTTTTAAATGGCTAGGCAATTTATTTATTTCACAAAAATATTAATGCAACTTTACACAATAAATTAAGCCATTCAACCATTTAATCTAGCAATTCATCAATTTAAATAAATCAATAATCACAGAGCATATTAATTAAATGATTACGCCAACACAAGATAACATCATCCATTTAAATTAAATAACCATTTAAATAAATGGAAACACACAAAAACCAAGACAGATCAAATGACGACTCTCAAATGGCCAAACCAAGGCACCATGACACGCATAACAGGCAAATGGGGAAACACAACCAATTGACAACACTCACATGAGTGTAACTGTGGTCAAGCTAGTGTACAACAACTATCTCCTCTACTCCCATTGGATATATAAGGCATGCTCAGACATGCGAAACCAGGTGGAGACAATACCACGTACCTGATAACTCAATGATGAACCAATAGTACCAAATTGGTACTGAGAGGGGGGGTGAATCAGTACCAGCACAAATACAGTCCAAAATTGGTTTGACAACAAATACTCCAAACAACTGGCAAATAGGGATACCTGCTCAACACAGACTGCAATCGGTAAAGCCAAGAGTGTCTAAAACAAGCATTGACCGGTTGAACACTTAGCTTTTCATTTAACTCAAAAAAATACTACCATTTCACCCTCATGCATGAATAAGTAAACTATCATCTGATCATCACAACAATTAGTTCAGTATGCTTTATAGACAGGCATAAAACACAGAACCATCATATACTCAACAGGTAATAACAAAGCATCACAAGATAAAAGCATCACACAGAACACACATATTTTTCACGTGGAAACCCAACTGGGAAAAACGATGGTGGGGATGAATATCCACAAGCTTCTTTTGAACTCTTTTGAAGTCCGCTTTGTTAGGAGCCTTTTCTGGTTAAAGACATTACAATAGGTTCTACTAGGAACCGATCCTATTAGGGATCACCTGGTTAAGGGATGGCTATAATACCCGATTAAGGGTTAAACCCGGTTAGGGTTACCTTGTTAGAGGATTTTGAACTCAATAGCTAAAGAATCTCCCGAGCTTCTATTGCTCCTCAAAACTCATTAATCTCGAGTTACCCAGTTAAGGGATTTGAATCAAGCCTATTAAGACCACCCTATTAGGGGATTTTGCATCAAGCCAGTTAAGGCTACCCTATTAGGGGATTTCACAACTGTTGAAGTTGTTAGAGATCAACAAGAATTACAATGATCTGATAACAACACTCAATGCTAATGCAGATCCATTTTGGCTCCTCTTCACCTTCTGCACATTCACTTTCAGGTATCTCTTCTTTCCTTTGGTCTGGCAAGGATCACGTATCACTTCACTTGGATACACACATAAAACTTTTGCCAACAACTCTACAAGAAACACAACATCGACCTTATAGGAAACAGACAAGTCGGTAGCAAAAACCCTAAACCCTAAACCTGTTGGGTTAAGCAATTCAAACGGTTCAATCCTGACCGTTGAATCATACTATATTAAATGCAATAATCTTGAATCAATCTCAAGACATTCTCCATCGTCCATTATCTACCGATTTCTTGGCGGCTGATAACCCATCACGCGTTATCACCGTTTGACAAACTTCGCACATTCCCAAGGTAGATAGGAATAGTCTTCTTCATACAAGATCCTTCACATGCACAGGGCATACGTGGCAACATGATTTGTTATCCATTACCATGCTAACTCATCACACAAAGATCACCGATTGAGTCACTCAGGCTTGAGGCACTCCAACCGGAAACCCTGACATTACCAACTGGTAGTCGCACAAGAGTTCCATGTACCGGTTCTCATAACAACATGCCGGTTCACCTTGACATGCCGGTTCACCAAGAACACATATACCACTTCATTCCATGTACCAATTCTCATAACAACATGTCGGTTTACTTTTCATCATACCGGTTCACACATGTGTCGGTTCTCTCTTTTCTTCACATATATTGACATCAATGACAACATAGAATATCATTATGTCCTCATACCAGTTCACATAATGCCAACAATCTCCCCCTTTGGCATTGATGGCAATATACAAAGATATCTTTCCGCTTCATATCTTCTCCCCTAGTTTCTGCAGATATCTTCTCCGTTTCACTTCTTCTCCCCCTTTGACAACAATGCCAAAGTGAAGGCACAAGCAACTCTATTCCATCATGTTGCTCCCCCTAAGGAGTAGCATCCTTCAACCCATCAATCAACCAAAAATTTGTCTTTCCAATACCTGACTGATGTGGAACAATTACTTCTAGTTCACCTCCTGAAGGGGCATTACCCCTAATTCACCTCTTAAATGCACAAATGTAGCCTTTGGGAGAGGCTTGGTGAATATGTCTGCTAACTGCTCCTTACTGGAAACATGTTCTAGTGCAATCTCTTTATTCTGAACCTTTTCCCTCAAGAAATGATACTTAAGCTCAAAATGCTTGGTTCTAGAATGTAAAAATGGATTCTTTGATATATTGATAGCACTTGTGTTATCACAGAATATACTTACCGGTTTAGATACAGGGATTTTGAAGCCTTCCAATACATGCTTCATCCAAATTGTTTGAGTGCAGTTCATGAAAGCTGCAACATACTCTGCTTCCGCTGTAGACTGAGAGATACAACTCTGCTTTTTACTCATCCATGAGACCAATCTACCACCGAGAAAGAATGCACCACCGGTTGTGCTTTTCTAGTCATCCACATTACCTGCCCAATCAGCATCTGTGAACACTTTTAGATTGAAATTATTGTTGTATGGGTACCACAATCCATAGTCAACTGTTCCCTTCAGATACCTAAGAATCTGCTTGACTGCAATCAAGTGGGATTCTCTTGGACTTTTCTGGAACCTTGTAGTAATGCCAACTACATGTGCAATATCCGGTCTGCTATGCACTACATAATGTAACTTACCAATCATTGATCGATATTCCTTCTCATCAACCAATGCGGAATCATCTTATTTTGTCAATTTGCAACCAGTCACCATCGGTGTACCAACCGGTTTGCTATCTTCCATGCCAAAAGTCTTCAACACCTCTTTGACATATTTGGACTGAGTGATAAATATTCCATCTTCCATCTGCTGGATCTACAGTCCAATGAAGAACTTAATCTCTCCTATGAGTGACATCTCAAACTCTTTCTTCATCTCATCAGCAAACTCATGACTCATCTTGTCATCTCCTCCAAAGATAATGTCATCAACAAAAACCTCACAGATCAGGATCTGATCTCCTTCAAACTTCAAGAAGATATTGCTATCTTCACTTGTTCTCTCAAATCCAATCTTCACAAGATGGGAATGTAGGTGCTCATACCATGCCCTAGGTGCTTGTTTTAGACCATATAATGCTTTATGTAGCCTACACACCATATCACTATCTTCAGATAGGGAGAACTCATCTGGTTTCTCTATATATACCTCCTCTTCAAGTACACCATTTAGGAATGCAGATTTTACATCCATTTGATATACTTTGAACCTTTTAAAAGCTGCATATGCAAGAAGCATACGAACTCCTTCCAATCTAGCTACAGGAGCAAAGGTTTCCCCATAGTCTTCTCCTTCTTCTTGAGCATATCCTTTGCACACCAATCTGGCTTTATTCCTAATTACTGTGCCATCCTCATTTAGCTTGTTTCTGAACACCCATTTAGTGCCAATGACATTTATATGCTCTGGTCTGGGTACCAAGGACCATGTACCATTTTTCTCTATCTGGTTAAGTTCCTCCTCCATTGCCTTGATCCAGTCTTCATCTTTATGAGCCTCTTTGAATGATTTAGGCTCAAATTCAGAGATCATACATGAGTTTTCTCTGTCCTTTCTTCTTGTAAGGATTCCTGCATCCTTATCTCCTATGATCTACTTAGGATAATGATTCAGCTTGACATACAGAGGAATGGTCTTGACTGGTTCTTCTTGCTTTTCTTCTTCATCCTCATCTTCATCAGTATCAGCATTCACTGGTTCAGGGATACTGTTACTGGTACTCGGTTGGCTAACAACTGGTTCCTAGAAGGTTGCAACTAGTTCATTTATAGCTTACTCACTACCAGTTTCCTTAGTTTTCTCAGAGGATTCATCAACTCTTACATTGATACTTTCCATAATTCTTTGAGTCCTATTGTTGTAGCACTTGAAAGCTTTACTCTTGGTGGAATATCCTAGAAATATTCCCTCATCACATTTAGCTTCAGCTTTTCCCTGATGTTCACTTCTCTTGATGTAACATTTGCTACCAAATACCTTAAAGTAGATAACCATAGGTGTCTTACCGGTCCAATACTCATAAGGAGTTTTTTCCTTACCCTTTTTGATGAGTACCCAATTCATAGTGTAGACTGCAGTGCTCATTGCTTCTCTCCAAAAGGTGTGAGCTACCTTTCCTTGAATCAACATAGTTCTAGCTGCTTCAACTACAGTCCGGTTATTCCTCTCCGCTAGGCCATTCTACTATGGAGTCCGAGGGGCAGACAGTTGTCTCTTGATGCCAAATTCTTCACAATACTTGTTGAATTCACCGGAAGTGAATTCCCCTCCTTGATCAGTTCTGAGACACTTGATCCTTTTACCGCTTTCCTTCTCCACTAATGCTCTGAAAGCTTTGAATTTCCCAAAGGCTTCAGACTTGTCTTTCAAGAATGTGACCCACATCATTCTTAAGCAATCATCAATGAGGATCATGAAGTACCTATCACCCTGCACACTCCTAGTTTTCATAAGACCACACAAATCAGTATGTACAAGATCAAGCAAGTTGTCAGCAGTGAAAGATTTACCTTTAAAAGTTGAGGAAGACATTTTCCCCAATTGTCACTCTCTACACAGGGTATTATCCGGTTTGTTTAGCACCAGCAACCCTCTAACTGCCTTGATCTTACTAGCCTTTACAATGTTATCAAAGTTTACATGACAAAATCTCCTATGCCATATCCAACTATCATCAAGCTTAGCCATAAGACAAGTACTTACATTTGCATTCAACTGAAATAGGTTACCTTTGGTCTGCATTCTTGTGGCTACCAATTTACCATCTTTTCCTTTGATTTTGCAAACTCTATTGTTGAATTGTAGAGTGAGGCTACTGTCATTTAGCTGAGCAACACTTAGAAGGTTGTGTCTGAGACCATCAACCCAGTACACATTCTCAGCACTTCTCTTTCCATTTAGAGAGATGGACCCTTTGCCTTTGACCATGCATGGTGCATCATTGCCAAAGCAAACCACACCACCATCATACTCCTCCAAGGATAGAAACTTTCTCCAGTCACCAGTCATATGGTGAGAACAACCACTATCAATGATCCACTCATTTGAATTATCAAACCGGGAGACAAGAGCCTTCTTGTCTACCACATCTTCCTTTATAGCAACAAACACAATGTCTTCATTCTCTTCATCTTCTGATTCCTCATCTGTGACACCTTCATCAACTGCCACAAAACAGTTTCTTTAGTTTCTTCCTTTGAATTTTTTGAACCTTTCCATTTTATCCTTGTTGTCGCTATTAGGACAGTTCATAGCAATATGTCCTATCTGGTTACAGGAAAAACATTTCAAAGGTAGCTTACCTTTGTATTTACCAGTTCCTTTTGAAAAATTCCTAGCAAGAAGAGCTTCAAATTCCATCAGAAACTCTTCATCATTCATTTCTCTGCTCTGATTAGGTTCCCCACTAGTGCTAGCCTCTTTTCCTTTTCTGGATGGTATAGTAGAGGCTTTAAATGTTGATTCTATCTTTTGAATACTACCATCAAAACTATTCAGCTCATAGGCTGCCAACTTGGCTATGATGGAGTCCAAGGACACCTTAGACTTGTCTATTGATCTCAGCTCCTGAATAGTAGCGACCCTTATTTCATAGACCGGCAACAGGGATCTCAGGACCTTACTTACCACAGTGGAATCTTCTATTTTGCAACCTACACTCTTGATTTCTCCAACAACCATTTTGATTCTTATTCCATACTACTGAATGGTCTCTCCTTCAATCATCCGTATGTCTTCAAACTTCCCTCTTAGGCTTTCTTCCTTAGCCTGTTTTACATGCTCATCACCACCATAGATATTTTCAAGAGCATCCCATACCTCTTTGGGATTTGCCTTGTCCTGAACATCAATAAACTCAATGTCAGATAGACTACTGATGAGGGCTTCCATGACTTGCCCATTTTCTTGTATCTCTCTCTTTTGGTCATTGGTGAGAGTACCGGTAGGAACAACATATACATTTTCAACATAACTCCAGTGTTGAACACCCATGCTTTTGATGAATATCTTCATCCTGTCTTTCCATATACTGAAATTTTCCCTGTTAAAATTTGGACCTTCCCTCTTCATCATTTGACTAGGATCTTTTCCTCAAGTGGTTAAGCTTACAACACAGAGGACCTGGAGCACTCTGATACCAATTGATAACTCAATGATGAACCAATAGTACCAAACCAGTACCGAGAGGGGGGGTGAATTAGTACCAGCACAAATATAGTCCAAAACCAGTTTGACAGCAAATACTCCAAATGACTGGCAAACAGGGATACCTGCTCAACATAGACTGCAATCGGTAAAGCCAAGAGTGTCTAAAACAAGCATTGACCAGTTGAACACTTAGCTTTTCATTTAACGCAAAACAATACTACCATTTCACCCTCATGCATGAACAGGTAAACTATCATTTGATCATCACAACAGTTAGTTCAGTATGCTTTATAGATAGGCATAAAACACAGAACCATCATATGCTCAACAAGTAATAAAAAAGCATCACAAGATAAAAGCATCACACATAACACATATTTTTCATGTGGAAACCCAACTGGAAAAAACCATGGTGGCGACGAATACCCACAAGTTACTTTTGAACTCTTTTGAAGTCCACTCTGTTAGGAGCCTTGTCCGGTTAAAGACATTACAATAGGTTCTGCTAGGAACTGATCCTATTAGGGATCACCCGGTTAAGGGATGGCTATAATACCCGGTTAAGGGTTAAACCCAGTTATGGTTACCTTGTTAGAGGATTTTGAACTCAATAGCTAAAGGATCTCTTGAGCTTCTATTGCTTCTCAGAACTCATTAACCTCGAGTTACCCAGTTAAGGGATTTGAATCAAGCCTATTAAGACCACCCTGTTAGAGGATTTTGCATCAAGCCAGTTAAGGCTACCCTGTTAGGGGATTTCACAACTATTGAAGTTGTTAGAGATCAACGGGAATTACAATGATCTGATAACAACACTCAATGCTAATGCAGATCCATTTTGGCTCCTCTTCACCTTTTGCACATTCACTTGCAGGTATCTCTTCTTTCCTTTGGTCTGGCAAGGATCATGTATCACTTCACTTGGATACACACATACAAATTTTGCCAACAACTCTAAAAGAAACACAAGATCGACCTTATAGGAAACAGACAAGTCGGTAGCAAAAACCCTAAACCCTAAACCTGTTGGGTTAAGCAATTCAAACGGTTCAATCCTGACCGTTGAATCATACTGTATTAAATGCAATAATCTTGAATCAATCTCAAGACATTCTCCATCGTCCATTATCTACCGATTTCTTGGCGGCTGATAACCCATCACGCGTTATCACCATTTGACAAACTTCGCACATTCCTGAGGTATATAGGAATAGTCTTCTTCATACAAGATCCTTCACGCGCACAGGGTATACGTGGCAACATGATATGTTATCCATTACCATGCTAACTCATCACACAAAGATCACCGATTGAGTCACTCAGGCTTGAGGCACTCCAACCGGAAACCCTGACATTACCAACCGGTAGTCACACAAGAGTTCCATGTACCAGTTCTCATAACAACATGCTGGTTCACCTTGACATGCCGGTTCACCAAGAACACATATACTGCTTCATTCCATGTACCGGTTCTCATAACAACATGTCGGTTTACTTTTCATCATATCGGTTCACACATGTGCTAGTTCTCTCTTTTCTTCACATATATTGACATCAATGACAACATACAATATCATTATGTCCTCATATCAGTTCACATAATGCCAACAGTACCTACCCGGTACTAGTACCTGCAATGTCCTGCACCAAAGAACCACATGTGCATATAGACCAATATATATAAATACAGACATGGCACACACACCAATGAAGGAGAATCATGATGTTCCCTGTCGCATCGGAGTGAGTGAAGGAAAATCATCCCCTCGCATCCCAATACACTTGCAAACACACAACATATAAATAACACATCACAATAGAAGGGAAAAGTGTTAGTCCATGATAATGATCCATAAAATAACATTAATCATAAGCACTAAGATATTGCATAAAATCATACTCCATAACTCCAGATAAATCATGAAATAACATTGCATAATATCCGAATCAAAATACAAAAATGTTCCATAGAATAGTCACTAAAGTAAATCAAAACATACAAAAGAGGCTGATCAAGGAGGGGTACTACACATTCATACATCAACCGGTATACCGGTATAAAAAAATTAAAAGAAGTAATGAAACCAATAAGCCAAACACATAAATGAGAACCATAACATAGAGATTTATATGTGGAAAACCTCAATGAGGAAAAACCATAGTGGGATTTGTGACCCACAATATCAATTCACTGGCCATATGAAGATATATTACAAAATATGATGCGCCTGCACTTGTAGGAAGTCTTACAGCCTAGTGGACACTGCTCATCACAATAGGATCCTCACTAACTACATAACAATCCACACAACAATCTGAAGAAGTGTGAACTGCTCAACATAGCATCTCCTATGCCAGATTATAGTTCCAGTTTAAGCTCTGTTTGTTCCAGTCAAAACCCTAAACCTCAGTACTAGAATAACCCTTACAATTAATTCCTCACATACATAGTCTCTCTGATATACTTTGCGTTACATCATATCCATAACCATAACCATATCCATCAATATCCTTTTTCTTATTCCAAAATGAACTAAGAAATCTCCCCTATATAGTCTATACAAATTTATGCCTTATGTCGGCTTACAAGGATATATACAATATCATATTTACATGTCAACTATATAACATAAATGAATAGGCATTAAAACAAGTTGCCAATGTCAAATCCAAGACATGTCAACCTCTAATACTGATATCCTTTACTATACCATGTCGACCTGCATTGCCGGTGACCAAAGAAATCTTCTATCCTACCGGTGTCGGTGTCAGTGCTGGTGTAGAGTCTGTGAAGTGCCTGTCGGTACACCATATGAAGCTGCAACCCAAAATCATGTTGCCATCAATGACAACATAGTGAAACTAACCAATAGAGTGTCGATTGCCAACATCGAGTTGAGTTTATGCAAGAGGTTTAAGACCTCTGGTATTGAGCTTAACCAGAACTGTACTCAAGAATAGGAGATTCTATTATTGTAGTTCGTTCTTCCTTCCAGATTGTAGTCTAGATTTCTTATGTAGTCAGTGGAACTCCTTTTTAATGAGAAGTGTGCTCTAGGATATTGACCTTCTTGCAAGTGTGGGCCCCTCAATTTGTAATCACATACTTACTATAGAAGTATTATCTGATTATGGGTAGGCTTCCCACCATGGTTTTTCCCTTTATCGGGTTTTCCACGTACAAATCTTGGTGTCATGTGGATGGTAACTATTCTCTAATTGTTGCTTGTGCTTAATTGGTATATCTGTTATTCTGGTAATTGGTTTATGTTTTCTGGTATTGATCTTATGTGTTTCGGTAATTAAGTTTTAAAATGCTTAAGGTTCCAGCAATCTGGTGACCACTGATTCACCCCCCTCTCGGATGTCCTCTAGTTATTTGAACTATCTAACAATTGGTATCAAAGCTCTGGTCCTCTCTGCAGAGGCTTAACAACTTGAGGAAGATCCTATGGCATCTAACAGTTCAAGTTCATCTTGTTCATCTACAGCTGTCTTCTGGAGAGAAATTCCTAGGCTTGATGGAACAAATTACAGAGTATGAAAGATTCAGATGGAGACTCATCTAAGATGTCTTCATAAGGAAATCTTGGAGATCACTGAGAATGTTGTAACCCCTTTTAATCCAACATCTAGAAATCCTCCTCTGGAAAACTTGGATAAGGATCTTGAGAATGATTGTAGAGATAGAGAAGCCCTCTTGTGTGGACTTTCTGATCAACAAATAATGGGATTGATAGGCAAGTCAACAATAAAAGCTATATGGGACAAGTTGGAGACTCTAACACTAATACATTTGCCCTAAAATTCTGAGGGTGGTTTCCGACGGAGAAGGTATATTGTGAACAAATTTAATTTTTTTTTTGAAAAATTTCTCGCATTCGTTGGAATTCTGACGATAATTCAATATATGTTTTCGGCAAAGAAGAAATTGGCAATGACATTTGTTCTTTTTATAAAAAGTGCTCGCGTTCATCGAAATTTCGACGACAACGAGCATTACTTAAAAAAAAAGACCAAGACATTTCAAATCATTTTCGCGGCCTCTTCCCATTCTCATGTTTCCACCCCAGCATCGTACTCCCACACATAGTTCCACCTCTGTCAAACCCCAACAACTGTATCGAGGTTGTGTCTACGTAATGCCACGACCAATTTTTTCTGGGTCATGTGGGTGTCGAAGCGGACCCACAGGGGAGAGAGGGACGGGGGCAGAGGCATAGGACGAGTAGAGGCAGGTCGAAGCAAATCAAAATCTTCTATGGAATATCTTGAAGGATGTGCATTGACAAATGCAATTGAAAACCTTGGCATTATTGATGCATATGCTGCTGCTCTCAACAAGTTGGGTCATGACCTTGAGAATATAGTAGAGCAGGTATAGTTATCTGTTAGTTTTGCGATTTCAGTTTACTTGTATCAAAAAACATATTATGCCTAACTATAGCATAACGACTTCAAAAGTTAATCATTTTGACATTAATTTGCAAGTGCAACACATATTGTTAACCAAGAATTAACTTCTTTGAGTTTATTGCATATTTTACACATAATTGTTTGTTAAATCTATAAATTCCTTTACCATGGACAAATATCAAACTTTTAATTCCTTCAATTTGATAATCATGGCACTAAATCTTAACTTCATTTTCCATAGACATTCACAACCATTATTTGCGGTGAAAGTTGAACTTCCAGGGATAGCCACCAAGGTGTTTTTGCCTTCCAGATGTACTTCTGGACTTTCTCATTTCTTATTCTAGTACTTTATCACACTTATGGTGTATATTTACTATGTGTTCTCCATATTAATGGTCCCCTCTTAAGTAGACAACACCAGGAAACATGTAATGATAGTTTATTAATATAAATAAATTATTCAATTGTACCCAAGTTCTTAGGAAATGCAATGTACTTGTTATATGTGAATCACTTCAAGTTCATTGCAAGGGAAGGACAAGAAGACCATCAATTAAACCTAGCATGTCATAGTGCAATTTACAGATTGTGGCCTATTCATGAGTAGCTCACTTTATGCTTTCACATTCCATTTCCAATCACATAAGGCACATAATGGCATCACTTGCATCTTGAAGCCTTGAGCAAGAGTGGAGCTTAGGCTTGACATGCAATGGTTTTTTGTGGCACATCCCTCTATTCATCTCTTAAGCCAAAGAGTTTGCTTGTGATTTACAAATAAACATCATACAACCCACATGAAATAACGAAGCCATATTACTCACAAAGCCACATATACAAAGACAAATAACTTTTTAAGTCTATTGCCAATGAATAGACAAGTAGACAAGCATGAAAGTGAGACCCTATTATTTATAGCTAAAAATTGAGTGACTAAAGAGGTCATATTTAGGGTGACATTTGTACATATACATAAGATAAAAAGCTCCACTTGAATTATACAACAGTTCAACACTATACTTCCAAGGTCTTAGGGGTACATATGATTGGGTGTATACACCAATGAAGAAGATTCATACCATCAACATATTTGATATAATAACCTTTGATGGTATAAAATGATTTTGAAATTGTATCTCATCGCTGCCATATCCATAAGTTTCATGGCCCTCTCCCTGGATAGGTTTATTGCTTAGATTCATCATGCTTGTCATGTATTCATGGACGTACCATTGGTGTGTAATCATTTTTTATTGGGAACTATATTTAAGAAACACATCCTAGGGGAATAACCTGCAGATCATGAACATTCATTAACTCGGATGCCAAGTTTGAGGAGTATATATTTTATCAAATTCACCTATTAATTTTGATCTGATCTTAACACTTTTTATTTTCATGACATTTGAGTGAAGTAGACCACAGCTGCAATGTTATGGAACCTGGGAAGCTGCTTGAAATTTCATATTGATCAACCTTGTGAGTAAACCACGGCTACATTGGGTTTATCATAATAATTTCAGCACCATCCATGATTAGTCCATCATCTTTTATGATTAATAGTAGCGAACTTATCCAATGTCACATAACACCATGCAATGAAACTTAAGACATAACTCATTATACTTTTGTATGAGATTTTTTAACCAAGATTATCATATTTCATCTTGTGTGATAAGTTTTGGCATGGGAATCAACTAATAGACAACATAGATATTTATCATCAACCTCCTTTTTTTTCACCAAAGGGATAAAATTTATTAAACACAACGAGAATTACAGAGCAAGAAGGGCCAGCAACTCAACAAAGAACATCAGAGAATTGCACTTCCCTATCTTTAGCAACTAACTACTCTAGCATGTGAGACTACAAAGATAATTGTCCCCTATCCACAATGTTCCATCATATTCATACTATTAGTATTTGAATCGTTTACAATTGTGGTGCACAGATTTGAGCAACTCATTCCTATCTAATCTCCATTTGCATAACCTAAGAAGGTAGATACAACTAAATAATCTTGAAAGAATTGCATATGGAGGGCACTATTAGAAAAGAACTTATGTACCATGCTAGTCCATGTAGCTACTACTAATTATTGCATAGAAATAGATACATGTGTTAGAATGTGTTGAAATAGTAGCTAGCTCAAATACCTATCTATTGTATTTTAATGTTGTCAATGACAATTAAAATACACATGTATTATCTATTACATAAATCAAACTTAGGGTTGGGCCCAAATATATGTAACTTGTAATTATGTCTTGCTTGGGAAAGACCTATATATAATGTAGCTTGTGGATAGGACAGGCCCTATAAATGTAACTTGTAATTTGGTTTGACCCTAATTGGGTGATGTAACTTGTAGATAGGGTAGGTCCAATATGTATTTTGAGCAATTATGTAATTGGGCTGGGCCCAAACTCATGTAGTGTGTGATAAAGGCAATCAAGCAATAACGTCTTAATAGGTCAAGACCTATTTGGATGATATACATTATAGTATTATTAAATTAACAAGGGAGGATGACTTGAGACTTGACAACACAAGTCAAGTATATAAGCAAATCATTTGCATGGCATAATGAATCAATAACATACAAGGCGAATTATTCTTAAGGCTGTCAACACAAGTAATCTGTTCTCCAACATTTGGTGATCTCTCTCTCACTCTTTTGTGAACTTTCTCCTCATCCATTGTGTGAAGGTTGGTTGTTAGGTGATGCTATCAAGATCTTGCAAAGCTAATGAAGATTTGCCTTGAGTGAATTTTAAGCAATCAGATGTTAATCTTAAATAATCAGGTTATAACAGAACAGTAACAACAATAAAAACACAAAACAAGACACACCAATATCTTGGGAAAACCTCCCTCTTGGAGGTGAAAAACTCAGCCACAAAGTACAATATGTATTATCTTAAATGTAGGAAATTACAAGGCAAGTGTGCTTATCTCAAATTGATGTTCAACCAACAAGATAGCAAATCTAAATTCCTCTTTATATGATAATGGAGATTGCAGCCCTTATCATCAGCATCAAATTCGCTCAAGGAAAATCTTCATTAGCTTCGCAAGATCTTGACCTATTAAGACATTATTGCTTGATTGACTTTATCACATGCTACATGAGTTTGGGCCCAGCCCAATTACATAATTGCTCAAAATAAATATTGGACCTACCCTATCTACAAGTTACATTCAATATAGGACCACAAGTTACATCACCCAATTAGGATCAGACCAAATTACAAGTTACATTTATAGGGCTTGTCCTATCCACGAGTTACATTATATATAGGTCTTGCTCAAGAAAGACATAATTATAAGTTACATGTATTTGGGCCCAGCCCTAAGTTCAATTTATATAATAGATAATACATGTGTATTTTAATTGTCATTGACAATATTAAAATACAATAGATAGGTATCTGAGCTAGCTATTATTTCAACAACATGAGGAGAGGAAAGAGGAGGATGTAAACATTTATTTTGACATTGACTAATATGTAAATATTTTTAAACTTTATAGTTATGATGCTGTTATTATGTTATATATTTGAAAGTTTGAAACTTGAAACTTGAAACTATGAGTATGATCATTGATTATGATTCATGAATGATGAAATTTTAAATTTTGAGTGTTTGAAGATCATATGACGTGTAATGTTTGAATTATGGCTCTTGTTTTCTCTAAATACATTAATTTCTTTTTGTTTTTTTGTAAACTACGGTTTCTTTTTAGTTGAGTTTATTTGCCAAGTCATGAGTCTGAGGCCTATTTTGGGCTACCAAGTCCATAGCAAGTCCGAGTTTTCAAACTTTGGTGCATACAATGAAAGCAAAGAATTTTTAAACTCGTAATGATAAGCATCATAACAATATATAAGACCATAGACACACAAAAAATGCCAAAAAAATGGGACCATTGGTAAGTGTCAGATTGTTTTGCAGAAAAGAATGAATATCCCACATTTAAAAAATGGGTTATTCATTAAAGTATGTCATTTTCTTATAAGTACTCAATTTTTTCATTTTTGCATCATTTTTTAATTTTCCATTTTTTTCTAATTTTAAACCTTTGCCATTGAATTCCATAAACACTTCAGTTTATTGTATAAATGGAATGCTACTGTGTATAAGGCCTCTAGTTTTCCCATATAACATGTTGTAGATTATGTGCTCCAAATTATATCCATTCCAAGTGTGTCATTCAATCAATACAGAAAGTGGAGCGTAAATCTTATAAGTACAGTAAAGATAACCCTTTCTGATTTCTTTCAATATAGTATTTTTACAATATTTGATAAAGTCCTACCTTACATTTTAATGCTTACCTTCTATTAAAATGACATAGGAAAAGTAGTATCCTACAACTTTGGTCCATTGTTAGGCATGCCCATACCAGCAGCAAGATCTACATCTAGTTGTGTATGAGGAGCAGGCTCTTCCATTTGCTTTACCCTTTTCTTGTGGTGCTTGGTCTTGAAATGATCTTTCATTCTTTCCTTGATTTGCCATTTTTTATTGTTCCACCCTACAATTTTGTATTTGAGGTATGTAAAACAGTTGCTCTATAGAGTTTTTTTATCTCTCTGCATTCTTTTGGTTGCCTTCATTTAAATTATGTTTAATGTTTCCATAATATCTCTTTTACAACTATCGCTTCCTTTCTTATAGCAATGAGGCATGTACAAGGATCTTTCTTCCTAGCTTGGAATGCATGCATGTTTATTAAGGTTATCTTCTTGGTGTTGAAGGTTCTTATCGGCCTTGATTGCTATCTAAATTAAGATATCAACCTAGAGGTATGTTGACATCTTAAGGGGAGGCATATGAGCTCTCCTTTTTTCTTGTGTTAATTCATCTATGTTATATCCTCAAACTAGAAGTGTTGTGGTACATAGCGCCCCCTAGGGCATGGTTATTATCTTTTTGAGATTCGTTACTTGGAATAGCATGGATTAATGCTAGTGTGACGATTGTTGTTGTTTACACCTTTGCAAGTGTTGGTTATTATTGTTGTTTGTGTTTTGTGTCACTAAAACAACCATTTTGTAGTAGAGTTTTTGGATTGCCTTGCGAACAAATGGTTTTATTTGTTAATCTTCTCTATCATGGATCACCTAGTATAAAACAACTTGCTAGCCAATGAAATCCATGATGTAACATGAATCACCCAACATTACACAACTTGTTAGCTAGTAGTATTCACGTTTCTTCTATTTTCTCTTATCATATGACTAATAGTAAGCATCTCCTTAGTAGACCTAGAAGTCATATCTCTTCTCCCATGATAGAGTGTTCAAGTAGAATTGTTGGGACTAGGAGGTGCAGATCGACCAGATCCTCCATCTGTCGGATGTAGATAAAATGAATGTTTTTTGGATTAGGATAGTACACAGAATTTACTATCAAAAGGTTGTCAAAAATTCTTGGGACTAGGAGGTGTGAAATGGCCTACTCTTATGCTTTTCATTCCATCAAAATTTGAGTTTGATTGTCATCATTTACTTTTCCAAATTCTTCACATTTAACTCCTGAATCAATTTCCTACACTCAAAATGACAAAAAATAGGTTTGTTGATGGGGGCTTTCCTAGGTCAAACCTTGGGTTGTGAATTAACCTTGAAGTATAATGTTTTCGTTTTGAGGGGAATAATAGATCTAATCTAAAAATGCTTAAAATTGAACATGATACCTTGATGAATCTTTTTGGAATCCTCACACAAGGTTTTAGGATGTCATGCAGAATGGTGCGCTTTAACTTGAATTCTCCTTCAATGCTTGATGAATGCTTGATTGCTTGTTCACTTGGAATTGAATTGATTTTATAATTAAGAGATCAATTTAATTGTAGGTAAACCCTTTCAAATGATAGGGTAAGCTTCCTTTTGAACCTAATATATGTCTTGAAAGAATTTTATCCTGGTGGCTTTAAATTAAAGTACTTTCTCTTCTATCTGGTATTGGTGGAGCAGAGGTTGCATTGCATCGACCTAGGATACATATTTCCATAGATATAACACAAGCTAAATGTATCCCAGGTCGATGTAAAGAAACCTCTGCTCCATAGATCACCAGAAAATAGAGAAAGAACTTTAATTTCATTCCATCAGGATAAAAGGCTTTCAAGACAGATAAATGGTATGCAACTGTATCTATTTGGAATGCATTACCCAAATAGCGCAATCGATTAGTCGCCTTTGAAAATAAAGTGGTATGATGAAATCTTTGGGCATAAAATAGATGAAATGCACTCCATACTACTGTTGCACAATATTTTGGTCGATGATACTTTTAAAATAGTAAAGGAAGGTGTATGGAACTGGCCTACTCTTTTGCTTTTCATGCCATCAAAATTTGAGTTTGATTGTCATCATTTACTTTGCCAAATTCTTCACATGTAACTCCTGAATCAATTTCCTACACACAAAATGACGAAAATAGGTTTGTTGATGGGGGTTTTCCTAGGTCAAATAGGTTTGAATATACCTTGAAGTGTGCAATATGGAAGGTTTGTACTCTTAATCTCCTGCCCATTTCTTAATTTAAAAGATGATATCTTATTAAATATCTCCTCTATTTTTGGAGGTAGACATCTTTAGGAAAAGATCTCTTCCTCACTCTTTTAAATGATCCCTTTAGATCTAATCTATCAATGCTTAAAATTGAACATGATATCTTGATGAATCTTTCTTGAATCCTCACACAAGGTTTTAGGATGTCAGGTAGACTGTTGATCATGAACATTGTGCTTTAACTTGAATTCTCCTTCAATGCCCGATGAATGCTTGATTGCTTGTTCACTTCGAATTGAATTGATTTTATAATTAAGAGATCACTTGAATTGTAGGTAGACCCCTTCAAATGATAGGGTAGGCTTCCTTTTATACCTAATCATACATAAAGTGTTTGATTTTTTTCTCACACACGAGGCAAGAAATGAGGGGTCATATTTTGGGTCCCAATCACAAGTCTTGTCAATTTAGGATGTGACATGCCAAAGTGCGCGTCAATCTCTCAAGATCATATGGACCTTAAGTGATTGTCTCCCTTGCATATGATTTGTTTGGGTGATAAACTTCACCATTCTACTCACAAGAATTTTATTAAGTCTCAAATATAGGGATCATAACCTATTAATGATGTAGTGAAAATCCTTCATGAAGGACTTCTAGAAGTATTTTTGGATGAGTCTTTGTCAAGTGCATAGAAAAAATGATTGATGCTTAATAGATTTAAGGAACATTCTTTCAAATTGGAAGCCAAAGTTTTGAAGGATGTAGAGAAGAAGGTGGAAGAGAAAAGACTAGAAGTTTTGCTGATTAGATGTGCAACAACACATATCCAACTACAAGAAAGTAGAACTTTTTTTTTAGAAAAGTGTAAAGGATGTAGTGGCGGCATACATGTTTTAAAGGCAATGGCCTAAATATACTAATGATATTATTAAGGGTCACATAGATATTATAGCATCACAAATTGTACAACTATCCAATACTATAGACATGAAGAATGATGCAGAAGGAAACATAAGGCTTCAAATAGAAAACTTGTACATGCAACTAAATCCATTGACTAATCAGAAGAACAAAATTAAGAAACGGTTCGATCATCTGAGAGATGTTGTAGACTTGCAACTCATTAGCTACTTAGTTTTTGTTAGTAAGAATTTTTTTTGTTTTGGTTATGGTTGTGGTGTTTGTAGGGAGACATTTACAAATTTATATCTATTTTCACTATTTAATGGTTTATGGGTTTGTAATGGTAATTTAATATTCTTTCATATTTTTGTATAGATTCTTTATAATAGCCTATTATAGTGATTTGTTCTATTATGGATAATGGTGTAGGTCAGACGACTTTTTCGTCGGTGCATGAAAGCATTGCATGAGTTCTACTTTTAAAAATTACATGAAACATTTTTAATTTATTTGATTCAGTGTTATTTGAAAAAAGGTTTATCAATGATGTTTCCTTTCTCCAAGATTTGGATCTAGGATCTTTCCATCAGATAATATGTAACATCCAATGACTAAATATTTTCTTTACAAATGCTTATTTTATTTAATTATCATCTAAGCATGAATTAAAATTTATATCTGTGCGGAAGCGGAACATACAAGCTAAAGACTCATGTGCAAGTAAATTTCATAAAAGAAAGCAAGCAGACATTATCTTGAATGACATGGAAACAAGCTCATCAACTTCCTAGAAGAGAGAAATTGGAGAAAAGAAGGGGAAAGTGCTAAAGGGTGATAAATACATAGAGAGTATGCAATTCAAACAAACAATGTCTGGAATCTATGATGTGATGTCTCTAATTTATGTCCGGGGGGACTAACTTGTTTTGGAATTCCTAGGAAACCTATTGGGCCACGCTTGGAGGAAATCAATGTGTTCATGCAAGGGCCACCTTTTTTCTATTATGAGAATGATTCTTTTGCACCGAAGGATATTTGGAAGACAATATCCAAAAAAATTTATAGTGTGGAACGAGAGTTGGGGGATTCGAAGTACTTTTCGGCTTCCAGGAGACCAAGAGGTTATGTACACAATCTCCCAATAGAAGGGCAATTTCAAGCATTAATTCTCCCCCCCATGACTATTCAGGAAGCACTTTCTCAGACAAAGGACTATTGGCCTCCATGGGATCAAAGAAAAAAATTGAATTGCTAGACTGTAGACGATGTGGTGGTGTCCTTCGTGAAGAACTCTGCACTACAATTGAAAATTCATGAGGGAAACTGCAAGATAGTGAACATAAATACATTCTTGAAAAGTGCAAAGAATGGAACTTGGTTTGGGTGGGGCCAGGTTAGGTGGATCCTCTAGAGGTTGATGAGATAGAAATAATATTAGGATTTGAAAAAGATCACACTAGTGGAACTCCATGTGCAACTGATCGATTGCATTATTTGGGTAATGCATTCCAAATAGATACAATTGCATACCATTTATCTGTCTTGAGTAAAGCCTTTTATCCTGATGGCATTAAATTAAAGTACTTTCTCTTCTATCTGGTATTGGTGGAGCAGAGGTTGCATTGCATCAACCTAGGATAAATATTTTCATAGATACAACACAAGTTAAATGTATCCCAGGTCGATGCAAAGCAACTTCTGCTCCAGAGATCACCAAAAAATAGAGAAAGAACTTTAATTTAATGCCATTAGGATAAAAGGCTTTAATCAAGATAGATAAATGGTATGCAACTATATCTATTTGGAATGCATTACCCAAACAACGCAATTGATCAGTCGCACATGAAGTTTCATGAGTGTGATCTTTTTCAAATCCTAATATGATTTCTATCTCATCAACCTCTAGAGGAGCCACCTAACCTGGCCCCACCCAAACCAAGATCCATTCTTCCCACTTTTCAAGAATGTATTTCTATTCACTATCTTGCAGTTTCCCTCGTGAATTTTCAATTATAGTGTAGAGTTCTTCATGAAGGACACCACCACATCGTCTAGAGTCTATGCTTCAATTTTTTTCTTTGATCCCATGGAGGCCAGTAGTCCTTTGTCTGAGGAAGTGCTTCCTGAATAATCATGGGGGGAGAGGTAATGCTTGAAATCTCCCTTCTATTGGGAGATTGTGTACATAACCTCTTGGTCTTCTGGAAGCTGAAAAATACTTCGAATCTACCAACTCTGGTTCCACACTATAGAAATTTTTGGATATTGCCTTCCAAATATCCATCAGTGCAAAAGCATCATTCTCATAATAGAAAAAAGGTTCTCCTTGCATGAACATATTGATTTCCTCCAAGCGTGGCCCAATAGGTTTCCCAGGAACTCCAAAACTAGTTAGTCCCTCCAGACATAAATTAGAGATGTCACATCACACACTCCAGACATTGTTTGTTTGTATTGCATACTCTCTATGTATTTATCACCCTTTAACACTTTCCTCTGCTTTTCTCCAATTGCTCTCTTCTAGGCAGCTAATGAGCTTGTTTCCATGTCATTCAAGATAATGCATGCTTGCTTTCTTTTACAAAATTTACTTGCACATGAGTCTTCAACTTGTATGTTCCGCTTCCGCACAAATATAAATTTTAATTCACACTTAGATGGTAATTAAATAAAATAATCATTTGTAAAGAAAATATTTAGTCATTGGATGTTACATATTATCTGACGGAAAGATCCTAGACAATTCTTGGAGAAAGGAAACATCATTGATAATCTTTTTTTGCAAATAACATTGAATCAAATAAATAAAAAATGTTTTATGCAATTTTTAAAAGTAGAACTCGTTCAATTCTTTCATGCACTAATGGCAAAGCCATCTAACCCACATCATCTGATACCATTGGAATTCTGACGACAACTAAATAAACATCCGACAAGGATGTTGTATATTTGACGTCACTTCCATGTTGGATAGTCATCGAGGAGAAAACATAGCATCCATCGGAATTCCGACCACAATCTGTCAAAAATTTTGGCTGGGGGAGCAAATATAGCCACCATCAGAAGAGTTCATAACATCATAAATTCATGGCATCGTCGGGAAGACCAACGACAAGTTTTCGATGCTTAAGTTGGTCAAAAGTTCGACGTGGTGTCATCGGACTTCTGACAAATAGCCGTCGGAAATTAGGCCCAAATGTACTAGTGTAAATGAAGGTGACCCTACTATTAAGATTGCTAAACTTGATGGTTACCGAGTGAGATATGAAAATTTGAAGATGGAAGAAGATGAAAGGATTACTGCATTTATGGAAAGGGTAAATGAAATTGTCATGGGAATTCAATGTTGTGGTGGATCTTTGAACGAACATGATATAGTTTCTAAAGTTCTAAGAGCTTTACCACCAGCTTATAAGATAAAGGCTACTACAATTAATGAATTGAGAATAATGGCAAATACTTCTATCAATAAGGATACCTTGGTTGGGAAATTATCTGCTTTTGAGCTTGAAGAATTTGGACCTACTTTTCATGCATTTACATCATCAACCGAAAAGCAAGATTGGAAAGCTTTTTATGCAAAGTAATTAGAATATATGAAGAGGGAAGATGAAGAATTTAAGCAACTTGAAGCCCTGTTTTCTAGAAGAGTACCTAAAGGGCCGGTAGGAAGCAAGTATGAAGGAAAATCACCCTTTAAATGTTTTGCATGTAATAAGATAGGTCATTTTGCATCTAGATATCTTGATATGAATTCAATATTTGAAGAAGGAGAGAAGATCTTTTAAGCCTAACCCTAAATATCAAAACAAGCATAAGTATAGGAGAAATAAAGATAAATCATCTTACTTTGTTAATGAGCAAGGTGTGACTGATTTTGATGATGAACCGACACAAGACTCTGCTAGTGGTCTCAGAAATGGAAAGGAATAGGTGTTACTGGCTATCAAGGAAGATGATATGATACTATAAGGGAATGCACCTGAAGAAAAGGCCCTTGCTACTAAAATTGAAGATAAGGATGAATAGGTAATTGATAGTGGATGTTCACATCATATGGCTAGAGATAAAAGAAAGTTTCTATCTTTGCAAGAATTTTATGACAGTCTGGTTAGATTTGGAGATGACAAAGCATGCATGATCAAAGGAAGAGGAACTATATCATTACATGGTAAGCACAATACTGATAATGTTTATTATGTTGAAGTTTTAAGGCATAATATTTTGAGTGTAGGATAGTTGGTGGATAAGGGATTTCAATTACAATTCAAGGATGGAAAATGCAAGATCATTAATAAATCTGGATTGGAGATTTCTACTGGTACTCAAACAAAAGGTAATATATTTCATTTGAATTCCAATAAGAAGGCATGTTTGATTGCGCAAATTGAAGAGAGTTGGCTTTGGCATAAAAAGCTATGTCATGTGAATTTTGATTGCATGGTAAAGATCAGTTCAACTAATGCAGTTAGAGATACACCTAAGATTGTGAAGCCCTATATCCGCTATGTAAATAATGTCAAATGGGAAAACATGTTAGAACCTCTTTTAAGAGTATACAAGACAAATCTAATGATGTTCTTGATCTTATCCATACTAATTTGTGTGGTCATGGTAGAATCAACAGTTTTCAAGGTGATAGATATTTTATGCTAATCATTGATGATTATTCTAGAATGATATGGGTTACTTTTCTAAGGGAGAAATCTGAGATTTTTGAAAAGTTTTTAAAATATTTAAAGCTAAGGTTGAAAATGAGACAAGATTGAAGATTAAGTGCTTAAGGTCAGATCATGGTGGAGAATGTTGGCATTTTGGATATGTTGATATGGTTTTTTCATTGATGTCAACACTTTTCATTGCTTGTCAACACTTATCAGCACTTGGAGATCTTTGGTTATGTTCACCAGCAAGTCAGAGACTCAACACAATCACCAATATTTGGTTCACTGGTAGATTATATTGTTTACCGACACTTGGAATGACTTGGAGAGTACTTGGTTATGTCGAAAACATTATTCGATCACTTGGTTTTGGTAATTTGGTTAACTATTTATTCGGGTTTGCATATTTGTTGTTACCAGCAAATAGGTCCAGGATAAGCACTGGCAGACATATCTATTCCAAATCAACGTGGCATGTTATGGAGATGATTTATTATTATTGTAAATGCATTGAGCCGACATCATGCATCAGATATTGATTTACTTGTAATTGATTTTATTGTAATATCTTTTAGTTAGCTGACCTATTCAATTGGTCTTAGGTTATGGTATAAATGTAAGATCTCATTTGTAAGATCATAAGTAGTAGATTTGAAAAGGATTGCAATAAGGTATATGCAAAAATAAGTAGAGCTATACACGCAGACATCATTTGAAAGTTGAAGGAAGGATTTTGTGAAGGCAATCAGAACTAAACTGGTACTGAATCCATCTTATGAAGATGCTATTTTGTGCATTACATTATCATTGGATTTAACCATCCAATTGTAGTCAGTGTGACTCTCATTTTATGATTGAGCAGTGAGGTCTAGGCAGCTGGCCTTTCTGCATGTGCAGAATCTATATTGTACACACATACTATCTGCACTAGTATCATTTGATTGTGAGTAAGGCTTCCCACCATGGTTTTTCCCCTTACAGGGTTTCCACGTACAAACATTTGTGTTATGTGTTGTGGATGTTATTGTCTTTCTGTTTCATCCATTAATCTTTATCGGTATTGCAATTAACTGTTAAGACTATCTTTTGGCATAAAGTTTGGTTTACTGGTATTAAGCATTAAGTTTTGGTTGAATTTATTGGACAACTGATTCGCCCCCCCCCCCCCTCTCAGTTGTCTCCGGGACCTAACAATTGGTATCAAAGCCTAGTTCTCTTTTTGTAGAAGTTTAACAGCTTGAGGAGATCCAATGTCTTCTAACTATTTCAGGAAGGACAGTCCGAAACTTGATGGAAATAACTATGGCATATGGAAGATTAGGATGGAGACACACTTGAACTGCATTGGAAAGGATATATAGGATGTTACAAAGAATGGCTATACTAATCCTACTCAAGGTCAACCTATTCCACCTAACTTGGCTAAAGATGAGGAAAATGATTGCAAAGCAAGAGAAGCACTTTTGAGCGCATTGTCAAATCAGCAAGTCATGGGATTGTCAGTTAGATCTATTGCTAAAGCTATTTGGGACAAACTGGAAACATTGAATGAAGGAGATTCCACAGTCAAAATTGCAAAAATTGAATGCTTTCAGGTCAGGTATGAAAATCTGAAAAACGAAAGAAGAAGAAAGAATTTCTACTTTTATGGAAAGAGTAAATAAAATTGTTTTGGGATACAATGTTGTGAAGGAACCTTAAGTGAAGATGAGATTGTTTCTAAAGTTTTAAGAGATTTGCCATCGGAATATAAAATTAAACTTACTGCTATAAATGAATTAAGAACAATGCCTAATGCATCAGTATCTAGAGACACTTTGGTTGGAAAACTTTTAGCTTTTGAGCTTGAGGAATTTGGTCATGTTACTACTATCAAAATAGATCTAGCTTTTAAGGCATCATCATCAACTACTACATCATCAGCATCACATGATAAATCTGATTGGAAAGCCTTCTATGCAAGAGAACTTGAAGAAAGCGGGAGAGAAAATGAAGAACTTGAAGAACTTGAAGCACCATTTGCAAGGAAAATCCCTAAAGGTCCAATTGGAAGTAAGTATGAAGGTAAAGCACCCTTTAAATGTTTTAACTATAATAAGATTGGTCATATGGCTTCTAGATGTCCTGATAGACATGCAAGATTAAGAGAAGAAGCTAAAAGAACATATAAGCCTAACCAAGACTATCAAAAATACAAGTTTAAGAAGAATAGAGACAAATCTTGTTATTATGTTGATGAAGGAGTTACTGATGATTCTGATGAGGATCCGACAGACAATGGATTGGCTTTTGTTGCTATAACTGAAGATCAACCGACACCTATTGTTCAACTGGTAGAGCAGACCCTGGCAGCTAAAGTTGAAGATAAGGATGAATGGATTATTGATTCAGGATGTTCACATCACTTGACTGGTGATAAGAGTAAGTTCTTAACCTTTCAGGATTACAATGGACGTCTAGTAAGATTTGGAGATGATAAAGCTTGTTTGATCAAAGGAAAAGGCACTATATCTTTTGATGGTAAGCACTATACTGATAATGTTTACTATGTTGAAGGTTTGAAGCATAATCTTTTGAGTTTTGGTCAATTAGTTGAGAAAGGATTTCAGTTACAATTCAAGAATGGTAAATGCAAAATCTTAAATAGAACTGGTTTGGAAATTGCAACCAGTAATCAGACTAGAGGTAATATCTTTCATTTGAACAATAATGAGAAAGTGTGTTTGGTTGCACATATTGATGAAAGTTGGTTATGGCATAAGAGACTTTGTCATGTAAATTTTGATTGCATTGTGAAAATCAGTACTACTAAGACAGAGATTTACCTAAGATTGTTAAACCTCACAATCAGGCATGTAAGGAATGTCAATTTGGAAAGCAAGTTAGAGCAACTTTCAAGAGTATTCCGAAGAAGTCTAACAATGTTCTTGATTTAATTCATATTGATTTATGTGGTCCAGAAAGAACTATAAGTATACAAGGAGATAGATACTTTATGCTAATCATTGATGACTATTCTAGAATGTGTTGGGTTACTTTTCTCAGAGAAAAATCTGAAGCATTTGGGAAATTAAAACTATTCAAAGTAATGGTAGAAAATGAAATCAGCAAGAAAATCAAATGTTTGAGATCAGATCAAGGAGTTGAATTCACATCTAAGGAATTTAATACATTCTGTGAAGTGAATGGGATCAGAAGACAGTTGTCAGCACCCTAGACACCCTAGCAGAATGAAGTTGTGGAAAGGAAAAATAGAACTATCTTGGATGCAGCAAGAAGTATGATATTAGAAGCAAATCTACCTCATATATACTGGAGAGAAGCGGTCAATACAATTGTTTATACATTCAATAGAGTTCACATCAGAGGAGAAATCAGTAAGACCCCACATGAACTATGGTTTGGTAATACTCCTACTCTTAAATATTTCAGAATATTTGGAAGTAAATGCTATATTAGAAGAGATGAGTATATTGGAAAATTTGATCCTAGAAGTGATGAAGGAATATTTCTTGGTTATTCATCTAAGAGAAAGGCATATAGATGTTTTAACAAGAGATTGCAAAAAAATGTTGAGAGTGCAAATGTGAAATTTGATGAACAGTTTAGAGGAAATTCAAGGTACACAGACTCTAAACCGGCAATAGAGATAATCACAAATGAACCTACTATAAATACACCAGTATAGAATGGTGATCCATTTACACCGACATCATCTGGAGATTCAATGGTCACTGAAGAACAACAACAAGTAAAAACACCCCGGTATGTAAGATTGAATCATTCTGAAGATTAGATAATTGGAAACAAATTTCAAGGAGTTATGACTAGAGGAAGATTGGAAAATGTGGAGGTATGTCTTATTTCTCAAATTGAAACTACATCAATTAATGAGGCATGTGAAGATAAATATTGGATTAAAGCTATGGAAGATGAATTGGAACAAATTGAAAGGAATAACACTTGGTCATTAGTTTCCCGGCCTAAAGACAAAAATGTAATTGGAACTAAATGGGTTTTCAGAAATAAACTTAATGAAGATAGTATGGTAATCAGAAAAAAAGCAAGATTGGTGTGTAAAGGATATTCTCAGAAAGAAGGAATTGATTACAATGAAACCTTTGCACCAGTAGCTAGAATTGAGGCAGTCAGACTTTTATTGGCTTTTACAACACACAAGAACTATAAAGTATATCAGATGGATGTTAAATGTGCATTTTTGAATGGAGATCTTGAAGAAGAAGTTTACATTGAGCAACTTGATGGATTTTCTTTGACAGATAACAAAGACATGGTTTGCAGGGTAAGGAAAGCTTTATATGGATTGAAACAAGCTCCTAGAGCTTAGTATGCTAGATTGGACAAATATCTTTTGAAGCTTGGTTGCACTAAAGGTAATGCTGACAACAATCTATACTACAAAGTGACTAATGATGACATCTTGGTTATTAAAGTTTTTGTTGATGATATAATCTTTGGAGGAGAAGATGGTTTGTGTAAAGACTTTTCTAACAAAATGGAGCAAGAATTTGAAATGTCTATGATTGGAGAGATAAAATTCTTTTTAGGATTGCAAATTTCATAGACTAATAAAGGTATATTCCTATGTCAATCTAAGTACTTGAAGGAATTACTAAAGAAATTTGGCATGGAAAACTGTAAACCGGTAAGCACACCTATGACTATAGCTGATAAATTATCTTTGAAGGATGAATCTACACTTGTTAATCTAACTAGATACAAATCTATGATAGGAGGTTTATTGTATTTGACACAAACAAGACCTGATATTATTAATGCACTATGTATTGTTTCAAGATTTCAGACTAATCCTAAAGAAAATCATGAATCAGCAGTGAAATGGATTTTCCAGTACCTACAAAGCACTACAAATCTTGGTTTATGGTATCCTAGAGATGAAAATTTTGACTTATGTGCATACACAGATGCTAATTGGGCAGAAGATGTGGATGATAGAAAAAGCACCACCGACAGAGCATTTTTTCTTGGCAGCAGACTAATTTCATGGTTGAGCAAGAAACAAAGTTGTACAAGTCTATCAACAGCAGAATCAAAATATGTTGCAGCAACAACTAACTGTACACATGTATTATGGATCAAGCAAATTTTGAAGGACATAAAGGTAAAATGCAAGGAACCTATAACTATCTACTGTGATAATATGGAAACAATTGATATATCTAAGACCCTGGTATTTCACTCTAAGACTAAACATGTTTCTATCAAATTCAATTTTCTAAAGGAGAATGTTGAAGCAAAAGAAGTGAAATTGGTTTATGTGAATACTAAAGAGCAGATTGCAGATATTTTTACAAAGCCTTTGCCTAAGGAAACATTTGAGTATCTTAGAGAGCAACTTGGAGTCCTACCCCCACCGATAGAGACTTAGACAGTTGATATTTGTCATCAACCAAAATAATTAACAGAGAAATCTTTTTCCGGCTTGGATGAGGAGAGCTGCTTCTCAGGGGGAGTAGCTGGGATTTTGTGATAAGTTATTTGAACTAATTGTATTTGGTTTTGTATTGCTTTGGCATTTGATGTCAAAGGGGGAGAGATTGATATGGAAAAACACATTATCTTTTTTTTGGGGGAGAGATTATTCCTAAGGGAGAGATATTATGTATTTTTGATTGCTAATTAATGATCTCTTTGGGAGATTGTTGGTTTTCGATTTTTGGCATTTCTATTTTGGCACTTTGATGGTTTTTCCATCTTGTGTTGCCATCAATGCCAAAGGGGGAGATTGTTGGCATTTTGGATATGTTGATATGGTTTTGTCATTGATGTGAACACTTGTCATCGCTTGTCAGCACTTATTAGCACTTGGAGAACTTGGGTTATGTTCACCGGCAAGTCAGAGACTTAGCACAGTCACCAGTATTTGGTTCACCGACACTTGGAATGACTTGGAGAGTACTTGGTTATGTCGAAAACATTATTCGATCACTTGGTTTTGGAAATTTGGTTAACTGTTTATTCGGGTTTGCATATTTGTTGTTACCGGCAAATAGGTCCAGGATAAGCACCGACAGACATATCTATTCTAGATCAGCATGGCATGTTATGGAGATGATTTATTATTATTGTAAATGCATTGAGCCGACATCATGCATTGGATATTGGTTTACTTATAATTGATTTTATTTTAATATCTTTTAGTGAGCCGACCTATTCAATTGGTCTTAGGTTATGGTATAAATGTAAGATCTCATTTGTAAGATCATAAGTAGTAGATGCGAAAAGGATTGCAATAAGCTATATGCAAAAATAAGCAGAGCTATAAATGCAAACATCATTTGAAGGTTGAAGGAAGGATTTTGTGAAGGCAATCAAAACTAAACTGGTACTGAGTCCATCTTATGAAGATGCTATTTTGTGCAGTACATTATCATTGGATTTAACCATCCAATTGTAGTCAGTGTGACTCTCATTTTATGATTGAGTGGTGAGCTCTAGGCAGCTGGCCTTTCTACATGTGTAGAATCCATATTGTACACACATACTATTTGTAGTAGTATCATTTGATTGTGGGTAAGGCTTCCCACCGTGATTTTTCCCCTTACAAACATTTGTGTTATGTGTTGTGGATGTTATTGTCTTTCTGTTTCATGCATTAATCTTTACCAGTATTGCAATTAGCTATTAAGACTATCTACCGTCATAAAGTTTGGTTTACTGGTATTAAGCATTAAGTTTTGGTTAAGTTAATTTTGGTTGAATTTATTGGATAATTGATTCACCCCCCTCTCAGTTGTCTCCAAGACCTAATAGAGAATTCACATCCAGTGAGTTTAATAACTTTTTTGAGAAGCATGGCATAAGGAGACAATTTTCTGCTCCCCGGACACCTCAACAAAATGGAGTTGTGGAAAGAAAAAATAAAACTATCTTGGATGTTGCTAGAACCATGATGATGGAAGTTAATCTACCTCATATCTACTAGAGAGAAGCAGTGAGAACAATAATTTATACATTCAACATAATTAATTTCAAAGGAGAAACCGGTAAGACACATTATGAGTTATGGTTTGGCAATACACCTACAGTTAAGTACTTTGGGAATCTTTGGTAGTAAATGTTATATCAAGAGAGATGATTTCATTGGTAAGTTTGATCCTAGATGTGATGAATGAATATTTCTTGGTTATTCTAATGAAATCAAAGCATATAGATGTTATAACAAAAGATTGTAGAGAATTATGGAGAGCACTAATGTCAAGCTGGATGAGCAGAATAGAAGTCAAATCTGAATTTATGAGCAAGAACCAATAGTGGAAATGATCACAACTGAACCGGTAACACATTTACCAGAACAAAATGTTGAATTAGTTACTATAGCAGTATCAGAAAATTCAACAATAACTGAAGGTCTAGGAAGATGAATAGAGAATAAAAAGACTCCTAGGTATGTAAGGTTGAATCATTCAAAAGATCAGATCATTAGGGATAAGAACAAAGGAGTGATGACAAGAAGAAGATTGGTAGCTAATGAGGTATGTTTAATTTCACAAGTTGAACCGGTATCAGTAACTAAAGCATGTAAATATTAATGTTGGATGAAAGCTATGGAAGAAGAATTAGATTAGATAGAAAAGAATAACACATGGATTTTAGTTCCCCAACTTAAAAATAAGAATGTTATTGGAACTAAATGGGTTTTTAG
This sequence comes from Cryptomeria japonica, assembly GCF_030272615.1. NCBI lineage: Eukaryota > Viridiplantae > Streptophyta > Pinopsida > Cupressales > Cupressaceae > Cryptomeria > Cryptomeria japonica. Next base: position 534,970,555 of record NC_081408.1, read on the forward strand.
GAATAAACTAAATGAAGTTGGAAAATTTGTAAGGAATAAAGCTAGATTGGTTTGTAAAGGATATTCTCAGAAAGAAGGAATTGATTATGGTGAAACATTTGCAACAGTAGCTAGGATTGAAGTTGTGAGATTATTTATTGCCTATGATGCACATAAAAACTACAAAGTTTATTAGATGGATGTTAAGTATTCTTTTCTGAATGGGGATCTTGATGAGGAAGTTTATATTGATCAACCTAATGGTTTTTAACTTTCAGATGATAAATACATGGTTTGCAGGTTAAAGAAAGCCTTATTTGGATTGAAACAAGTACCTAGAGCTTGGTATGCAAGGTTGGACAAATATGTTTTAAAACTTGGTTTCACCAAAGGTAATGCTGACAATAATCTATATTATAAAGTCATTGATGATGATATACTAATTATTGAGGTATTTGTTGATGACATCATTTTTGGAGGTGAGGATAAGTTGTGTATGGAATTTTCTAACAATATGGAGAATGAATTTGAAATGTCTCTATGATTGGGGAATTAAAAAATTTCTTAGGTTTGTAGATTACTTAAACTGATAAAGGTATTTTCATCTATCAAACTAAGTATGCTAGGTAGTTGTTGAAGAAATTTGGTATGGAAAATTCTAAACCAGTTGGTACTCCTATGGGTAGAAGTGAGAAATTGACAAAGAAAGATGAATCGGTACTTGTAAATCTTATAAGATACAAGTCTATGCTTGGAGGTCTTCTATATTTGACTCACACTAGACCAAATATAATGAATGCAGTTTGCATTTCATCAAGATATCAAAGTGATCCTAGAGAAAATCATGAGAGTATGGTGAAAAGGATTTTTAGGACCTTACAAGGAACATCTAAATATGGTTTGTGGTATCCTAAAGATGATGACTTTACTTTATGTGCATATACAGATGTAGATTGGGCAGGTGATGTTGATGACCAGAAGAGCACTTCTAGTGGAGTTTTCTTTCCCGGAAAGAAACTTATTTCATGGATCAGTAAGAAACAATCATGTACTTCCTTATCTATTGTTGAAGCTGAGTATGTTGTTGTTGTTGGCATTGTATGAAGATTGCATTAATGAAGTATAGTGTTGTGATTGATGTCAATTGCAACTGGTTATAGAGTTGTATTACAACCAGTAAGTGATGCAATAGTACAACTGGTAGTAAAGCAGTGAAGGAAACTGGTATTGGTATTAGAAGAAGAGTGATCAACTGATAATCCTAACCCGTTGATATGCAGAACCCTAACTAATGGAGCTTGGAGAATCGGACGTAATGATCTATGATTGAACAGTGACCAAAGATGGAGATGCCACGTATTCTTGTTGCACGTGATGAGTTTCAAAGTGTTTGGCATGTAGAGATAAATATTTTATCTTGGGAATGAGCATATGCATTATATGAAGTGAAAATTGTGTGATGAGTTACAGGATTCGATGAGCGGTGATCCAGGAGCGGTTCAAGCTGTCTAACACAATGTGTAGTTGATAGCTATGTAATCTAATAGTCATGTTTGAACCGATATGTTTGTAATATCTATGAGATCTTAGGTTTTTTGTTGTGTTACCAACCTATTGTATTTGTATTTAAGATCAATGAAGTTATTTGTAAAGTGTGTTGGCAAATTTGTTAAGTGTGATTTATTGTTGTCGAACTAGAAGGGGTATCTACAGAATGTTATGAAGGTAGATAGGAGCATAAAAGGATTTGATTAAGCAGAGCAGTGCTACTACCAGATCAACAAAGACCCTGTTGATCTCTAACAATTAAAATAGTTAAATCCCCTAATCGGGCAAGCTTTAATAGGCTTCTTGTTCAAATCCACTAATCGAGTGATCCACTAGCTTAGGTTTAAATCCTCCACTGAGGTTACCTTTTACAGGGTAGTGCCTTTAATAAGGTATTGCAGTCAATCCCTTAACTGGGTGGTCCTTAATCGGATATGTTCCTAATGAGACATTTTTGTAAAGCTTCCAACAAGGCTTAGCTCCTAACAGGGAAAACATCAAAAGAGTTTAGGATACTTGTGGGTATTCATCCCCACCATGGTTTTTTCCCATTTGGGTTTCCATGTAAAAAATCATTGTGTCAAGTGGTGAGTGATTTTGTGTGTTTTTAATATAGTTAATATGTATAAATGCTAAAACCACTAAGACATGTCTAGAAGACTGGAAGTGATATGAAATGAGCTATTACTAATGCTAGTAAAGTTTTTTGATGTTTTGGTTAAAAGGTATTTGAGTTTCAGATCTATTACATTGTATCACCGATATTTTAGTCAACCCGTAAGCTTGACAATGTAGTTGAAGTTTTAGTTACAGTGACTAAACCGGTTAAGTTAGTTTGTTGTTTCTGAGTCTGATTTCAATTTGGTGAAAGTTTAGTTTGTTTCCTATCTACTGATTCACCCCCCCTCTCAGTAGTTGACCGGATCATTGTTGTTTCATCATATTATCAATTGGTATCAAAGAAGTCCTGGTCTTCTCCTGTTTAAGCCTAATAGCTTGAGGAAAACATCTAGTAGAACATGATGATGAAAGAAGGTCCGAAGTTCAATAGGGAGAAATACAGAATCAGAGTGATAGGATGAAAATCTATATCAAGAGTCTAGGAAGCCAGTACTGGGAACATGTTAATAAATATAACTTGCCTAGTGTAATTTTGTCAGATGATCAAAAGAAGGAGCAACAGGAGAATAATCAAGCATTGGAGGCCATCATAAGTTCCTTATATGATTCAGAGTATGTTAATGTTCATGGATCGGAGACTATATATGAAGTATGGAAGCAACTGGAAGAGATCTATAGCGGTGATGAGCATGTTAAGATTGCCAAGGAAGAGAGCTTGAGGGGTAAATTTGATGATATGTGGATGAGTGAAGGTGAAAATATTCAATAGTGTGGTCAGAGGATTAAAGTGATAGTCGATGAAATCAAGAGTATTGGAGGTACAGTGGAGGATACCACTATGGTTATCAAGGTGTTGAGAACCCTTCTACCAGTCTACGCTATCCAAGTTGCAGCCATACAGAAACTCAAGTCTATTGATAAATCAAAGGTAACTCTTGACTCTTGATGAATAATGATGAATAGTAAATACTCAACAGATACTGAGAGGGGGGGGGTGAATCAGTATAGACAAAAACTTCCTTAAAATACTTAAACTACAAAGACTGCACTAACTGGTAAACAACATCACCAATCTAAATCAGGGTACTACTGGTAAAACACAGTGAGACTGTGAAAGACATAAATTGGTAACACTTAGATCTTCACACAACCTAATATCTCATTTCCACTTCACCCATATGCTTAGACAAGTAATACATCATCAAAAATATAATTACCATTGGATCAACATACTTTACCACTTAACAGAAAACACTAAGACATCACATGAAAAGGCATCACACATAACACACTGATTTTTCACATGGAAACCCAACTGGGAAAAACCACGGTGGGGATGAATACCCACAAGTTGTTCTTGAACTCTTCTGAAGTCTACTTTGTTAGGAGCCTAGTCTGGTTAAGGACTTTACAACAGGTTCTGCTAGGAACCAATCCTGCTAGGGATCACCTGGTTAAGGGATGGCTAAATACCTGATTAGAGGTTAAAACCATGTTAAAGGTTACCTTGTTAGAGGATTTAAAGAACTCAATGATTTTGAGTTGCCCTGTTAAAGGATTTACAAAAAGCCTATTAAAGCTACCCGGTAAAGGGATTTTCCAACTACTGAAATGGTTAGAATTCAACAGGTAAAACACTGATCTGATAACAACACTCAATGCCAAGGTAGATTCACTTTAGTTCCTTTACATTTGCAATCACACTCTGCAAATCTCTACTCACTACACCGGTCTGGCAAGAATCAAGTATCTCTTCACTTGGATACACACACAACCATTTGCCAACAACTTCACAATGCAAATCATCATCGACCTTATAGACAATAATTAGGTTGGTAGCCAAAACCTAAAACCCTAAGCATCTAGGTTAACAATATAGTCGGTCCAATCCTGACTGTTTAATCACATTGCACAGTGTAAAACAACCTTGAACAAATCTCAAGATGTTCTCCATCATTCGTTCTTTGCCACTTTTGGAAGCTGATAACCCATCACACGCTCTCCACCATTTACTGAGACTTTGCACATTCCCGAGGTAGATAGGATCAATCTTATTCATGCAAGATCCTCAAGGAAATTCTTCACGTGCACAAGGCTAATGTGGAAACATGATATGATCTTCATTTTGATGCTAACTCATCACAGGATGTCGTCAGTTGAATCACACAAACTTGAAATGCATCAACCGGAAACCCTGAAGCTGAGACTACCAGCCGGTGGTCATATCAAATGAAACCCCAATACAAACTTTGCATATACCAATTCACATTCCAACATACCGGTTCACCATTTTGCATATACTGATTCACATCATCGTACCGATTCACTTCATACCATCATATCGGTTCTCTTACCAGTTGCTTTCTTCAATATACTGGTTCATACTTCAACATATTGACATCAATGAGAACATACAATATCATCATGTCATCAAACTCTGCACATATGCCAACAATCTCCCCCTTTGGCATTGATGGCAATATACAAAGATATCTCTACACGTCACATCTTCTCCCCAATCTTCACATCTTCTCCCTCTTTGACAACAATGCCAAAGTGGAGGCACAGACATCTATGTTCCACTATGTTGCTCCCCTTAGGAGTAGCATCCTTCAACACACCAATCCTGAAAAGATTTGACAATGCAATACCTGACTGATGTGGAGCACATACCTTTAGTTCACCTCTTGAAGGGGCAGCACCCCTAATTCACCTTTTAAATAGGTAAATGTAGCCTTTGGTAGAGGCTTGGTGAATATATATGCTAACTGCTCCTTATTGGAAACATGTTCCAATACAACCTCTTTATTCTGAACTTTTTCCCTCAAGAAATGATACTTGAGCTCGAAGTGCTTGGTTCTAGCATGCAATACCGGATTCTTGGAAATATTAATTGCACTTGTGTTGTCACAAAATATACTCACCGATTCAGATACAAGGACTTTGAAACCACTTAATACATGCTTCATCTAAATTGTTTGAGTGTAGTTCATAAATGTTGCTACATATTCTGCTTCTGCTGTAGAATGAGAGATACAACTCTGCTTCTTACTCATCCATGAGACTAGTCTACAACCAAGAAAGAATGCACCACCAGTTGTGCTCTTCCAGTCATCCACATTACCAGCCCAATCGGCTTCTGTAAACACTTTGATATTGAAATAATTACTATATGGATACCATAATCCATAATCTATAGTTCCCTTCAGGTATCTAAGAATCTACTTGACTGCTACCAAGTGGGATTCTCTTGGACTTTTCTGGAAATGTGCAGCAATGCCCACTGCAAGTGCAATGTCTAATCTGCTGTGTACTACATAGTGCAACTTACCAATCATTGACCGGTAATCTTTCTCATTCACCAACACTGAGTCATCTTCTTTTGACAATTTACAACCGGTCATCATTGGTGTACCAGCCGGTTTTCTTTCTTCCATGCCAAAGGTCTTCAACACCTCTTTGACATACTTGGACTAAGTGATAAAGATAACATCTTTCATTTGTTGAATCTATAGTCCAATGAAGAACTTAATCTCTCTTATTAGTGACATCCCAAATTCCTTCTTCATCTCATCTGCAAATGCATGGCTCATCTTGTCATCTCCACCAAAAATTATGTCATCAACAAACACTTCACAAATCAAAATCTGATCTCCTTCTGACTTCAGATAGATATTTCTATCTTCACAAAATGTGAGTGTAGGAATTCATACCATGCTCTAAGTGCTTGCTTCAATCCATACAAGGCTTTATGTAGCCTACATACCATATCACTGTCTTTTGATAGGGAAAACCCATCTAGTTGCTCTATATACACTTCCTCTTCAAGTATTCCATTCAGGAATGCAGATTTCACATCCATCTGATACACTCTGAGTCCCTTGAAGGCTACATATGCAAGAAGAATTTGAACTCCTTCCAATCTAGCTACTGGAGCAAAAGTTTCTCCATAGTCTTCTCCTTCTTCTTAAGCATATCCCTTACATACCAATCTTGCTTTGTTTCTTACCACTGTGCCATCTTCATTCAGCTTGTTTCTAAAAACCCATTTGGTGCCAATAACATTTTTATGCTCAAGTCTGGGTACCAAAGACCATGTACCATTCTTTTCTATCTAGTCAAGTTCCTCTTCCATAGCCTTAATCCAATCTTCATCTCTGTGTGCCTCTTTAAATGTTTTAGGCTCAAATTCAAAAATCATGCAAGAATTTTCTCTGACCTTTATTCTTGTAATAATTCCTGCATCCTTATCTCCTATGATCTGCTTTGGATCATGATGTAGCTTTAAATTCCTAGGAATTATCTTAACAGATTCCTCTTTCTTTTCTTCTTCATCCTCATCTTCATCAGCAACTACTGGTGTAAGAGCACTGTCACTAGTACTTGGTTGTTTTGCAACTAGTTCCCAGAAGGTTACAACCGGTTCATCTACCACTTGCTTACTGTCGGTTTCCTCAGGTTTCTCAGAGGTTTCATCAACTCTAACATTGATACTTTCAATAATTCTCAGAGTCCTACTATTAAAACACTTAAGAGCTTTGCTCTTGGTGGAATACCCTAGGAATATTCCCTCATCACATTTTGCATCAAACTTGCTCTGGTGTTCACTCCTCTTGATATAACATTTGCTACCAAACACTCTAAATTAGCTTACTATAGGATTCTTACTGATCAAATACTCATAAGGAGTTTTATCCTTACCTTTCTTGATGAGTACCCAGTTCATAGTGTAGACTATAGTGCTCACCGCTTTTCTCCAAAAGGTGTGAGCAACCTTCCCTTGAATCAACATCGTTCTGGCTGCTTCAACTATAGTCCGGTTGTTCCTTTCTTCTAGTCCATTCTGATGTGGAGTCTGGGGGGTAGACAGTTGCCTCTTGATGTCATTGTTTTCATAGTACTTATTGAATTCTCCAAAGGTGAACTTACCTCCTTGATCGGTTCTAAGGCATTTGATCCTCTTACCACTTTCCTTTTCAACTAGTGCTCTGAAGGCTTTGAACTTTCCAAAAGCTTCAGACTTGTCTTTCAAGAATGTGACCCACATCATTCTTGAGTAATCATTAGTAAGAATCATAAAGTACCTATCTCCCTGAACACTTCTAGTTTTCATAGGACCACACAAATCAGTATGCACAAGATCAAGTAAATTATCTGATGTGAAATATTTACCTTTGAAGGTTGAGGAAGACATTTTCCCTAGTTGACATTCTCTGCACAAAAGATTCTTCGGTTTGTTCAGCATAGGTAATCCTCTAACTTCCTTGATCTTACTATCCTTCACAATATTATCAAAAAATTACATGGCAGTGTCTCCTATGCCATATCCAACTGTCATCAAACTTAGCCATTAGACATTGACTGATATTTGTATTTAACTGAAATAGGTTACCTTTGGTCTGCATACTGGTGGCCATCAGTTCACCACTCTTTCCCTTTATTTTGTATACTCCATCTTTGAATTCTAGAGTGAGTCCTTTATCATTCAGCTAAACAACACTCAAAAGGTTATGCCTAAGACCTTCTACCCAATACACATTATCAGTACTATTTTTTCCATTTAGAGAGATGGATCCTTTTCCTTTTACCATACAAGGTACATCATTACCAAATCGGACTACACCTCCATCATACTCTTCCAGAGATAGAAACTTTCTCTGATCACCAGTCATGTGGTGAGAACAACCACTATCAATAATCCACTCATTGGAATTATCAAAGCAGGAGACAAGAGCCTTCTTGTCAGGAACATCTTCCTTAACAACTACAAATACTGTGTCTTTGCTTTCTTCATCTTCTGATTCATCATCAGTGACACCTTCATCAACTGCAACAAGACAATTTCTCCTATTTCCTTCTTTGAACTTTTTGAACTTCTCCGGTCTCTCCTTGTTATCACTATTGGACAGTTCACAACAATGTGTCGTATCCTATTGAAAGAAAAGAATTTTAAAGGGAGCTTACCTCTATATTTTCCAGTTCCCTTAGGAAGTCTCTTGGCTAGAAGAGCTTCAAATTCCATCAGGATATCCTCATCATCCATATCTCTGCCTTGTCTAGGTTCACAACCGGTACTAGGTTCTTTACCCTTTCTAGATAGTGCAGCAGATTCTCTAAAGGCTGAATCGGTCTTCTGAACACTGCCATCATAATTGTTTAGCTCATATGCAGTCAACTTAGCAATAATGGAATCTAGGGACACCTTTGTCTTGTCAATAGATCTCAACTCCTAAATAGCAGCAACCCTTATTGCATAGACCAATAATAAGGTTCTCAAAACTTTGCTAACAATAGTGGAATCATCCATTGTACCTCCTGCACTCTTGATGTCTCCGGCAACAATTTTAATCCTTATCCCATATTGTTGAATTGTCTCTCCTTCAACCATCTGCATGTCTTCAAACTTTCCTCTAAGGCTTTCTTCCTTAGCTTGCTTCACATGCTCATCACCACCATAGATAGACTCTAGAGTACCCCATACATCTTTGGGATTGTCTTTTTCTTAAACATCTATAAACTCAACATCAGATAGACTACTGATAAGAGCTTCCATGACTTGCCCATTCTCTCAAATTTCTCTTGTTTGATCATCGATGAGAGTACCGATAGGGACAACATAAGTATTCTCAACATAGCTCCAGTGTTGAGCACCCATGCTTTTAATGTATATCTTCATTATGTCCTTCCATATCTTAAAGTTATCTCTATTGAACTTAGGACCTTCCCTCTTCATCATTAGAATAGGATCTTTTCCTCAAGCGGTTAAGCTTATAACATAGAGGACCTGGAGGATGCTCTGATACCAATTGATGAATAATGATGAACAGTAAATACTCAACAAATACTGAGAGGGGGTATGAATCACTATAGACAAAAACTTCCTTAAACTGCTTAAACTGCAAAGACTGCACTAACTGGTAAACAACATCACCGATTTAAATCGGGGCACTACTGGTAAAACATAGTGAGATTGTGAAAGACATAAACCAGTAACACTTAGATCTTCACACAACCTAATATCTCATTTCCACTTCACCCATATGCTTAGACAAGTAATACATCATCAGAAATATAATTACCACTAGATCAACATGCTTTACCACTTAACAGAAGACACTAAGAAATCACATGAAAAGGCATCACACATAACACACTGATTTTTCACGTGGAAACCCAACTGGGAAAAACCACGGTGGGGATGAATACCCACAAGTTGTTCTTGAACTCTTCTAAAGTCCACTCTATTAGGAGCCTAGTCTGGTTAAGGACTTTACAACAGGTTCTGCTAGGAACTGATCCTGCTAGGGATCACCCGGTTAAGGGATGACTAAATACCCAGTTAGAGGTTAAAACACTTTTAAAGGTTACCTTGTTAGAGGATTTAAAGAACTCAATAATTTTGAGTCACACTATTAAAGGATTTACAAAAATCCTGTTAAAGCTACCCTATAAAGGAATTTTCCAACTACTGAAATGGTTAGAAGTCAACAGGTAAAACATTGATCTGATAATAGCACTCAATGCCAAGGCAGATCCACTTTAGTTCCTTTACATCTGCAATCACACTCTGTAGATCTCTACTCACTGCACTGGTCTGACAAGAATCAAGTATCTCTTCACTTGGATACACACACAACCATTTACCAACAACTTCACAATGCAAATCATCATCGACCTTATAGACAACAATTAGGTTGGTAGCCAAAACCTAAAACCCTAAGCATCTAGGTTAACAATACAGTCGGTCCAATCCTGACCGTTCAATCACATTGCATAGTGTAAAACAATCTTGAACAAATCTCAAGACGTTCTCCATCTTTCATTCTTTTCCACTTTTGGAAGTTGATAACCCATCACACGCTCTCTACCGTTTACTGAGACTTTGCACATTCCCGAGGTAGATAGGATCAATCTTCTTCATACAAGATCCTCAAGGAAATTCTTCGCATGCACAAGGCTGACATGGCAACATGATTTGATCTTCATTTTGATGCTAACTCATCACAAGAGGTCATCGGTCGAATCACACAGACTTGAAATGCATCAACTGGAAACCCTGAAGCTGAGACTACCAACCGATAGTCATATCAAATGAAACCCCGATACAGACTTTGCATATATCGGTTCACATTCCAACATATTGGTTCGCCATTTTGCATATACCGGTTCACTTCATACCATCATACCGGTTCTCTTGCCAATTTCTTTCTTCAATATACTGATTCATACTTTAGCATATTGACATCAATGACAACATACAATATCATTATGCCATCAAACTCTGCACATATGCCAACAACTCTATCATTTGTAAACTGACTACTTTTGAATTAAATGGTTATGATGGATGTATTGAGAAATCAGAATCTGCATTTAGAGCCTCAGTTTCAACCCCATCGGTAAGGAAAAGAAGAGAATGGGCTACAATCATTAATCTAGATCCAATAAAGAGGTAGATGATGAAGATAGCTTGATTGAGCTTGAATCATTGTTGGCCAAGCAGTTACTCAGAGGTAAATTACCATTGAATTGTTTTACATGTAACCGGATTGGACATATTGTTGCTAACTGTCCAAATGGAGATAATGAGCAGAAATATGCGAAGTTTAGAAAGTATAAAGGCAAAGGTAAAAGAAATTGTCTCATAGCAGTGTATGGAAGATTTACAAATGAAGAATCTAAGGAAGATGCAAATGAGGATATTGTCTTGGTTGCTATTGAGGAAGAGATGTCAGATCATACTTGGCTTTAATCTCTCACATGGATAGTTCTGATGGCTGGATTATAGACAGTGGTTGTTCACACCACATGACTGATGACCAGAGTAAGTTTGTTACTTTGAAGGAATTGATGGAAGTATTGTGAGATTTGGAAATGACTCACCTTGCATGGTGAAAGGAAAATGAATCATCTCTCTTATCCGTAAGAACAATGAAGATGATTTCTACTGGGTTGAAGGATTGAAACACCAGCTTTTGAGTGTTGCTCAACTCAATGATAGAGGTTATCCATTGGAATTCAAGAATGGAATGTGCAAGACCTATGGAAGTAAAGGTGAATTGATCGCAACCGGCAAATAGACAAAAGGTAACTTGTTTCACCTAAATTCTAAAGTCAATAGTTTCTTGATTGTAGAAGTAGATATTTGTTGGCTTTGGCATCAGAGATTTTTCCATATAAACTTTGATAACATTGTAAAAGTCAGTAAATCCAAATTGGTAAGAGGTTTTCCACAGTTGGACAAACCGGTTAATGCTTTGTGCATGGAATGTTAGTTAGTAAATATAACATCCTCAACTTTCAAGGGAAAATCTTTCTCAACCGAACATTTGCTAGATTTGGTTCATACCGACCTTTGTGCACCAATGAGGACTAGAAGCATTCAAGGTGATCGGTATTTCATCATCTTTACTAATGATTGCTCAAGAATGATGTGGGTCACATTATTGAAGGACAAAATAGAAGCCTTTAGAAAGTTCAAGGCATCCAGAGGCTTAGCTGAAAATGAAAGTGGAAAGAAGATAAAGTGCTTAACAGCTTATCAAGGTTGTGAATTTACTTTAGAGGAATTTAGTAGATATTGTGAAGATAATGGAATTAGGCGGCAACTTTCTGCACCTAGGACACCACAATAGAATAGTATTGTAGAGAGGAAAAATTGATCAGTAGTTGAATCTGCAAGGACTATGCTAATTCAAGGAGGTGTAGCTAAGACATTCTGAATAGAATCAGTCAGCACAACTATTTACACAATGAACCGGATATTGGCTAAAAGATGTAAGGATAAAACCCCTTATGAATACTGGTATGGTAGATCACCTAATGTCATTTATTTTAAGATTTTTGGTAGCAGATGTTTTATCAAAAGAGGTGATTATGTTGGTAAGTTTGATGCTAAGAGTGATGAAGACATATTTCTTGGTTACTCTACCAAGAGAAAAGCTTATAAATGTTACAACAACTGGGCAAAGAAGATCATTGAAAGTATTAATGTCCTAGTGGATGAATTTCCTAAAGATTTAGGAGAAACTAGTAAGGAGAAGGAGGAAGATGAACATTACATTTTGATTTTGGAACCAAACTGGTAAAGCTAGAAGTTGGTGAACTAAATACTACAGCCCTGGTTCAACCGGAATAGGTAGATTCTACAGAAGATAAAGAAAGTGGAGAAGAAGAAGAAGAAGAAGAAGAACATGAAGATAGTGATCATGCGACTCAATCATAATCTTGATCAGATTATTGGAGATAAAGATGCAAGTGTTTTAACCAGAAGAAGGATAAGAGAGAATTCTTGTATGATCTCCACTATTGAGACTAGAACAACAAAGGAATCCTTTGGAGATGAACACTGGATCAAGGCTATGGAAGGAGAACTTGACTAGATTGAGAAGAACAATATATGGACATTGGTACCCAGACCGAAGAATAAGAATATAATAGGTACAAAATGGGTATTCAGAAATAAACTAAATGAAGATGGAGTAGTGGTCAGAAATAAAGTCAGACTGGTATGCAAAGGTTATGCACAAGAAGAAGGCGAAGACTATTGTGAGACATTTGCACCACTTGAAAGATTGGAAGGTGTTAGGACTCTACTTGCATTTGCAACATATAGAGGATTCAAGGTATATTAGATGGATGTGAAGTCAACATTTCTAAATGGTATAGTCGAAGAGGAAGTCTACATTGAACAACCAGATGGTTATGCTTTGACTGAAGCAAAGGATATGGTGTGCAAATTACATAAGGCACTTTATGGTTTGAAGCAAGCACCTAGAACATGGTATGAAAGACTACATTCTTACTTAGTGAAGATAGTAACATATATCTCAAGATAGAAGGAGATAAGATACTGATTAGTGAGGTATTTTAGGATGATATCATTTTTGTAGGTGTAATGCCCCGCCAGGAAACCCCGAAGGGTTTAAGTTAAAAACACTCAAATGGAGTGTAAATATTTATTTTTTTTAGATTTAATAATAAGTCACAACATTAAGATGATTTGGAGTTATCTAAAGCTTAGCTAACACAACAAAAGACTAAACGAACCTAAGGAGTTTCCCAACGTGATTACATAACCTTACACCTAACTCAACTCGCGACATTTGATCCAATTAAGTTGGATATCTTAATTACAAGTTAATGCTTTAGACATGGATAAAATATGTTCAAAGAATTAACATTTTATAATTTAGGAAGCGTTCATCTATTATGATTGGAGATGAGGCTAACATGAGGATATTTACTCAATGAAGTTATAACATAGTTAACTTAAGAATTCACCCATTAAGGTCTAAGTATGGTTAGCTTGGCAAGCCATCCATTTTAGATACAATGCAACTAATATATTGAAGTTCATTTATAGGGGTTAAAATGTAATTAGCCATTTGAGTTCATCCATTGTAGTTAAAATATTGCTAAGGGATGAAGTTCATTCATTAAGGTGAAAATGTAAGTAGCATAATGAAGATCATCCATTAGGGTTAAAATATAACTAACTTGGTGAGTTCACTCTTTTTAGTTAAATTAAAGTTAATATGAATAAATACATTTGCTAAGATTAAGATATAAACAACTAAATGAGTGCTTCCATTTTAGTTCAATTATAGCTTTTATGATGAAGGTCATTTATTAAGGTTATAATGTGGATAACCAATTCCAGTTCATCCAATTTATAAACTAATTTGGTGAGGATTATTTGTTTTAGATTAAAACGTAACCAATTAAATTAATTCATCCAATTTAGGGAATTATAGCTAACATGATGATGTTCGTTTATTAAGATAATACGGTAAGTAACCAAATGAGGTTCATCCATTAGATTTCCAATTTAGATATTATGACAGTTAATCCAATATTTGTAACCTAGTGAGTTTCTTTCCATGCTTACTTCTTTTCATTAACATTAACAAAATACTTTCCATAATCATACTTACAATCTTTTATGACCCTAATTACTACATTTAACAAGATGACTATATTCATGCATTCAAAAATTAACTTCATTAAATCCCCATTATACACTTACAAGATGCATCCATACATGCTAGCACTAAGTATGAAACATGAGAGACAAAAAGAAACATCACATAACACAAATATGATCTCGGAGTTCACCCCTAGAGGGCTACATCTCTGGGTCTGCTCAACTGCAAGACCCTTCTGGCAATTATTTAAGTTAAGATTACATAAGGTTCATGTTATTTACATCTCTGCCATTTAGGCGAGCACAAACACTATACAACAACCACTTCGGTCAATAATTACATAATGATCCCTTTTTGAAGCAGATCCAACTGTACACATCAAAAGAAAATACAAGGGTTTTCTAGTCTAATGGTACCCTAACTAGGGACTTGACCCACTATGTCCAACCACAAACCCACCAGACGACAGGGTCCTAACAAGCATATCAAGGTTTTGCCATTTCTTAACAAAGCGAATACATAAATTTAAAACATCACCGAATAATAAATATGATTTAATTCAAAATCTCAAATAAAAGAAAGTTATTCTATCTATTCCCAAAGGGTATTCCCTCATTTATACAGATTCCCAAACTTAAATATTAATCATTATATAATTATTAGCCCCTGGATAATAAAAATATAAACAATTAATAATTTATTAATGCACGATTTTCAATTAATTGTTATATATATATATATATATTAATCCCATTAATAATATATATATATATATTTTTTTTAATAATGGATTGAATAATCCAAATATTTCAAATTTAATATAAATTAATATATATTTATTAACCCTTGTTAATTAAATATATATTAATAATATTTAACATTAAAAATAAAATGAACTTTGCTTTTAAAAAAATTACATTATGCAATAATGAAAGTTTTATTTTCTTTAAGAAAAACTTTTTTTTTTTTTAATAATAAAAATAAAATAAAAAAGAAAATGGGGGACCCACTATGGGGCCCACCTCCCATCACAGGAGAGGCCCGCAACTCCCCCTGCGGCCACTGCGGCCATCGCGGCGTAGCTCCCTACGGCCCCTTCCTGGCGCAAGTCCCTGCGACCTTTGCGGGCACAAGTCGTTGCGTACCTGCGGGGAAGGAGGGGAATGGAGCGGCGGCGCGAGCCAAGCTTCGGCTCCTCCGCCCTCAAACCCTAGCCCAATAAATATATTTTTTTTTCTTTCTAATTTCGTTTTCCCCCCCTTTTTTTTATAAAATAAAACCTTTGATTTTATTTAAAATCAAAACCTAAAATATAAACTAAAATAACTCCAACTAAAAAAAAAACCCAAATCTCATTCACAGCCACAGTCATTTTTTTTTTTTCTAGAATGTTAAAAAAATAAAATGGGGAAAATTTTCTCAACAAGATCATGATTCTCCAATACACATATGGATAAAATCTTGTCTATCTATTTTTTTTGTTAAACAATCTTGACCCAAGAAACAAATCAATATACTCAAACTAAAAAACTTAAATCTTAAGAGCATTCATGGATATTTTAAAACCAACATTTCATGAAGAACCACCAAATACCATTTTTCTTTTTTTTAGCAAAGAACAAAAGGGAAAATCGGAATCCTACCTCTTTAGCATTCCTGGTAAGATTCGAAGAAAAGCCCCCAACCTGCAGGTGTAGAAATCCATCCTTGCCCAAAATTCCCAAATCTTCCTCCCCATATTTTTCTCTCCAAAAATTCAACAACCCCCAACAATATTTTTCAACCTAGGTTAAATGGGAACCAATTTTGACCTAATTTCTAATTTCAAAATTTAGGCCCTTTTAAAATAAAAAGAAATAATAATTCTTTTCAACTATTAAATTAATTTAACTTGATTTTCTAATTAATATACTTCTCTCTTATTTAATCTTAATTTTAATTTCTCAATAGTAATTAAGCCAACATTTATATTTCGAACTATTGACAAGGGTAAAGTATTTAAATTAAATTAATTTCCAAAATCAATCTTTTACACTATATCAAACTTTACAAAATAAAAATGATTTTCTTTAAATAATAAAATTTACCCTTTTTTTTCCAAAATGCAAAAGTGGTTAAATTAATTATATTTCAAATAACTTTAAATATTTCTTTTTTTTTTTAAATGCATAAACTAATTAAATTCATTATTTAAAACTAACCATTAAATTAAATTCGCTACAACATAAATAAAGCGATCCTTTTAATTAATGATTAATCACCTAAAAGAAACCTATTTATTTTGATTTCTCAACAGTAATGCGTAAATGAACACATTAATTCAAATTACATACTTAAGCTTGCTACAAATATAAATAAAGTGATCTCTTAAATTAACGATTAATCATATAAAAGAAAACTATCTATTTTAAATTTCTCAATTACAAATGCATACATCCACACATTAATTGGAATTAAATACTTAGGATAACATACTCCATTTACCACACGCAAGGCACACAAACCAAGAAAGTCCACTAATCACATGACACACAACCCAAACGACAAAGGAACCCTACGGACCACACACGAAGCTCACTTGATCATGGCTAAGGCAAGACGAGAGTTTTATGATCACCTAATCCAAATCCTAAGGATGAAGGAGGTATACTCAACCCTGCAAATCCCAATGGAGATGAACCTTGCACCTAGGCAGTATAGTACCTGAAATCTCCTGCACCCATGAGTCACACAAGCATACATATATATATACCTATTCAATGAAGGCGTTAGCTTGAGATTTATAACAAGAATTAGGGAACAATTACATTTACTCAAGAATCGATGCAAAAGCACAATAATAGGTACGCACAATATTCATATAGTCTAATCTACAACATTACATAATGGTAAATCCACTATTCAAGAATGTCATGTAGGAAGTCAACCAAGGTCAAATGGGTTTTACAAGGCCGACTAGGGTAGGGGCATTACAGTAGGTAATGATGACATGTGTGATGACTTTGATAATGAGATGAAAAGTGAAATTGAGATGTCTCTGGTAGGTGAGATAAAATTCTTTATAAATTTGCAAATTCAACAAATTAAGGAAGGAATTTTTATCACACAGTCCAAATATGTAAAATAAGTATTAAAGACTTTTGGAATGGGAGACTGTAAACTAGTTGGAACACCTATGGTTACAAGTTGTAAATTGTCTAAGAAGGATGATTCTGCATTAGTTGATGAAAAGGAGTATAGGTCTATGATAGGGAAACTACATTATGTTGTTCATAGTAGACTGGATATTGCTCTTGTAGTTGGATTAGTTGCCACATTTCAGAAAATTCCTAAGGAGACACACATGGTAGAAACTAAAATAATATTCAGATATTTGAAAGGCACATTTAATTATGGATTATGGTATCCATATGCAGGAAACTTTGATTTGAAAGTCTATATAGATGCAGACTGGACAGGCAATGTTGATGACAGGAAAAATACAACTGGAGGAGCATTCTTTCTTGGAGGAAGACTTGTGTCTTGGAGAAGAAAGAAAGAGAGTTGTATCTCCCAATCAATTGTAGAAGATGAATATGTTGTAGCATACATGAAATGTACATAAGCAATCTGGATGAAACACATTTTGGAAGGTTTCAAGTTAATATTATCAGAACCGGTAAAGATTTTATTTGATAACACCAATGCAATAAACATTTCAAAGAACCCAGTGTTGCATGCTAGAACCAAGCATATTGAGATGAAGTATTAGTTTCTGAGAGAAAAAGTGCAGAGTAAAGATGTGTCACTGGAGAATGTTTCTTCAAAACAACAGCTTGTGGATATCTTTACTAAACCTCTACCTAAGGAAACATTTGAATATCTTAGAGGTAAGCTATGGGTTGTACCCCTACATGAAGTTAATTGAGAAGATGTGGAAGACATTGGTCCCGGAGCCTTTTTGAAATCTTGAGGAAGGATTGGTGTAGAATGGAGCTACTCCACATAGGGAGAAGCTAGTTGCAGAATAGTGAAGTATGACACTGTATGTTTTACTTTCACTTTGGCATTGTTGTTAAAGGGGGAGAAGAACTGTATAAGGGGAGAAGAATTGTATAAGGGAGAAGAACTGTATATGATTGATAGCTAGTTACTAGATGAAGACATGAAGACAAGTTGAAGGAGAGTATATGCAAAATGTAAACCAAGATTCCTATACCTGTGTATGAGCATTACTCTCAATCATCACAATGAAGTGGTATTGATATTGTATTGCCATCAATGCCAAAGGGGGAGATTGTTGGCATTGCATAAAGATTGCATTAATGAAGTATAGTATTATCATTGATGTCAATTGCAACCGGTTATGCAGTTGTATTACAACTAGTAAGTGATTGGTATTTGAAGTAGAGTGATCAACCAGTAACCCTAACCTATTGATATGCAGAACCCTAGCCGATGGAGCTTGGAGAATCAGTCATAATGATCTATGATCGACCAGTGATCGAAGATGGAGATACCACGTATACTTGCTACACAGGATGAGTTTCAAAGTGGTTTGGCACATAGAGATAACTATTTTATCTTGGGAATGAGCATATGCATAGCATGAAGTGAAAAACACGTGATGAGTTACATGATTCGATGAGTGGTGATTCAGGAGTGGTTCAAGTTGTCTAGAACAATGTGCATTTGGTTGCTATGTAATCTAACGATCATGTTTGAACCGATATGCTTGTAATCTCTATGAGATCTTAGGTTTTGTGTTGTGTTACTGACCTACTATATTGGTATTTAAGGTCGATGAAGTTGTTTGTAAAGTGTGTTGGCAAATTTGTTAAGTGTGCATTGTTTTTGCTGAACCAGAACGAGTATCTATAGAATGTTGTGAAGGCAGATAGAAGCATAAAAGGATTTGATTAAGCAGAGTAGTGCTATTAACAGAACAACAAAGACCATGTTGATCTCTAACCATTACAATAGTTAAATCCCCTAACTGGGTAAGCTTTAACAGGCTTCTTGTTCAAATCCACTAACTAGGTGATCCATTAGCTTGGATTTTTAATCCTCCACTGAGGTTACCTTTAATAGGGTATTGTAGTCAATCTCTTAACCGAGTGGTCCTTAACTAGATTTGTTCCTAACGCGACATTTTTGTAAAGCTTCTAAAAAGATTTAGCTCCTAACAGGGCAAACTTCAGAAGAGTTCAGAATACTTGTGGCTATTCATCCCTAACGTGGTTTTATCCCATTTGGTTTTCCACGTGAAAAATCATTGTGTCAACAGGTGAATGATTTTGTGTGTTTTTGATATGGTTAATATGTATAACTGGTAAAACCACTAAGACATGTTTAGATGACCAGAAGTGATATGAAATAAGCTATTACTAATGCTAGTAAAGTATTTTGATGTTTTGGTTAAAAGGTATTTGATTTTTAGATCTGTTACACTATATCATTGATATTTTAGTCAATTGGTAAGCTTAACAGTGCAGTTGCAGTTTTAGTTACAGCGACTACACTGGTTAAGTTAGCTTGTTTTTTCTGAGTCTGATTTAGTTTGGTGAAATTTTAGTTTGTTTTCTATCTACTGATTCACCCCTCTCCCCCCCTCTGAGTAGTTGACCAGATCATTATTATTTCATCATATCATCAATTGGTATCAGAGCAATCCAGGTCCTCTTGTGTTTAAGCCTAATAGCTTGAGGAAAATATCTAGGATAACATGATGAAGAAAGAAGGTCCGAAGTTCAATAGGGAAAACTACAGAATCTAGAGTGATATGATGAAAATCTATACCAAGAGTCTAGGAAGCTAGTAGTGGGAACATGTTGTTAATAAATATAACTTGCCTAGTGGGATTTTGTCAGATGATCAAAAGGAGCAACAGGAAAATAATCAAGCATTGGAGGCCATCATCATTTCCTTATCTGATTTAGAGTATGTTGATATTCATGGATTGGAGACTACATATCAAGTATGGAAGAAACTAGAGGAGATCTATAGTGGTGATGAGCATGTTAAGATTGCCAAGAAAGAGAGATTCAGAGGTAAATTTGATGATATACAGATGACTGAAGGTGAAAATATTCAAGAGTATGGTCAAAAGATTAAATAGATAGTCAGTGAAATCAAGTGTTGGAGGTACAGTGGAGGATACCAGTGTCGTTAGAAAGGTGTTGAGAACCCTTCTACTAGTCTACACTATCTGAGTTGCAGCCATACAGGAACTCAAGTCTATTGATAAATCAAAGGTAACTCTTGACTCTATCATTGGTAAACCGACTGCTTTTGAATTAAATGGTTATGATGGAAGTATTCAAAAATAAGAATTTACATTTAGAGCCTCGGTTTCAACCCCACTGGTAAGGAAAAGAAGAGAAATGAGCTACAGTCATGAATCTAGATCTAGCAAAGAGGTAGACAATGAAGATATCTTGATTGAGATTGAATCATTGTTGGCCAAGCGGTTACCCAAAGATACTGGTAAGTATAGAGGTAAATTATTGTTGAATTTTTTTGCATGTAACTGGATTGGACATATTGTTGCCAACTGTCCAAATGGAGATAATGAGAAAATAGGTGAGAAGTTTGGAAATTATAAAGGCAAAGGTAACCGAAACTGTCTCATTGCAGTAGATGGAGGAATTAGAGATGAATAATCTAAGGAAGATGCAAAAGAGCACATTGTCTTTGTTTCTATTAAGGAAGAGATATCAAATCAGAAGTCTTTAGTCTCTCACATGGATAGTTTTGATGACTAGATTATAGATAGTGGTTGTTCACGCCACATGACCAGTGACTGGAGTAAGTTTCTTACTTTGAAGGAATTTGATGGAGGTATTGTGAGATTTGGAAATGACTCACCTTCCATGGTGAAAGGAAAAGGAACCATCTCTCTTAATGGTAAGAGCAGTGCAAATGATGTCTACTCGGTTGAAGGATTGAAACACAATCTTTTGAGTGTTGCTCAACTCAATGATAGAGGTTATCCACTGGAATTCAAGAATGGAATGTGCAAGATCTATGGAAGTAAAGGTGAACTGATCGGAACCGGAAAATAGACAAAAAGGTAACTTGTTTCACCTAAATTATAAAGTCAATAGTTGCTCAATTACAGAAGTAGATGATTGTTGGCTTTGACATCAGAGATTTTTTCATATAAAATTTGATAACATTGTAAAAGTGAGTAAGTCCAAATCGGTAAGAGGTTTGCCATAGCTGGACAAACAGACTAATGTTTTGTGCAAGGAATGTTAGTTAGTAAAGATGGCATCATCAACTTTCAAGAGAAAATATTTCTCAGTCGAACATTTGCTAGGTTTGGTTCATACCGACCTTTGTGGACCAATGAGGACCAGAAGCATTCAAGGTGATCGGTATTTCATGATCTTTACTAATGATTGCTCAAGAATGATGTGGGTCACATTCTTGAAGGACAAAATAGAAGTCTTTAGAAAGTTCAATGCATTCAGAGCCTTAGCTAAAAATGAAAGTGGAAAGAAGATAAAGTGTTTAAGAACTGATCAAGGTGGTGAATTTACTTCAGAGGAATTCACTAGATATTGTGAAGATAATGGAATTAGGAGGCAACTTTCTGCATCGAGGACACCACAGTAGAATGGTATTGCAGAGAGCAACAATTGATTAGTAGTTGAAGCTGCAAGGACTATGCTAATTCAAGGAGGTGTAGCTAAGAAATTCTGGAGAGAAGATGTCAGCACAGGTGTTTACACAATAAACTAGAGATTGGTTAAAAGAGGTAAGGATAAAATCCCTTGTGAATAATGGTATGGTAGATCACCTAATGTCAGTTATTTTAAGATTTTTGCTAGCAGATGTTTTAAAAAAAGAGGTGATTATGTTGGTAAGTTTGATGCTAAGAGTGATGAAGGAATATTTCTTGGTTACTCCACCAAGAGCAAAGCCTACAAATGTTACAACAACCAAACAAAGAAGATCATTGAAATTATTAATGTCCGAGTGGATGAGTTTCCTGAAGATTTAGGAGAAACCAGTAAGGAGAAGGACTTCAAAAGAGTTCAGAATACTTGTGGGTATTCATCCCCACCATGGTTTTTTTCCATTTGGGTTTCCACGTGAAAAATCATTGTGTCAAGTGGTGAATGATTTTGTGTGTTTTTGATATGGTTAATATGTATAACTAGTAAAACCACCAAGACATGTTTAGATGAATGGAAGTGATCTAAAATAAGCTATTACTAATGCTAGTAAAGTGTTTTGATGTTTTGGTTAAAAGGTATTTGAGTTTCAAATATTTTACATTGTATCATTGATATTTTAGTCAGCTGGTAAGCTTGACAGTGCAGTTGCAGTTTTACTTACAGTGACTAAGCCGGTTAAGTTAGCTTGTTGTTTTTTAGTCTGATTTTAGTTTGGTGAAAGTTTAGTTTGTTTTCTATCTACCGATTCACCCCTCCCCCCCCGCCTTCTCAGTAGTTGATCGGATCATTATTGTTTTATCATATTATCAACTGCTGCTACTAACTGTACACAATTTCTATGGATGAAGCAAATGCTAAAGGACATAAAAGTGCATTGTAATGAACCAATAGTTATTTACTATGATAACTCTGTTGCTATAGACATATCAAATAATCTGGTGTTCCACTCTAAGACAAAGCACATATCTATCAAGTATAACATTTTTAAGGAAAAGGTGGAAGAAAATGAAGTTAAATTGGTTTCTATGAACACTAAAGAGCAGATTGCAGACATCTTGTAAACCTTTGCCTAAGGAATCATTTGAGTACCTTAGAGACAGATTAGGGGTTTTTGTCCCTTTGGTAGAAACCTGATTGATGCTATTTGGCATCAGTCTAGTATGCTTTATCAGAGCTATTATTCATTTAGGATTGATGTGGTGATGCTACTAGTCATGGGGAATAATTAGTCTTGTGATTCAGTGGTTTGTGATTTTGCTTTGATATTTATGTCAGATCCTTGGCATTGATGTCAAAGGGGGGGAGATATTTATGTGAAAAAATCAAGGAGTTATATACATTAGGGGGAGAAATTTATAGAACTTAACTGAGATATCATCTACAAGTAGAGTATGGATCGGAACTTCATTGCTATATTCTTGTGTGGGAAATTTTTTTGGCATTTCTTGGCACTTGGATTTTTTTCAAATCTAGTGTTGCCATCAATGCCAAAGGGGGAGATTGTTGGCAATTTGGAGGAATTGATTATGTGTTGCATTGATGTTTTTTCATTGATGTCAACAATAGTTTCTTTGGTTGTTTACCGGTATCTGGTTGGTCACGATAGGCTGATTGGTTTCCAGTTGGTAAGATCATGTTGATTTGGTATAATCTAATATGCTTTGGCTTATGGAATTGGCTTAGATCTGATAATCATGCTATTTAGATATATGTTTAGTTAGTTGGTATGTATTTGGTGATCGGATGCTATCCTATATGTTGGTAGGCCTGGTTTATTGATCTGGTGAGAGTTTCATCGATAGAGCTTTGTTGAAGATATTTTGATATTATTCATAAGTGGTGTTTGTGCGGCTTCTGGAAAGAATTCAGGATGCTGATGGTGATCATGTTTGAGACTTGATTGATTGGAATCATTGCTTTAGTATGTGTGGACCTAAATTGGGTCTGGTGCTATCTAGGTTATGGATCGACTTAATGTAACATTTTGATTAGACTCCTCAATGTGTTTCCGGGATGAATTTTGGGTTGGATAATATTTATTTTGTCTCAGACCAACATATTTTATAATTATGTAATAGGCTTATTTTCTGGGTGGCCGACCTAATTGTTTAAGGTCTAGGGTTTGTATATATATGTGTGTGTGTGTGTGTATGATCTCATTGTAGATCATGGTATGTAAGTGAATAATATAATAATCATTCATGCAGAGGATTTGGTCAATCATGGGTGATCAATTTAGGTTTATGAAAGAGGTTTAAGACCTCCGGTATTGAGATTACTCAAAACTGTACTCAGGCATAGGAGATGTTATTATTGCAGTTCATTATTCCTTTAGGATTGTAGTCTGGATTTCTTATGTAGTTAGTGAGACTCCTTTTGTAATGAGTAGTGTGCTCTAGGTTGTTGGCCTTCCTGCAAGTCCAGGCCTCTCAATTTGTAATCAAATAGTTACTGCAGAAGTATTATCTAACTATGGGTAGGTTTCCCGCCATGGTTTTTCCCTTTACCAGGTTTTCCATGTACAAATCTTGGTGTCATGTAGATGGTAACTATTCTCTAATTGTTGCTTATGCTTAATTGGTATATCTATTATTCTGGTAAGTAGTTTATGTATTTCGGTATTGATCTTATGTGTTTCGGTAATTAAGTTTTAAATGCTTAAGGTTCCAGTAATTTGGTGACAACTAATTCACCCCCTCCCCTCTCTTAGTTGTCCTTTGGTTATTTGAACTGTCTAACACAATTATCCTGAATATAGAAAAGCAATTCAAATGAACAATGTTACAGGTTATGCATGCAACAAGATTGGACACATAGCCAAGTTTTGTAGAAGCAAAAATCCACTGGTTAGCAATAATGGATCAAATGATAAAGGAAAGCGAAAGATCAATGAGATCCAACATGATCATACCAAGAGATGTGTCAGGAAGTCATATGATCAATCAGGAGATGAAACTTCTCTGGTTACTCAACTGAGAGAGCAAAATGTTCCTGCACTGACAGGAAGTTCATCCAAAAATTGAGGCATATGCCTTAGGAGTAGGCAAATTTCATTAAAATCCTGCATATTCCCTAGGAAAGAAATCTAGAAGGAAGATTCAGGCATATGAGAAGATTTATCCAATATATATATGTTGAAATGAGATCTGATATGTCTCATCGAAAGGGATTTATGTTGATGGAAAATTAGGATTTTTTGAAGAATAAAAGGAAAAATTCACTTCAGTATGTTCACCTTGCATTTAGAGTGATATAGAGCGAGTCAAAGGTGATTCAGAGCGATCAGAAGAAACCATCAGTGATTTCAACTACATTCAAAGGAGATATCTATGGTTTGTCACCGACGACTATTTCTAGGTATTTTTTGCAATTCAATCATTTGTAATGGAGGTTGGTTCTTCTTTTGTCCCCACTTTCATTGCAAATCCCACTATAGTAGAGGTTAAGGACTGTCTGAGACCAATATTCAAAAGATGTCCTCATATTGCAACTCTGGATGATTCTGTCGATGCTTTTTTGAGGGTTCCTGAAGGCATTTTTTTTATGTTGAGGATGTCAGAGCTTACATCCACTGCAATCTAGAGGACTTGGGAATAGCTAAGATCAAATCAATGTACATATCCAAACTATTGAATGACTATGGAATCATAAAGCCTAAATTCAAACATATTGTAGACCTAGGGTTAACCAAAATCTTGGATATTCTTGAGTTTGAGGATGAAATAATCTGCTATGTGCTGAGCTAAGTTCATGGTTCATTTATTTGGTTGGATAGACCCCACAATATCACCAAGGAAGCAATTAGGGTTGTCATTAGCTTACCTCAAATAGGTCAGAAACTAGAGAAGAAGATATCAAATGATCAAATCAACAAGCTCACAGGTGCAACCTTTGATAACTAGTCAATGAGAGTTAGTACCATTACTGACAAGGATGTCAAATTCATCAACATGATTATAGGTTACAAGGTAACCCAATCTAACTGACTTAACTCGGTTTCTATCTCTTGCATTTTTGTTGCTAATGAAATGTTGAAGAAGGATAAAAAGTATGATCTGTGTGAATGGATGAAAGAGGAATTGATTACGAACTTAGGCAAGATCAAGGGAGAAAAGAAAGGAGTTTTATAGTATGGAAATCTAATAGTATGCCTAATGATTTTCTTTTTGAATGAGATACCGGGTTTGGGAAAAAGGCAATGGGCCTTGGATATACTGGTAGGCAGTAAGATTAAGGGTGCTATCACCGGTTTGGGAAACCAAAGAGATGACAAAGTTTGGGGATACTTCAAATCATTTCAAAAAGCCATGAAGTCAAGGGAAAGAATTCCAAAGCACATAGTTTAGAAATACTCAACTGAAATCTGTTTCATTGTGAAAAAGGATGAAACTATTATGGAAGTTGTTATACTTCAGAAGATATGGATTGAAGAAATCGGTTATGAGGTAGATGCAAGCATTTTGGATGCATATGCTAAGATTATTATAGATGCACCGATAGATGAATCTGAAAAATCATTTGGAACTGCAAAGCAAAAAGAACTTGAAGTTAAAATAGGATTTAATTAGAAGAAGAGAGAGAGGAAACAGAGAAAAGTAAGTCAATTTGTTGAAAAAGTCTCAAAAGATATTAATACTATAATCAAAGCCTCATCAACCAAAGAAGTCAAGAAGAGGAAACAACCTGAAGCTCTCATTGCATCAATTACTTTAGATACTAAGATTGAGGATGAAAATCCTCTATCTTTCAAGAGGGTGCAGAGAAAGAAGGTAGAAGACCCAAAGGAGAAAGATGAGAAGACAAGGAAGCAGCCAAAAAGGAAGGTAACCTTTAAGATACCAGAAAGTCAACCAGCTAAAAGGAAGCCTACTCAGAAGAAAAGGCCAGTGAAAGAAACTCCTCCATCATCTAGCAAGAAGAAGAAGAAAGAAGACATAGATGAAGCTATTGAAACTGGTAATGTAACTATTACTCCACCTATGTCTTGTACTAAGTTAATAGATGAGATAACAAAGGATGATATGTTAAAGAACATTCAACATTATTATGAACATTTGAATGATGATGAACAAAAAGAAATTGAGGAAGTAGTTTTGTTACACTTAGACATATATAAGAAGGATTTATTAGAAATTGCAAAGAAAATACCGACACAATTATATAATAATCTAAATTCTAGAAGATTATCTACTATAGAGGAAGACCAGCACATAAAGATTCAAACATTATTAACTAATTGTGGTTCAATTACCTCAGAGGAGATGGATCTTGAAACTGCAAATAGAACAATTTTCAAAAGCAGGTACATGACAGTTAGCCTTATTGTAGGTAGAGTTAAATAAATAATCAATGAAACCAATGAGGCATGGCTTCAATTCTTTATTGACCACCCTAATTTCTTTACATCACCGGAAGCTAATCCTAAGTCTAACATTTTAGACATCCCCGTTGATGGCAAAGGAAAAGGTGTAGTGGATAGCCCATTCACAAATTTGAAAGATGTCAATGAATTAAATGAAGAATCTCCATTAGAAGAAAATGTACAAGATAAAGAGGAGATACAGACAAAAAAAGCTAGTGTACATAATGAACATGTTATAAATGTTGTGGAAAATAGTCCTCCAAATCAAAATGAACATGTTGTGGATACAACAAATGTGGAACTAGCAGTAATAGATGTTGCACCAAGTGGCAAAGCCACTAGTGCAAAAGAAGATGATATTGGAGAAAATAAACCGAAGGAGAAAGATAAAGAGAAAATCAAAAAGGTGAGAAGGAAAAGGAAGTTAAAACTGAGATACTTGTTTTTGCACAATCATCAAAGAAAAAGGGAGAGGAATCCAATAGAGAATCGACAGTCAGAACTACATTGTTGGCAATTACCACTGCAAATGTTGAGCAAAAGAGTATAACAGAGTTGAGTTCAACTAAACTCATGATGATTGCAGCTTAGAAAATGATCAAGGAAGGGACTGAGGAAACAACAAACAATTGATCATTCCATTCCAATTTTGCACCAGTTAGTCCCAGAATGCCAAATTGATAAGGGAGAAAGTCCATCCAACAAGCTCAAAATATTGACAGAGCATATTTCAAAGGAATTTCAATCACTGTAGTAGATCTCTAACCGACATTCTCTAGACCAGTTTTCTCATGCCAAGAGGGCCACTTTTGATTAGTGATTGAATCAAACAAAGTACAGGTAGCAGATTGATTGAAAATGATAGATAATTATTTGAGGCAATGTACAAATATTCACAGGGTATGCTACAATTCAAGTTTACTTGCAACAGGTATAGACAAAAGCATTAAAGATATTAAAAATACAATTGCAGGCATTATAAATAACTTTGATGGAGTAAATTATTTAACCACATCTGTAGATGGTCAAATTTTGTTGTATGAAGTCCAAATTTCAACTCTTGAAAGAGACAAAGATAAAATCATACGAAGAGCTAAGGAGCTCAGAGGGTTAGTGAGTCCCCAGTTGGACACACTGTATGTACATAAGGAGTGTATAGATATGATGGGAAATCCCACACTGACAGAACTCAAGGAACAAGAATCTCATACATATGTCCTAAATGGACTTGTGTCAATTTCAAGGACATTCAAATCTAGTTGGGACACATACTTGGAGTTTTTGAAGAATGCTTACTCAGAAATCTTCAAGCTCATTTAACTCCAGTAAGTATTTTGAGGGACGTTCCACTGTATAGAATTTCATTGATTTATTCATTCTTTGTACTGGTTTTTGGCATTGATGTCAAAGGGGGAGTGATCTATGTGAAAAATAGAAAGGAGAAATATATATGGATTAGATTTCAAATGGTATATATAGCTCAGGGGGAGAAGAATCACATTTCAGGATCAACAGGGCAGATTGAAACCAATTTTCACATGAGTATTGCCATCAATGCTAAAGGAAGAGATTGTTGGCAATTGACATTCATTTGGTTTCTTATGTTGTCATTGATGGCAACATTAGCAACATATTTTGGTTCACCGACATTCGGCAGACACTTCATAGGCATCAAGGGTTTCAAAGGTAACCAGCAAACTAGGTACCGATATGGGAAGCCGACATCACTTGGAGATCCGACAAAGGGTAGTATCTGGAAAAGCATTTTATAATTCATATATATTTGAAATGAGCCGACATGTATTATAATTTTGTATGTAAGACGACATATGGCATAAATGTTTGTAAGGATATATAAGTCAGTCTATTAGGTCATTTAAGACATAATATTTGCGATAAGATCTTAAATGTGAAGTGTATGTATGCGAGATCATTTGTATGTGAAAGAAATATTTTGTAATGATCTGTAGATGATTTATAAGGTAATCATAAGGTGTATGTTATTTCAGCAAGGGTTTAGGGTTTAAGCACTAGAACAGTCAGAGCCTTAACCAGAACTCAATCAAGCATAGCAGATGCATTATATGAGTTTAGTTTTGCAGTTTTGTATCACAAAGTGATTGTAGTCAGTGAGACTCTTGGTGATGAGTAGTGTGCTCTAGGCAGTGTACCTTCCTACATGTGCATGCCCCTATTATATGTAATTTATCTTCATATGGCCAGTGAGTTGACATTGTGGGTCACAAATCCCACCGTGGTTTTTCCTCATTGAGGTTTTCCATGTATGATTATGTGTTATGGTTTTCATTTATGTGATTGAATTATTTGTTTCAGTTATATTTATTTATGTTTACTGATTGATGAATGAATGCTTTGATAAGGCTAAAATCTTATATGCTGATAGAACACTGATTCACCCCCCTCTCAGTGGTCTTGGATTCCAACATTATTATCATAATCTTTTAGGTTTGTGGTTGTCTAATTGTATGCTTTGATGCCTTTTCCTAAATTCTTGGTTACATTTTTTGGTGAACCCGACGTGAACATGCATCTAATTTAACACTTTTCATGAGATTTTTTATCAGATACAAGTTTTAGAAGACCAAATTTCTTAATTTTCATGCTCATCATTATTTCTGTGCAGGTTTCAGAAGAGATAATGTGCCTATTGCAAGGCTTAATCAATCAAAGGCTTAAAATTGAACAAGAAAATTTCACTTAGTTCCTAATTAGGATTGGATTAATGTTTCCTTTCTGCGACAAATCACACTTAGTTCCTAATTAGGATTGGATTAATATTTCAATTTCATGCAACAAATCTCACTTAGATCCTAATTAGGATTGGATAAATCTTTCCTTTCTGCTACAAATTGCACGTAGTTCCTAACTAGGCTTGGATTAATCTTTGATTTCATGCTACAAATTTCACATAGATCTAATTAGGTGGTTAATTTTCATTTTAGTTGACAAATTGCACATAGTCTAATTAGGTGATTAATTCATAAAGAAGCTTTTTGATTTTTCATTGCATGTCGCTTTTCTTCACTTGCATGTTGCTTTTTTTGATTTGCATGTAGATTTTTTCATTGCATGTCCCTTTTCTTCATTTGCATGTTGCTTTATTTTTATTTGCATTTAGCTTTTTTCATTGCATGTTGCTTTTCTTTGCTTGTATGTTATTTTTTGCATGTTTCTTTTTCTACTTAAGCTTAAAGGTTTTACGTGTTACTAATCATTTTGTGTAGCACCTTGGCATTCATTGGGAGAAGAAATACTTTGAAACTACTGACTCATTTGATGCAGGACACATGTCAAAGACTCGAAACTTGAAACAAGAGTGTCTTCTTTTTCATATTTAGCAAACATTTAGATTTGGGCATTAAAAAGAACCATATTATTTCATTGTGTTTGCTTTGCTTGGGCACATTTGTGCATGTTAGTGGTCCCACAATTTTGACACACACTATCCTCTCCCCTTTTTTGGGTGCACGAGAAAAGTGTTAAAACAACGCACAATTTTTCATTTTTTTAGGTAGAGGGTCTATCCCCCTGAGAGCCCATAAGGCCAGTGAGGGGAGAATAACCCAAAGTGGTAATGGGCTAAGGCCAAGTCACCTCTCAGTCGCTATATAAAATATGTGGGATGAAATTCTTCACGATGGGTGCTAATTGCCTAATTTTGCCGACCTCCCCAGTATCTGTGTTCTACAAGAAGGAGGCCTCCCAAGGGAGAGAGTGTACATGGACACCCAAAAGAGAATCTCAAACTAAAAATCCATTGTTGTAGTTGTTATGTCCCGGGGACAACTGAGAGGGGGGGGGTGAATTAGTTGTCAAATAAATTCAAACGAAAAACAACTTAACCAACTTAATGTTTAATACTGGTAAACTAGTTAAGTATGTCGATAGACAGTTATAACAGTTAATTGCTATACCGGTAAGGATTAGTGCATGAAACATAACACAAAGTCATTCCCAACACATGACACCAATATTTGTACGTGGAAACCCTGTAAGGGGAAAAACCACGGTGGGAAACCTTACCCACAATCAGATGATACTACTGCAGATAGTAAGTGTACATAAATGGGGTCTACACATGCAGAAAGGCCAACAGCCTAGAGCTCACTACTCAATCACAAAATGGGAGTCACATTGACTACAGTTGGATGGTTAAATCCAATAAGAATGTACTGCACAAAATAGCATCTTTATATACTGGATTCAGTACCGGTGTAATGTTTATATGCTTTCACAAAAACCTAGCTTCACCTTCAAATGATGTCTTCATGTATAGCTCTGCTTAATCTCACATATACCTTCACATAATCCTTTTTCGCATTCCACACTTGATCTTACAAATAAGATCTTACATTTATACCATAACCTAAGACCAATTTTAGTAGGTCGACTCTACAAGATATTACAATAAAAACATTTTACAAACAATTTAATATCTGATGCAATAACCGATTGAACATGTCGGCTTAATGCATTTACAACAGTAATTAATCATCTCCATAGCGTGCCATGTTGATCTAGAAAAGATAAACCTGCTGGTGTAACCCTAGACCTATTTGTCGGTAACAACAAATATGCAATTATGAATATACCAATGAACAAAACTTCAGTACAAGATGTCCAGACGATGTCTTCGACATAACCATGTGTCTTCCATGCCATTCCAAGTGTCGGTGATCATTATATATTTCCAGTGTGCCATATACCAGTAATTGTGCAATAGTTACTTGCTTGCCAGAGAATGTTGTTGGATCTCCAAAGTGCTAGTGTTTTAGTAGGTGTTGACATCAATGACAAAACCATACCAAAATACCAACAATCTCCCCCTTTGGCATTGATGGCAACACAAGATGGAAAAACTATTAAAGTGCCAAAACAGAAATGCCAAGTATCAAAAACCAATAATCTCCAAAAAGATCATAACCAGAAATCAGAGAGTAATAATCTCTCCCCCTAAGAGCAACATGTGTTTTCCAAAGCTTTTCAATACCAATCTCTCCAAAAGATAATGTGTTTTTCCATAGATATCTCTCCCTCTTTGACATCAAATGCCAAAGTTACAATAAAACCAAGTTCATATACAAAATACCAATCAATTCAATATACCAACTACTCCCCCTTAGAAGTAGCTTCCTCATCAAAGACAGGAATAAAATATTTCTCTGTTAATTCTACTAGTTGATGACAATCAACAACTGTCTAAGTCTCTACTGATGGTGGTATGACTCCAAGCTGATCTCTGAGATATTCAAAAGTTTCCATAGGCAAAGGTTTAGTGAAAATATCTGCAATCTGCTCTTTAGTATTCACATAAACTAGTTTTATCTCCTTAGCTTCAATATTTTCCCTTAGAAAATTCAGTTTGATAGAAACATGTTTGGTTTTAGAATGTAATACCGGATTCTTAGAAATATCAATTGTTGTAGTGTTATCACAATAGATAGTAATAGGTTCCTTGCATTTTACCTTTATGTCTTTCAACATTTACTTAAGCCATAGTACCTGTGTACAGTTAGTTGTTGCTGCAACATATTATGATTCTGCTGTTGATAAAGATGTACAATTGTGTTTCTTACTCAACCAAGAAACTAGTCTATTTCCAAGAAAGAATGCTCCGCCGATGGTGCTTTTTCTATCATCCACATCTCATGCCCAATTTGCATCTATGTATGCACATAATTCAAAGTTTTCATCTCTAGGATACCATAATCCAAGATTTATAGTGCCTTGTAAGTACCAGAAAATCTTTTTTACTGTTGATTCATGATTTTCTCTAGGATTACTTTGAAATCTAGAAACAATACATACTGCATTAATAATATCAAGTATGGTTTGTGTCAAATACAGTAAACCTCCTATCATATATTTGTATCTAGTTGGATTAACAGGTGTAGATTCATCTCTTTGTGATAATTTATCATTTGTTGTCATAGGTGTGCTTACCGGTTTAGAGTTCTCCATCCCAAATTTATTTAGTAACTCTTTTAAGTATTTGGATTGACTCAACAATATACCTTTATCAGTCTATGAAATCTACAATCCTAAAAAGAATTTTATTTCTCCAATCATAGACATTTCAAATTCTTGTTGCATTTTAATAGAAAATTCCTTACATAATCCATCTTCTCCTCCAAAGATTATATCATCAACAAATACTTCTATAATCAAGATATCATCATTAGTTACTTTATAATATAAGTTGTTGTCTGCATTTCCTTTAGTAAAACCAATCTTTAAAAGATACTTATCCAATCTTGCATACCAAGCTCTTGGAGCTTGTTTTAGTCCATACAGAGCTTTCCTTAACCTCCATACCATATCATTGTCATCTATCAAAGAAAAACCATCAGGTTGTTCAATGTATACTTCCTCTTCAAGATTTTCATTCAAAAATGCACATTTAATATCCATTTGATAAACTTTGTAGTTTTTGTGTGCTGCAAAAGCCAAAAAGATTCTGACCGCCTCAATTCTAGCTACCGGTGCAAAGGTTTCATTGTAATCAACTCCTTCTTTTTGATAATATCCCTTACACACTAGTCTTTATTTATTTCTGACAACCTTACCATCTTCATTAAGTTTTTTTCTAAATACCCATTTGGTTCCAATTACATTTTTATCTTTAGGCCGAGGAACTAATGTCCAAGTGTTTTTTTTCTCAATTTGTTCTAATTCTTCTTCCATAGCTTTAATCCAAAATTTATCTTCACATGCCTCATTACCAGATGATGGTTCAATTTGACAAATAAGACATACCTCTTCATTTGCCAATCTTCTTCTTGTCATAACTCCTTTAAACTCGTTTCCAATTATTTGATCTTCAGAATGATTCAGTCTTACATACCGGGGTGTCTTTTTTTGCTATTGTTCTTCAATTACTATGGAATCCTCAGATGGTACCGGGGTAACTGGATCTTCATTCTATACCAGTGGATTTAGAGTAGGTTCATTTGTCAAAATTTCTGTTGTCAATTCAGAGTCTATATACCTTGAAGTTCCTCTGAATTGTTCATCAATCTTTATATTTGTACTCTCAACAATTTTCTGCAATCTCTTATTAAAACATCTATATGCTTTTCTCTTAGATGAATAACCAAGAAATATTCCTTCATCACTTCTAGGATCAAATTTGAAAATATACTCATCTCTTCTAATATAACATTTACTTCCAAAAATTCTGAAATAATTAAGAGTAGGAGTATTACCAAACCATAGTTCATGAGGGGTCCTACCAGTTTCACCTTTGATGTGAACTTTGTTGAATGTATAGACCGCTGTACTGACTGCTTCTGTCCAATACACATGTGGTAGGTTTTCTTCTGATAACATACTTCTTGCTGCATCCAAGATAGTTCTATTTTTCCTTTCAACAACTCTATTCTGTTGTGGTGTCTGAGGTGCTGATAGCTGTCTTATGATTCCATTTACTTCACAGAATGTATTAAAATCCCTAGATGTAAATTCACCTCCTTGATCTGATCTTAAACATTTAATTTTCTTACTAGTTTCATTTTCAACCATTGCTTTGAATAGTTTGAACTTTCCAAGTGCTTCTGATTTTTCTCTAAGAAAAGTAACCCAACACATTCTAGAATAGTCATCAATAATTAGCATGAAATATCTATCACCTTGTAAGCTTTTAGTTCTAGCTGGACCACATAAATCAGTGTGAATCAAATCAACAGCATTATTTGATTTTTCTAGAATACTTTTGAAACTAGCTCTAACTTGTTTTCCAAATTAACATTCCTTACATACTGTATTATGAGGTTTGACAATTTTAGGTAAATCTCTAATTGCCTTAGTAGTACTGATCTTTACCATGCAATCAAAGTTTACATGACAGAGTCTCTTATGCCATAACCAAATTTCATCTATATGTACAATTAAGCATGTATTTTCATTGTTATTCAAATGAAAGATATTACCTGTAGTTTGATTACTGGTTGCAATTTCCAAACCAGTTATGTTCATGATTTTGCATTTTCCATTTTTAAATTGTAACTGAAATCCTTTCTCAACTAATTGACCAACACTCAAAAGATTATGCTTTAATCCTTCAACATAGTAGACATTGTCAGTGTTATTCTTACCATCAAGAGATATTGTACCCTTACCTTTGATTGAAAAATCTTTGTCATCTCCAAATCTCACTAAGCCTCCATTGTATTCTTGAAAGTTCAAGAATTTACCTTTGTCTCCTGTCATATGATGTGAGCATCCTAAATCAATGATCCATTCATCCTTTACTTCAACTTTAGCTACCAGAGCCTGTACTACTGGTTGAGCAGTAGGTGCCGGTTGTTCTTCTATTATAGCAACAAAAACCCATCCATTGTCTGTCAGATCCTCATCAGAATCATCAGTCACACCTTCATCAGCAATGTAACAAGATTTGTCTTTATTCTTCTTAAATCTGTATCTCTGATATTCAGGGTTAGGCTTGTATATTCTTCTAGCTTCTTCTCTTAGACTAGCATGTCTATCAGGGCATCTTAAAGCCATATGACCAATCTTATTGCAATTCAAACATTTAAAGGGTGCTTTACCCTCATACTTACTTCCAACTGGACCTTTAGGCATTTTCCTTGTAAATAGTGCTTCAAGTTCTTCAAGTTCTCTTGCATAAAAGGCTTTCCAATTAGATTTTTCAAATGATGGAGCAGATGATGTTGATGCTTTAAAGGCCAAATTTGTCTTTATAGTAGCAACAGGACCAAATTCTTCAATTTCAAAAGCTGAAAGTTTCCCAATCAATGTATCCCTAGTAACTGATGTATTAGGCATTGTTCTTAACTCATTTATAGCAGTAACCTTCATTTTGTATGCCAGTGGCAATCCTCTTAAAACTTTTGAAACAATTTCATCCTCACTTAAGGTTCCTCCACAACATTTAATACCCAAAACAATTTCATTTACTCTTTCCATAAAGGCAGAAATCCTTTCATCTTCTTCCATTTTCAGATGTTCATACCTGACTCGGAAGCTTTCAAGTTTTGCAATTTTGACTGTGGAATCTCCTTCATTCAGTGTTTCCAAATGATCCCAAATAGCTTTAGCAGTAGACCCATCTGATAGTCCCATGATTTTTTGATCTGATAATGCGCTCAAAAGTGCTTCTCTTGCTTTGCAATCATTTTCCTCATCTTTTGTCAAGTTAGCTGAACTGGGCTGACCTGGTACAGCAGTAGTATAGCCATTATTTGTAACTTCCCAGATGTCTTTTCCAATGCAATTTAGATGTGTCTCCATTCTGATCTTCCATATGCCATAGCTGGTTCCATCAAGTTTAGGATTGTCCTTCCTGAAATAATTAGTAGACATTGGATCTCCTCAAACTGTTAAACTTTTGCAAAAAGAGGACTAAGCTCTAATACCAATTGTTAGGTCCCGAAGACAACTGAGAGGGGGGGGAAGGTGAAACAGTTGTCAAATAAATTCAAACCAAAAACAACTTAACCAACTTAATGCTTAATACCGGTAAACCAGTTAAGTATGTCGGTAGATAGTTATAATAGTTAATTGCTATACCAGTGAGGATTAGTGCATGAAACATAAACACAAAGTCATCCACAACACATAACACCAATATTTGTACGTGGAAAACCTGTAAGGGGAAAAACCACGGTGGGAAACCTTACCCACAATCAGATGATACTACTGTAGATAATAAGTGTACATAAATGGGGTCTGCACATGCAGAAAGGCCAATAGCCTAGAGCTCAGTGCTCAATCACAAAATGGGAGTCACACTGACTACAGTTGGATGGTTAAATCCATCAAGAATGTACTGCACAAAATAGCATCTTTATATGCTAGATTTAGTACTGGTGTAATGCTGATATGCTCTCACAAAAACCTAGCTTCACCTTCAAATGATGTCTTCATGTATAGCTCTACTTAATCTCGCATATACCTTCACACAATCCTTTTTTGCATTCCACACTTGATCTTACAAATAAGATCTTACATTTATACCATAACCTAAGACCAATTTTAGTAGGTCGGCTCTACAAGATATTACAATAAAAACATTTTACAAACAATATAATATCCAATGCAATAACCGATTGAACATGTCATCTTAATGCATTTACAACAGTAATTAATCATCTCCATAGCGTGCCATGCTGATCTGGAAAAGATAAACCTATCGGTGTAACCCTAGACTTATTTGCCAATAACAACAAATATGCAATTATGAATATACCAATGAACAAAACTTCAGGACAAGATGTCCAGATGATGTCTTCAACATAACCATGTGCCTTCCATGCCATTCCAAGTGATGGTGATCATTATATCTTGCCGGTGTGCCATATACCAGTAATTGTGCAATAGTTGCTTGCTTGCCAGTGAATGTTGTTGGATCTCCAAAGTGCTAGTGTTTTAGTAGGTGTTGACATCAATGACAAAACCATACCAAAATACCAATAGTAGTCTGCCCAAAACATTCTATTTGTTGACTCAGGCGTTGTGATACATACATGTCGAAGATACCCCTCATGTACCCTTCAATTAGAGATACTAAATTTCTTGGGAAGTGATGACCCAAGAAATTAGAAGCTTGGTATGCTCAAAGAAGTGAGTGTAGTGGAGGGGAGCTAGTGCTACCAAGCTTCTAACTATCTAGTTGAATGTGGTATTTTGGGCTAGGGGATTCACCAAATATTGTCCCTTCAGCCTCAAAATTATGATTGAATGTTTTTATTTCATGCAAAAGTCAAACAAACATTTTGTCTTCTATGCTTGTTAAAAGTGAATCACAAAAAAAGGACATAATCAATGTCATAAAAATTGGCAAAAATAACTTTTCAAAAGCATTCATAATCAACTTTGGTTCTCAAAATAAACAAGTTTCCAAACAAAGTCAAACTTGGTCTTAAACATTTCAAAGTATCCATCCAACATTCAAAAGATTTTACAAACATGGCTTGTCAAAACATTGGATATCCTTGTTTCAAAATTCATGTCACTTAGAGTTAGCTCTTGCATAGTTCAAACTTAGGTCTTAGGACATTCACATTGTCTTTCATATTTAGTCCATTGTATTGTCATAATTCCTTTGTGCTTAGATTTGGAATCACTTTCCTAAGTTTCCATTGCATTATCATTATCATACAAAAATTAGGTCTTGGCTTAGGTTGCATTTTGCATATTTAAAGTAATTGGTCCTCAGATATCCTTATCATTTCATTGTCATAAACTGTAGTCTTGTCTTGGCTTGATTTTGTCATATCATATCCTTAGATCATATCATATCCATATTCTATCCTTAGGTCTTGTCATTATCATTGTCG
The DNA here is from genome assembly GCF_030272615.1 of Cryptomeria japonica. Classification (NCBI taxonomy): domain Eukaryota; kingdom Viridiplantae; phylum Streptophyta; class Pinopsida; order Cupressales; family Cupressaceae; genus Cryptomeria; species Cryptomeria japonica. Next base: position 535,008,977 of record NC_081408.1, read on the forward strand.
TCTTGCATTTAGTCTCAAAATTAGTTTTTCCAAACTTGAAAAATAAAAAATTTAGATCATACCCTAAGTTGTTGTTAGGGAGTCTTGACCTTGTCCAAAAATTTTCCTTTCATCAACATAATTTTGTCACACCTAGCTTAGTATCCAAGCGTATAGGTGAGACATTGTCATTTGTCCTATTGTCATTTTGTCCTTTGTACTTTTGTCAATTAAGGTCTTGGCTTCATTTCAATTTCCCAAGGTTGCATCTTTAGGTTTGCATTCCAAAGGTTTTTCCAAATCTTGAAAACAACAAAAAAACCTAAGTTGCATTTCCATCCTCTTCAGTTGCATTTGTCAATCCCAAAAACATTGCATAGTAACATGTCTATTGAAGCAATGTTCCAAGCTCCTATGATGCAATAAAATTTGACATATCAACTGATGATTGGTCCAATAAATAACACAATGTATTCAAGTTGTGATCCAAGGAAATCAAAATTCTATCCAACCCAACAAAAAGGCAACATTGATCAAACTTTTTATGATGAAACAAGTGTCCAAATACGACAATTGGAGGAAAAAATAGCTTGAGAAACAAAGATCTTAGAACAAAGAGTGAAAACATTGAAAATAATAGATCACAAATGTCCAAAATGTTTCAAAAAATTCCAGGTTCAAATCCAAATATTGAGCCAGTTGATGTAAAAGCTCTTATAGAATGATCAAACATACCAGCTCTCATTTCACAAATAGAGATGATGAAACAATTTGAAGTAACAAACACAAATTTCAACCAAGTCCCAAATTAAACTTCATTTAATCAAACTTTTTTTAACCAAATCTTGAATCAACAAAATATCAAACCAACACAACCAATGATCCAACAACAACTAATGACCCAACAACAACCAGTCATCCAACAACATTCGATGGTCCAACATTTCCAACCAACACAGCCAATGGTCCAACATATCCGACCAACATAATCAATGGTACAATTTCAACAATATGCTCAACCAACTATGGAGAATGAACATCAAATCCAATCAACAAGTTAATATCAATGTCTACAACCAAAAATTCAAAAATAAAAGCTGCAACACACATCAAGACAAATTTCAAACGTGCTAGACCAATTCAACCAAAGCCTAATTCAACAAAAACCCAATTCAAAATCAAAACGTAACATCAAGCCAAAACCAAATCCCTTTCAAAAAAATCCAAAATCCAAACCTTACCATTTCAAAACCTTGCAAGGATTCAAATTATTCTCCAAAGAAATGTAACTCTATTACAAAGCTCTTAAAGAGAGTCCTAAGTGATTTTTCTAAGAAAGATCAATATCATGCACCTATGTCTAGCAATGGCTCACTCCCACATAAACAAGTTGACTTTCTAATGGCCTCTATCCCTACACCTTTTCAAGCTTCACAAGAACCTCCCATATAATCTCCTAAAGCTTCACAAGAGCAATTTCCACCATCGCCTCCAAATGATACCTCAAATAATGCATCCTCCCAAGGGTTATCTGCAACATAAATACATTCTAATCCATGTCTTTATACAAATCCCTTGTACTATTTGGAAATACAAGATTTAATGCCACCGGATGCTTCTCTTTTAGAGAGTCCCATTTAAAGTGCATCTCCCTCATGTCAAAGCATTGATCCCTTGTCAAAATCCCCCATGCATTTCCAAAGTCCAACCCCATGTCAAGAGGATAATTTAGAGAATCAAGAAATAAGTCTTGAAATAGATCAAAATCCTAAAACCTTATCATCCCATCCAATTGTTGACCAAGATCCCATCTTCCTAGTCACTCATGATGATCCCCTATCCCTATCCAAGAGCATGGAACTTTTTAAATCTTGTTGGAATTTGACTCCTTAAGCAAGGTCAAGATATCCCTTCCATCATTCCTAATGATCCCATTGAAATCCAAGAGTAGAGTACCTTTAAAGAGGAATCTAATGATCTTCCTCCTTTTCAAGATCAAACTATCCTTTCAGTTTCATGTCCACCACAAGATTCCTTTGTTCCTCCATCTCCATGTCCTCAACTTCCATATACACTCCAAGATCTCATTTCTTTTAATGATACCATTATTTCACCCATTCCATCTCTTGAAGAGTATGTCATTGATCCTAGTCCCCCTAGTGATCCTGATCCCCCTTATGATTCTAACATGTTGGTGCAAGATGTTCATGAACCCCCAACATGCACAATGGGTTCTTCCACTTTGGTCCAGTCTGATCCACTTCACGATCTCATTATTTTCATCATATCATATTCACCTCATAATTGGCTCGCATCTTCTTCCCAAAGAAAAGAGTATCCTATGGGTCAAAATATTTATAAAGGCAAAGGGGTAGACCTTCATAAGCAAGAATCCCTCCATATCAACGAAAATATTAATGGTCATGGCTACATATCCCACTCTCAAGATGTTGGTGCCCTTGCTAAATGTCACATCCCTCCTAAATCCAAACATACACCTAGCCCTTCATGTAATGCCCTCCAAAATACCCTAGAGAAACTAAGCATCTAACATATTAATGGAGATAAGAAAAAATTATTTAACATCCTTTAACAACTAATGCAACTCATAACATCTCCATATAATTACATTCATTAACCAATTAACCATTATGAACATGCAACACTACACATTTCATTCATTTACGCAAGCGAAAATAAACATAAACAACATTAATATTTTCTTAGGGTACTCCAACGTCATTACTTAATCAACTATCAAAATGACATCCTACTCACATGATAATCACATTCCCTTCTAACTTAATGCATTATATCCATTTCCTAACCATGAGATATGCAATCTACTATGATATTTATCCAATATGATATGCATACTATTCTATCATTCAACTAGCATGATATATTCTTCCTTTTAAATGCGAGACAACCTCTTTATCCTACATTCATTTTATGCACCAAATCCAAATGTGTTTTAACCCAACATTTCCTATCTATATTCTCTTTATCCTTTTCCATGATAATGCAATCCTAATGTATAGGTATATTCTATCTCTACTAATCCATTTAAACATACTTCGATTGCATCTAATTCCCTAACATGATCATTTATTTTAACATTAATTCCAAATACATAATGCAAGAATCTTAATGCATTCTTTTTCTTAACAATACCTTACATGAAATCCATAATTTCCTTTCTACCAATGCATCTACATGAATCATTCATCCAATCATATTATCTAGCATTCTCATTAATACTAATCCATTCATCAAGGTTCCTTCTCATTTCAATCATATCCTAGTCATTTCATAAAATTCAATTTCGACCAATACAATTAAGCCATAATATAAATCCATTACATTATATTTGCCAATACACTTAAGGACATTTATTCCATTCTATAAGTAAAATGTGATACATTATATAGTCTTATTACAATCCTTGACATAATCCTAAATTCCAACTACTACCTTCTTACAATTACAATTACATAAAATACATCATGAGCATGGCTCTTCTTATTACAAGATCCCAACTACTACATACAAGAATATTACATTACATGAATTCCATCATATTCATTACATTAATTTGCTACAAGGTACATCCATAATCATCATGAAGAAGAATCTACATCCACAGAAGAAGAATCCAAGAGAACATCCCAATGGCTAAAAAGCACCAACTACCCGACCATGTGGAACTAAAGGAACCACCCCACATGCTAAGAGATGACACAAGGTCCCAAAACACACTCTAATCCTAAGATGGAACCTATAACCAAAGAGATTAACCATTCAAGGACTCTCATGCAAGAACCAACACAAAACAACAAGAATAAACTTCAAGACGCGTACAACTTAACAAGACATAAATGCAACCAATAAGGCATAATCATGAATCATCAAGGAACACATGTAGGGGTGGAGTGCCATCACATGCCATACTCAAAACATAACAACATAAGGAACTATCCTGATGGACATGTGGAGCCATCTCAATCTATGAGAGATCAAGGGAGAATGACTTGCCATAGCAATGGCCTTCTCATGCTTATCCCAAAACATCCTCCCTAGGATCAAGTCATGAGGCTCACATCAATTTTATCTTTATTAATAAATCTAACTACCCAACCCATCAATTATTAGGTTATAACTTATTTATAAATCATGGTAAACTCCCAATGTGTCCTAGTGGTATAGACTTCATGCATCCTTACAATGAACCTCATGCAAGCCTATCTCTCATGACCCCAGTCATCACAAGGAAGCCCACTCCCCCTAACATGGCCCAACAATAAATCATAAGAGGGTCTAGACCATAATGAAATATGAAAATATAAAATTCATATGCAGCCAAGAATATCCACACATACTTTTACAACATACATAAGGCTACAACAACATCAAATATAACAAATGAGCCTCTTGGCCAATAATAAACAAAGTAAAACCACATCAAGGCCAGCTCACTTGTTGGTCTAAAATAAAAACACAAAATCTACTCATCATCCATGGCATATCAACATGAAGAGAGTGCAATTACAACCACAATAACTTAGGAAGACAAATAAGCATAAAACCATGAAAAAGAATCAAATCTGATCAAAACCAATTCTTGAAATCATCAACAAACCTTAATCTGGTACAAAAATCCAATAGGAAAAATACCATAGAAATGAGCAAAACTAAGAAAACACTTAACATAGATAGTTTAACACTTTTATCCAATAGTACATCACATTTATCAAATGTTACAACACTTTTGCCAAATAGTTCAATGCTTTCACTGATTGAAACAACGCAAATACAAAAAGAAACAATGCTTTCACATAGGAGGTAGCACATTTACTCAAAAAGACAATGCATATACTGTGCAGGATTGCGCAAACATGAGTTAAAACAGCACAAACACATTGTAAAACAACACTTATACCAAAACAACACAAATACATAAATTACATGAAAAACTCAGAAAAATTTTGACAGAAAAATAAATCAAAAACTTAATCAAAATTCACAAAACAAAGACCAACAAATTCTCCCAGAGTAGAAGAATAAATAGGAACAAACGAAATAGAAAATAACCAAGTATAAACCAAGATACACCAAAGTTTTCCTCACGAAAAAACTCATAGAGAGTTCCAAAAAACACATACGGAACCTCCAAACAATCCAGCAACACTCACAAAATAAAAACACTCAGGAAAGGAGATCTTTAAACACCCAAACCAACCAAATTGAATCATAGGGAGAGAGTATAGTCTCATAAAAACTCACAAAGCTGTGAATGACATTCATAGAAAAACCAATAATAATATTTCTAGCAAACTATATAAAATCCCATATAATATAAAGTTTCTCCCCCAAATATTATTTCTGAAACTATATTAAAACTATAGATTATGCAAATATTTTTTCAACCCAACTCCCACAAACAATGTGTAGACACAAAGAAAACATAGAGAATCCATTAAAATTAAAATGCAAAGGCGCAAGCTCCAACCTACAATCCGTGTGAAGGAATGTAGCTGAAGAAGAGCTTCCAACCAAGCCAAACCCAAATACAACCAAGCTCCAGCCAAAATCCAAGTGCAAAATCAAAAGCTAAAAGGAAAATACTTGCAGGAAAATTTCCAGAGAATAGCCAACCCAAAAAGCATCACGAGAATGGAAATAAAAAGCAAAAATAACCAAAACCCTAGCCTCAATCTCGACCAATCAAAATATTCCATTTTAAAATATATTATACCAACCCCACCATATATTATGAATTATTCTCCCATTTCGAATTTAGCCAATGAGAGTAGAGGGTAGGTATAGTAAATATAAAATGAGTTTATACACTATGTGGGGAAATTATATTATTATTTTATTTTAAAGTGTTTATACACCCCACTTACAAAATAAAACTCAAACTATTAAATAAACATAAGCTATAAATATAATTAATCAAATGGGGATTAAATAAACCAAAAGCTCATAAAATAAACTAAACAACCATATAAATATGAAACATCAAATAAATACTAAACCATAGAAAATCAAATAAATAAATAAATAATCAAATACCAATAAAGTATTAAATCATAGATATTAAATAAATATTAAACAACAATAAAGCTTACCAACAAATATTAAATGATCATAAAATCTATAGCATTAAATACCAAATAATTAAATACTCACAACTAATAAATTAAATACATTAAAATAAATATTATTAAATATAAAACCACACATCAAGAGTCACATAATGAATCTAAACATAATCAAATAAACCAGTCATCACTGAACATGCTCACAACACCAAGAAGATCAAGCTTACTAACTGACATGGCGAATTATGCCAAGGTGTTGATGACTCACATTGAAAAACTTAGACCTAGAGTATGTGAAGGGAACTCATGTCATCTCCGAACCACATTAGCCATTAGGATAAAGACACGCTCAGACCTGTGAAGCTAGGTGGAGTTGATGTCTGGTACCTATAAGATTCTGCAACCACAAAATGACAATATGGCATATACATACATATATAGAACAAGGAAGTGATAGAGAATCGCGATGACACATCCCGCTCACAATGAGTGATGTGGAATTGTCTCTATCACAAAGATAGTCAAACAATAGTCAAAAACATCTCATAAACATCTCATCAAATGTGATCATGAAATAGGGTTAGTGAAATCAGAGTCATCATCAAAACCATGATCAACATAATCTATCAATGACCCATCACATAGTAATCATATAGAATCCATCGAATCATATGATTCATAATCATAGAGTCAACATCATATAAATCATCCAAATAACATATGTCCAATAATGTCTAATCATCATAATAAGTAACTGAAACACATGAGTAATTATCATCCAAATCATCAAATATAGTCTAGATAAATCTATCAAGCATGAAATAAAAGTCAACTCTAGTCAAAACAAGTCAAGACAAGGGTGGACACTACACTTCGTCCCTTCCATACATTTTAGGTCCTAATATCCCTCCATCCCCTATGCAAGGACAACAAAGCCACACATATTTGAGAACCTTTCTCCCATCCAAGTGACCTTCATATCATTATTATCCATACATACATTCATTTCCCTCTCCAAGAAATTTTGATGCTAAGTATAAAATTCATAAGTCCAAAGTCCACATGTATACAAGGATCAACATGTCCAATCTAATTGACATGTCAAAACAAATAAAAATAAGATCCAAAAAGAAAACAAAATGTCCAAAAGGCCACAAAGGTCCATTTCTCAAAAGAAAGAAAACTCAAAATCTATATGGGTTCCTAAATCACTTGTCCAAGCAATGCATTCCAAGGAACCACAAAAGAATGAAAAAACAAAAACAATGTGGATTCCCAAGTGGCTCATAGAAGCACAAAAGGAAAATTCCAAATTGGCATCCAAAATTGCTACTCCTCCATCCAAATCTTTCAAATCTATTCCTCTGTCACCTCCTTCATCCATTTTGGGTCCTTATGTCCCAAAATCCATGGTCTTTTCTCCATCAAAATCTCAAAATCTGTGACCCACTTTCCCTCCATTAGTTCATCACCCCTCAAGGTGTGTGCCAATGTTGATCTTGCCAACATTTCCATTCATTCAAGCACAATTATTCCAATACCCTGTCCATTATCCAATGCACATTTTCCATCATTCCATTCCTCTATTCCAATGTTTTACATAAATCCTGGCCTTAGTCCCATCTCATTTCCATGTCATGATCCTACCAACATATTTGAGCATACTTTTAATGGTCATGGTCCATTTTTCAAGGATACTCTTTGAAAAACAAGATTCTTGAGTCCTCCTGGCACCCCCTATCATGTGTCCATTTTTTGCTAAAAGTCATAATAAAAAAAAAATAAAAAGAAGAAAAAGAAAAAGGAAAAAAGGGAAAAAAAAATACAAAAAAGAAAGAAAAAAAAAGGGAAAAAAAGAAAAAGAAAAAGTAAAGAGAAATGATTCATCCACTGGTAAAAACCTGGCAAACAGGCCCCTTGGGCAAGTACCATGATGAAAACTTGGCAAACAAGCATCATGTGTAATCTATGAGCTTCTTGCATACCATAATTGGGGGCAGGTTTCATTTCCTTTCATTCCTTCATTATCCTATCATAAACTATTACCTATCATACCCTCCATTATCCTATCGTCCCTCATGTCAATATTCTATTTTCCACCTTTGATCTTGACAAGGTTGATGATCTTTATGAATGCCATGCATCCTATTCACAACTTTCAGTCTATCATAGCTTTTGGTCTATATCCATTGGCTTATTATAACCTTTCATCCATATTCCTTGGCTTATTGCAACCTTCTGTCACTATCCCTTAGCCTATCACAACCTTCAATCCATGTCCTTTATCCATTTTTTATCTTACCTATCCTATGTATATCCCATCATCATCCATGCACTCTTTTTGTCCCTTGATCTTGATTCGACACAACGACATAAAATGCAAAATATGGTTTCAAGAACCTCTTGACATGTCCCTCATGTCATTCCATTACTTTACATTGTCATATCTAGTCCCTTATCCCATTGCGTGATAGCCCTTGGACTTGAATCTTCTTTGTCTCCATAATAAATGGCCTTTGTCTTCCCTCTATCAACCAATATTTCAACAAGCTTTTCTTTATCCATTTATCAATTCCTTACCTTGCTAGACACTGGGGGAAAAATCATAAAAAATCACTAAAAAAATCAAATAAACTCTTGAAAAAATCCAAAAAAACAAATATTGTTCTGAAGAAAAAAAATCGTAAATGTCCTGAAATAATCCAAAAAACATAAAAAAATGTCCTAAAATAATCCAAAAAAAATCAAAAAATGTCCTGAAATAATCCAAAAACATCGAAAAATATCCTGAAATAATCCAAAAACATTCAAAAAAATATCCTGAAATAATCCAAAAACATCGAAAAATGTCTCGAAATATTTTTTTTAAAACCGTAAAATGCCCTGAAAAAAGCCCTAAAAATCAAATATATTAAAAAACCCTAAAAATTGGAAAACATTAAAAATCCAAAAACAATCACTTTTGTTTCATTTCAGCAATAAACTATCCCTTTTGTACATAGATAGACAAACATTTGTGTAGACAACAAACAGATAACATGTTACAACACTGCACTTAACAAATCATGCATTAACAGATGAACTTTTCAATCAACCAAGAATTCAAATTGGTTAACTTGTCTTATCAATCAATCAACGTCATTATCATTGGTCCTTATCAAATATTATCATGGGTCTTATACAGGGTGTGGTATACCCGAAACCAGACTGTGTCCTATCTTAGACGAGGTATTGCATTCCCTAAAACTAGACAACATGATTTTCCTTTTATCACATTATCAAATTTGGCGACAAGATCAGAATGGTTGTTTAACTTGTTTGAATTTGTGAATCTTATTTTCTTCATTGATTTATCTTTGATCGTGTCCCTATGCTACTCAATGATGTCACTGAATGATTTGGAGTGGTTGGGATGGCTCATGGTCTTTTGCTTTTGTCTTCTATTTGTGGGGTTTTTCATATTATTCTAGGCCAAGTATGTCTTAGGATGGTTGAACCATTCTTTGTTTGCAACATGTTTGTTTTATGCAAAGGGATCGCAATATCACCCTAGCTTTTAGTGCCATGGTGCATCACATCCATTTTACCATATCAAATAAAGGTTCTCACCTACTATTAGCATTTGTGAAAGCAATATTTCATCACACTAATCACTCTTCACTTCTCATTTGCATTTCTTATGGCTAACATTTCTTCTATCCTATCAATAATTCTATCTATTCATCAAATTAATCATTCTCATGCTATCTATTCTATTTGATCAATCAAGAATTTTATTCATTTGATATCAATAAACCCTTTTCTACAATTAATTAACATTCTTCACATTTTACTAACCAGTTTTCTCTTTTCTTATTTTTCCTCTTTCACCTAAAATTATTCTCTTCTTTCCAAATATCATTCATTTCTTTCATACATAAACAATCTCTTGAGAGGGCATCCTACCTCCATCCCTCGGTTTGTTGGGGCATGATTTTTTTTTCAATTTTCTTTGAAACAATGCTCAAAATCACATTGTCTCAAAGAGGGGCAAAATATAGACACTAAAAAATGGTCAACACCTATGTCTCCTATTTTTAGCATATCATGTTCATAGTGCCTCTTAGGTTTAATTAATTAATTAAACCCCCTTTTACTAACAATTCTTCTAAGTCATAAATAAATAAATTTAATAATTTATTTATTCGTCCCCTTTGTCCATTAATTAAATAAGTTAATTTTTTTTAATTAATTAATTGATAAATATGAGCAATAAATTAATAAATCATTTTTATTAATTTATCATATTTATCTTCCTCCAAAATAAAGAAAAAAATTTATTTATTAATTCATCTTTATTTCTTGTTTTTCTTAAATTTTTTATTCTTCTGTTTTATCCTCTTATATGGAGATATTTAATAATTTTTAATTATTAAATCTTCTCATAAAATCCTCCTAATTTTCAAATTTGGAAACTAATATCTTTCCTTGATTTTCAAATATCAATCTTTATGGCAATATCTCATTAATCTTAATTTTTAATTTAAAAAAAGAGGTATGCATCTTCAAAAATCTGCTTTTTGTGAAAGGATAATTTAATTTATTTTAATTCTTCTCTTTATCTTTTCGAATGAAGATATTTAATAATTTTTGAATTATTAAAATCTTCCTATCTTTTCAACCTACTAATTTGGTATTTATGAGAAGATAATTAAAGGTTTTTATTAGTTATTCTCATAATATCTTCCCATTTGCTTTCTTCTATCTTCATCCTTCCTAGAATGGCAGCTCTATTGTGCACTCGGTCTGGTTCGTCCGTATAACAAAAAAAAAATCAATCTTAGCCATCGAAGAATTTTTTTATAAATTGAGATTTCATTGCTCATTTTCAACAACCACGCTTCTAGTATCCTTACGCTATCTAATTTTCTATCATTTTGCCATTATCTTTCTTGCAACACACTTGCTTTGTAGGTGAGAAACACATCCATTTGAAGGAGAAAGAAGAACAATGGAATCGCATGAAGGAGACAATTGCATTGGTTTTCTTTAATTTGATTGTTTTGTCTTCATGCTTTCATTGATTGAATTAGGAGTTATTTTCATAAAATTTTAGGTTTGTGGCTGCCTAATTGTATTCTTTGATGCATTTTCCTAAATTCCTAGTTACAGTATGCATACACAAACACATTTTAAACATACATATGTTATTTTTTGTGTTAGATTGTCTCTATGTGGACATAGCCCATACGGGGTTTGTCTTCTTAAAATCTCGTACGCATTTTTGTTTATTAAAACCCCATATGTGCTTTATATTCAAAATAACTCGTACACACTTTATTTTATTTAGGCTCGTGAAATAGGATTGGATGACAAAGCTATGGGTTGGAAGTTTGATTTCCCTCCATTTCCCTCCTTTTTGACGTGTTTTGTTTTATCAAATTGGTTTCTCAACTTTGTCATCATCAGGTTTACACTTCATCAAATGGGTATTTCTAAAATTTCCACCATATTTTCACCCATCTTTTGAGCTTTCTAACCATATAATTTTAAAAAAAATTGAACAACAATAACATATTATTCTTGAATTTGTTTTACCAATGTCTCCATAGTTCTCAAAGACAGATGTGTACCATTTTTTTTAATAACTTTTGATTTACTTATCCAAATTTTAAAAAAATTACATATTATTGTAGTGAACTTTATTATTTATAATTTTTTTTAAAAATTGCATTTTCGATTGTTTTGGTGCAAGTTATGCTTCACGCACAAACATGTACCTGATTTTCAGGATGTGCTCAATTCGAAAAATCATAAAAAAACATACCTCAACAAAAAATTACAAAAAAATAGACAACTTCTAGTTCTCACTCTTAACTATATTTCTACCAAAGTATTTGTCAAAATACTAAATCTAACTATGATTTTTTCGATGCACACATCAGACACTATGTTATGTTTTTTAGAAAAATTCAGGATCTATTTTTTGTGTGTGAAGGATTTGACCCCCTTAATCTTATCCAATTTTGAGAAAAATAGTAGTTTGGAAACTAGATTCAGAGTACTACAATATTTGTTCTTTGAGTATCTTCATATCTTGAGTGGATGACTCTCAACTTTCTCTTCGAAGATCAGGTTTACTTGCTTTCAGAAATTTTTAAAAAATAAAATAAAATAAGTGTCCACTTATACCCCCCTTTTTGCAAACCATCTTGGTGCACTTATCCTATTCTCTACTCATTTTATAGAGCTACACTTCTTATTCTATTATGTTGAACTTTCTCTGATACAAATTATACTAGAGAACATTCTACCTTTTTTCTACTTGTTGTCTTCTCAAAAATTCCCTACAAATTCAAAATGAAAAAAAAAAATCAACTACCATATTAACTACCTGCAGTTCACATAAAGGAGTTGTTAGGATGGAAATCCCAACACAATCTCTTCTAGGTTGTTTCTATTGGCATTGCATGGATATTGCATTGAAGAAGTATAATAGGAAGTGTTGTCATTGATGTCAATAGCAACCAGTAATGAAGCAGTGAATATCAACTGGCAACCCTATCTAGTTAAGAGGAAGAACCCTAACTGATGGAGCTTGGAAATCGGTTATGATCAATACTATTGTTGTAATATTCCTTTCTCAACTTAACACCTATGGTTGTTGGTGTTGGTGCAGGCTTGCTACCATGCATTCTAAATTTCTTCAAGATCTCACTAGCATACTTTTTGTTGAGAGATAAATATATCATCATGCATTTGTTTTACTTCTATGCCTAGAAAATACCTCAAGACACCTAAATATTGTTAGGATTGATGATAGTCCCAAAGATACTAAGAGGGGGGGGTGAATCAGTATCTAACCAATTAACAAAATTTCTGACGTTATTAAGTATTTGTATTCCAAAACAATGTACTGGTAAACAAGAATTAATGTAGTAAATAAGAACAATAAAGACAACATAGAAAGCACACCATAACACAAGATGTTTGATGAGGAAACCCGGTGTGGGAAAAACCTCGATGGGATTTGTGACCCACAATATTCACTCACTGGCCAATGAATTGATATTACTTACAAGAGGGGCCTGCACATGCAGGAAGGCCAACTGCCTAGAGCTCACTACTCAAATACAGAAAAGAAGTCTCACTGACTTACAAAATGGATTATGAGAATCCAATATAATGTACTGCTATAAAACAACATCTGCTATGCCAGGTTCAATACCGGTTTAAGCTCATACAATAACCATAAACCCTTCTACAAATTCTGCCTTAATATTCGCTCTACATATCCATCCTATCTATCCTCTATCATGTATCTCCTAAATGATCTACAAGATCTCAGACTTATATATAAGTTTTATTACAATATGTCATGTCGGCTTACAAAAAGATATTACAATTAAATGCAAAATACAATAATCAAAATCCTGTCGACTGAGATGCTAGTAAATATTGTTGTCATTGCCGGTGAATTATCTGTCGGTGTAGAGTGTTCTGGTGCCATAAGATTGCAAGGTTACCATCAATGAAAACACCTTCAATCACCTTCAATTCTCATTGGAGTGTGCAATGCCAACAATCTCCCCCTTTGGCATTGATGGCAACACTCATGAGAAAAATCTTAAATTGTCCCTAAAATTGAAGTCCAAAAATCTTACCAAAAATGTGTGCTCCCCCTAAGCAGATGATCTCTTTTGATGACCATTTTTCTCTCTCCTACTACTCCCCCTTTGACATCAATGACAAAGGTTGTCAAAATTGTCAAATGAGTGTAGTTTTTAGCTAGAACCTTGTAACCAGTTGGTTACAATCTAGAATAATTCTGCTAAGACCAAGTTCAAACTCTGAGTAAACCTGTTGCTATCCTTCAAAGCTACCTCTGTTCTTTGAATAGTACTGGTGAGATGATGCATTTTCTCTTCTGATGTCTTTTGTCCTTGAATAAGTGCCTCAAAGATCTCTTTCCTTAGAGAGATGAGGTTATCCAGCTTTGGACTAAGTCTGTATTTAAGCTCTTTGGCTTTTCCCTTTAACCTTTCCTTTTCCTTCTCTAACTTCTCCAGTTTCTCCTCAAATTCAGCAAATTCCTGTTCAATAATTGATATAGGTTCAGATGAAACAATGATATTATCAGCTATGTCATTAATCTCCTTTTGCACTTTTCTGATTTCCTTATCAATATCCACTGTCAAAAGATTTGTCTTACAAGTGTCTCTATACAGTTCCTTGAACTCCATAATTGTTTTATTCAGTGCCGCTAAAAGGGTGTCAATATGTTCCGTGCACTTCTTTATTGTTTCACCAAAGAATTTCTATTTTTCCCTGTCCATTCTCTCCTTAAATGTTTCTTCATTTATTTGATCTATAGTCAGTATATTGTCGGTGATGTATTTAGACAATGTGTATAACTGACCTAAAGAATCCTTATTATCTATATTACACTTGGGTGCAATTAACTTAAGAATAGGAATTATATCATCTATTTCCTTATAGGACAATGCATTACAATCTGTAATTTTCTTAATAGAATCCAATAGTACTTCAGTCACATTGGTTGGTCTGAATTCTGTCATAGAAGTACTGGATATTGGGCCAATTACCTTCACAATCTCAGTGCTTCCGGTGGGAGAAATCACTTTGCTTGTCTCGACCTTTGGAGGGTCAGTCTGTGGTTTGCATTTTTACTAGAAAAGGTTTAGGCTTTTCAATAGTTACCGGTGGCACTGTCTATGTGTGTACCTTTGAATCAACCTATTTCTCTGCTTGTGTCTCTGCCTGTTTCACAGTGTTATCACCTGGTATTTCTTATTATTTTTCTGTGTTATTCAATGCTGGTTTCTCTGTCTATTTTTTTTCTTTGTCCACTACCGGTGACTCAAATGGTTTCTCTTTATTCTCTATTGCCGGTATCTCTAACTCTGTTGGTTTCTCAATGTTTGCATCAATAGTATTGTCAGTAACCATGCCACTAACAAGGGATCAATTGTATGCTCTGTTTGTTCTGCCTGAATCCCAATCTCAATATTATCAGCTGATTGCTCAATAGCAACATCACTTTTATTTTCCTTTGTGCTTTGTTTGTCAACTACAATATTAACCTCAAAGTGTCTATGTTCATAATATACAAAATTTTAGACTCACGGTTTGTGTCCTCATGTGGTGTTTCCACATTCTCAGTAGTCGGTGTACTGGCAGACTGTACCGGTGGAGTAGCTGAAGGTGGTGGTAGGTTATCAGTCACTTTTATATTTGGTAGTCCACCTACCTTGCCTTTTCCCTTGTCCTTTTCATATACCTTGAAAGTTTTAGGTCTTTTAAGTTCTTGTTTTTCTTTCTCAACAAAGAAAATATCCCATTTGTCAACTGTCTCTTCTGAGATTTCATTTACCCTACCGGCCATTAGACTTACATGTCGGTGTCCGCTTGAAACGACCATTCTATTTGCTTCATTGATCAACTCATCAATTTCCTCAATTGATTTTATAGGATGTACAACAAGTAGTTTCTCAATTTTAATTTTCTTGTCAAGTTCCATAATAGCTAGCCTTTTAGTATATATCCGCCTATATAAATCACTAGGCAAATCATCTACAACCTCTATTAAAACTTTCTTATAAATATCAAGGTGTAAGATGATGCTATTCTCTATACTTTATTTTTCCTCATTTGTTAATGTATCATACAATTTTCTTACATTGGATAAATTACCATCATCTGTTATCTCATTCAGCAAGTTGTCTAGTGGTGGTATAACCTATTTTTGCTTTCTCATTCTAGGTGTCAGCTTCTTGGCTAGTGGCCTCATTGCTTGTTGTTTCTTCCTTATCCTTTTGGGTGTAGGAGAGGGTACCGGTGAAGGTTTTCTCTTCATATCTACTCTTTTGAATTCTACAAGGATTTCACTTTCTGAGGATGTACCAACTGGTGAGAGATGAGCCTCCAGTTGTAGTCCTTCTAAGTCACTTTCCTTGATACCAGTGATATTCATTATGTTTTCCTTTATTTCTTTGACTTGCTTGGTTGCACTTCTTATATATTTTTCTCTTCTCTTCCTTTGTTTAAGTGTCTTCACACCACTCTCTATTGATTGTGCTTCCCAAAAACCTTTTCTTCTGGTTCTCTAGGGGCTACTAATAGGGCTCTGGCATATGTTTCAATTATGTTCACACCAACCTCATATCCCATTTCCGTCACCCATACAGTTCTAGGAAGAACTACCTCCATCCAGATCTCATCTTTCTTAATTACAAAGCAAATTTCCTTTTCATATTTATCTACAATGATTTGTGGTAACCTTTCCCTTGTTTTCATTTTTTCTTTAAATGCTTGGAAGTACTTAGTAATGTTGTTATCCTTATCTGTCCCCATACCGGTGAAGATATCAGATAGCTATTTCCCTACCGGTATGTCATAACCAAAGTCTTTCTTGCCTATAGCGGGAACCTCTTTTGTAAGATATAGCATTAAGCATAGAAGAAGATTACCAAAATAGAAAGTACCTTTCTTATCTCCTTTTATTTTCTTTAGATTGTCAATCAACTCATTTTTCAACCACTCACATACATCTATCTTAGCATCACTATTAACCATATCATATGCACTTTTAATACATAGACTTGAAACTAAGTTCAGTCGGTTTGCATGTGTCGTTTTGTATCCTAAGATCATGTTTATGAATCTAACATTTATGTCTTTTACATCATTAACTCTCAAAGATCTCCTGTCAAAGGTTGCACCTGTTAAAGTCATCATTGTGTTATTAGGAACCTTTTTAGTTTTATCTGGCCTGCTACTGGTGGAGGGTAAGCCAGTCACTACCTTAACTTCTTCTTTAGTGATTTTATGAATAGAGTATAGCCAAAAGAATTCACCATGAACTCTACTGAGCACAATCCTTACTACCTTCTTAGTAAATTCTAGGATGTAAAGGATTACCACAAAACATAAAGTTTCAATAACCTTATGTTCGGATTTCACAACTCCATTTTCATCACAGATAACATTTTTATGCATTTGCATGATTTCCTCTGAACCTAATTCCTCAATGTGACAATGTATGTAAATTCTAGGGTCTTTTGCATATGCAACTCCTTCAGGGGTATTTGAAAAAGCACCTAGGGTATCATCCTGTTTTGCTACCTTGAGGGTAATTTTGAAAATAGGCCTAGGGCGTTTAACTACCTCTATAACAGTAGGGTTTGCAATGAATTCTAGAGCAGAGGAGGAAGCCATTGATAAATACCTTAATCTGCCTGATAGGTTTGGATGCTTGAAAGAACTTGCTTCACTTCTTGCTTTGGAAGCCTTCACTCGGGTTTTTCATGCTCTTTTAAAGTTTGAATGCTCGGTGAATGAAAAAGAGGGAAAAATACTGATTTATAATGTCTTTTCCCTCAACAACCACAATAAATGCCTGTCAGTTAAGTGTAACTTAAAACATCTAACGATAAAGAAGAATTTCATCTTCTCACCATCAACTGAGGGTAAACTTGCATGATTTTCAATTTGTTGCAATACCCCCAAAAAGGTTTCTTTTCAGTTGGATGAAGAATCTCCTGCTGGTGGAGTAATACTCTATTCTACAGGTGAAGGAATAGTTTCATCAACATTCTAATCTCTCTTTCTAATCCACTGTTTTGAAAATTCTTGCTTGACCTCATCAACCTTCTCTTTGCCTTTCAAACTAGGTCATTTATTATTTGTCAATGAAGTCTTGCTTCTATAAAATTTTGCAATATGTCCAATCTTGTTACAAGCATAACAAGTCACATTGTTTTTCTGAATAGCCTTTCCATATCCTATGCCAGTTTGTGTTCTGCATTGATTAGATAAGTGCCCAAATCTTCTACAAACATAACATCTTACATTCATTCTGCAGTTTTCTGAATTATGACCAATTTCATTGCATTTGGAACATTGACCGGTGGGTGCATTAATGTTCAGATTGTTTCTATATCTACACTGATTTTCTCTATGACCATACTTGTTACCCCATTAAATTTGTAGGCATTAGGTTGTCTTACTAGTTTACTGTGATCATGATTGTTTGTAGTACCAGAACTTTCACCAACTTCAAATCCAAGTCCATTAGTGTCTCCATTAGGTTTCTGACTTTTCAGAATACCATCAAGTTCTTCTAAACTTTTCTTGAATTTCTCTTTATGTTGATTTGCAGTAGCCAACTCATTTTCCAAAAATTCCTTCTATCTCATAAGTTCAGTTTTATCATGTTCCATGTGAATCAGATCTGTCTTTAACATATCATTTTCATGACTGAGTCTTAGATTTTCATTTCCAGTATCATTGAGTCTTCTAGTCAAGTCATCTTCATTCTTCTTTCTGTCTTCAATGTCTTTACAAAATCTCATAGTCGTATCTTGCATTTCATTCCTCAAGGTCATGTTTTCTTGCCTCATCTTGCTTACAACCTCATTAAGAGTTTCCTTTTCATCATCATCATTCTGCATCTTCTCATGAAGTTCTTTTCTTCTTTTTTTTAGCAATAGTGAGATTCTCCTGAAGTCCTTGAATGAATTCATGTGTAGACCTCAGATCATCTTCAAGTTTGATGTTCTTCAACTTCTCTATATCAAAGTCTGCAAGAGTTGTTTCCAATTTCTTTCTCAAGTTTTCCATCTGTACCAGTGTCAGAATCTTCCTCAAGCTATTAGACTTTTGAAAATAGAGGACCAGGCTCTGATACCAATTGTTAGGATTTGATGATAGTCCCAAAGATACTGAGAGGGGGGGGGGTGTGAATCAATATCTAACTAGTTAACATAATTTCTGACCTTATTAAGTATTTTGTATTCCAAAATAATGTACCGATAAACAAGAACTAATGCAGTAAATAAGAGCAGTAAAGACAACATAGAAAGCACACCATAACACAATATGTTTAATGAGGAAACCCGGTGTGGGAAAAACCTCGGTGGGATTTGTGACCCACAATATTCACTCACTGGCCAATGAATGGATATTACTTACAAGAGGGGCTTGCACATGCAAGAAGGCCAACTGCCTAGAGCTCACTGCTCAAATACAGAAAGGAAGTCCCACTGACTTACAAAATGGATTATGAGAATCCAATATAATGTACTGCTATAAAACAACATCTGATATGCCAGGTTCAGTACCAGTTTAAGCTCATACAATAACCATAAACCCTTCTACAAAATCTTCCTTAATATTTGCTCTACATATCCATCCTATCTATCCTCTATCATATATCTCCTAAATGATCTACAAGATCTCATACTTATATATGAGTCTTATTACAGTATGCCATGTTGGCTTACAAAAATATATTACAATTAAATACAAAATACAATAATCAAAATCATGTCCGCTAAGATGTCAATAAACATTATTGTCGTTGTCGGTGAACAGTCTGTCGGTGTAGAGTCTTCTGGTGCCATAAGATTGCAAGGTTGCCATCAATGACAACACCTTTAATCACCTTCAATTCTCATTGGAGTGTGCAATTCCAACAAATATGTCATTTCAAACTCTCTTTTCATGGCCTCTTTAAAATCAACAATGAGGAAATAATCATCCCCAGTGAAAACTAAATCATCAACATACAAGGCAACAATAAGAAAATTACCATCAACTATCTTTATGTAAAGAGTGGTCTCACTATCACTTTTGCCAAAACCATTTCTCATCAAATATGAGTCAATCTTATTGTACCATGCCTATGGAGCTTGCTTCAGCCCATAAAGAGCCTTCTTCAACCTATATACCATGCCTTCATGACCCAGAACTTCATAACCAAGTGGTTTCTCCACATAATTGTCCTCTGGTTATCTGGGATATCTAACAATTGGTATCAAAGCTTGGTCCTCTCTGCAGAAGCTTAACCACTTGAGGAAGTTCCTATGGCATCTAGCAGTTCAAGTTCATCAATTTCATTTGGAGCTATTTTTAGGAGTGAAATTCCTAGGCTTGATGGAACAAATTATAGGGTATGGAAGATTCAGATGGAGACTCACCTGAGATGTCTTGGAAAGGAAATTTGGGAGATCACTAAGAAAGGTGTAACACCATTTAATCTGACATCGGATAATGCTCCTCTGGGAGGCCTGGATAAGGAACTTGAGAAAGATTGTAGAGCTACAGAAGTTGTGCACTTTCTGATCACCAAATAATGGGACTAACCGATAAATCAACTGCAAAGGCTATATGGGACAAATTGGAGACTCTGAATAAAGGTGACCCTACTATTAAAATTACTAAACTTGATGGTTACTGAGTGAGGTATGAGAACCTAAAGATGGAAGAAGATGAAAGGATTACTACTTTTAAGGAAAGAGTTAATGAGATTGTTATGGGAATTCAATGTTGTGGTGGATCTTTGAGCGAAGATGAAATAGTTTCTAAAGTACTGAGAGATTTTCTACTAGCTTATAAGATGAAGGCTACTATAATTAATGAGTTGAGAACTATGGAAAACACCTCTGTTAATAGGGATACCTTGGTTGGGAAATTATATGCTTTTGAGCTTGAGGAATTTGGACCTTCTGGAGCTGTGAATCTAAACTTTCTTTTCATGCATCTACATCATCTACCGACAAGAGTGGTTGGAAATATGCGAAGGAAATAGAGGATATGAAGAAAGAAAATGAAGAGTTTGAGCAACTTGAAGCCTTATTTGCTATAGTACCTAAAGGACTAGCAGGAAGTAAGTATGAAGGAAAATCACCTTTTAAATGCTTTGCATGTAATAAGATAGGTCATTTTGCATCTAGATGTCCTTAAATGAATTCAAGATTTGAAGAAAGAGCTAGAAGATCTTTTAGGCCTAACCATGATTATCATAACAAACATAAGTACAGGAGAAATAAAGATAAATGATGTTACTATACTGATGAGGAAGGTGTGATTGATTCTGATGATGAACTAGTACAAGATTCAGCTAGTGGATCCAACAATGGAAAGGAATGGGTATTTTTGGCTATCAAGGAAGATGATCTGGTACTTGAAGAAAAGGACCTTACTTATAAAATTGAAGACAAGGATGAATGGGTGATTGACAGTGGATGTTCACATCATATGACTGGAGATAGAAGGAAGTTCTTATCTTTGCAAGAATTTTATGGTGGTCTGGTTAGATTTGGAGATGACAAAGCATGCATTATCAAGGGAAGAGGAACAATATCATTGGATGGTAAGAATAACACTGATAATGTTTATTATGTTAAAGGATTAAGGCATAATATTTTGAGTGTAGGATAGTTGGTGGTTAAGATATTTCAGTTACAATTCAAGGATAGAAAATGCAAGATTAACAACAGATCTGGATTGGAGATTGCAACTACTAAACAGACTAAAGGTAACATCTTTCATTTGAACTCTAGTGAGAAGACATGTTTGATTGCACAAATTGATCAGAGTTGGCTATGGTATAAGAGGTTGTGTCATGTGAATTTTGATTGCATTGTGAAGATCAATTATAATAAGGCAGTTAGAGATATAACTAAGATTGTAAAGCCCTATAATCCGGTATGTAAGGAATGTCAAATGGGAAAATAAGTTAGAACTTATTTTAAGAGTATACAAGACAAATCTAATGATATTATTGATCTTATTCATATTGATTTGTGTGGTCCTACTAGAATCAAAAGTTTCCAAGGTGATAGATATTTCATGCTAATCATTGATGACTATTCAGGAATGATGTGGGTTACTTTTCTAAGGGAGAAGTCTGGAGAATTTGAAAAGTTTAAAATCTTTAAAGCTAGAGTTGAGATGGAGACAAGATTGAATATTAAATTCTTAAGGTCAAATGAGGGTGGAGAATTCACATCCGATGAATTTAACAACTATTGTAAGAAGAATGGGATAAGGAGACAGTTGCCTACACCCCAGAGACCTCAGCAGAATGGAGTTGTGGAAAGGAAGAACAAAACTATCTTGGATGAAACTAGAACTATGACGATGGAAGCTAATCTGCCTCATGTCTATTGTAGAGAAGTTGTAAGCACAATGGTATACACATTCAATTGAGTTCATATCAAAGGAGATACTAGTAAGATACCCTATGAGTTATGGTTTGGTCATACACCAACAGTTAAGTATTTTAGAATCTTTGGTAGTAAATGCTATATCAAAGAGATGATTCCATTGGAAAGTTTGGTCCTAGATGTGATGAAGGAATATTTCTTGGTTATTTTAATGAAAATAAAGCATATAGATGTTATAAAAAAAGATTGAAAAGAATTGCGAAGACAACAAATGTCAAGGTGGATGAGTAGAACAGAAGTCAAATCAGAACTTATGAGAGAGAATCGGCAGTGGAAATGATCATAACTTAACCGATAGCACCTACACCAGAACAAAATGTTGAACCAATTACTCTGGCAATATCAAAAAATTCAACAATAAATGAAGATCAGGACAGAGGAACAAAAAATTAGAAGACTCCCAGGTATGTAAGGTTGAATCATTCAGAAGATCAGATCATTGGAGAAAAAAATAAAGGAGTGATGACAAGAAGAAGGTTGGTAGTTGATGAGGTATGTTTTATTTCTCAAGTTGAACTGGCATCACTAATTGAAGCTTGTAAAGATGAATGTTGGATGAAAGTTATGGAAGAGGAATTAGATCAGATAGAAAAGAATAACACGTGGACTTTAGTTCCCCAACCTAAAAATAAGAATGTTATTGGAACTAAATGTGTTTTTAAGAATAAATTGAATGAAGATGGACAAGTTGTGAGGAATAAAGCTAGATTGGTTTGTAAAGGATATTCTCAGAAGGAAGGAATTGATTATGGTGAAACCTTTGTACCGATAGCTAGGATTGAAGTTGTGAGATTATTTATTGCTTATGCGGCACATAAGAACTACAAGGTTTATCAGATGGATGTTAAGTGTGTATTTATGAATGGAGATCTTGAAGAGGAAGTTTATATTGAGCAACCTGGTGGATTTTTACTTTCAGATGACAAAAACATGGTTTGCAGGTTAAAGAAAGCTTTACATGGATTGAAACAAGCCCCTAGAGCTTGGTATGCAAGACTGGATAAATATCTTTTGAAACTTGATTTCACTAAAGGTAATGCTGACAGTAATGTATATTATAAGATCACTGATGATGACATATTGATTATTGAAATCTTTGTTGATGATATCATTTTTGGAGGTGAAGATAAGTTGTGTATGGAATTCTCTAACAATACGAAGAATGAATTTGAGATGTCTATGAATGGGGAGATGAAATTTTTCTTAGGTTTGCAAATTAGTCAAACTGGTAAAGGTATTTTCATATGTCAAACTACGTATGCTAGAGAGATGTTGAAGAAATTTGGGTTGGAAAATTCTAAACCGGTTAGTCTTCTGACGGTTACTAGTGAAAAATTGACAAAGAATGATGCATCTGCATCGGTAAATCCTACAAGGTACAAGTCTATGATTGGAGGTTTGTTATATCTAACTCAGACTAGACTAGATATAATGAATGCAATTTGTATTGTATCAAGATATTAGAGTGATCCTAGAGAAAATCATGAGAGTGTGGTGAAAAGTATTTTCAGATATTTGCAGGGAACAACTCAATATGATTTGTGGTATCCTAAAAATGATGACTTTATATTATGTGCATATGCAAATGCAGATTGGGATGGAGATGTTGATGACCGGAAGAGCACATCTAGTGGAGCTTTCTTTCTTGGAAAGAAACTTGTTTCATGGATCAGCAAAAAATAGTCATGTACTTCTTTATCTACTGTTAAAGCTAAGTATGTTGTTGTTGCTACTAACTATACACATGTTCTATGGATGAAGCAAATGTTGAAGGATATAAAGGTGAATTGTAATGAACTGGTAGTTATTCACTGTGATAACTCTACTACTATTGATATATCAAAGAATCTGGTATTTCATTTTAAGACAAAGCACATATTTATCAAGTGCAACTTTTTGAAGGAGATGGTGGAAGCAAATGAAGTCAGACTGGTTAATGTGAATACTAAAGAGAAGATTGTAGACATCTTCACTAAACCTTTGCCTAAAGAATCATTTGAGTACTTCAGAGACAGATTGGGGGTTTCTTTCCCTCTGCTAGAGACCTGGGTGATGTAAATTGGCATCAGTCTGGTATGCATTATCTAATCTAATACTCATTCTGGATTGATGTGGTGGTGCTACTACTTAGGGGGGTATTCAGCTATAAGAATCAATGGATCTATATTTTTTCTTTGATATTTATGTCATATCTTTGGTATTTATGTCAAAGGGAGAGAGTTATTCTTGTTAAAAACATAAGGGAGAGATATATTCATTAGGGGAGTTTGGTTAAGAGCTTCATTGCTATATCATTTTGTGGGATATTGTTGGTTGTCTTCCATAGGGGGAGACTTGTTTGGCATTTCTTGGCACTTGGATGTTTTTCACATCTAGTGTTGCCATCAATTACAAAGGGGGAAATTATTGGCATTTGGAGGAATTGATTATGTGTTGCATTGATGTTTTGTCATTGATGGCAACACCATCTATTTTGGTTGTTTACTGGTTTCAGTTGGTTCTGGTAGAGTGGTTGGATTATGATATTGATTTGGTATGATTTGGTATGCTTTGGTTTGTGATATTGATTTGGATCTGTCATTCATGCAATTCAAATATGTATCATGATCAGTTGGTTTAGCATTTGATGAGTTAGGAGCTATCATTTGTTCTAGTAAGCCTTTTGGTCACTAGTAAGGGTTTTACCAATAGAGCTTTGTTGAAGATCTTTTGATGCACATGATAAGTGGTATTGGTGTGGCTTCTAGATTGTTCTAAGGATGTTGTTGGTTATCATGTTCATGTTCCTGTTGATTGGCAGTGTTGGATTTGGTTTATGGTGACCTATTTTAGGTCCAATGTTATCTAGGTTATGGACTGGTTTATGTAACGTGTTAGAGGATGTTCCCGATGCATTACCGGTAGGATTTAATGATTGGTTTATATTTTTTTCGGCCTAAGATGACTTGGTTGATCATTGGATTGTAGGTTTATGTTATGAATTCATTGTATTATCTCTTAGGTGGCCGACCTAATTGTTTAGGTCCTGAGTTGGTATAAATATGATGTAAGATCTCTTTGTAGATCATAGGTCAAGGTTATGGGATTATCTCTGTGCGAATAATGTTGTAATCACATGCAGAGGTTTTGGTCGAACATAGGTGACCGAATTGGATTAGTAAGAGAGGTTTAAGACCTCCGGTATTGAGCTTAACTGGAACTGTTGTCAGGCATAGGAGATGCTATCTTTGCAGTTCACTCTTCTTTCTGGATTGTAGTCTAGATTTATTTTGTAGTCAGTGAGGCTCCTTTTGTGATGAGCAGTGCACTCTAGGCTATTGGCCTTCCTACATGAGTAGGCCCCTCATATTGTAATCACATACTTACTACAGATGTATTATTTGACTGTGGGTAGGCTTCCCACTGTGGTTTTTCTCTTTACTGGATTTCCATGTACAAATCTCAGTGTCATGTTTCTGGATGGATGGTAACTGTTCTGTGATTTATGTTTATGTTTAATTTCTATATCAGTTATTCCAGTATTTGGTTTATGCATTACAGTATTTGGTTTATTTGTTCCAGTAATAAGGATTTGAATTCTTAAAGTTATGTAATATGTTGACAACTGATTCACCCCCCCCTCTCAGTTGTCCTCTAGTTATCTGAGTTGTCTAACAAGTAGAGTAAATGAAATAGTTAAAAAGACCCACAAGGCATTGGTAAAATTCTTTGTAGATAAACCTGATTTATTTACTCCACCGGTATTCCCTCCTAAGTCTAGTATTCAAGACATCTCAATTGATGGTAAGGAGAAAGGTATGTTAGGTTTGGATTCACTAGTTTTTGAACAAAAACTAAAAAAGGATATTCCTTCGACAGTATCACGTGTACATAATATAGAAAAGCCGATAGATAATATTGAAGTTTTGCATGATAAGCAGGATACACTGGAACAAAACATTCCAGATGTAGACGTTATTGAGATGGATACAAATAATAAATAGGTTGAAGATATTGAACCTTTGGAAACAAATGTAAATATTGAAGAGGCTAAGGTTGAGTAGGTTACTGCACCAAGTGGTGAAGCCACCGATTCCAGCCAGCAGGTTGGAGAGTCTAGTCATTCCTTGTTGGCACTTGGCTCATCTAGTCAAGTTGATTTTGGATAGAGGAATATTGAGCAACTAAGTAGTTTTGAATTGATGTATGTTGCAACTCAGAAGTTAAGGAAGGCAGGAACAAAAGACAAGTAAATCATTGAGCAGGCCATTCTGGTTCTGCAGCAGCTAGTTCCAGGATACACTAGTCAGGTAGCTATCCCCTCTAGTAAGCTTAAGAGTTTGACTGAACACATTGCACAAGAGTTTCAAAATCTTCAACAGATATCAAACGGATAGTTAATACAGAGGTACAATGCATCTAGGAAGGTCACCTATGACAATATGATCACATTAGAGAAGGTCAAGATGATAGAGTAGCTAACAAAGATTGATGAGGATCTTAATCAGTGCAGATGTATATATAGGTCTTGTACTAACACCGACAAACTTACAACTGACCTAGAGGTAAAAATAAAAGTGGCAAAGGCCCGATTTTAACATCTAGCTAATGATTTTGATGGTACTCAGTCATTGACCAGTGCTATTGATGGTCAAATTTTGGTTACAAAAACTGAGATATCAACCTTGGAGAAAGACATGGACAGATTAATCTGACGAGCAAGGGAATTGAGAGGATTGGTTAATCCCCGGTTGAACACTTTGTTATTTAATAAGTTGGAAAGTATAAAATTGATGAATAAACCCACACTAGCAAACCTAACAGAAGAAGAACTACATGCATACATTCTTAATGGGTTTGTATCTATCTTGGGAACACTGAAAACCAGTTGGGATACTTATTGAGGATTTTTGAAGGGTTCTTACCTGAATATATTCAAATACATCTAGATCTGATAAACATATTTTAATTTCATTCCTTCATTCATTTGCCTTGGCCTTTGTCATTGATGTCAAAGGGGGAGAGGTTGATGTGGAAAATGTTAAGGGACATAAGAAGTAATGTATAGCTCAGGGGGAGTAGGGTCAGTTTTGGTCACCTATTTTGTGAGGAACCAGGATATCACTTCAGTGATCCATTTTTTCACATGAGTGTTGCCATCAATGCCAAAGGGGGAGATTGTTGGCAATTGACACTAATCCAGTTTAATTGTGTTATCATTGATGGCAACACACATCATCTTGGGTTGGACACTTAACTGGTGTTGGCATTGTGTTGTCATTGATGTCAACTAATATAGAAGGACAACTGATATGGGAATACAGTTGATGTGCAGTCATTTATGTCAACCAGTGTTGCAGGTCACCGGTAAGGAAGAGAATTTCATTCAGAAGAATGACCACTAGAATCACCGGTACACAAGTTAATGTTTGACTTGTGGGGATGAAATGGATAGGTTATTGGTACAGTCTTTCACCGGTAATGAAAGGATGTCAATGGGTAAGAGTTGTGTTGACAGTGAGTAGTTGCCAACCGGAAAGCATATGACCAATGTACAAGCAGGCTAAGCGAGGTGCTTGAGCTGTTGTTTATGATGAAGATGTAGAATGTTGCCTAAATCACATCAACACTGTAGGAGAAGGATGTACTAGTCACCAGTATGTTGTGTTGATACAGAACAACAAGAGTCCCATCAGATAAAGATGCAGTCACCATGTGAAGAGATGATTGGCAATGAATGTGCCCACACTAGATCACATGTGACTGTTTGAAGATATGTTACACAAACATGGAAACCACATGAGTGCAGTGCAAGATACAGATGACAAGGTTCCACTATCACCGATAAGTGGATTTTATCTCCTATTATGCATGGAATGCATCATAGTCCTCCAAGATAAGACAAAAGGTTAAAGGCAGGTGATTGAAGGCTTACACTGAATGAACTAGTGAAACACTAAGCTACCTTAGGTGCATGAGATCAGGGATATGCATTGGATCAGCCAAGTAGATATATTGAGTTGTTGGCACAGAGATTGAAGGATATGGTTGTCACTTTGACAAACATGTTAATAGAAAAATTGATCCAATAGTGAAGAAAAGTGTTACCACAGATGCAAACAGATGGAGGCAGTTGAAGGTTGATGACATGGTGTCATCAAGGTGTTTACTGGTAAGTATGTCCACCGATAATGATGACAAAGTGTAGATGCAGAAGGCTCCCATCTAATGAAGGTGATCATGATGATGGTTGGCATGTGTGCTAACCAATTTAGGTTCTCTTCCAAAAGAGAAGCAGAGTGCAACGTTGAAGGTAGACCGGTTAGGGTATAACCGGCAGGATTTGTGAACCGGTAGATGAACATGGTTGTGTGGTTGGTCAGTTATCTTGTTTGGACTAGGATAGAAGACTCAGCAAAGGTGGATGTCAACAAAGGGGTCACGTGGAGGTGAAGTGACATGCATGCACAAGTCGGTGTGATGTGTCGATGAGTCGTTGGTGATTGGTCCAACGTTAATGACGACTGCGAGGCTCAAAAAAAGAATAGAAGAGGATTGCGGCTCGAGATGAAGGAAACTACAGAGATCCAAAAATGGATGATCTTGTAGATCAAAGAGGGTGAAGGAAACTGCATCACTCACATGAATGATCAGACAAAAGGCCAAAAAACATGCTACAGATAGCTAAAGAGAGAAGATGTGTTTCACAAGGCAGACAGATGACTGATGCTCAGTGATTGAGTGTTGAACATCGATCAAGGACATGATATCAAATTGAATTTGATATGTCATGACGATCAAAGATTAGGTCGGATGCAGATTCAGTGCATGGCAAAAACCCTAACTGTGATAATGTTCAAACTCACATCTTGGCGGGAAAATTTGGCTATAACTATGCGAGCCAAAAATATTGTTTGAGTTGTTGAATGATAGAGTGTTGTTGCTACGTGAGAGAGAAAATTAGTCAGGTACTCAACAAGAATCAGAAAAGAGACTTGAGTGTGTGAGTGAGAATCGGGTTAAAGGGTTCAACCCGAAATAGTGAGGAAACTGGTAGACGACCATTGAGTCTGGCAGACAAGTGAACTAGTGGTGACCAAACTGATAGAGAAGAGTCATAGAAGATTATAAAGAAGGCAAGCTGAGAACCAGCAAGAATCAGATGGTAGATATTTGACTGAGTTATCAAGACCGATGGTGGATAGCAATAGTATGACAAAGAGAGAACTGACAAAGAGAGAGAACTAATAGAGAAGGAGAAGAGGCTAAATTGGTAAGGTTGTAGTAGGAGATAATAGAGCAATAGAGAGTAAGGTTGTAGAAGTGTGAGGGTTGGTAGAGAACCGATAGTGAACTGGATAGAAGACCTAGCAGAGAGATTCGTAGAAGTGTTACAAAATCCATTTGTAACAAGAAGATAACTTTGGAATAAAAACATTATTTTGTATTCACTAAGTTTTATCTCAGTGCAATGGTTGTAGCTCCTTGGGTTGGTGTCCTAAATCAGGGGTTGGTGCTCCTTGGGTTAGTGTCCTAAATCAGGGGTTGGTGCTCCTTGGGTTTGTGCCCTAAATCGGGGGTTGGTGCTCTTTGGGTTGGTGACCTAAACATTGTAATCAAAGGTTTTGTGAGGCTGGATTGGAGCAATAGACTCCAGTAGCATTTCTCACCGAGGTTTTTCCCATCTTGGGTTTTTGTTGTATATGTTGGTGTTATGAGATTTTCATTTCATGTGTGATTGCATTTGTGTTGGTCTCCCCTCTAACCAGTAAGTCCTCTTTCCATTAGATCTAACAACCAGTATACACACATAGGATATTTAAAGATAAAAAGATTGAAAACCATTGATTCACCCCCCTCTCGGTGGAACATTGTGTCTAACAATTGGTATCAGAGCCTAGGTTCCCAGTTGATAATATTTCTCTAGCTTGGGTAGATTCTGATATTTGAACACAATGTTTTGTTTTTTTTCAATCCCTACTCCTCTATTTGATGGATCAAATTTTCCTGTTTGGAGTTGTAGGATGGAAGTCTACCTATCCTCTTTAGGGTTTGATGTGTGGATGTCTGTTGTAA
The DNA here is from genome assembly GCF_030272615.1 of Cryptomeria japonica. Taxonomy (NCBI): domain Eukaryota; kingdom Viridiplantae; phylum Streptophyta; class Pinopsida; order Cupressales; family Cupressaceae; genus Cryptomeria; species Cryptomeria japonica. Next base: position 535,039,125 of record NC_081408.1, read on the forward strand.
ATGGCCACCCAAGTAAGGTTAGTCCTCCCACCGATTCAAATGTAGAAAGAAGAAACTAGTGCAATGAAGAAGCAATGAAGGCAATACTCTATGGGTTATCAAATGATATCTCCTCACAGGTGGACAAATGTAGATCGACAAAAATCTTATGGGATGGGTTGAAGAAGTTCTATGGAAATGAGCCTACTACTGCAGAACCGGCTTGTGAAGATATAATGAGAAATGTATCTCATGTATCTATAGATGATGAAGGCAGATTTACTATCAACCGCAACATTGATGAAGAAGGAACCCACCTCTTCATGGATAAAGATTCATAAGATGAGAGGCACACATCTGAGAATGATCATGCACATCAATCCTACCGGTAATATGTGTTTGGTAGTGATAGTGAAGGTGAAGAAGAAGATGAAGAAGAAGTTGATCTTGAAGGTGAACTTGTAAGTGCACTCAAAGAAATTAGTAGAGTGAGGAATGAATACAAGTTATTCAAGAATGTTGTTGTTCTGGAAAAAAACCGGTTGATCAAATGCCTTGAAGAATCTAAGAAGTGTATCTCAGAGTTGAAGACTCAACAAGTAAGAACTAGGGAGTGTCAGTGTAATGATCTAGCATCTCAGCTAGAGGCAAGAGATAAAGAATATTAGAAGATACTTGGAGAAATGGAGATTCTCTAAAACAACCTTGAGAGGTGTCAGGATGAGCTCAAAGTAAGAATCTGGGTTGATGATAGCAGTGATGCCTTGGAAAAAATGTTGAAAAAGAAAAAGCATGCCAAGGACACTGAAGGTTTAGGAAATGGTGTCGGTTAATGCTCCACCAACAAGAATGTCCCCCACAATAACATTTTGTTTCTCTCCTCAAATGGAGATAACAAGGGACAAACCTTCACTATCCAGAATACTCCCTGAAAGAAGGTTGATCTAACCACAATCGGTGAAGACATGCAGACAAGAATGAAGACCGGTGCTGCAAGAAGGAAGAACAATGCAGATCCCAAAGGAAAGGGAAAATGGGAGAAGAGAGCTTCACCGGATGTAGCAACATGAGAAGACAACAAAGAGGACCTCCTACTGGCAAAGGATATATAAATGCTACCACCCACATGTCAAGACAAGTGTGGAATATGAAAGGACTAGATGGAGGAAATGCAAAGAATGGACAACCCAAGATACATCCTTAGAGAAGGAGAAATGGAGATGCCAAACTGGTAAGATCTCCCCATGCATGGTAGAATAAATTTGTAAGTCATATGTCATCCTTTACTCGTTATTGCTTTGCATGTAATGGTCTTGGCCATAGGACAAAAGAATGTAGAAAGGGATCTAGAAGGAACAATCTAGGATCTCATAGATAACATGCAAATGAGAAAAATGTATCAAGGAGTAGATACATGAATATCCCCTCTCCCAGTTATGCAAATAATATTTATTATAATTGCAATGGAATTGGCCATAGAAGTTATGAATGTAGGAAGAAGGAGAAATGTCCCTACAGGGTGAAGAGGTCCATCGGTTTCGGTTCCCAGTCACAACAAAATGACCAGAAGAAGATGGTCTAATTGGTATGTTAGAAAATTCCCCAATCATGAGATTGGCATGGATGTTGTGTGCTACTATATCACTACTTCTGATTATGATGCAACATCCGGTAGTGCAAGGACCAATCAACAGAAGAAGGTGATACCTACTCCCAAGATTGAAAATGGAAAGAAGAATGAGACCAAGCAGGTATGGAGGAAGAAGCAAGAAAATGCAACCATGGACCGACACTGTGCATTCAATGCACAGGTGATATCTCCTAAGGCTTAAAGGAGATGCAAAACCTTAGGGGGAGTAGTACACTAAACTTATCACTTGCCCCCACATTGGAAGAGGAAAGATGAAAGAACAAGTTGGTGCTGGTATGAAGGATGGATATGAGAAGAAAAGTGTGTGTAGAGGATGCCTTGGCTACACACCTACAGATCAAAGTTGGATCACTGTTACATGTGTCAATAGATGAAGATCAACAATTGGACTCAGATGCAAAGTGACACAAAATGACAAGAGTTACAGGAAGGCATTCTGATAGTGATGATGGACTGGTACAGGAAACCAGTATGTGCAGGATGTTATCGGTATGATGCTAACAGGTACTTGCAAGTTATGTAAGACAATGAGGTTGGAGATTATTGCATTAGCCCCAGTAGTATGGAATGTGGATTTTATGTCTCGGGTGGTATTGGAAAAGACCTAAAAGACATATGTTGGTTGAGTTGTTGATCATGCAAGCATGCATGTTTTGGGGATAACCAGTTTAACTCTTGGCATGATGATGAAATTGTATGGCATTATGTCTAACAATTGTGTACATCCAAGATCATGTCATAGGTTGTGGTGGATATAATGGAGCTAAAAGATCATCAGAAGATAACATTTGCATAGTTCAATAGGTATATGAAGTCCCAGTGTTGGACCTGACAGGCAATAGTGGTACATCGTGGTGGACATGAGTTGTATAACTCAAGGGGAGTTCAAGTACTTATGAAGAATAATCAACTTGCTTGAAATTGTGAGTGTATTGACTACCTAAACTGCAAATGATGGAAATTATTGTAGGAATACCCAGGAGAATTTCATGGTCAAGGGTATCTACATTTCACTTGGTCGGTTGTATTCATAGTACATAAGGCATTTATGTTTGTGATTGGGAAGGGCATTTAAGTTAGACCAATTAGGCTATTTTGTAGATATACATAGAGATACACAAAGAGATGTAATGTATAGTGATATGATATTGTGTGAGCGATGTTGATCGACTGAATGCAGATATAATATTTTGTACTCAGTCTTGGTTATTGGTTTAGAGGTTTGGAATGTGAAGTAACTTACCGATAAAGGAGGAAACAGTGAAAATGGGTACAGACAGTGCTTGAGCCGGAACTCATCTAGCATAGTAGATGCCTTCTCCAAGTTTAGAATTTTGTTTGTTCCATATTTGGTGTTTGTAGTCAGTGAGGCTCCTTTTGTGATGAACAATGTGCTCTAGGTTGTTGGCCTTCCTGCATGTACGGGCCCCTATTGTAATATTTATTCATTTTCCCATTGGATAGATATTGTGGGTCACCAATCCCACCATGGTTTTTCCTCTTTGAGGTTTTCCATGTATAAATATTTGTGTTATGGTGTATGTTCTTGTGGTTGCACCATTTCTACTTCTTGTTATATTCTTTTATGGTTACCATTCACTGAAATACTTTGTTAATAAGTTTAAAATTGATCTCACTGGTAGAACACTGATTCACCCCCCCTCTCAGTGTTCTTGTATTCCAACAAACCGTATAATCATAGGACGTAGTAGTATAATTGGCATTGTTATTTATCATAGGATTTTTTCTCTTATCATGTTTTGGGAATGGTTCCTTCAACATTTCATGTTCCTCATTGGAAGTGTGACCATCAACTTCTATGTCGCCCTTGTCAATAAGATCTTGTATGATGTTATTCAATCTATGACAATTGCTAGTCTTATGCCCTTTCTCTTGTAATAATTGTAAAACTCGCCATCATTCCACCATGCAGGTTTTACTTTGGTTCATATGGTGGATTGTCTAGTATTGTTATAATCTTGTTTGCAGCCAATTTCTTAAATGTTGTCTCAATTGACTCTCCCAATGGAGTGTATTTTCTTGGCATCTTTGACAATCTTTGAGCATTCACTTGATTATTGGAATTGGATGAACTTGAACTGAGGAAATTTATCTTTGGTTTTACCACATGTGCATGTACTACCCATCATTGATGATGTTCTTGTTTTTGTTCCAAAAGTAGGGTTTATCTTTCCTACTTGATTCATCTTTATTTTCCTTGAGTATCTTAGTGGTTCCTTTTTCAATCAAAACTTTCTCAACTACAATCCCTTTTCAATGAGTTCTTTAAAAGAAAACAAACAATATTTCCTTAGTTCATATCCAATGTCCTTGTTATTATTTTGAGTGACATTTCAACCATTTGATTTTTTGGGATATCACAAGAGCGACGACTAGCCAAACTTCTCCACCATTGTAAAAATGGTGAAAAGGACTCTCTATTTTTTTTCTTGGAATTACACAAATTAGTCACTGACACATCTGTTTCAATATTGTAGAGAAGTGTTGTATGAAATCTTCTGCTAAATCACTCCATGACTTAATTCCATGCAGAAGTTGTGAAAACCTTTCCATGGTTTGTCCACCTAAACTTTGTTGAAATTGTACTCACATAAAATGTGTCTCCTCTCTTGCCACTTCAATGCAAGCCATGAAAAAATCTCTTATATGTGCCTCAGGATCTCCCTTGCCTCTATACTTGTCAAATTTTGGTGTCACGAAATGTGGAGGAAATGGAGGCATTGGTATGCTCTTGTAAAATGGATATGAACATATGTTTTTCATTGTATAATCTTCTATTGGTGCATGCATATCTGTCATTTGTTTTTGCAAATCCTTGATTTTTTGTTGCAATTTATTTCTAGGTGATGTCTTATCTCTTTGAGTTAGTCCCATGCTTAAGACATAGGGTGGAGGAGGGATATAATGCATGTATGGATGATATTGGTCATAGATATGCTCATATGGAGGGGAATCATAATTGTAGCTAGTATATGGGCCACTTGGTATTGTATTATAATGAGGAGCACTAGGCATAGGATGATTGTATGTGTCATGACCATGAGAATAAGAGGTATCATAAGAATGACTTGATTATTTCCCCCAAATCTAACATGGTCTCTCCTTGGATCATGACCTTGTGTGTTTCCCTGGGTATAATTGTATGTATTGGCATGATCTTGGGTGTTATATTGTTTTTGAGCATGTGTATTAGCATTCCTTCGCCATGTGAGGATGACCATGGGGTTGTTTCTAGAAAAATTGGTATATGTACATGAGTGTTGGTCACTTCTGGTATTTTAAACAAGAATGAAGGTGACTGGGGCACAAGTTGTTCTCTCCTATTACCACCATTATGTCCTCTAGGATTTGCATTTGTTTGATTAACTTGATTTGGATCATCCTCTAAAATTTGGGTCACATCAAAATCATGGGGTAATCTTGCTCCACTTTTTGCAAACACCTAAAAGAAGTATTAAAATCCCTTCTCAATATTTCCTCAACCATTCTATTGAATCTTGGATCTATTATAGTCTCTTCAATGTTTGCAGTGTTGGATATTGTTGCTACTAGGATATGTTGTTGTCATGGATGTCAACATATTCCTGTGTTTTGGCATTGCAAACAAATGTTTTGGTAATTTAGTGGTTGCGGTGATTTGATCCGGTTGGTTTATTTGTTTGGGATGCTGAATCAATTAGAGATACTTGATTTGATCAAACTGAGGATTCTGATATGGAGACTAGTTTTTAGTATTCAATGTTGCAGTGTTCTAGTGTTTGATCCTTTGTGCTCTGGTATGACCATATCTTGTGTTGCAGATTTGGGAGAAAGGTTGGGATGTTCGTGTGTATCTTCATTTTATATGGTTCATGATTTGATGCTCCGCAAGTTATCTTCCTTGTCTGAGTTGCTGCTATTAAGTGTTTTTGAGTGTTAGTGTGCTGATCAATGAAGATTTGAATAAGTGGTCTTGGTGCAGCTATTGTAGGTGGTTCTAACATGATTCTTGGTGTTTCCTAATAATGTCCTATTTGTTTTGATGATCCACATTGTTTATTGTGCGATTTCTTGATGATTTTATGGGTATGGTGATATTATTCGTGTTATACGGTATTTTTGGTGGTGTAACATGTTGTAGTCGATCTTGATGAGATTTTTGGTGGTGGTGTGTGTTTAAGGAGTTTATTTAGGTCCATTCTATGTTTTCTATGATACTGTATTGGTCTAGTGGTTGATTTATGTATCATGTGATGTAATTTTGCAATTAGGTATTAAGGGTTTGGCCGACCTTGTAGTCAAGGTTGATGATTTGTATAAATGGGTGTAATATTCATGAAATTTGGGTGGTTGTTATTGAGTCTGCATTATCAAAGAGTGGTGTTTGTAAGATCAAGTGAATTCATCTTTCAGTGTAGTGTGTTGAGCAGAGATTGGTGAAGGGCAGACATATGATATTAACCGAAATTATCATTAAGCATTAGCAGATGCTATTTTTGTACTTCATCTTTTTTCAGATTGTAGTCTGATCATCTTTGTAAGGTAGTGAACCTTCCCTGAGGGTTGTAGCCTTCTAGGTCATTGTAATTTGTGCAGTGAACTCTACGAAGTGTTCCTGAATGCATGTGTATTCCCCATTGTAATATTTACGCATACTACTGCATAGTATCATCTCATTATGGGTAGGTTCCCGCTATGATTTTTCCCTTAAATGGGTTTTCCACGTCAAAAATATTGGTATTATGTGTGTTGTTGTTATTGTTGTTATCTTTGTTTTTGTTGCAATTGATCAGATATGAGATTATGCTTAATTTGTTTAATCTTGTGAAAACTGATTCACCCCCCCCCCCCTTCTCAGTTTTCCTTCTTTGTTGTTGCCAACAAGCATTATCATAGCTAGATCCTCCAAAAGAATCCTAATCGCTTCAAGAGATCTGTGATGGTAACTTATGTGTTCAAGAATGAGAGTCCTAGATTTAATGATAATAATTATACTGTATGGAAGGACTGGATGGAAGTTCACCTTAAGTGTCTTGGAGAAGATTATTAGAAGATTACAAATAATGTCTACAATGTTCCTCTGAATGGATCGGTTATTGCTAATGAAATCAAGAAAGTTGAACATAGCATAAGGGCTAAGGAATGGTTGTTGAGTGTCTTTACTAATTCAGAGATGACAAATGTAATGGGTTTGAAGACTGTACATGAGATATGGAAAAAAACAAGAGGTCTTGTATGAAGGAGATGCACAAGTTAAAGTTGCTAAGTTGAGGAGTTTGAAGGGAAAGTATGACACATTAAAGATGGGATAAGATGAGACATAACTTCCTTTATGGATAAAGTGAATGGGCTTGTTATGAACATCACATGTGGCAATAGAACTCTTATGGAAGATGAGATTGTTGCTAAGGTGTTTAAATCCTTGCCTTCTTATTATAAAGCTAAATTTGTTGCTATTGATGAGATCTAAAGTATGACTACATGACTAGAGATATGTTGGTTGATAAGATAGCTTCTATTGAGTCGAACAAATTTGGAGAGTCACATGGTAAATTTGAGACTGTATTTAAAGAATTTGTATCCGAGAAGAAGCTATATGATCCAGGAGAGAGTTCATCTTGATAGTAGTTGTTCACATCATATGACAGGTGATAAAAGTAAATTTGTGAATATGGAAAGGTATGATGGAGGTATAGTGAGATTTGGAGATGATAAAGCTTGTGTGATTCGTGGTAGAGGTTCTATATCTTTTGATGTTAAGAATAATACTTATGATGTCTTATATGTTAAATGTTTAAATCATAATCTTTTGAGTGTTGGATAGATGGTTGACAAGGGATATGATTTTCAATTCAAGAATGGTAAATGCAAGATTCTAAATGCCTCCAGTATAGAGAGTGCAATAGGGACTAAGACTAAAGGTAATATCTTTCACTTGAAGGTTGGTGAGAAAAGTTGTTTGATTGCTCAGATAGATGAAAGTTGGTTGTGGCATAGCAAGATGTGTCATGTTAATTTTGACTGCATGATAAGGATAAGTTCTACTCAAGCTGTTAGAGATTTGCCTAAGATTGTGAAGCCTTCTAATTCGATATGTAAAGAATGTCAGTTGGGAAAGAAAACAAGAACATCATTAAAGATTAAGTTGTATACATCCAATGGATTGTTAGATCTTGTACATATTGACTCATGTGGTCCTATGAGAGTGATAAGCATGCAAGGTGACAGGCATTTCATATTGTTGATTGATGACTACTCTATAATGATGTGGGTGACTTTTCTAAGGGAGAGATCAGAAACACTAGAGAAATTCAAGATATTCAAATCAAAGGTGGAGACTAAGACTGGATTGAAGTTGAAGTGTCTGAGATCTGACAGAGCAGGAGAATTCACATCCGGTGAGTTTGATACATTCTGTGAGAGGAATGAAATTAGAGGATAGTTATCTGCTCCTAGAAGCCCTCAGTGAAATGGAGTTGTTGAAAGGAAGAACAAAAAAATATTGGATACTGCTAGAATGATGTTGATTGAAGGAAATGGTGTGCAAACCTTTTGGAAGGAAGTTGTTAGCACTGATGTTTACACATTCAATCAGGTACATATAAAAAGTGATTCTGGTAAGACTCCTTATGAGATGTAGCTTGGTCATGTTCCTACAATTAGATACTTTAGAATTTTTGGAAGCAAATGTTATATCAAAAGAGATGAGGATGTAGGAAAGTTTGATGCAAGATGTGATGAAAGAATCTTCTTGGGATATTATACTAAGAGCAAGGCCTACCGATGTTACAATAAGAGGTTGAAGAAGATAGTGGAAAGTGCAAATGTGAAGGCAGATGAATATTTTGGGAAGCAGATCAGAGTATGCAGATATGAGATTGATGATCAGGATATTGTTTCAAAGGCTGCATAGACTAAGATCCCAAAGTAGAATTCTCTGGTGGAGACAGTTAATCCAGATATTGCTACTGTCGATGAATAAGTTCAAGAGCTTGAGAATCAGAATAATCTAAAGACTCTGAGGTATGTGAAATTGAATCATTTTGAGAATCACATTATTGGTAATAAGAACATAGGTGTGATGACTAGAAGAAGACTTATTGCTGAAGAGATATGCCTAATTTTTAAGATGGAGCCAAAAGATGTTGCTGAAGAATGTAATGAGAATTGGATAAAAGATATGGAGGAAGAGTTGAATCAAATTAAGAAGAATAACACTTGGGAGCTTGTTCTGAGACCTAAAGACAAGAATGTGATTGGTACTAAATGGGTGTTCTAGATTAAATTGAATGAAGCCAATGAAGTTGTGAGAAACAAAGCAAGATTCATATGTAAAGGAAGCTCTCATATGGAGGGAATTTATTATGAGGAAACGTTTTCTCTTGTAGCTAGAATTGAAGTTGTTATATTGTTATTTGCATATGATACTTACAAGAATTTCAAGGTTTATTAGATGGATGTCAAGTCAACCTTTTTGAATGGTGATCTTGAGGAGGAAGTCTACATTGAGAAACCAGAAGGGTTTTCATTATCAAGTGAAAGAGACATGGTATGTAGATTGAGTAAATCACTTTATGGACCGAAGCAAGCCCCTAGAGCCTGGTATGCAAGATTAGATAAGTACTTTATGAAGTTGGGATTTTGTAAAGGTACTACTGATAGTAACTTATACTATAAATTTGAAAATGATAACATTTTGATTATTGAAGTGTTTGTGGATGACATCATTTTTGGAGAAGATGATGATCTGAGTATGAAATTTGTTGATGATATGTAAAAGGAATTTTAGATGTATATGATAGGGGAGATGAAATTCTTCTTAGGATTGTAGATTGCTCGGACTAATAAAGGTTTTTTTATTTCTCAATCTAAGTATGTGAAGGAAATGTTGAAGAAATTTGGGTTAGCTGATTCTAAACCTGTTGGAACTCCTATGGTGACTAGATGCAAGTTGTCTAAGCAAGATGAATCTCATAAAGATAATCAGAACTTGTACATATCTATGGTTGGTGGACTGGTGCACATGACTTAGACCAAACTGGATATCATGCATGTTGTATATCTTTCTGCTGGATTTCAAGTTGATCCTAAAGAGACTCGTGTTATTGCTATGAAGAGGATTTTTCAGATATTTGAAGGGAACTATTGATTATGGGTTGTGGTATCCAAAGAATGATGATTTCATGCTATGTGCCTATACTGATGTTGATTGGGCAAGAGATGTAGATGACCGGAAGAGCACTAGTGGTGGAGCTTTCTTTTAGGGAAAGAAGCTAGTTTCATGGGAAAGTAAGAAACAAGATGCTATATCTCTATCTACTATTGAAGTTGAATACATTGCTACTACTAGCAACTGTACTCGGGTAGTTTGGATGAAGCAGATGTTAAAAGATATTAGAGTTGTGTATGATGAGCATATTGTTATTTACTATGACAATTCAAGTGCTATTAATATTTCCAAGAATCTGATACTGCACTCTGAAACAAAGCATATATCAATTAAGTATCATTTCTTGAGGGATAAAGTTAGTGATGAGGAAGTAAAACTAGAGTATGTATCTACGAAGGATTAGATTGCAGATATTTTCACTAAGCCTTTGCTTGCAAATACATTTGTGTATTTGAGAGACAAGTTGAGGGTCTTTGCCCCTCCTGATGAGAACTAGGTGCATTGAGATGCATCAATCCGATGGACTTCACAATCTTATCTCTTAATCCAAGTTGATGATTTGATGTTGCCACTCAGCTAGGGTATTCAATGTGTTATTCAGAGTTTTGAGTTTATCCTAAGGGGGAGAGATTTCCCTTCTTAGTGGGAAAGAGTCTTGATCAGTTTATATCTTTGGTATTGTTGTCAAAGGGGGAGAGAAGCATGTGAAAAATGCCTTATCTTTGGAGCTTTGTCTACATGATCTTAGGGGGAGTTTGTTGGAATTTGTTGGTGTTGATTTATTCCTTTGCATTGATTATTTTTTACATTCATATTTTGCCATGAATTCCAAAGGGGGAGATTTTTGGATGTTGATGCTTCTAGGGTATGTTGTTGTCATTGATGTCAATATATTCCTGTGTTTTGGTGTTGTAGAGAAATGTTTTGGTAATCCGATGGTTGCAGTGAGTTGATTTGGTTGGTTTATTTGTTTGGGATGTTGAATTAAATAGAGATACTTGATTTGATCGAGTTGAGGATTCTAATATGGAGACTATTTTTTAGTATTCAGTGTTGCAGTGTTCTGGTGTTTGATTCGTTGTGCTCCAATATAATCATATCTTGTGTTGAGGATTTGGGAGAATGTTTTGGATGTTCGTGTGTATCTTCATTTCATATGGTTTGTGATTTGATGCTCTGCAAGCTATCTTTCTTGTCTGAGTTGCTATTGTTAAGTGTTTTTTAGTGTTAGTGTGTTGATCGATGAAGATTTGAATAAGTGGTGTTGGTGCAGATATTACGGATTCTTCTAATGTGCTTGTTGGTCTTTCCTAATAATGTCATATTTGTTCTGAAGGTCTGCATTGATTGTTGTGTGAGTTCTTGATACTTTTATGGGTCTAATGATATTCTTCGTGTTACGTGGTATTTTTGGTAGTGCAACATGTTGTGGTTGATCTTGGTGATATTTTCGATGGTGGTGCGTGTTTGAGGAGTTGATTTAGGTCCATGTTATGTTGTCTATGAAATTATATTGGTCCGGTGGTTGATTTATGTATCGTGTGATGTAATTTTGTAATTAGGTGTTAAGGGCTTGGTCGACCTTGTAGTCAAGGTTGATGATTTGTTTAAATGGGTGTAATATTCATGTAATGCGGTTGTTGTTGAGTCTACATTATCAAAGAGTGGTGTAAGTGTGATCAAGTAAATTCATATTTTGGTGTGGTGTATTGAGTAGAGATTGGTGAAGGGTGGACATATGAGCTTAACCGGAACTGTCATCAAGCATTAACATATGCTATTTTTACAATTCATCTTTTTCGGATTGTAGTCTGATCATCTTTGTAAGGTAGTGAACCTTCACTAAGGGTTGTAACCTTTAGGGTCATTGTAATTTGAGAAGTGATCTCTAGGAAGTGTTCCTGAATGCATGTGCATTCCCCATTGTAATATTTACACATGCTCCTACAGAGTATCATCTTATTGTGGGTAGGATCCCACCTTGGTTTTTTCCTTAACCAAGTTTTCAGCGTCAAAAATATTGGTGTTGTGTGTGTTGTTGTCTTTCTTTTTTCTACAATGTATCAAATATGAGATTGTGCTTAATTTGTTTAATTTGGTGAAAACAGATTCAACCCCCCCCCCCCCCCCTCCCCCCCTCTTAGTTTTCCTTCCTTGTTGTTGCCAACATGTAAAAGTGATGAATTCATTGTCATTGTTATTCTCATTCTCTAGTGGATTACTGTGATTCTCAAAATTTTGTGGGTTGTAAAATTCATCTCCTTCAAACTCATAGGTACTCATGTTGAGAGATCTCAAAGCTTCCTTGGATTATTTTCTAGACCTTTGTGAATGGGTTTCAACCATGAACTAAACCTTGGATAAAATCAAGGATGGAAGAAACTGTAAAGACTATGGAAGACCAAAAGAAACTTGAATGGAAAAAGAATCTAGGGTTTTCTTGCAATGTCCAAAAGTGTAAGTCCAAGATATATGTGATCTAAAGCAAGGTGTGGCTTCCAAAGAGACGATATATCTCTTGATGAGGTAAGTTGACCTTAACTAAAGATAGTCAAACATTACCCAAGATGATAGATCTGATACAAGAACCACCTAGTGATATGATGTAGTATGTTTTTCAAAATAGGATGAGGACCACTAAACAACCTTCTGACTCTATTTAGAAAAGTGTATATGAAAGGCTTGGAAATGATGACTAAAACTAATGGAAAATATGTGACAAAATCGTGATAAAGATTGGTTGACTAAAAATGAAGCCCTAGGGGAAGTTGCCTTAGAATCTCTTTGATCTCAAAACACAAACACATTGTGAGTTCACAAACACAAAAACAACCACTTATATGTGGTTTCCAGATCCACAAACATTTTTTTCCACAATTGATAATGCAAATCCAATTTCTAATACGAAAACGCGATTCTTCTCTAGACAAACACGATTTACAAACATAGAAGTAGTTTGATCCAACACAAACATGATTTCCTTTGTTTGACATTTTTTTCTCAATCTAGTATGCAAATACATGATATTGTCTTGCGCAAACACAATTTTAAGCGTCAAATACGTTCTAGGAGAAAACACAAACACATCCAAAAAGATCAAATATGCACCAATATCAAACACAGACGCATTTCTGGTAAATTTGCAAATTTTGTCCAATTTTTTTAAAATTCTTGAGAGTGACTAGATCTTGAAGTTAAATTTCTTGTGGCAAGAAAACACAACAAACAATGAAGACACAATTTCTGAAGATGTTTTATCAAATTTTGAGCATAATGTGTATATCTAATAGGCCAAAGCAACCCAATTTCAATTGGTCTAGCACAATCGAAGACACATCAAACACTTTTTTAGCCTAAGGTCAATGTTCTCATGGTGATAACTTCAACCCACAACCTGGAATCTCCATCAACTCAAGTGTAGGGACACCTTGATGGGTGTATTCATTATTTTGTCTTTTTTTCATGAGCGGACAGCTAGGGGCCTCCAGGACGGGAAGGATGACCCTATCACCCTCTCCCCAAAAAGCTACAAGTAGCTTACGCTAAGATGGGGATTTCTATCTCATCTAATGGGAGCCTTATGGTGAGTATCTTGGGAGAGAAACTAGTTATCCCCTTACACTGAAATTAGTGCAATATTCAGACAAAAAAGGTTGGACCACTACTCTAAAGGTGTCTAAACCCGTAAGTACTCCTATGGTTGCAAGTGAGAAATTGACAAGGAAAGATTTTTATGCACCGGTAAATCCTACAAGATACAAATCTATGATTGGAGGTCTGCTATATTTGACTCAGACTAGGCCTGACATAATGAATGTTGTTTGTATTGCATCTAGATTTCAGAGTGATCCTAGAGAAAATCATGAGAGTGCGGTGAAAAGAATTTTTAGATACTTGCAAGGTACATATGAATATGGTCTGTGGTACCCTAAGGATGATGACTTTACTTTATGTGCATATACAAATGCAGATTGGGCTAGAGATGTTGATGACCGGAAAAGTACTTCTGGTGGAGCTTTCTTTCTTGGAAAGAAGTTGATTTCATGGATCAACAAGAAACAATCATGTACTTCTTTATCTATTGTTGAATTTGAGTATGTTGTTGTTGCTACTAATTGTACACAAGTTCTATGGATGAAGAAAATGTTGAAGGATATCAAAGTGCAATGCACTAGACTGGTAGTTATTCACTGTGATAACTCTATTGCTATTGACATATCAAAGAATCTGGTATTTCACTCTAAGACAAAGCACATATCTATAACTTTTTGAAGGAGAAGGTGGAAGAGAATGAAGTTAGAGTGGTTTATCTGAACACTAAAGAGTAGATTGCAAATATTTTCACTAAACCTTTGCCTAAAGAATCATTTGAGTACCTGAGAGACAGCTTAGGGGTTTATGCCCCTCCGACAGAGAAATGATTGATGTTATTTGGCATCAATCCGGTATGTATTATCAGAGATATCATTCATTCTGGAATTGTTGTGGGGATGATATTGCTCAGGGGGAGTAGTTAGCTTTTTGATTGAGTGGGTTTTGTTTTTGCTTTGATATTTTTGTCAGATTTTTGGCATTGATGTCAAAGGGGGAGAGATATTGATGTGAAAAACTTAAGGAGTTGTATACATTAGGGGGAGAAATATATGTGTAATACAGATATATCATTCACAGGGGGAGTTTGGTCTTTGTTTCAAAACTTCATTGCTATATCTTTGAATGGAAGATTGTTGGTTGTCTTCCACTGGGGGAGACTTGGTTGGCATTTCTTTGGTACTTGGATTTTTTCACATCTAGTGTTGCCATCAATGTCAAAGGGGGAGATTGTTGGCCATTTGGAGGAGTTGATTATGTGTTTCATTGATGTCAACACTAGTTGTTTTAGATACTTTACCGACACCATTCTGGTCCCAGTAGGTTGTGTGGTTTTTGGTTGGATTGGATCTGGCATTATTCGATATGCTTTGGTATGTTTGGGTTATGGAATTGACTTATTCATGTTCATGTTCAGTCAGTTGGTTTTGTTTTGGTGATTAGATGCTATGATGTTTTCTTGGAAGCTTGGTTTGTGGTTCCGGCGAGGGTTTCACCAACAAATCTTTGATGATGATCTTTGATGATATGCATAAATAGAGTTGTTGCAGCTTCTGGTGGAGATTTAGGATGTTGATGGTGATCATGTTCGAGACTTGGTGGATTGAGATCATTTCTTTAACGTGTGGACCAAAATTGGGTCTTGGTGTCTCTAGGTTATGGACGGACTTAATGTAACGTGTGGATTGGACCTCTCAATGTGTTGTTGGGATGTCTTATGGGTTGGATATTATTTGTTTGTTCTTTGGCCAACATCTTTTTTAATTATGTAATTGGTTTATTGTCTAGTGGCCGACCTTATTGTTTATGGTCAAGGGTTTATATATATATGATGTAAGATCTCATTATAGATCATCATGGAATGGAATATGGATATGTAAGGAGCGAATAATGTAATAATCATTCAGGTAGAGGATTTGGTCGATCATTGGTGATCGAGTTGGGTTTATGTAAGAGGATTTAGTCCTCCGGTATTGAGCCTAACCAAAAATGTACTCAAGCATAGGAGATGTTATCTTTGCAGTTCATTCATTCTTCTAGAATGTAGTATGGATTTCTATGTAGTCAATGAGACTCCTTTTGTGATGAGCAGTGTGCTCTAGGTTGTTGTCCTTCCTACAAGTGCAGGCCCCTTAATTGTAATTCACATACTTACTGCAGAAGTATTATCTGACTATGGGTAGGCTTCCCACCGTGGTTTTTCCCTTTACTGGGTTTTCCCCGTACAAATCTTGGTGTCATGTGGTTGGTATTTATTCTCTTATTGTTGTTTATGCTTAAATTATTTATCTTCTATTTTGGTATTTGGTTTATGCATTCCGGTATTGATCTTTTGGGTTCTGGTATTAAAGTTTAAATTTCTTAAGGTTCAGGTAATCTGGTGACAAATGATTCACCCCCCCCCCTCTTAGCTGTCTTCTAGTTATTTTAACCGTCTAACATCTAGTGGCTATACATGCAATGTTTTGATCAAATTAATGAGGCCTCCCAACCCTTGCTAGTTTTATGCACCACTATGGGTACTTGAGGAGACAGGCGTCAATATAACACATCGACACTAGGTGATAAGAGACTTTCGTCTAAAACCATATTCTTTTATATAGCGGACCAAAAAAAAATACTGCTTGGATCGTTCTCTCTCATAAGACAGGAGGTAGGCCCTCTAAAAGACAATAACAATTTCTCTTACACCCAAGGTGGAAGGTGAGGGAAGAGGATACTTTTGTTATTACCTTTAGGGTTCTAATCTAAACACAAAGCATGCCAAAAGAATAAGAGACTTCAAGAAAAGTTAATTAACCTCCAAAAAATAAAGAAAAAGAGCAATGAAAATGTGTGAGCCTAATTAAACTAGGAATTGCAAATATGAAGATACAAACTAAAATTACTCCTGCAAGAAAACAATTAGTAGTTTTGAATAATCACCCCCACCTGCAAGCACACTTGTTAGGTTAATTTTGGAATATCCAAATCAAAATGTGAAAAGGGGCCTTTGACATTACATTTTTAATAGTTGCACCACTTTGTTAGTCCAAGTAGGGGGTTAGGGAAACAAATCTGAAAAAAATGAAAACCCTAAATGAAAAAGATAAAGAACTGAAAATGTAAAATTTTGAACCACAAACACAGCTATAGTTGACCTAGACATGGCAATAACTGACCCAGATGTGGCCATACTTGTAACCTGCACAAAAATCAACACAAAACACAAACATGATAAAATAAAACCTAGACATGATAATAATAAACCCAGAATGTCATTAGATTCACAACATAAATGTGACAAAAAGATACGCAAACGCAAAAACACACAAACACAATAATATGATTAACAGACGCAGAAATAAGAGATGTGAACGCTATTTCTAATAAAACATGCAAATTGACAATTGGACAAAAACACAAACACAACAAAATGATTTGTAGACACGCTTTCGCCTGTAATCGTTGCTAATCCGACTTGCAACTTGACAAAAAGACTAAAAATGCAAAGATGATGTTAAAAACAAGGGACAAGTGTCCTATTGGGCTTGCCAAAATGTATAAGGTGAAATTTGGAAGATTAAAACTATTGCAAAACTATAAAAGATCCAACCACATAAAACCCTAGTTCTACAATCAAGAATCCACCATGCACTGATGAAGAACCTAAAACATGCAAATCACAAAAAAATAGAAAGATTATACCATTCACATGCTTGGTAGGTTTGATCTCCATTGTTTCCTATCTCCATTGATCTTATTTGACGTATTTTCTCTCATATTTTGTATTGTGCACAAGAACTCAACAATGAAGGGATTATGGTTGTGAAACCGCTTGATCACGAGAAGGCTAGATAGACAATTTAGCTAGCCGGGTGATTAGGGTTATGAAATGATGAAAGAATCCCCTTATATAGAGAACACCTCAGAAAATTGAGGGATAAGACTAAAAGGTGAAAAGATAAATGGTCGGCTAAGATTAAAGTGTAGGTAGAGAAAATAATAAAATATGAAGGGGGTAGTTAGGATAAAATCAAGAGATAAATGACAAGTGTCATAGAGAAAATAGCTAATGAATTAATTTAATTATAAAAATATATTTAATTTAGGGATAAGATAATTTAAATAAATAAAAATATTTATTTAAACAAGGAATGGCTAGAAAAGGATAAGTGAATTAATTAAATAAATAAATAACTATTTAATTAATAGAAGGCTTAGGATAAAATATTTATTTAATTCTAGTCTAGGACAATTTAGGTGCCTAGAGTAACATCAATTAGGCAAGGAGATATACTTGATAGATAGAAGAAGTTACACAACCATAAATTCTCCTTGAAAGTATGCCATGTAAAAAACACATAAATTAATAAAATATTTTAATCTAAATCAAATATTTCTGTTCTACATAAATCGTCAACTCCAATTATTTTTTGTACATGCACAAAATATGTAAACCCTAATTTAGAGTCTCATCCCTCAAACCATATAACATCCAAATTAGACCTACATGTGCAAAAAGATAGGATCATACACATAAAGATACAATCACCCTAGTTGAACTAAATTGCAAACATGATTTCATCTCAAACATATTCAAAATCTAGAAACCAATTTATGTGTAAAATTTCCATAATATTTCACCATCATATTTAAACTTGAACATGACTATTATAACTTATTAAATAATTGAATACCACAAAATCAATAAATTAATCTCCATTCAATCCTCATATTATTTTTTAATCTCAATTATTAAATTCATTTAAAATCTAATTATATTTAGTTACTATATAATTCATTTAGGTATGTACACGGTCTACTTTCTTGCCCTACAAATATATAAACATCATTAAATGAAATTTGTCAGCACACAATCCCATCTAATTTTGTGTCTAGAAGAATCTAGATAGTCTTTTGTTACTTTTTATAATCTTTAGATTTAAAAATATATATAATGCATAGACTGGACCACGATATAACATTATGGATAATGGCCAGCATTGTCCCTCTGTAGATAGCACACAATTTTTATGAAGCTTACAATATATCTTTGAAGTCAAGAATAGACAATTTGTGAAATGCTTACAAAAATATATTTAAAGTCAAGAATAGACAACATTTAAAATGATATTTTAAACATATGGATAAAAATAAGAATATTTTTTTTTATTTTTTTGATAAAAATAAAAACATTCTTAAGACCAATGCATGTCTCAAAAGTAACCTTAACCAACTACTCAAATGTCTTTTTTATCTACCATTCAGAAATGAATCTTCCATTTTTTAAAATTTGTCTAGTAATGAAGAACACATCTCAAACACTCGCCTTCCAACAACAATTCAAATGCTTTGTTGATTTCTGAAAAAGGGAGCTCATGAGTAATATACTCCTCCACTTTCAACTCCTACAAATAAAAATAAATACATGAAATAAATTTAGAAAATCTTATGCATATCTTAATTCTCTATCATTCTGATGATAAATCACAGAATGTGATTTGAAACGTCAATATTGAAGATAAAAACCAGCAGAAAGACTGGAATAATTTATACCTTACGCATAAACATGTCCACAATTCCGGGCAATTGTGTTTTGGCCTTGATCCCTCCAAAGATGGAGGCCACTAAAGTTCTCCCTGAAAATAATTCCAAGGGATGGAGGCATATCTTGCGGGGACTAGCGTCCAGACCCAATAACACCGTTTTCCCCAGTGGCTGTTATGCAATCTCAGAATATGAGTGTCAATATCAGAAAGTGATGGGACCTTCAATTGGACAAACATTATTCATACAAGTTTTCTGCAGATTCGAGATTAAAAAATAGTACCTCATTAGTAGACAAAAAGGCCTGGTATAATACGTTGGTATTTCCAATGCATTCGAAGCTGTAATCCACGCCTCCATTTGTCATCTCTGCTATAACCTGTCATGCCATCACCGCTCATGTATGTTTCATATCTTCAGAAAACAACATGCAGATTTAGGGGAAAGATCTAGTAACCGTCCATCTTAATTGCATTTTAAGTTTTTAAATGGTATATTATATTTTGATAAGTATTTTTGGGTTTTTAGATAGGAGAATGGATCAGTTATAATTAGTGATTCAATGGGATGTCAATTCAAAAAGATCACTTTTGTTTGCATAATGAATCCCACAACATTTATTGGTAACTACTCAGAAGTCAAAATAATAGCTATAAGCACTTACAGAACATACAAAGACAACAACAAAAAAAAACCATCAAAAGCATATGTACTATTTAGGAACTTAGGATGTGCGAAGTTAGATAGGTATAGCAAGTACTAGTACCCTTTCCCTATCTGATTTAAGAGCTTAAAGCTATTGTTTTAGCTATTGGATGGTTGAACGGGAGAAGTTTCATTATGTTAGGTGTGTTGCTATTAGATCCTTTTCTCTATGTATTAGATTGTGTGAATATGTTTTTTCATCGACATTTCAGATTACACTTCATAATACACATTCTATGATCCAACTTTTAATCCAAAATCCTTCAAACAAAAATTATGTACAATAATAATTTCATAGATTTAATAATTGAACTGTAATAATTTCATGGATTTAATAATGTGTTGAGCTTACTTCTTGAATGGGCTTCTCATGGTCTTTTGGATTGATGCAGTCGGTTACCCCCAAGACTTTGGCTGGGAACAATCAAAAGGTCAAACATACTGTTAAATATTACTCTGCAAGGTCTGTAAGGCTTGATAGTATTGACTTTTGGGATCCATCCAACAGCCATTATTATCAATGGAATGTGAAAATCTGATGTATAAAATTATCTACATAAAGTCCAACTGTTACCTTTGGCGAACTTATTTGGGTTGGTATCTATTCCTATTGTCTTTGAGGCTCCTCTTAGACTTGCGGCTTCTGCAACCTGCAAAAAAATTTATTTTAATGCCATATACCTAATAGAATTAGGTCAGCTATACCCTCTACAGTTAAAAGAGAGAAAACATGATAGGAATATTGGAAATTCAAGGAGATGAACAGCATATATGATAAAAAAAAGGAAAAAAAGATATGGATTGTTTAAAAGTTGAATCTATGAACTTTTGGGTTGTTTTACAATTAAATTATCTAAATTTTTTTAGTGATCGATTTTTCAGGTATAATTTATTTTTTAATATTTCTTTTAATCACATTTCATTCAAGGAATTTTAGTTTGACTTAATTTTGTTGATCTGGATTTTGATACCATGTTTAATTTTTCATGGACTCTGCCCTACTAGCAGTTAACCTAAGACCTCCCATTTATTATAGGTGCTCTGCAATTGAACTACTGACCATCTTGATGATCGATCCATCTTTGATTTGGGTGTAACTCATTTTCGAAAAAAAGAACATATTATTTGGAAACAAGAATGCATACCGCAAGGCCAACAGTACCCAGGCCAAAAACAGCCACTGTTGATCCAACTTCTATGTCTGTTAAATTCATCACAGCTCCAAACCCTGCAAATCCGAGTTGAAAGTTAGTAATAGTGAAAAGAAAAGCCATATAATGTTGTCAAATGCTCAGCATAATGGATAGTTGAGTATATACCAGTGGCTACCCCGCAGCCAAGCAAGCAGGCTTTGTCTAAAGGAGCTTTAGGATTAATTTTGACAACACAAGCATAGTCCACGACTGTATACTCGCTGAATGTAGATGTGGCCATGAAATGGTACACCGGCTTCCCCCGCAAAGAAAACCTGCTCTTCTCATCACTTCTCATGACTGTTCTCATGATATCAATTTTGAACTTGTCACACTGATTGGTTTTCTTAGATTTACAACACCCACAATCTCTACACTCTCCTTGGTATGTTGGAATCACGTGATCTCCAGGCACAAGATCTGTTATGCCTTCACCCACGCTCTCTATTATACTGTTTGCACAAATCAAAACTATCAAAGCTCGGTACAGATGAAAACTTTTGTAAACTAAGAAATGGGATGAAAATTTACCCAGCACCCTCATGGCCAAATATGCGAGGAAACGTGCTTTCTTCCTGCAAAAATTGAGTAATTCGGAAACATTGATGAATTGAGTAATTCGGAAACATGGATGTAAAGTATAATTTGAAAGAATATAGTGTGATCTAAAATATTGATGCAAGTACAATGTGATCCTTAATAGTACAATTGAAAATTTTTGAAGTGTGGTCGGAAACACTGATGCAAAGTAAATCTCACACAATTGAAAAGATTATATAACGTAATCAGTTGATGCAAAACAAATCTTACACAATTGAATTCAAAAATGACATGGTAAAAATTAAATTACCCCTCCCATCCAGAATGTAATATCCGTGTGGCAGAGCGAGGTGTGGGTGATTTTAATGCGGACTTCCATTGATTTTGGAGGATCCACCTGAACATCTTCTATTACCAGAGGTTGCTTAACCCCCCATGCTACTGCAGCTGAACAAGACAGAAAAAGAACAGTAAAAGAACTAATTTGTCAGAAAACTAATGGGGACCGAATTGGAGCCATGAAATTTGACTAAAAATACAGATTTCAGAATGAAAATGGCATGGAAAATATCTTACCTTTGCAAGTGATGACTTTACCAGCAGTTTCTGCAAGAAACAGAGGGACTTTGCCATTTGTACTCTGAAAACTCTTAGTGAAAGAGTCAATTTCTATTCCATTCTGTATCTCCATTGTTCAAACAACAGAGCAGAAATCTAAGGATAGAAAACACTGTCAAAAATAATTCTCGAACTCAGATTTGTAGTTCTCTTTTAATTGCTCAAACTCAAAATCCTTCACCAAAATTGAAAGCCCTTGGCAACATATTTATGGGTTGTATGTTAAGAGTCTTTCATTGACAAAGTCCATGCACGTGAAAGACTACAACCTGTTAGTCATGGTAAAACAAAAACTGGAAGATAGAAGTAGGGTTTTCCTTCATGATGACTGTCATCATTCATGGAACGCCCATAATGATTAAACACTCATTTTGTTTCCACAAAGACCTTGAACGGCACCGTTCACCATTGTGGGGCTCCTTAAGAGTAGGGTCCGGCATAGATGATGGAGGGAGATGCCATGTTGCACTCAGGTAACTGCCCTAAAATTATCAGTACTTAGCATGCACTTCCGACTGTTGACTGTATATAGACTGTTCACATGTTGCACTCAGGTAACTGCCCTAAAATTATTAGTACTTAGCATGCACTTCTGACTGTTGACTGTATATGTTGATAGGATTTTTTCATTGTAGACTGATCGTTTCACAATTTAAGACAAACCTGTCTGACTGTATTTATCAGAAACAAAACTGATTTTATTCAACAATACTATATACATGTTAGGTGGAAACGTTTGTCTTACACCATCCATCCCAAAGCACTCACCTAATTTTCTCACTTTGAAAAATAATTTTAATATCTATGTTAAGTATAAAGCATGATCTTAGAGAAAATTGAATGCCAAAAATAATAATGAGTCTTAAACTTTACGTCAAACTCAAGTTTAAGTTATTTCTTTTTAAGGTCATAATAATAAGTTTAATAATAACTAATATTATCATGTTTTGGAGGTTTAGAGGGCACTCTGTAACTAGGGCACAAGTTTCGAAGGTGCTGTTGGTTGCAGGCCATCACCACATGCAAGGGCTCTCTGGCTTCACTGGGCAGCCCTCGAACATTTACTGCGCGCGTACTACCTTTAATGGAGGCCAATAAAGATACCCAAAGCAAAGATAAACCGGTCATTCCTTCCTCCAAGAATGATCGCGCGAGATGGAAAACCTTCAGCCAGGCGGTGGAGGGCAAGCGGTTTCTATTCCCTGAAGATGCAAAGTTTGAGACTGCGCAGCAGCATGAAGATGAAGCCCATCTCGCAAGAAAACAAGGTGATGTCTCCCCCTCCAAGTGCATCATCATTAAACCTAATGGTTCAATGCTTTCTGCCATTTCTTCTGATATTTCGAGGCTTAGGGATTCGGCTATTTTTTTTTGCCGCCTTTGATGTAAATAATGTACCATCTCGTCAACACATGAACAAATGGCTACAAGATCTGTGGGTCAATAAACTAGGGTTTCATTTTTCATTTTGTAGAATGATTCAAAAGGGTCTGTTTTTAATTTTTTTTGATAATAAAAAAAGTCAAAGCAAGATTGTAAACAAACAGTTCTGGTCGGTGGGGAACTCGTCTTTTAGGGTTGTACGTTGGGACCTTGAGGCTTGTAATGATGAAATTCTCGCCATGTCTTGTCCAAAATGGATAACCATTAAAAATATCCCCCCATTCCTCTGGTCTTGTATAGATAGAATTGCAAAACCCTTGGGAAAAATTGTAAAAATTGACTCCTCCCCCTAGCTTCTCCCTCATCTTAACGCTAGGTTACTCATAGCCCTCAAACCGGGTATTGTTTACCCCGTCGAAATTGCTATATGTCTGGACAATAAAATCTTCTGTTGTCCAATTGAGTACATGGGTGGCATAGATGCGTGTCATTACTATAAGGTAAGTGGCCATTTTAGAAGCAAATGCCCTTTATTGAATAAAAAAACCAACAGGTTCAAGACCCATCCTTTTGGTCCTCCCCCCTCCGAGCCTCGAACTATCCCCTCTGAACCTCCTCCGTCTGTCCCTTCTCATGATCCTTCCTCCGCCACCCCCCCCCCCCCCCCCAGTCTGTTTTTTTTCCCCCGCCGTCGCTTACCCCTCAACCACCCAACTCCCCCCCCATCCGGCTCGGCCCCCTCGATGGCTATCTCCATCTTGAACTACAACAATGCTATTAAGGAAGCCCTCTTAGCCACCCATCCTCCACCATTTAACCCCTCTGAATTTGTTGGTATCCCTGAACTTCTCTCGAGCTCGAGATCCCAAAACGCACAACAGTTGGTGATGGAAAAATTGAGAAGAGCAGCAGAAGCTAGGAAAGTTCTTGAGCAAGACCTTCTTAAGCAGAAATTGGAAATAGAAGCCTGTTAGGATTCCCACAGATACTGAGAGGGGGGGGTGAATTAGTATCTAACCGGTTATAAGATTTTCTTAACTTAAAACATGTAAAGCATATCAATACTGTATACCGGTAAACAAGAAATAATGCAATAAACAGAGATAACAACAACCACATGAAAAACACATCATAACACAGTAGTTTAACGATGAAACCCGGTGTGTGAAAAACCTCGGTGGAATTTGTGACCCATAATATTCACTTACTGGCCAATAAGAGAATATTACTGCTACAAGAGGGGCCTGCACATGCAAGAAGGCCAAGTGCCTAGAGCTCATTGCTCAATTACAAAATGGGAAGTCTCATTGACTTACAAAATGGATTATATAAATCCAATGCCTTGTATTGCTTCAAAATAGCATCTACTATGCCAGATCCAGTACCGGTTTATAGCTCTGCTTCATACATAAACCCTTAACCTATAATTCGCATAATAGGTCTGCCTTATTCGCCTATCTTCTACCTTACAAATGTTCTATAATGATCTCTTATATATATGAGTCATTTTACAACTTGCCAAGTCGGCTTACAATGATTTTACAATAATTAACAAAATATATTACAAACAAAATTCATGTCGGCTTATGTGCCGGTATGCTTCCTTTCACTGCCGGTGGTCTTTGTGCCGGTGTAGAGTCTGTCTTTGCTGATGCCGGTAAATTGTCTTACCGGTGTCATAGGATTGTAAGGTTGCCATCAATGACAAAACCTTCAATCACCTACAATGTCTCATTGGAGTGTGCATTTGCCAACAATCTCCCCCTTTGGCATTGATGGCAACACTCATGAGAAAAATCCAAAAATTGTTATCCAAAAAAAATCTGCCAGAATTACCAAAATTGTGTACCAAAAGAATGTGTGCTCCATGTTGGTGTAAATAATTATTCATCTTGGATATTATTACACTTTACTTAAGTTTACTTAGGAAATGCATTTCATAGTAGTTTGGGTATGAGACACTTGAGTGTTTGTGCCACATTGGGATAGTGTGTGTAGGAGAATTTCCACCTTTTATGGTGTTGATCTTGTTGTTACACTCCACATTCAGTGGGTGATCCACCTCATGTGGACTATTATATTATTTCTCCTACCTACCCACACCTATTTCCTACCTACCCTTGTTTCTTATTGAGCCACATGTCATGTTTGTGTGCTCACATATTCATATAGCCTTGCCTATATAAGCAAGCTCATATTCATCATATGTAACGAATGTTTAATGATCCAGTTGATCATATTTTTCATCTTGATAGAATACGGTTTATTTCTATCATCTATTTTGTTCTCTCTTATTTGTGCTTTCCATTGCCTCTTGATCTTGGAAAAATCTCACATGGTATCAAAGCCATTAGAGTGTCATTGGTTTGCTAATTAAGAGAAATTTGATGTTATTTGGGGTTTGTATTTTGGATCTTTCTATTGCAAGTTTTTATTGAAGCTTGATGGGTCAAATCTGAGGTCATCATTGGATTGAGAAGGTCCAAGAAAGTCATTTTTTCCTTTTGTTTCATCCAAATCGGACTTCGGAGGCCAAATCTAGAGACATTTGAAGTTTGACGCTGTGGCAGAAATTTTCCAGAAATTATAATTTTGCAGGCATTTTTTCAAATAGCGATATCTCACTCATTCAGACTCATTTTTTGGAGCAATTTTTTTTGTTTTGGGGTAGAATTTCGTGATCTATACAATGGTGTAGGAGTTTTCTATTTCTCGGATATAGGTTTTTTGGAAATCATGAAATCCTGATTTTTACAACTTTGGAGGCTTCGTTTGGGCTCATATGGACTCCTTTTTAGGTGCCGTTTTTTTTTAAAATGCATATTTTTTCATCTACTTTCATAATCTGTCATTTGTTTGCAGTAATTTTAAGTAGAAATTGTACTTTCAATATTTGACCATTTTTGGCATATTTGGTACTTGCATTTTGTTTGGATCTCAGTTTAGATCACTAGCAGTATTTGTTGAAGTCTCTTAGATCTCATTTTGAGAAGTTGTAAAACAAAATCAGAAGTCCACCTTGCCATTGTTTGCAAGTGGCCTATTGTACACACACTACATATAAAGTGCCAAAATCATCATTTTTGGGGTACTTTGATTGAGTGAATTTGGGGGGGTGTCTCTTATGCTTTTGTGCTCTTGTGTTCCTTCCTTTTTGCTGCTATGGGTTCTTCTAAGTCTCCTCTCTTAACTCCTCATAATTTTGCTACTTGGAAAATTGATGCATGGAGTAAACTTATGGAAAAAGGACTAACTCATTACATTGATGAAACTATTGTCGCTCCCGCTGATCCTAAGGTTGATCCAGTTGGTCACTTGGATTGGCTCACTAAAAATATCATGGCAATTGGTACCTTAAGAAAGTATGTATCAAAGGATCTTATTTTTCATATTGAGAAGTGTACTCTAATCAAGGATGCTTGGAAAAAGTTTCAAGACTTGTATGGTCAAGTTGATGAGATTAGGGGATATCAAATTGATAGTGATCTCACCATGTTAGATCCCAAGAACTTTGATACTATACAGGATTATGTCACCAAGGCAAATGAGTTGAGGGCACAACTCAAAGATTGTGGCATTGATAAGAAGGATACTCAATTGATCTTCAACTTTATGGGCAAGCTTCCACAAGAATATGCAACATTTGTTTCTAGTTTCCAAACCCATAGGATGACAATGGGTTCAAGCTACACAAAGCCTACATTTGATGCTTTCAATGAAATGTTGATGATGGAACAAACTAAGTTGATAAGCATGGGCATTCTTAAGGCTTCTAAGTCTCAAGCATTAGTGGCAAATCAAGGGAACAAAGGAAATCAAGGAAAGGACAACTCAAACAAGAAGAAATGGCAATCAAAACCTAAGGACAAAGCATCATCCTCTCCACAACAAGGAGATACATCCTCTTCCAAGAGGGATAATTCACCAAAGAGGGAGAAACCTACTTGTGCCTATTGTAAAAAGTTTGGTCATGAGGAGCATCATTGCCATTTTAAAAAGATTGATGAGCTCACACATATCATCAAAAAGAATAACATTGATTTGCCTAATGTCTACAAGAAGGATGATTCATCAACTTCCACTTCCTCACATTCAAAAGGAAAAGGGCAAGCATTCATGGCTTCTACAAGTGGGAAGACTCACTCTTTTGGGACAAGAAAAGGAAAAGCTCTATGTGCTACTATCAGTCATGATTCAAAGAGATGGCTTCTAGATTCAGGGGCTTCTCATCATATGGCATCTTCGCAGTCTATGTTTTCTACATTTGAGCCTTGCACCATGCTACAGATTTTGATGGGCAATCATGCATACATGGATGTGATTGGGAAAGGATCTATTGACATTGGGGATAACTCCTTCAATGATGTGTTGTGTGTACCCCACTTAACAAACAATCTCCTTTCTATCTATCAAATCACACATGGCGCAACTAAGAGAGTTGTGGAGTTCACACCTGAGTCAGTTTTCATTAGAGATTTGGAGACTAGAGCCATCATTGTGACTGGGGTGGTTGATCATGCATCTTGGTTATACTCCTTTTCAAATTTTATTGATGATGATGATTTCACATTTGATGATTCTACACATGGTGATCACACTTCTTTTGATGGTTCAGTTTTTGAGGAGAACTTTGGACACTTGAACATGGGGATTCTCACATCTAAACCCGTTCTTGAGTCTTGTATT
Source organism: Cryptomeria japonica (assembly GCF_030272615.1). Lineage (NCBI taxonomy): Eukaryota > Viridiplantae > Streptophyta > Pinopsida > Cupressales > Cupressaceae > Cryptomeria > Cryptomeria japonica. Next base: position 535,067,170 of record NC_081408.1, read on the forward strand.
TCATCTCCTCATATTGATATCACGTTACCTATTGCTCCTGATGATGCAGATAGTGTGACAGTTTTGCCTTCATGTGATTCAGTGCAACAGGATATTCATTGTCTTCCAACTTTAGATTCATGGGATGATTACTTGACAGACATTGCAGGTTTGTTTGTGGAATCCTACATTGCAGATTTGGGAGACATCATTGATGACATTCATCTTCTCTTTGATGAAGATGATCCTTCTTCGATTGTTGCAAGGGAACACTCTAACCCTCTTGTTCATTCTCTACATGATCATTCTTTCGAGGTTGACATGATTGTGGATACTTATGTACAACAGTTGGAGGAGGTCTCTTTATTTTTTGAGGAGACATGTGAGTCTTTGGGACGTGTTCTACATCCATCTCCACTAGATCTTGGAGTGCCTTTTTCAGTAGTGTGGCATAGTTTACCACCTTTGGAGGGGGTATCTTTCAGCATCGACATGGGGACACTTGAGCAGTTTTCAGAGATTCCTTTCATCACGAGTTTTCTTCATACATCTTCCCTTCATGATTGGGGAGACTTCATGGATACACCTTTAGTTTTGTTTCTTCCTAAGGGGAGGAATGTTGTTCGACGTTCGTGGAGCAGTTTCTTCATACATCGAACTTCTATCATTGGTGCAGATTCCACATTGAGGGGGGGCTTCCTAGCTTCTCTTCTTCTCTCATATGGGGGGGACTTTTTCCTCACATGGGGTTTTGTCCTTCACATACTTCTATGAGAGTTCTTTGTATCTAGTTTTTCATCTCTCTTTTGGGGGAGGGTTTTTTCCCATTGGTTTTTTCTCTCTTTCCCCACTTTGTGAGAGATTTCATTGCATTGGTTTTCATGCATTTGTACATGGGTACCTAACATGGCCTCGTAGCCGGGACCCATCTTGCATTTCTTAGTTGCATTGTAGACTTAAGTGCATTCCCCTAAGTTGCACTTAAGGGGGAGTGTTGGTGTAAATAATTATTCATCTTGGATATTATTACACTTTACTTAAGTTTACTTAGGAAACGCATTTCATAGTAGTTTGGGTATGAGACACTTGGGTGTTTGTGCCACATTGGGATAGTGTGTGTAGGAGAATTTCCACCTTTTATGGTGTTGATCTTGTTGTTACACTCCACATTCAATGGGTGATCCACCTCATGTGGACTATTATATTATTTCTCCTACCTACCCACACCTATTTCCTACCTACCCTTGTTTCTTATTGAGCCACATGTCATGTTTGTGTGCTCACATATTCATATAGCCTTGCCTATATAAGCAGGCTCATATTCATTGTATGTAACGAATGCTTAATGATCCAGTTGATCATATTTTTCATCTTGATAGAATACGGTTTATTTCTATCATCTATTTTGTTCTCTCTTATTTGTGCTTTCCATTGCCTCTTGATCTTGGCAAAATCTCACACTCCCCCTAAGCTGATAAGCCAATTGCTGATTATTTTTCTCATACTACTACTCCCCCTTTGGAATCAATGACAATGGTTGTCAAAGTGTCAATGAGTGTGGTTTCCTGTTTCATCCTTGTAACCGGTTGGTTACAATCTGAAATAGATCTGCCAAAACTAGATTTAGATTCTTGATAAACTTTTTACTGTCTTTTATTGTGGCCTCAGTCTGCTGAACTGTACCGGCGAGGTGTTGCATTTTCTCTGTCGGTGTTTTCTTTCCTTGAATCAATGCATCAGATATTTCTTTTCTTAAGGAGGCGAGGTAGTCCAATTTTGGACTTAGTCTCCATTTAAGATCTTTAGCCTTACCTTTTATTCTTTCCTTCTCTCTTTCCAACTTTAATAGTTCTTCCTCAAAACCTGTTATTTTCTTCTCAAAAACTGATAATGAATCAGATGAATTAATGAAATTATCAGCTAGTTGATTTATTTCCTCTTGTATCTTGCTAATCTTCTTGTCTATATCAACTGTCAAAATTTAGTTTTACAAGTATCCTTGTACAAAGTTTTGAATTCCTTCAGTGTACTACACAGTTTCGGTAAAAGAGTGTCAAATTTCCTTGTACACTTCTTTATTTCCTCCTCAAAGAATTTGTGTTTTTCTTTCTCTAGTCTCTCCTTGAATGCTTCCTCTTTTATTTGTTCAGCTATCACAGTGTTGTCAGTAATATACTTAGACAAAGTGTCAAATTGGCCTAAAGAATCTTTATTATCTACATTACATTTAGGTGCTATCATTTTCAAAATTGGAATTGTGTCATCAATTTCCTTGTATGCTTGAGAGCTACACTCTATTATCTTCTTGATAGAATCCAGAAGAACTTCTATCACATTATTTGATGAACCAACAATCTGTATTCTGCTAGTGGGAGCAATTTCCTTGCTTGTGGTGACCTCTGGTAGGTCAGTTTGTGTTTCCATTTCTTTAAGCAAAGGTTTGGATTGCTCGGTTGTTGCCAGTGGCATTGTCTTTGTATCAACATGTTGTTGTGATGGAGCTTGTTGCTCTGTTTGTTGCTCAGCCTAGTGCTCTGTGTTATCATCTGCCGGTTTACCTTCTGTACCATATGTTATTAGTGGCTCATTATATCTATTTTTCTTGTTGAGTTCTTATCTACCACAATATTGACCTTCTGAGTGTCAAAGTCAACTGTATATAGCACCTCAGAGTTGGGATTTGTGTCCTCTTGTGGTATGTCCATACTCTCACTAGCCGGTTGATTTTCAGTGGTAACTACCGGTGGAGTATCCAGAGGCAGTGGGGGTAAGTTATCTATTATTTTTATGTTAGGTGGTCCACCAACCTTGCCTTTTCCCTTATCCTTATCCTTCTGATATACTTTGATGGGTTTCAGGTTTTTATATTCTTCCTGCTTTTCCTTCTCTACAAGGAATATGTCCCATGCATTAGTAGTTTCCTCTGCAACCTCATTCACTCTACCAACCATAAGTACTACATGCCGGTGTGCAGTTGAAAATACTGATCAGTTAGCCTCAGAGATCAGATCATCCATCTCTTTTGGTGAGTTAACTGGATAAACAACAAGTAGTTTTTCAATTTTTATTTTCTTATCAAGCTCTATGACATCTTGCCTTCTAGCTTCAAGCCTTTTAAACAGTTCTACCAGTAATTCATCTACAACTTGCATTAGAAATTTCTTGTAAATTTCCAAGTGTAGGATTACACTGTTTTCAACTTTTTCCTTGTCATCAGTTGATAATGAATCATATAATTTATTGATGTTTTTCAGCTTTCCATCCTCCGTTATTTCATCTAGTAGTTTGTCAATTGGAGCAATGTTTTGTTGAGTCTTCTTCTTGAGTGTTAACTTCTTCTTTGGAGTTAACTTCCTAGTTGGGGGCCTTACTGCCTGTTGTTTCTGTCTGGTTTTTCTAGGAGAAGGTGTAGATACCAGTGAAAGTTTCCTTTTTCTCACAACTCTTTTAAATTCAGCTGGTATATCACTTTCTGAAGAAGTTGCAACTGGTGAAAGGTGAGTTTCCAGTTGGAGTGCTTCTAACTCATCTTCTGTAATACCAGTTCTCTTGAGTACATCTTCCTTTATAGCTTTTGCTTGCTGGGATCCTCTTCTTACTGTTGCTTCAACCTTTTTAACATTTTTCTTTGATTGGATTTGTTTTTCAATGGTCTCAGCACTACCAAATACTTCTTCTTCAGGTTCCTTGGGTGCTTCTAGGAGGGCTTTTGCATATGTTTCAATTATATGATCATTAGTTTCATAACCCATTTCAGTAACCCAAATGGTTCTTGGGATAACTGCCTCCATCCAAATTTCATCCTTCTTAATAACAAAGCATATTTCATCCTTATACTTATTTACACTGGCTTGTGATAATCTAACTCTTTTCTTCATCCAAGCCTTCAATGCCTAAAAGTACTCATCTATGTTCTTTTCTCTATTTTCTCCCATGTTATTTAGTAAATCAGACAGTTGTTTGCCTACCGGTATGTCAAAACCAAGATTTTTGTTACCGATATCGGGCACCTGTTTTGTTATGTACAGCTTTAAACAGACAAGTAGGTTTCCAAATCTAAATGTCCCCTTTTTTTCTTTCTTAATCTTTCCTAAGTTATCAATAAGTTCATCCTTCAGCCATTCACACACATCTATTTTTGCATTATCATTAACCATGTCATGGGCACTCTTTATGCATAGGCTAGAAACTGAGTTTAACCTATTTGCATGTGTGGTTTTGTAGCCTAAGATCATACTAATGAATCTAATATTGATGTCGATTACATCATTTACTCTCAAGGATCTCTTACCAAATGTTGCACCTGTTAGGTTAATCACTAGGTCATTTGAGACCTTCTTTGTTTTATCAGGCTTGTTACTGGTGGAAGGTAACCCTGTCACAGCTTTTACTGCCTCTTTAGTGATTTTGTGAATTGAGTCCAACCAGAAAAATTCACCATGTACCCTGCTTAAAACTATCCTTATAACATCCTTAGGGAAATCCGAAATACTGAGAATTTCAGTGAAACCTAGGGTTTCCACTATCTTGTGTTCAACCTTAACATTGTCGGTTTCATCACAGATTACTGATTTATACATGTTCTTGATTTCCTCATCACCTAATTCTTCTATGTGACAATGTATGTACATTCTAGGTTCTTCAGCAAAAACTACTCCTTTGGGGAATTGAGAAAAAGCACCAACATTATCATCTTTCTTGGCGATCTTAGGAACTAACTGGAATACGGGTCTAGGGCATTTAATCACCTCGACTACAGTAGGGTTTGCCATGAATTCAGGAATAGATGAAGAAGTCATGGATATAAATACCTTTATTTGCCTTAAGGATGATTGCTTGATGAATTTCTTCTCTTCTTTGCTTGGAATGCCTTCGCTCAGGAATTTTCGCGCTCTCGAAGATTTGAATGCTCGGTGAAATTAAATTGGAGCCAAAACACTTGTTTTATAATGTCAAATTCGCCAACCACCACATTTAATGCTTTCCGGTTAAGTAATGACTTAACTTATCTACCGATATAGAAGTAATTTCAACTTCTCACCATCAACCGAGGGAATAATAGCATGTTTCACCTTTGATTGCCAAACCCTCAAATGAATTTTCTTCAGTTAGATGAAGAGTCTCTTGCCGGTGGAGTGTTACTATGTTCTACTAGTGGAGGAGTATTCCTATCAACATTTAGATCTGACTTTTTGATCCATTGTTTTGAGAATTCTTGCTTTACCTCTTCAACCTTTTCTTTACCTTTCAAACTAGCACCATTGTTACTTGCCGGTGAGGACTTACTTCTACAAAATTTTGCAATATATCCAATCTTGTTACAGGCATAACAAGTCACATTGTTTTTCTGAATAGCTTTCCAATATCCTATGTCAGTTTGTGTTCTGCATTGATTAGATAAATGTCCAAATCTTTCACAAACATAACATCTTACATTCATTCTGCAGTTCTCTGAATTAAAACCAACTTTGTTGAATTTAGAGCATTGACCGGTGGGTGTATTGGTATTCTGATAATTTCTAGATCTACATTGATTTGCTCTATGACCATACTCGTTACAGTTAAAGCATTTGCCATTGAATTTATAAGCATTTGGTTGTCTTACCGGTTTGCTATGATCATGTGTGTTTGCAGTACCAGAGCTTTCACCAACTTCAAAGCCAAGGCCATTAGTGTCACCATTTGGTTTTTGATTTTTCAACAAGTCACCAAGTTCTTCTGATCTTTTCTTGAAATTTTCTTTATGTTGATTTGTAGCAGCCAGTTCTCCTTCCAAGATACCTTTTTGTCTCATGAGTTCATTTGAGTCATTCTGTGTATGCATCAGATCTGTCTTCAACATATCATTTTCATAGCTAAGTCTTGTGTATTCATTTGTAGCATCATTCAATCTTCTAGTCAAGTCTTCTTCATTCTTCTTCCTATCTTCAATTTCCTTATAAAATCTCATAGTCATATCTTGCATCTCATTCTTTGTTGTACTTAACTCTTGTCTTAGTTTGTTTACCAGATCATTAAGAGTTTCTTTTCCATCGCCTTCTTTCTGCATCTTCTCACAAAGTGCTCTTCTTTTATTTCTTGTTGTAGTGTAATTCTCTTGAAGTGCTTGAATGATATCATGTGTAGCCTTTAGATCATCTTCAAGTTTGATATTTTTCAATTATTCTGCATCATAGTCTGAGAGAGCTCCTTCTAATTTCTTCATCAAGTTTTCCATCTCTACCGGTGTCAAGATCTTCCTCAAGCTATTAGGCTTCTGAAAATAGAGGACCAAGCTCCGATACCAATTGTTAGGATTCCCACAAATACTAAGAGGGGGGGTGAATCAGTATCTAACCGGTTATAAGATTTTCTTAACTTAAAACATGTAAAGCATATAAATATTGTATACCGGTAAACAAGAAATAATGCAATAAATAGAGATAACAACAACCACATGAAAAACACACCATAACACAGTAGTTTAACGAGGAAACCCGGTGGGAAAAAACCTCAGTGGGATTTGTGACCCACAATATTCACTTACTGGCCAATAAGAGAATATTACTGCTACAAGAGGGGCCTGCACATGTAGGAAGGCCAAGTGCCTAGAGCTCACTACTCAATTACAAAATGGGGAGTCTCACTGACTTACAAAATGGATTATATAAATCCAATGTCTTGTACTGCTTCAAAATAGCATCTACTATGCCAGATCTAGTACCAATTTATAGCTTTGCTTCATACATAAACCCTTAACCTATAATTTGCATAATAGGTCTACCTTATTTCGCCTATCTTCTACCTTACAAATGTTCTATAATGATCTCTTATATATATGAGTCATTTTACAACTTGCTAAGTCAGCTTACAATGATTTTACAATAATTAACAAAATATATTATAAACAAAATTCCTGTCGGCTTCTGTGCCGATATGCTTCCTTTCACTGCCGGTGGTCTCTGTGCCGGTGTAGAGTCTATCTTTGTTGATGCCAGTAAATTGTCTTGCCAGTGTCATAGGATTGCAAGGTTGCCGTCAATGACAAAACCTTCAATCACCTACAATGTCTCATTGGAGTGTACATTTGCCAACAAAGCCTCTCTATGGCAGATACCTAACCTAGAGGACATGGATAGGGGTGCTCCAATTACAACATATACCATTAGCAAGGCCTCAGACCAGGACCCTGAATTGTCTGCATGGAAGGGTCCTACTGGACTCAAAACTGATGAGTTTCCTACCTTGGAAGAGGAAGTTGGTGGGCCTACTATGGATGAGATCTCAGTAGTCCCTTTAGATGCATCCATTGACTCAGAGGCTACTAGGAGAGACCTTGCTAGTAATACCTATTGTACATCTAGCACCCCTATTGATGCCCTAAAGGTAGAGCAAACTACCACTCAAGAATCGGGGATCATCATGGACCCCTTCACTCCTGGAAACACTAACTTTGAACAAGGCTCGACAGATACACGGGAAGGATTTACTATGGTTAAAAACAGGAAATCTAGAAGCAAGAGATCCCCCAAGAATAGTAAAGATGGTGCCTCCAGGAAGGAATCCCTTGGCCCTGAACAAATATCCAAGGCAAGGAAGAAGAGAGGTAGACCCTGCTCTTCTATTGCATTTGATGCTAGCAATATCACAAATAAAGAGGAATGGCGGAAATGTTTTGAGGGATTTAAATCCCAAACGGACCCTACCCAACTAAGTGAGTCATGTTGAAAACAATCTCTTGGAACATTAGGGGCCTTGAGGCCCCTGATCGGAAATATATCATCAAAAGATTCCTTAATGGACATAAGGACATGGATTGCCTCCTCCTACAAGAGCTAAAAGTTGTGGGCTTCACCTTGAAAATTGGCCTTAAATGTATCTGAAGGGAGGCTACTTCCTTTCATACTAGCCATACCAAGGGTAAAGGAGGCACATCCATACTACTTAGCCCTAGATGGGCTAGCAATGTGATCAACTGGGGGCAATCCCCCTGTGTCAGGGCTATATGGGTTTCTATTCAATTGGAAGACCAAAAGTTTGGAATTTGCTCTGTATATGCCCCTAATGACTATAGAGAGAGGGGGGATCTGTGGAACTAGCTAACAGGGCTAGAAGACATCCCTTGGATTATAGGGGGGATTTCAATATGGTTGAATCAGCCAATGACAAAAAAGGTGGCAACAAATTTGATTGGAAGGGAATGGAAAGGTTGCAATGGGACAAAATGATCAATAAACTACATCTTGTTGATCCTATTGCTGGAAGAAAAGACCAATTGAACACTATATGGTTCACCTGGTGTAACTACCAATAGATGAATAAAAGGATCTATTGTAGGCTGGATAGACTTTACTTCAATAATTGCCACTTTGATATTGGAAAAGGTGCAAATGGAAAACATTACTCTGTCTCCCCATTCACACTGTCAGATCACCACCCCATAATAATGGGAATTGACAGCTCTCCATCTGACCACCTCCCCTCTTCAAGACCTCCTTCCTTCACCTTAAACACCAGACTCTTGGAGGATGAGGATCTTTGTTCTTCCCTGGCCTTCATCAGACTGTTTAATATGAAAGATTAGAACCGACTCTCTAAGATTGATAAATGGAACTTGAACATTAAAAGTTGGACCACCCTCTGTCAAATAGTGGGGAAAAAGTAAGCCAAGGATGCCAAGTGGGTAGAAAGACTACTACAAGAAGACCTTTGTATTGTAGAGATGAACCTTCAGAACTCCCCTGATGATGAAAACCTTACTAACACTCTAGTGTCAATCAAAGACCCCCTTAGGAAGATACAAAATCAGAAAATTAGAGAGTTGAAAACCAGGACCAAATTAAATTGGTTGGACTCGGGAGACAAGGGATCAAAATTCTTCTTCAAATTTCTTAAAGTCAAAGAGGAAAAAGAGAACATCAATGCTATTTGGGATAACAATACCCATATTACAGGCTCAAAGGAGATCCTAAAGCACTTCACCCACTTCTGCCAAAAACCATTCACTACAGAAGAGTTAAATGATGATTATAGGGCTACCAGGGAGCTCATTAAGGATTTGACCCCAACCAAGCCTAATGTTGAGGATTATGAGTTTGTAGGGAAACCCATCTCAAGAGAGGAAATTGCAAAGGCCATCTCCTCAATGGGCAATGACAAGTCCCTTGGACCGGACGGCTTTCCGGTGGAATTTTATAAGAAAAACATTGGGTGGATTGTAGGTGACCTCCATGACCTTTATCTAGAAGCTATTAGCAAAGGAACCCTGGGAAAAGAAATCAATCAAGGGCTCATCAAGCTCATCCCTAAGGAGGGGGACAAGACATTGCTTAAGAACTGGAGGCCTATCATGCTACTAAATGTATCCTATAAGATATTGGCCAAAGTGGTAGCTACAGGTTGATTAAAATTCTACCAAAAATAATCAGCCCCACCCAAACAAGTTTTGTTAAAGGCAGATATATCCTAGAGAGCTTGGTGACCTGTTGGGAATCCCTTGAGTGGGCTAAGGTCTCAGGATAGAATGGGGCCATGTTTTTGATTGATTTTGAAAAGGCATATGATAGAATAGAGTGGAGCTTCATAATTCAAATGTTAGTAAGTTTGGGGTTCTCAGAGACATTCTGTAAGGTTGTGCAAACATTACTCTGTGATGCCAATGTTGTTGTTGATGTAAATGGGAATAGATCTGGTAATATTGTTCTTTCCAGGTCAATAAGATAGGGATGCCCACTTGCCTCGATCCTATTTGTTCTGGTTGTTGATGTTATGCACTATGTTCTTAAGGACTTTAGTATAACCCCCAGGTCAAAGGCATTTCTCTCCCTAATAAATAAGAAATCATTAATGTCCAGTTTGCAGATGATACAACTATTCTATTCACCCTGGATGAGGAAAAATTATCCTCTCTCCTTCATAATATTGAATTTTTTTGTAAGGCCTCAGGCAACAAAATTGCTCTCCACAAATCTACCCTGCTAGGATGAACCGACTCCCCCCCAACTGGATGTCTAAATTTGACTTGAAATGGGGAGGATCGAACACTATCACTAGTTATCTAAGTAATCCCTTCTCTATCTCCCCGAATCTGAAAGAAATGTGGGTGTCGTTCAGGAATAAGGTGGATAAAAAACTTACCAAATGGAACATGAATTCTCTGACAGGTTGCTTCTAGGTTTGTCAAAAAATCTTGTCATCATATAACATCTATTGCTCCTCAGCTTGGCTATTCAGTAATTACCAGTTCAACTATCTTCAAAAACAAATCAGAAAATTTCTTTGATCAGATGGGAAGGGGAACAGGAAACAACATGCTACCAAATGGGATTGGTGTGTCAGATCTAAGCTACAGGGGGTATGGGCCTCAAAGATCTTAAAACCTAGGGAATTGCCCTGGCTGCCAAATAGATTTGTAAAGCCCTTGATGGCTATGAACCTTGGAAAATTCTAATTAGATACAATATACAACGCTCCACCCCAAAAAAGGCAAAAAATTAGAAGAACTTACCCATGGGGGACCTAATTGCTGGTAATTTTGAGATCTCCCCTGCAGGATCAAAAGTCTTCAAGTTTATATGGAAGGCTTGGAACCATGTCAGATAATTCACCAACAATAGGAACATTATTGATAATAAGGGATCTCTCAACTTGGGCAGATCTATATGGTGGAATACTCTTCATAATGGTAAGCAATTGGCTTGTCTTCAAGGGTGTTTTGCCTTGAAGTGGCACAACTTAGGACTGGTCACTTTTGAACACATCCTGAAAGATGGTACCCTGATCTCTTGGGAGGCCCTGAGCTCCAAATTCAGCGTCCCCATCTCCCAAGCCAGAACCTACAATGTCCTCAAATCTGCACTCGATCCCATCCTCTCCTCTCTTGCCCCTTCCTCGCTCTCCCCAAGCTCCTCCCTCTATTGGAAAGATGGCTCCCCTTGCCTGTAATAAAGGCCAAACTAATCTACTCTACCCTTTCTGACTCCGAAGATATCCTTGCCCATCTCAACAATGTCTAGAACCTCACCTAGGATTCTAAAAATTGGCACACTAATCTCTTGAGATTCTGGTCTAATCCGACTAAACCAAAAAAGAATTTTTTTGCCTGGAAACTCTTGCTTCACAAGCTTCCACTTAAAGATAATAATGGCGAGCGCCTACTATGTAAACTCTATCGTCTCCCTAAATCTGTGCCTCATATTTTTTTTGAATGTCATTTTGCCAAAGAGGTATGGAAATTATTTGGCATCTCAGTTAATAATAAATGTCTTTCTATTGAAGAGGTGGTACTTGGCTATGTTAGAGGTGGCAAGAAATGTGCTAATCTTTTTTGGTCTATTATCTCCTTGGAAATTCTTTGGATCATTTGGAAATCTAGGAATGATGATGTGTTTATTGGAAAGGGTAGATACCTCACTGAGTCTCTTAGGAGACTCATTCGTTACCTTGTTGCTATGCAGGTCACTGTGGTTCTACGACTGGATGAGGACAAGTTTGACAGATGGCTGAAGAATGGAACAACTCTTGTCTTCATCCCAAATTTGTCCCATGGCTTCACCTGGGACCGTATGGGAAGCAACAAGACACACTTCGAGCAAGGGTCAATGAGATTTATGCAAGAGATGGAGACAAGACAACAAAGAGAGGATTTTATCGAGTTGAAACTGGAAGGTCTGCCTTCCCACCCCTTCAGAGACCAGTTTGCCGAAGGAAATGTGTTGGTATGGTGTGAGGGTGAGCTAGGATGGATTGTGTGGCTCCCCCCCATGGGTGACAATAATGATCCAGACTCTTCCTTCCTATTTAGTTAGTTGTCAATCCTCTATGTTATATTTTTGTTATGGGACATCCATCTCTATAATTTTGTATTTCAGCCACATCCTATGTATATGGCCTCATAATATGGCCCACGGTCCTTCCTGACATGGTCTTATTTGCACTATGTGATCTAAAACGCTAGCTGGATGTGTGTTCTCCAGCCAAGACTTCTAAATTTTGTATTGATATTATATGATACTTAATACAAAAAATATTATCATGTTTTTTTCTTAAGGTATATTTTATTATTATAATTACTATTAGTCATAATAGGTAAAAAATTAATTAAAAGATGCATAAATAAGAAAAAATAAAATTAAAATAAACTAAGGATGAAGTAAAATTAAAACTATCAAGATTTAGTAAAAGATGGATAAAGAGAAGACGAATAAGAAAACAAGAAATTGAAAAAAACTAATTAAAATTTTCCTCAACTCTCACAACTTATATATGACTACATCTTTGTTTATAATTATTCATGGAGAGTGGAAAACTCATTCCTTCTAATATAAGATAATATTAAGTATAATATAATAATATTAAACTTTAATCATAATATAATAAAATAGGATATAATAGTAATATTAAAATATAACATATAATTGTTATATTTAAACTATTATTTTAAATCTAGTTATATTTACTTATTTATAAATTTGTTCGTCACTAAAATTTAATATTAAGTTAATTTAAAATAATAATGCTTCATTTTCATATAATAATATCTATTAAATCGAAAGGGGTGTTTCACTTCTAAAATCATGCTCCAAAAATAAGTCAAAACATATATAGATTTTAATTTCAACATCTTCAATAAAACAATTCAACTCAAGGGAAAGAACAGGCTCATTCAAGATCCCTGGAATCTAATAAGCATTTAGACCTCTTAGGTTTACATCTATCAAATTTCTATCTTTCCCTCATGTATTTTTCCTGAAGTGTGGTGGAAGCCCTAATTTTCACCATTACATTTTGGTGAACCCGACACCTTACAGCTTCAATTCTTATTTATGTTCTCAAATCTGAGTGTTTATGCAATTTAAAATTTAAATTTACACTTACAAGCTTAATTTCCAATTGAATTTCAAAAATTTAGAGGTTACATTCACAAAAACCCTAATTTTTAATTCTAAATTTGAGCTTGTGAGTTGTTTAATTTGGATCAACCACTTTCAAATTTGATTTGGGGACATTTCAATTATCAATTTTACATTCATAGATCTCATTTTAATCAAGTTACATAAATTTAAAATTGTTAGAAATTACATGCAGAAAACATCAATTATATGCAAATAATGATTAAACAGAGGAATTAAAAACATAGAAATAATAAAGTGGAGAGGAGACAATTTTAACATGGTTCACCCAAACTTGGGCCGCGTCCACCAAACAAAGAGTCAAATATTATTATCCTATAAATCGAACTGATTACAACCAACAATTCCTTGCAACTCAATACCACTACAAAATGTTATAAAATTCTCTACAGAAAACCCTAACCCTTAGCCATTTTATCAAGACTTATGTCGGCTACAAAATTAGGATTACAATATGTCAGCCAATAGAAAAATAACACCTAACGCCTTTATAAAATAATAAAAGTCCTTTGGGGCTCGCGAGGCACTACCCCTCGACCCCGTCTTGTATCGTGACAAGGAGTGCACCAGGGGCGTTGCCACTTGACCCCGCCTTGGGGGTGTTGCCCCTAAACTCTCGTTTAAAAATTGGGGCGGAACTACACCGATAAAAGTGGAGAAAATTTAACCTCTGAGTCTGATTAGGCTCCATATAACAACAAAAGGTTTAATTCATTAAAACCCTAATTTATTTTTGTTAATTGGATTTGTGGGTTGCATAATTCATCACTTTACTTTTCAGGTCTAATTTTAAAAATTAATAGTGGAACTTAATAGATCTGATTTATTTTCTATTTTACATATGATTACTTTTCTTCTCACTTATATTTATCATTATCATGTGTTGGATAATGGCTTCTTTCATTTCACATCGCTTATTAACATTCATAGCACTTTGACATATTGCATTTTTAGAATTTCCAAATTTCTTCCTTTCAATTAATTAGATCTCAAATGTAAAGACGTAAATCGAGCTAGCTTTCAAATATAGCTGAAATACTCTTTATTCTTAAAAACTCATAAATCAGTTAATAAATCTATTTCATTCCATTTTTCCATCCATAGCTTCATTTGATCATTCCATTTAGATCATAATAAACACGAAATTTCTATAAAAGATAAATATTCTTTATTCAATAAATCGATATAAGTAGTATTTCAATCATACAATACTTACGCATTTCAAGTTGCCATAAGTTTGATAACAAAATAATATAAGTAAAGGGTGAGATGTGTTCGTTGATCTTCAACCCAAGCTATCGCCAATGCAATCTTTAGCATGAAGACGAGAACAAGATTCAGGTGCTTTTTCCATCCAACCTTGAAGCTTACGCTTCCCCGGAATTCTTGGTCAATCAAGAATACCCAACCCTACACGAATTGCTTAGCAAAATAAATTCGAAAGGCAAGATGGAATCTGGTGCGTGCCTAGATGATACAAGCATTTTCATTTTTCTAACTCTTTTAAGAAACAAGCATTCATTATCAATCTAGGATATGGTAGAGAGGATAAAATAAAAGAATTCCATTATTTCAATGGTTAATTCAATTTGATTACTTGGCCGAGTATAATGCCATGCACAACAAAAATAGATAGTTGGAAAAGCAACTATACTCTCTATAATCCACATTCGACACCCGTCCTGGAAGGTAACTTTCCACAAACACAAGTCTATCTAGCTTTGTTCACATAAATTCATACAGAAGACAATCTTTCGCCTTTTAATTCTAGCTTCCTATTTCTTGTAAGATAAAAATACTATGCTAAGAAGACAATCTTTCGTTTTGAATAGAAATTGATAAAATAAATCTTTTATTACAACCAATCCTATCTGACAGGAAACAATCTTTTATGGATAATCAAATATACATCTAAAAGAAGACAATCTTTCCCTTCTATCTTTCAAGCAATTTAAAGACAAGATTAAAAATATTAAGAAGGACATAAAAACCTAGGGTCGATATTCGTTTTCAAATCATCTACACATTTTATCTCTTTTAACCATAAAGCTTAATATTTCACCATTACTCATGCAACTAAAATTCACTTCAATCACCACTCACATCATGCAATCAATACACATGTATAATTATTTAAATCAATCTACTACTCATTCCAATTTCATCATTTCAATTTGAACAAACACTCCATAAGATCATTTAAATCATCCACACTTTCAAGATGCAAATTATCAATCCTAATGTGGTGTGTGAAAGATTCCATCTATCTTAATGAAATACAAGAGCTAAGACAACTCTACCTGAACCATGTTCTTGCCTTCATCATTGTTCACTTGTTCCTGCATTCACTTTGCACTCAATCGCTCATTAGCAATGACGATCCCAATTTACAATAAAAATTATTACTGATCATTCAATTGTATATAAATCATATCAGTACATTCGATAGCCTTTCTTATTTCATTAACAGTTCTATTTCATTTCAATTTCATGTGAAAAATAAACCTTATTTTCCTAATTAAATAATTATGGAAAAATAGGGTTTGTGGCATCAAAGCTTTCATTTATAGTGTATATTTTTTTATTGTGATGTTTTTAGGAAAATGTGTTACATATATAGATCACATTAAAACTTTGGTAGATCCCAATCCTAGAGATGTTAATGGAAAACCTAATACTTGTACCTCTCCTAGGGTATCTAATGTGAATGAAGAACAAGATAATAATCCTATCAATTATCTCTATAATAAAGAGAAAGCATTGAAGAGAAACATGGCACCATCTACTTCTCATGCACATATCCTAGTGCAAGGGAGGAAAGATCAAAATATTGGTGTTTCTATCTCTCTAGATCCTCCTTATTCTCCTAGAGCCTATCTTAGTCATCAAAAATTTTGTAGAAAAGATGATGTTATGCATTTCATTCATGATCTATCTCCCAACATTATATTAAGAAAAGATGAGGCCTTAGATGATAAGGATCTTCCTTCCCCATCTACCAAAAAGTATATGCATGATGAAAGAAAGGAAAATCCTCCTCCACAAGATATTCCTTCTTCATCTACTTGTCCCTTTGTTCCTTCTAAACATACTTACACTACAAATTTCAAAGAAATTTATTATAAAGTTCCTCCTCCCTTGTAATTAAGAGATTATTATAGGAGTGGCTTTAAAATAATAGAAAAACAAGGTTTTAGAGGACAAGGACTTGAAAATTTTGAATAAGAAATTAGAGTCCCTATAAACCCTCCTACACAAACTAACATAGAAGGCCTATGAAATTATCAGAATTCTCCTATGGATTATCTCCTTAAGATTCAAGACTTCAAATATCATCTTGTAAGACAACAAACCTATCATTCATCTAGAAGTGCTTCTTCTTCAAAAACTCATTTTTACTCATATAACCAAACTAATGATCATACTTCCAATGATTGTCCTGATTTTCAAAATGGAATGCAAGGACTCATTGGTAGAGGCATAGTTAAATCATGGATGACAATCCTTCTTCTACTAACAATCCTTGTCCTACATCACAAGAGACATGGCCTAATCCTATTGATGATAAGGAAAGATTAGCCAATAGAATCTTTTGAAAATTAAAGTTTGATAAGAATGTTTTTCCTTTCCTAAAGCCTAGCAAAAAGCATAAAGAAGGTAGTGAGCATTGTCTTTTTCATCATGGTGGTTCTCATTCTCTTGGGAAATGTAAATCATTTAAGGAATTTTTGTTCAAGAACAATTTGTTAAGGCCTAAATAAATCTTAACACTATTATTTATCTCTTTCTTGGTGAGAAAGTAGTGCCTTAGCACTCTTCTCACCCTTCATGTTTTTCCTCACCCTATGACACAAGTAGTTAACTTAATTTGGGGCTCTTTGTCATAAGAGGTGATACTTTTTCAAAATAAAACATCTTGGGGCGGAAATTTGGTTCATCCTTGCCTCTATCTTATTTCTTTATTCTCTAAGGTTTCACTAATTCCCTTTAAGGGTTGCATTTTTAATATTTTGATATCCTTTCTTGCATGAAATGGTATGTCTCTTATGGTAAATCTCTCCTTGGGGGAGTTTGTAAGCTTTCATTCTTTCTTTCTCTCTCTCTCTCTCTTTGAATATTACCTCATCTTTGGAGTTGCATTTTACATATATAAATGTCTTTTCTTGCATTGAATATATTCATTCATGTGATTATATTGTGCATTGGCTTATGTCTAGTCCCTCCTTAGAGGTTGTGTAATTCTTCTCATTGTCCTTACACTTGGGGGGTAATGATTTATTTCTCTTTCTCCATTTTAAGGATCTACTTTTTCCTTTGTTGAGTGATGTTTGTCTATCATTTGATGTCATTCCTTGTGTAAAGTTGTTGTTTGCTAAAGGATTATCTCTTATGCAAGAGGTGTATGTGCTTGGCTACAACCTATTCTTTATTTGGCAATGTATATCCATTATAAACTTACCCCTCACATTGGGTCAAAAGTGTGTTATCCTTCATCAAGAATCCCTTTCACCTAGCAATAAGGGGAGGGTATGCATTCGTGTTCCCCTTCCTTTCTTTTTGTAGAAGATGTTAAATTTATTTGAGAACTTCTCTTGGAGGTAGATGTTGGATATTTCTGAGAAGTTTTTTGTCATTGATGTCAACATATTCGTCTGTGTATTCCAGTGTTACAGTCAGATTAAATGAGTTGGTTTGGATAGTGTGTTATAGTTGAGATGTTGCGATTTAATGGGTTTAGATATATTTATCTCTATTTGATTCAATAGAAGTTTCAGTGATCTGCATGATGATTTGATTGAGCTATGAGGTTCAATATTGAGGATGGTTATTTAGTTGTTCATGTTATTTAGTATTCCGGTTTGTGCTCCACATTGCTCCATAATGGCATTACCTTTGTTTGTAGATTTGGAAAAGTGTTTGGAACGTTCATATGTGTCCTCAATTCAAATGGTTCATCATTTGGAAGTCCACAAGTGAATCTTTCAATTTGACAGTCAATTCAATGTGTGTTCTTGAAGTTCAGTATATTGATGATGGAGGTTCTAGTAAGTGGTGATGTTGCAATTATTTTTGGTGTGATTCACATTGCTTGGGGATGTTTCTAGATCGGGTCCTATCCATGTTGATGGTCTACATTTATTGTTGTGCAAATCATTGATCATTTTCTTGATCTGGTGGTGTTCTTTGTGTTATGCGACATTCTTGATGATTGTAGCATGTTGTGGATGTTCAAGGCTTAATTATTGGAGGTGTTGCATGTTTGTGGTATTGATTTATGTCCAGACTATGTCTTAGTCAACATTGTCTTGGTTTGCATGTATTGTTGTATTGTATGAGGTTATTATTTTGTTATTTGTGTTGAGGGTTTAGACGACCTTGAAATATAGGTTGATGATTTGTATAAATACATGTAATATTCATTTGTGAGATGTATCTGCATGTGTGAACATTGAATTGATCTTTCAGTGGCCGAAGAGAAGTGTGAAAGAGTGTGAAGAAGTGGAAAGAGAAGAGTTTGAGTATATGTTCTTAACCAGAACTGTAACCAGGCATGTGGAGATGTTATTTCATTAGTTCATAATTATCCGAATTGTTGTCTAATCTTCATAAGATAATGAGCCTTCCTCATGGTTGTATCCCTTCTTGTATTTGAGCAGTGATTTCTAGGCAATGTGCCCAAATGCATGTGCATTCCCCATTGTAATATTTACATTTAATCCTAACAAGGTATTATCTCATTGTGGGTAGGTTATCATCATGGTTTTTCACTTAACTAGGTTTTCCACTTCAAAAATCTTGGTGTTATGTGTGTTACTGATGTGGTGATGGTTTATGTTTTCATTGCTAATAATTAGATCTAAAATCTAACTAGACCACCATCAAAGTCTTGCAAAGATAGAAACTTCCCTTTATCTCCAGTCATATGATGTGAACAGCCACTATCAATTACCCATTCCTCCTTGTCTTCAATTTTAGCAAAAAGTGCCTTGTCTTCAGGTACATTCTCTTCCAGTCTTGGATCATCTTCCTTGATAGTTAGGAATACCCATTCCTTCCCATTGTTGGACCCACTAGCAGAGTCTTCTATCAGTTCATCATCAGAATCAATAATACCTTCCTCGTCTGCTATGTAGCATGATTTGTCTCTATTTTTCTTGTATTTATAATTGTTTTGATATCCATGGTTAGGATTAAATGATCTTCTAACTCTATCTTCAAATCTTGAATTCCTTTTAGGACATATAGATGCAAAATGACCAATCTTATTACATGCAAAACATTTAAAAGGTGGTTTTCCTTCATACTTACTTCCTACCGATCCTTTAGGTACTCTTCTAGCAATTAGTGCTTCAAGTTGCTCAAACTCATCATCTTCTCTCTTCATATCTTCCAAGTCCTTTGCATACAAAGCTTTCCAATCTTGCTTACTAGTTGTAGATGTAGATGCATAAAAAGCAGGTTCAGTCTTCACAACTCCAAAAGGTCCAAATTCTTCAAGCTCAAAAGCAGATAGTTTCCCAACCAAAGTATCTTTGTTGACAGATGTATTAGCCATTGTTCTCAACTCATTAATAACAGTAGCCTTGATTTTGTAAGCCGGTGGTAGGGCTCTTAGGAATTTAGAAACAATTTCATCTTCGCTTAGAGTTCCACCACAACATTGAATTCTCATAACAATCTCATTTACCCTTTCCATGAGTACAGTAATCCTTTCATCATCTTCCATCTTTAGGTTTTCATATCCCACCCAGTAACCATCAAGTTTAGCAATCTTCACTGTAGGGTCACCTTCATTAAGAGTCTCCAACTTATCCCATATAGCCTTTCCAGATGATTTGTCAGTTAATCCCATTATTTTCTAATATAAAAGTACACACAAGAGGGCTTCTCTTGCTCTATAATCATTCTCAAGCTACTTGTCCAAGGTAGTCGGAGGAGGATTGCCAGATCCCAGATTATAGGGTGTGACACCACTTTGTGTGATCTCCCAAATCTCCTTGCCAAGACATCTTAGATGAGTCTGCATCTGAATCTTCTATACTATGTAATTTGTTCCATCAAGCCTCGAAATATCCCTTCGAAAGATAGCTCTAGAAGAACTGGATGAACTTGAACTGTTAGTTGTCATAGGATGTTCGTCAAGCGGTTAACCTTTCTTCAGAGAGGACCAAAGCTCTGATACCAATTGTTAGACAATTCAAATAACTGAAAGACAACTAAGAGGGGGGGAGGGGTGAATCAGTTGTCACAGATTACCGGAACCATTAGCGATTTAAACTTTAATATCGGAACCCAAAACATTATTACCAAAATAGTAGTTAAACAAATTAAGCATAAACAATAATCACATAATAAAAGCCATCCACATAATACCAAGATTTGTACATGAAAAACCCGGTAAAGGGAAAAACAACGGTGGGAAGCCTACCCACAGTTAGATAATACTTTTGCATTAAGTATGTGAATTACAATTGAGGGGCCTGCACTTGCAGGAAGGCCAATAGCCTAGAGCGCACTTCTCATCACAAAAGGAGCCTCACTGACTACATAGAAATCCAAACTACAATCCAAAGAAGTGTTGAATTGCAAAAGATAGAATCTCTTATGCCTGAGTACAGTTCCAGTTAAGCTCAATACCAGAGGACAAAATCCTCTTACCTAAACCCAATTCAATCTCCAATGATCGACCAACTCCTCTTCCTAAATGATATTACATTATTTGCACATTAAATTCCTTGACCATGACCTCTAACATTAACCATGATGATCTACAATGAGATCTCAAATCTATTTATACAAAACCCTTGACCATAAACAATCAGGTCGGCCACCAGACAATAAACTAATTACATAATTACAAGCCATGTCATTCTTAGACCAAAAAAATAATATCAACACATAAGACATCCTAGAAATACATTAATAGGTCCTATCCACACGTTACATTAAAGCCTGCCCATAACCTAGATCAATCAGGACCAAGTATAGGTCCACACATTTCAGCAATAATCTTCAACAGCCAAGTCTCGAACATGATCACCAACAGAATCCTGAAACTCCATCAGAAGCTACACCAACACCACTAATGCAATTCATCAAAGATCTCCATCAAAAGCTTTGTCGGTGAAACCCTCGTTGGAACCAAAAGCCAATCTTCTAACCAAGCAAGATATCAACCAATCTCCAGACCAAAACCAACTTACCAAATATGAGTATGAGTATCATGAATAAGCTGATTCCTTCACCAAACTATACCAGAGCCTACCGGATCATATTAGATCCAAGTTAACCAGAAACCACTCAACCTATCGGGACCAAAAGGGTGCCAGTAAAGCATCCAAACAGCTAGTGTTGGCATCAATGACAAAACATCAATGCAACACATAATAAATTCCACAAAATGGCCAACAAGCAATTGGAGGAATTGAGCATGCAATGCATTGATGTTTTGTCATTGATGGCAACACTACCTGTTTTGGTTGTTTACTAGTTTCTGGTAGGTTCCGACAAAGAGGTTGGACTATGATATTGCTTCGGTATGCTTCAGTTTGTGGAATTGGTTTTGGATATGTCATTCATGCTATTCAAATGTGTATTACAATTAGTTGGTTCAAGAATTGATGACTCAGGAGCTATCATTTGTTCTAGTAAGCCTTTTGGTCACCGATAAGAGTTTTACCGATAAATCTTTGTTGAAGATATTTTGATGCACTTGATAAGTGGTGTTGGTGTAGCTTCTAGATGGCATTTGGGATGTTGTTGGCTATCTTGTTCATGTTCCTATTGATCAGTGGTGTTGCATTTAGGACCAGACCTAGTGTTATCTTATTCTGCTAGGTTATGGATCGGTTTATGTAATGTGTTGGTGGATGATCCTGATGCGTTTCCAGTTGGATCTATTAATTGGATTATATTGTTTCGGTCTTAGGCCAACTTGGTTGATCATTGGATTGTGGCTTTATGTTATGAATTTATTGTATTATCTTTTAGGTGGCCAACCTAGTTATTTAGGTCTCAAGTTGGTATAAATATGATGTAAGATCTCTTTGTAGATCATGGGTTTTCAGGATATAGGATTATCTATGTGCGAATAAGGTTGTAATCATATGCAGAGGTTTTGGTCGATCATAGGTGACCAAATTGGGTTGGTGAAAGAGGTTTAAGACCTCCGGTACTGAGCTTAACCAGAACTATAATCAAGCATAGGAGATGTTATTCTTGCAATTTACTCTTCTTTCCGGATTGTAGTCTGCATTTATTTTGTAGTCAGTGAGGCTCCTTTTGTGATGAGAAGTGCCCTCTAGGTTGTTTTCCTTCCTGGATGTGTAGGCCCCTCTTTTTGTAATCACATACTTACTGTAGAAGTATTATCTGACTGTGGGTAGGCTTCCCACCATGGTTTTTCCCTTTACTGGGTTTTCCATGTACAAATATTGGTGTTATATTTTGTGGATGGTTGGTAAATGTTTTGTGGTTTATATTTATGCTTAACTCTTATATCTACTATTTTGATATTTGATTTATGTATTCCAGTAATAAGGTTTTAATGCTTAAAGTTTTGTAATCTTTTGACAACTTATTCACCCCCCCTCTCAGTTGTCCACCGGTTATCTGAGTTGTCTAACAATTTGTATCAAAGCTTGGTCCTCTCTATAGAATCTTAACCACTTGAGGAAGATCCTATGGCATCTAATAGTTCAAGTTCATCAAGTTCATCTGCAGCTATTTTCCGAAGAGAAATTCATAGGCTCAATGGAACAAATTAGAGAGTATGGAAGATTCAGATAGAGACTCATCTGAGATGTCTTGGTAAAGAGATTTGGGAGATCACTGGGAAAGGATATACACCTCATAATCCGGCATCTAGTAATCCTCCATTGGCAGGCTTGGATAAGGACATTTAAAATGATTGTAGAGCTAGAGAAGCCCTTTTGTGTGCACTTTCTTATCAGCAAGTTATGAGATTAACTAACAAATCAACTTCAAAGGCTATATGGGATAAATTGGAGACTCTGAATGAAGGTGACCCTAATGTTAAAATTGCTAAACTTGATGGTTATCAGGTGAGATATGAGAACCTGAAAATGGAAGA
Source organism: Cryptomeria japonica (assembly GCF_030272615.1). Lineage (NCBI taxonomy): Eukaryota > Viridiplantae > Streptophyta > Pinopsida > Cupressales > Cupressaceae > Cryptomeria > Cryptomeria japonica. Next base: position 535,090,132 of record NC_081408.1, read on the forward strand.
AGATGAAAGGATTTTTTCTTTTATGGAGAGAGTTAATGAAATTGTTCTGGGAATTCAGTGTTGTGGTGGATCTCTGAGCGAAGATGAAATCATCTCTAAAGTATTGAGATATTTTCCACCTTCTTATAAGATGAAGGCTAATGCAATTAATGAGTTGACAACAATGGCAAACACCTCTGTTAATAGGAATACCTTGGTTCAGAAGTTATCTGCTTTTGTGCTTGAGGAATTGGGTCCTTCTAGAGTTGGAAAATTTGAACCTTCTTTTCATGCATCTACATCATCTATTGGCAAGAGTGATTGAAAAGCCTTATATGCTAAGGAACTAGAGGAAATGAAGAAAGAAGATGAAGAGTTTGAGAAACTTGAAGCCTTATTTGCTAGAAGAGTACCTAAAGGTCCGACAAGAAGTAAGTATGAAGTAAAATCACCTTTTAAATGTTTTACATGTAATAAGATATGTTATTTTGAATCTAGATGTCCTAAAAGGAATTCAAGATTTGAGGAAAGAGCTAGAAGATCTTTTAGGCCTAACCATGATTATCAGAACAAGCATAAGTATAGGAGGAACAAAGCAAAATCATGCTACTATGCAAATGATGAATGTGTGACTAATTTTGATGATGAATCGATACAAGATTTAGGCAGTGGATCCGGCAATGGAAAGGAATAGGTATTCTTGTCTATCAAGGAAGATGATCTGGTGCCTGAAGAAAAGCCCCTTGCTGCTAAATTTGAAGACAAGGATGAATGGGTGATAGACAGTAGATTTTCAAATCATATGAATGTAGATAAAAGGAAGTTTTTTATCTTTGCAAGAATTTGATGGCGGTCTAGTTAGATTTGGAGATGACAAAGCATGCATGATCAAGGGAAGAGGAACTATATCATTGGATGGTAAGCATGATATTTATAATGTTTATTATGTTGAAGGTTTAAGGCATAATCTTTTGAGTGTAGGGCAATTGGTAGATAAGGGATTTTAGTTACAGTTCAAGGATGGAAAATGCAAGATTATAAACAGATCTGGATTAGAGATTGCAACCGGTACTCAAACTAAAGGTAACATATTTCATTTGAACTCCGATGAGAAGACATGTTTGATTGCACAAATATATGAGAGTTGGCTATGGCATAAGAGGTTATGTCATGTGAATTTTGATTGCATTATAAAGATCAGTTCTACTAAGGCAGTTGGAGATATACCTAAGATTGTGAAGCCCTATAATCCGGTATGTAAGGAATGTCAAATGGGAAAGAAAGTCAGAACTTCTTTTAAGATTATACAAGAGAAATCTAATGATGTTCTTGATCTTATTCATATGGATTTGTGTGGTCTTACTAGAATCAAAAGTTTTCAGGGTGATAGATATTTTATGCTAATCATTGATGACTATTATAGAATGATGTGGGTTACTTTTCTAAGGGAAAAATCTAAAGCATTTGAAAATTTTAAAATCTTAAAAGCTAAAGTTGAGATAGAGACAGGATTGAAGATTAAATGCTTAAGGTCAGATCAGGGTGGAGAATTAAGATCCGATGAATTTAATAGTTATTGTGAAAAGAATGGTATAATAAAGGAAGAAGTGTCTGACAAGAAAGAACTTGTCTCTCGCATTGACAACTCTAATGAGTGGATTATTGATAGTGATTGTTCTCACCACATGACTGATGACCAGGGAAAGTTTCTATCTCTAGAATAATATGATAAAGGTGTTATCAAATTTGGAAATGATTCACCATGCTTGGTAAAAGGAAAAGGATTTATTTCACTGAATGGAAAGAGCAGTGCAGATGACATCTAGTGGGTAGAAGGTCTTAAGCATAACCTGTTGAGTGTTGCTCAACTAAATGATAAAGGACTCATTCTAGAGTTCAAAGGTGGAGTTTGCAGTATAATTGGAAAGAGTGGTGAACTTATTGCCACCGGTAAGCATACCAGAGGTAACTTGTTTCAACTGAATGCCAAGATTAGTCGATGTCTAATGGAAAAGTTTGATGACAGTTGGATATGGCATAGGAGACTTTGTCATATGAACTTTGATAATATTGTAAAGGCTAGTAAGATCAAGGCAATAAGAGGATTGCCTTTGCTGAACAAATAGGAGAATTCTTTATGCAGAGAATGTCAACTTGGGAAGATGTCTTCCTCAACTTTCAAAGGTAAGTCTTTTTTAGCAGAAAACTTACTTGATCTTGTGCATAGTGATTTGTGTGGTCCTATGAAAACTAGAAGTATTCAGGGAGATAGGTATTTCATGATTCTTATTGATGACTACTCAATAATTATGTGGGTCACATTCTTGAAAGACAAGTCTGAGGCATTTGCAAAATTCAAAGCCTTCAGAGCATTAGTAGAGAAGGAAAGTGGTCAAAAGATAAAATGCCTAAGAACTGATCAAGGAGGTGAATTCACTTCTGATGAATTCAACAAGTACTGTGAAGATAGCAATATCAAGAGGCAGTTGTCTTCCCCAAGGACACCACAACATAAAGGCATAGCAGAAAGGAATAACAAGATTGTAGTTGAAGTGGCCAGAACAATGTTGATCCAAGGAAAGGTTGCTCACACTTTTTGGAGAGAAGCGGTGAACACTGCAGTCTATACTATGAACCGGGTACTCATCAATAAAGGTAAAAATAAAACCCCTTATGGGTATTGGACCGAGAAGACCCCCACTGTGAGTTATTTTAAAGTATTTGGCGGTAAGTGTTACATCAAGAGAGGTGATCATCTAAGCAAGTTTGATGCTAAATGTGATGAAGGAATATTTCTGGGATATTCCATTAAGAGCAAAGATTTCAAATGCTACAACAATAGAACACATAAAATTGTTCAGAGTATCAATTTCAGGGTTGATGAATCCCCTAAGGAGCATGAGGAAACCTACAACGAGAAAGTGGAAGATGAACAGGGTATACCCTTCTGGGAACCGGTTAAGAAAGAAAAAAGTAAAGACCTCGGTGTTCCTGTACCGGTAGAAGCTGCAGAAGAAGAAGAGGAGAAGCAAGTAGAACCAGGTAGAGTCATTCCTAGATATGTGAAACTACATCATGATCCGAAGCAGATCATAGGAGATAAAGATGCAGGGATACTCACAAGAAGAAAGGTGAAAGAAAACTCTTGCGCGATTTCTGAATTGGAGCCCAAGACTTCCAGAGAAGCTCTTACAGACGAAGACTGGATTAAGGCAATGTAAGAGGAGCTAGACCAAATAGAAAAGAATGCACCATGGTCCTTGGTACCCAGACTAAAACAAAAGAATGTCATAGGTGTTACTACTTACTAAGTTGCCATTAGTTTTATGTTCAAAGTCATTCTATATACTCTAGTCGATTACTACTACCGAAATATTCAATCGGTAAGCACAGAGCAGTCGGTTATAGAAGAAAGTAGTCACAGAGCCTAGTATACACCGAGTTGTCTACCTAGTAACACTCTATGTCTACCAAGAAGAAAAAATGATATACCAAGTGAGCACACACCGAGTGAAACATGTTACCAGATTCATTGAACCTAGACACACATGGGAAACGTGTTACAAGATCGAGGAACAAAGAACCGTTATCACATTGGAAATTGCACTTAAAGATTTTGTATGATTTTGAGGTCATCTATCCAATGAAATATTTTGTATGGTTATTCATTCGATAAATCATGTTTGTAAGATCAAAGCAATGAACAGATCACCAACATAAGAGATCTATTTATACAACATGAATTAAGGATCAAATAGAGAGGTGTATGAAGCAAGACATGTGTAATAGATAAGGAAGCACTGAGTATTGTGACTATCAGAGACACAAAGGTCAGTAGAAGGATTTCAGAGAATAGTCAAGGAACAGAGTAAACAGAAGGGTTTACCAAGTTACTTTATGGATTACCGAGGTATGCTATAAGCAAGGTTATCTTATTTTGAACACATAAAATCTGCTATAACATTTCAGATGTAAAGTTGCAGATATTTGTAAAGATTTTATTGTAATATTTTGAGTTGTAAGAGAAACCTTTAACAGGGTAAAAAACTCTAACAAAGTCTATAAATTGTAAAGCCTTTAACCAGGTGCAACATTTTGAATAAGTGTTGTAAAATCCTTTAGCAAGGTAGATCTAACGATCTTGATACTCCTAACAGGGTAAGCTATCAGAAATAGCTAAACATGTAGCTCTAACCAAGTAACCTTTATTATTGCAGTAGTGAAGTTGTGGGTGCCATCCCCACCATAGTTTTTCTCTCTAACCAAGAGTTTCTGCATAACCAAAATATATGTGTTATGGAGTGAATCATGTATCATTGTTATTTATTTGTTTTAGTTTTATGTTATCTTACAGCAGTTTTTGGTTTATACATAATAGTAAAGTTATTGTTTAAGAAAGGATTTGAAGTACTGATTCACCCCTCCCCTCTCAGTACATTAGCTTTCCATATTGGGCCTAACAATTGGTATTAGAGCTTCAATCTTGGAAAAGGGATTAATAGCCTAAAGAAAAATATCTTATCAATGAAAGGCTATAAACAATCTCGGAGAATTGTGTATCTGCAAGAAGAGTTGGATCATGCTAATCAAGTGATTGCAGACATGCAAAGACAAATGCAAAAATCTCTGAAAGTCAAAAGAAGATTATCTGATGATTTGCAGGACTCTCAAGAGTTAGTGGAACAAATTGAGACATCATCTAAGAATAGTATATTTGAAGAAATTGAAGAGATGATTGGAAATCTGAAAGAAAAGAACAAAGCACTAACTGAACAGCTGAAAGCAATGAAAAGAGGACATGAACATTTCAGCACATAGATGACTGAAAATCTGGATGCATTGAGGACAACCAAGGATAAAGTAAGAGATCTAGAAAGAGAAAAACAACAGCTTGAAGCATTAGTATCTGAAAAGAATGATGAAATCACAAGGTTGACTAGGATTCAAAATCTGTCAGATCAATTGGGTTATGCACATCAAGAAGCAAATCTGAAAGATGATGAGAATCAAGCATTGAAACTTGAAGTATCAAGGTTGACCGATGAGCTTGAAACATAGAAGAAATCCAAAGAAACACTGAAAAAGAGTTATGAAGCATCAAAGATGTTGGATGAGCAACTGAATACAAAAAGACCCAACAAAGTTGCAGGACTCGGTTACAAAGGAAAAGACTCTATCAAGAAGGGAATCCACATATCAGGAGAGGAGAATCATCAAAGCAAGCTGGAAACAAGAAGAACATCAAAGGAAAGAAGCCTATTTGCAACTACTATGAAAAATAAGGACATACTGCCAATATGTACCAAATCAGAAAAGGTAAGCAACTGAATGTCACTAGGTCTAATGGTTATTGTCACAATTGCAATAAATATGGTCACACATCTAACAAATTTAGGACAAAGTCTGCTAGCAATTATCAGAAGGCAAAATTCAAAGGATTTTGTAAAAACCGCAATAGATATGGACATAGTACTGAGAAGTGTTCGTTTAAGCAAAAGAACTGTATCAGGTCTGCACACCGAGCAAATACTAGAGGCTACCGAACACACATAGATCCTAACCGACAGTATTCTGCAGTACCATGGGATTACAATACAAGGATATGGTGTAAATGTTGTGGAAGATATGGACATATAAGTGTCAACTACTTTATAAGGTTTGGAATGAACAACCGAAGATCATGGAGAAATCCTGGTATGGCATGTTTTCATTGTCACAAAGTTGGACATTTGGCTAGAGATTGCAGAGATCAACATAGAGGAGACACTGAGGAAATAAAAGGCAAATTATAGATGATCTGGAAAAAGAAGGAAATTGTGTCAAATGAAGAAAGCACCTTATCTACCGAGTTAGGTGCACCGATTCCAAATTAATCGGTAAAGGTATGAAGGGACTACATTCTCTCAAGGTTAAATCTTAATAGTTCCTATTTTATCATGTACTTAATTCAAAATCTACATAACTAAAGATCCATTAGGAAATTTGAAAATGTTTATCAAATCTTTTGGAAGCTTGTCTAGTCGGTAAATATAGGAAGTCTGGCTACTTGGTAAAAGCATAAAAAGGAAGTGGTACCAAGTGCATTTAATGCATTCTGACCTAACTGCATGAAGCCCGATAAGGTAAAATTGTGTACTTAAAGCTTTTGCACAGTCATTTTACACTTACCAAGTTTTCAGAGAGTAGAGCAAAGCGATTCAAAGGCGATCAAACCTCCTCTGAAGCAAAATTCAAGGTATTTACATCAATCACAATGCGTTGTCAAGCTAGTTTATCAATCATATCAGTTGTGAATATCTGTTTTACATTTGTTAAGTGGAAAGCGTCTGCCATTTAAAAGTTTTCAAACCCTAAGGATCTTTTGTTAGTATTTATCCGAAATCTACAATGGCACCTAAGATCCATAAGCCCATTGTTGTTGAGAACATTGAAAAGCCCTCATCGAAATACTCTCTAACTCCCAAAGTAGCATCTGAACTGGATGATAAAACTGCATTTTCACTCATTCCAGATAGGGTTTTACTAGTTGAGGATGTCAGATTCTTCACTAAGTGTCATGTTGAGGAACTAGGTCATGTTGAGATCAAGGACACATATGATGAATTGTGTACCGATGGGAAATTGGATAGCAAGTATGAACACATTAAAATCAAAGGATTGACCGAAGCCCTAACCTACCCGTGAGTCTTCAAACCCCAGTGGGTTAAATTTGTTTTGAGCAGAGTTCATGATGACTTCATGTGGTTAGAGGAGTAACCATTCAAGATCACCAAGGAAATCATCCATTTGATCACCGGTTACCCTATTTTTGATCATGCCCAAGCTTAGAAAATGATATCACAAAAGGAATTGATCACTTTAACCAGAGTTGAATCTGATTGCAGAGGACTGAAATTGAACAATGTGATAGATGCAGAGCTGAAGTTTGCCATTAGAGTAATAGGTTATTGTTTCTTTCAATTGGCAAGGGAAAACAGTGTACCCTGTGCAGTAGTCGATTTAGCATATAAAATTGTGAAGAAAGGAATGAAAATTGATCTATGCAAAGTATTTTTGAAAAACCTGTTTGAGAATCTAAACACCATAAGGAAGCCGAAGAAGAACAACTCACACTAAAGTTTGGATCACTTTTGGTATGCATGTTTTTCTATTTTGAGAAATTCTTTCCATCAGTCGGTAATGTAGTTTGGGAGCTACACCGACCAATCACCCATCAAATCAATGACTTCATCAAATGGCTAGATGATAACTTTAATGATATTATGGATGATTACTTTAGCAAGTTTCAAGAAAAGATGCATAACAGGTATAGAATTCCACCCCAATTAGTAGAGAAATACAAGGATGACATATGCTTTGAAGTAGACACTGACTACTGCTATGTTAATGATGTGGAACTGCGAACTCAATCTTTACCACCTATGGGTTATGAGATTGATTTTGACATCACACAATAGCAGATAGATGCTTTTCTTATATTACCAAGGCATGCTACCGAGCTAAGATACGGTACATATGAAGAAGTTAAAGAGAAAGTTAAGATGAGTATTGTAGTACCCAAGGCTACAAGAAAAGCAACAAAAATGATCAAGGCATTAACGAAGAAATTTGGAGAAGGTTCTTCCTCCACACCTGTCAAGGGCACTCTAGTCATCATCGAGGAGGAATCTGAAGCCCAAGAGGCAGCTATTACATTGAGCACCGAGTTGCCTAAAGGGAAAGTTTTGAAAAGGAAGAAACATGATACATCAAAGGTATCACCGACTCCTTCAATAAAGCGCCTAAACACAAGATCATCTACAGCATCACCGAGTAAGAAACCAAAGAATTTTGCCACACCAAAGGTAACAAAAACTTATAAGAAATATACTCGGAGACTCATTTTGACTAAAGAGTCCAGTGACACCGAATCTGAAGACAAAAGTAAATTTCAGATTGTCAAGAGTAAAAAGGAAGATGTACATAGTGTTGATAATTTTTGTGCTAATCTAAAGCAATATGGTGGATTTGGATCATTTAGATATGTTAAATATGACTCCAGATCTAATGCAGAAAAGAGACAAATTGAAGAAGTTGTAATCTACACACTTCTGAAATTCCGATTGGTCCCATTGGAAGTAACTAATTCTCTTCCAAAAGAATTGTATTCGCATATTGATAATAGGTGGAAATATGCCATGGACTCAGAAAAGAAGACCAGAGAAAGAAGTCTGGTACATCTCTTTCCAGACATGTCAGTAGATGAGATCAATGAACATCTGAAAAACTACCACACAAACTTCCTAGTCAAGCAAAGAGCCTTGAAATTGATGAATGGCCTTTATTTGGATGTAGAGAATGAGACCAAAGAAAAATGGAAGGAAATCTTTCAAATCAAGAATGCTGGTGAGCAATTTGAAGTTGAAATAGTTGATGTCACCGAGCAAGATCCTGATATCACTGAGCAAGACCCTACTGACACTATACAAATTGATGAGGATATCATGGACACCGAGGCACAAGAACAGGAAATGATAGAAGGGAATGCATATGCCAAACTAGTATCCAGTGATTCAGTTTTGGAACAAGTTTTGCCCTATCCTCCAATCACTTAGCCTATTTCAATTGAGGCCCCTCAGGATACTGAATAAGGAACAAAGGGTCACAAGTCTACAGAAGGAGAAGCTACTTCTCAGGCCACCGGGGAACAAACTTCTCACGCTTCTCCTAGCACTGAAAATGTTACAACTAAGACCCCGAGCAAGGATTCACTGAAGGCTACATCAGAGGTTCAAGAAATTGACAAAAGTGTTGCCTCTACCGAGCAACCTACCGAGGGTCAACAATCCTCCCAAGCCATTGTATTAGTTCAACCGGTGAAAACTAAAGAAAAGAAAATGAAAAAGCATAGTTTCAAATTAGATTTGTCAAAACCAATAGTGTTGCCAAATGTAGACATATCCAAATTAAAAGGGTAAGCACTCATTGAATTCAATGAACTATGCAAAGCCAAAGCAGAACAGGAAAAACAAATGGCTATTCAAAAGAAAAACAAAGTACTTCAAAAGGTGAAAGAACTATTAACAGATATGCTACTTGAAGCTACAGTGACAAAAGATGCAGCCATCCATATTCAACTGGATGAACTCCTCAATCAGATCGAGACATCTGGAGTAGACGCATCTGAATATTTGAGCAAATTGAAGGACAAAGAGCTCACTACAAAAATGATTGAAGAGGTACATAAAGCTATTGCTATTGGCAAAGTAAAACTTGTCAAATTTATTGCTGAGTTGTCCCCTCAACTCAAGCATATTCTTTATTTATTTCAGAAACTTTGTACATTCTCTTTATTCATTAAAGATATCAAAAATAAAACAGAAGTGATTGAGAAAGAGATCACCGATCTCTCAAATAAGTTGACCACTGAGCCAAATTCTATTCAGCATTTCTATACAAAGTTACAAAATCTCATGGCTCAACAATTGGAACTTAGGAATGAAGAGCACACAATAAGGATGGACATTATGACTCTTTAAACCTTATTCATTCCACACTTGTCCTCCGTCCAAGAACAGATCAACAAGGCTACCTCCCTATCCACTCAACCAGAGGGAAGCACCTTAGATGGACTAATTTCACTGTTAGCTAACATTACAACTCAGAATTCACTCATGGATAGTGTCAAGGATGCCCTCTTTGCCGCTCTTACCAATGCAAGGACAAAGTAAAAATCATTTTTTGACCAGTTGCCTCCACCGAATGGTAACTAAGTTTTGATGTTTGTCAAAAAGGGGGAGTATAGTATCAAAGTATCAAAGGGGGAGTATACCGAGCAGAACAGAGTATCCAAATGTATAGTTAAATTTGACAGGGCGAGCAGTGAACCGATCATTGACAACCGAGCAGTTAATACAGAATATTGATCACAACGCATGCATAATCAAATTTTTGTACAGTATATTGATAAGGGGAGTATATCCGAATATACTATTTTATTGACAAATGTATATACTGTCTGATTAGTCAAAATTTGTAAGTATATAGATTTTTTGAGTTATGACTTTGAAAGGAGTTTTGTCAAACATTTCAAAACTAATTTCAAAAGGGGAGATTGTTACTACTTACTAAGTTTCCATTAGTTTTATGTCCAAAGTCATTCTATATACTCTAGTCGGTTACTACTACTAAAATATTCAGTCGGTAAGCACAGAGCAGTTGGTTATAGAAGAAAGTAGTCATAGAGCCTAGTATACACCGAGTTGTCGACCGAGTAACACTCTATGTCTACCAAGAAGCAGAAATGGTATACCGAGTGAACACACACTGAGTGAAACATGTTACCAGATTCATTGAACCTAGACACACATGGGAAATGTGTTACAAGATTGAGGAACAAAGAACCGTTATCACATTGGAAATTGCACTTAAAGATTTTGTATGATCTTGAGGTCATCTATCCAATGAAATATTGTGTATGGTTATTCATTCAATAAATCATGTTTGTAAGATCGAAGCAATGAAAAGATCACCAACATAAGAGATCTATTTATAAAACATGAATTAAGGATCAAATAGAGAGGTGTATGAAGCAAGACATGTGTAATAGATAAGGAAGCACTTATTATTGTGACTGTCAGAGACATAGAGGTCACCGAGAAGGATTCCAGAGAACAGTCAAGGAACAGAGTAAACAAAAGGGTTTACCGAGTTACTTTATGGATTATCGAGGTATGTTATAAGCAAGGTAATCTCATTTTGAGCACATAGAATCTGCTATAACATTTCAGATGTAAAGTTGCAGATATTTGTAAAGATTTTATTGTAATATTTTGAGTTGTAAGAGAAACCTTTAATAGGGTAAAAGACTCTAACAAAGTCTATAAATTGTAAAGCCTTTAACCAAGTGCAGCATTTAGAATAAGTGTTGTAAAATCCTTTAGCAAGGTAGATCTAATGATCTTGATACTCCTAATAGGGTAAGCTATCATAAATAGCTAAACATGTAGCTCTAACTGAGTAACCTTTATTATTGCAGTAGTGAAGTTGTGGGTGCCATCCCCACCACAGTTTTTCTCTCTAACCAAGAGTTTCTACGTAACCAAAATATATGTGTTATGGAGTGAATCATGTATGATTGTTATTTATTTGTTTTAGCTTTATGTTATGTTACAACAGTTTTTGGTTTATGCATAATAGTAAAGTTATTGTTTAAGAAAGGATTTGAAGTACTGATTCACCCCTCCCCTCTCAGTACATTAGCTTTCCATATTGGTCCTAACAATAGGTACCAAATGGGTCTTTGGGAATAAGCTAAATGAAGAAGGTACAGTTGTGAGGAACAAGGCAAGACTTGTATGCAAGGGATATTCTCAGGAAGAGGGAGAAGGCTATGGAGAAAACTTTGCTCCTATGGCTAGACTGGAAGGTGTCTGAATGCTACTTGCATTTGCAGCATTCAATGGATTTAAGGTATAACAGATGGGTGTGAAGTCTGTGTTCTTGAATGGAATCCTAGAAAAGGAAGTGTATATTGAGCAACCAGATGGGTTTGCCTTATCAGAAGATAGTAACATGGTGTGTAGATTACACAAGGCCCTGTATGGATTGAAACAAGCACCAAGGGCATGGTATGAATGGATACACTTTAATCTTAGGATTTCAAAGAATAAGTGAGGACAGTAACATATACCTGAAATCTGAAGGTGATCAGATTCTAATCTATGAAGTATTTGTAGATGACAGAATCTTTGGAGGAGATGATGAAATGAGTCATGCTTTTGCAGATGAAATGAAGAAAGAGTTTGAGATGTCTCTAATTGGAGAGATAAAGTTCTTCATTGGTTTACAGATTCAACAAATGAAAGAGGGTATATTTATTACCCAGTCCAAGTATGTCAAAGAGGTATTGAAGACCTTTGGCATGAAGGAGAGAAAACTGGTTGGTACACCAATGGTGACTGGCTGTAAGCTAACTATGGAAGATGATTCAGCGTTGGTGAATGAGAAGGAGTACCGATCAATGATCGATAAGCTGCACTATGTGGTGCACAACAGACCAGATATTGCTCATGCAGTGGGCATAGTAGCTCATTTTTCAGAAAAGTCCAAGAGAATCCCACTTGGTAGCAGTCAAGAGGATTCTTAGATACTTGAAAGGGACTATTGACTATGGATTGTGGTATCTGTACAATGGTGATTTTTATCTCAAATTGTTAACCGATGCAGATTGGGCAGGTAATGTGGACAACTGGAAGAGCACAGCTGGTGGAGCGTTCTTTCTTGGTGGAAGACTAGTCTCCTAGACAAGTAAAAAGAAGAGTTGTATTTCTCTGTCTACAGTTGAAGTAGAATATGTGGCAGCATTTATGAATTGCACTCAGGAAATCTGGATGAAACATGTATTGGATGGTTTCAAAGTACCTATTTCTGAACCGGTGAGTATATTTTGTGACAATACTAGTGCAATCAATATTTCCAAGAATCTAGTATTGCATGCTAGAACTAAGCACATTGATCTCAAGTATCATTTCTTTAGAGAGAAGGTTCAAAACAGAGAGGTCATATTACAACATGTTTCCAGTAAGGAGCAACTAGAAAACATATTCACTAAGCCCTTACCGAAGACTACATTTACCTATTTGAGAGGTGAATTAGGGGTTTTGCCCCTTCATGAAGTAAACTAAAGATGTGTACTCCACATCAGTCAGTTATTACAGTGACAAATCTTTCAGGATTGATGTGTTGAAGGATGCTACTCCATAGGGGGAGTAGCATAGTGGAGTATGGAAGCTTGTGCCTCCACTTTGACATTGTTGTCAAAGGGAGAGAAGATATCTGATGAAGATATTTTAGATGCACTGGTCTATGATGTTTATAATTGAAATGCTACACTAAGTATTGACATCAATGCCAAAGGGGGAGATTGCTGGCATATGATGATATGATAATATGATGGTAATATATGTTGTCATTGATGTCAATAAGTACAGGTCAACCGGTATGAAGATTGGGAAGAAGTTGTTATTGATGATCAAGTTGTAGTGAACCGGTGTCAGGGTTTCACTAAGTGTGACTACCAGTTGGTAGTCTTAGCTTTAGAGTTTCTAGTTTGCCAATCTAGCTTGTGTGATGCACCCAATGATATTCTTTGATGAGTTAGGTAAGAAATAAGGATGAGATCGAGATGCCATGTCAGTTTTGTGCATGTGAAGGATTTCCTTGAGGATCTTGCATGTGAAGATCGACTGCATTAAATGTCTACCTCGGGAATGAACATTCTTCTTAGTGGTATGAGAAGAAAGCATGATGGGTTACTGATTTCTATGTGTGGTGAAGAATGGACGATGCAAAATGACTTGTGATCTATTTGAGATTGTTTCATTCTATTAAATGTGTTTGGATGGTCAGGATTGGACCACTTGTAATTGTAAACCTAAGATACTTAGGGTTTAGGGTTTATGTTACCGACCTAATTGTTGTTTATAAGATCGATGATGTTTGTTATTGTAAGTTGTTGGCAAAATTTGTGTGTGTATCCAAGTGATGAGATACTTGCCAGACCAGTGAGTGGAAAACTGCAAAGTGTGATTGCAGAGTAGAGTAAGTGAAAACTGCAGAGTGTGAATGTAGAGTAGAGGAACTGAAAAGGATCTGCCTTAGCATATAGTCTTGTTACCAGATTAGAGTTTTACCTATTTTCTTCTAACCATTTCAACAGAAGGAAAATCCCTTTGTTGGGTGGCTTTAACATGCTTATTGTAAATCCTCTAACCAGGTGACTCAAGTTCATTGAGTTCTTTAAATCCTCTAACAAGGTAACCTTTAACGAGGTATATAGCCATCCCTTAACCGAGTGATCTTTAATAGGATCGGTTCCTAGTAGAACCTTATTGTAAAGTCTTTAACCGAACTAGGCTCCTAACAGAGCGAGCTTCAAAAGAGTTCAAAACAAGCTTGTGGGTATTCATCCCCACTGTGGTTTTTCCCATTTGGGTTTCCACGTGAAAAATTTGTGTCATGGGTTGTGCATTTTTCATGTGATGATTAAGCATTCTTTATTTGAGTAATTATGCATGCAGAGCTAATAGTTATGGTATTGCTGATACACCACATGCATATGTTTATGGGTGAAGTAGATATCAAGTATTGAATGTATTTGAAGTGTTCAATTTTACCGGTTTATGTTGTCTGAAGTCTTACTATATTTAACCGGTATTGCCATGGTTAAGTTCAGTAATGAAGACAATCGGTTAGCATTATTTTAACTTGATAAGTTGCAGAAAAGTTTTTTTATGTACTAATTCACCCCCCTCTCTCTGTACTAGTTAGGGTATTTGTTGTTCATCGTTATTTATCAAGATGTGATGAAGGGATATTTCTTGGTTATTCTAATGAAAGGAAACCATTAATATGTTATAAAAAAAGATTGCAGAGAATTATGGAGCTCACTAATGTCAAGGTGGATGAGTTGAACAGAAGTCAAATCAGAACTTATCAAAGAGAACCGACAGTGGAAATCATAACTAAACCGGTAGCACCTACATCGGAACAAAATGTTGAACAATTACTTCGATAATATTAGAAAATTCAACAGTAATTGAATATCAAAGTAGAGGAACAGAAAATTAGAAGACTCGTAAGTATGTTAGGTTAAATCATTCAGAAGATCAGATTATAGGAGACAAGAAGAAAGGAGTGATGACAAGAAGAAGGTTGGTAGCTGATGAGGTATGTTTAATTTCTCACATTGACCGACATCAGTAATTGAAGCATGTAAAGATGAATGTTGGATAAAAGGTATGGAAGAGGAATTAGATCAGATAGAAAAGAATAATACATGGACTTTAGTTCCCCGACCTAAAAATAAGAATGTTATTGAGACTAAATGGGCTTTTAGGAATAAATTGAATGAAGTTGGACAAGTTGTGAGGAATAAGGCTAGATTGGTTTGTAAAGGATATTCTTAGAAGGAAGGAAATTATTGTGATGAGACTTTTCCTCAGGTAGCTAGGATTGAAGTTGTGAGATTATTTCTTGCTTGTGTTGCCCATAAGAACTACAAGGTTTATCAGATGGATGTTAAGTGTGCATTTCTAAATGGAGATCTTGAAGAGGAAGTTTACATTGAGTAGCCTGATGGATATTAACTTTCAGATGACAAAAACATGGTTTGCAAGTTAAGGAAAGCTTTATATGGATTGAAACAAGCCCCTAGAGCTTGGTATACGATATTGGATAAATATCTTTTGAAGCTTGGTTTCACTAAAGGTAATACTGACAGTAATTTATATTATAAGATCACTGATGATGACATATTAATTTTTGAAGTCTTTGTTGATGATATCATTTTTGGAGGTGAGGATAAGTTATGCATGGAATTCTCTGACAATATGAAGAATGAATTTGAGATGTCTATGATTGGAGAGATGAATTTTTTCTTAGTTTTATAGATTACTCAGACTAATAAAGGTATTTTCATTTGTAAAACTAAGTATGCTAGGGAGTTGTTGAAGAAATTTGGTATGAAAAATTCTAAACCGGTTGGTACTTGTTAACGAGCATTTTGACACACCCACCAACAGTCACGTAGTTTATACAAACACTCACCACCTCTCCTGAAAAGTAACAAGTTTAGAATAACTCACTACCCCAAGGTCTTAGTAGTCGAGTCTCGATGGTGATGGATAGCTCAATGGTTGATGTGGTTATACCTATAAAGGGGCCTGCTGGTTAGAACTAAATCTCGCTGGTTTACGAACAATTGCACTTCCTCTTTTTTTTTTGTATTTTATGATTTAAGATTCTCTGGGGAAATAAAATGCTAAGCGTAAGGGAAATAAGAAAATAACACTAAAGTTCAATACAATGACAACTTAATAAACTATCCAATTAGTCCCCTGCAATTTGAGCAATTATCAGATATTATCCAAGTTAGCATTCAACAACGGACTTCCATAAAACCTTCAAAATCATCAATTTCACAAATCTATTGACATAGAATCATCAACAATATGGCCTATCACAGTAATTCCCATACACCACTGATGTGCGCAATATGGTTCATAACATAATAGACAAAAATATTACCACGTTGCTAACTCAAAATAATAGATGTTACCGATTACACAAAATAATTTGGTAGAATATAGATGTAGATCAGGCAATCTACAAGCTGCTTTTCATATTAATCTCCATGAATGTAACAAAAAAAATAACTCAAACTTCTTAACAATCTACAAAATCTCTAAGTATGCCACAAATCATCAATTTGGGACCTGTACAAATGAATTCAACTTCTCAATTTATAGAAGTTTTTCACCCTATTATTTAGGAAATAACTCTACCCTAAATTAAGAACTAAAATTAGGAGTCGCAGTTAACTTGCAAGTTTCTACCTAGACACTCCACTTAACAACTACAAAATGGATGCTACATGAGCATTACGAAGACCATGTTGGGTGAGCCACGTTCTCGTAACCATGCAGGATTTCTTTCAAAATTGGGACTTGAGTAGGAGGAGCAGTTTTAAATCAATAAAAAGCTTTGCTATCTTTAGCAATTCTATGCCTATCCTTTATTTCTTGGTAAATGCCTTATAATTTTCAATTATACATGCAACTGCTTGGAATGGCCGATTGGCTACATGCTTAATTCTAAATTTATATTTCTTCAAAGCCTCATCTGCATTTTCTCCTTGTTCCTCTAACTCCTTTATCGTATCCACCACCTCTTGACACTGAGTAATCAGCTGCGTGTATCTATCCATAAGGGCAGCATCGAACTGGGTGGCAGGTCCTAAGTTTTTTGCCTCATATGCATCCCATTGATTCAAAACTTGTTGCTGGTCCATTATTCCAGTATCAGCTATTCTGAGGCCAAAACACCCTAGTATATTTGTCACAAAATTCTCATATGACAAAATCTCTCTAAGGAGAGGGTCCCAAATATTAGTCATCTCCTTGATATACTGTTGATACATCTCTACTTTCAGCTCCAAAATGTATATGTAGGACTGTAAATTCTCACAACTATCCCCTCCTAAGAGGTCTTCTTGTACTATCAGCTCTTCTCCTAGGCGTAGTATCCTTTTCAAAATTCAAAGCTATTTATTAAAGGTGTTCTCCTTCTGCTCCCATTGTGTGGAACAGGTTGCCAAAGCTCCACCCGCTTGTACCACTTTATGGTATATTTCCATTGTATTCTGTAGAAACAATCTAATCTTGGCTGCATTCACTTGAGTCCAAGATTTGGCGGCCACAGCTACTTGTCTGACCTCCAGTAGTGCCTTTACATCTCCTTCTGGCAATGATGAGGTTGAAGGTAGGTCGTCTATCGTACATGAGTCCAAAGGTTTACACATTTCTACCAAGAGGTGTTTATACTACCCAAGCTGCACCTTAAGCTCCATATTTGAGCTATTCTCCTATTCTACGCGCCCTCTGACAATGCTTGTGGCTAGTTCCAAGGTATCTAGTTCTCCCCACTTGGTCTGTTTACCTAGGTTTATCTGTGATACTTGGTCTTTGGGAGAAGCTTGTCCCTCGGTCTGTGATGGAACTGCCACATTTGCAATCACTTCACCAGAACTATTTTTTGACAGGTGATGAACCGCCTTCAAATTCTTAACCTTTGGTGGTTCCTCAGTGATTGTTTGTTGTACAGTAACCTTGGGGAGCTCTGCTTTTCTCTTTTTCTTTCCGAAGGTAAACTCTAACCATTGTGGTATATCTTCGGCTTTATCACCTTGATGTGATACAATATCTGCAGTTATAACATGCACCTCTGCCTATTCCTCTGCTTCATCTCTTGCTTCAGCTCCCATTTGCCCAGGATCTTGGAGCGATGAAATCTGGCGAGCTAGGTTAGCTTGGATAGCTTGTTGTTTGTGTAACTCTCCTAGCTTACCACTGACCTCCTCATTGAATGCCATTTCTTCATCACCTAGCTCCATCTTTGTTTTCCCGGCTTCTATATCCTTAAGCAGGTCTTCTTGGTTTTGAGGAGTTAGAATCAACCTTTCATTCAAGATGTCCTCTACCTCACCTCCTTCTTCTTCACTCCGTAGCAGCTATTGTTGGTCGAGATCCTCTTCCTCCTAGTTAGAGTCAGACTCAATGTTTCTAATTTTTACTTCCTCGGTAGTGGATGTAAAACCTTGCACTTCGGGCTACCCTGTGGATACATTAACTAATGGTGGTGCGGGAGCAACAATGCCTGAAGCACTTGTTGTACATGTGGAAGGTGGTTGAGCGGGTACCTCATTAGTGGCTTCTACTCTCTCTTCTTGTTCTTGGGTATCCTCTCCTTCAATGTGGCCTATAGCGGTCCTTGGTGGGAGAACTCTGGCAAGTGGAACTACACCTAGCCCATCAGTCACCCCTAGATCTACAGCCTTTTTCAGCAATTCAGACTCCTTCATCTTTTCTTGGAGTTTCTTCAACAAGTCCTCAGTGCTTTCTTGAGGGTTGACTTCCTCACTTGGGTCAGTGGAGGTATTCTGCCTTGAAGCCAACCTTGTCTTTTGGGCATACTCTTTATGGCCTCTTGACTGAGGTACCCCTGAGGTGGATTCCTTTTGCTTTGTTTTTGATACATTGGGCCTTACCCTCTGGCTTAACCATTGTTTAGTCCTATTGATGACTACCCAGGAGACCTTCTCCATGTCTATATCCTCGCTTACAGACCATTTTACTGGGGAGAGGGGCCTCTTGTCTATCCTCGATTCTTTATAAATTGGATCAAGTAACTCTCCATCATCCCTCAGGTCTTTAGGGAGGTTAGTCTCAATACCAAAGTCTCTCACCTACGGCACAGACAACCTATTATAGTTCTTCTCCCCAACCTCAAAATTGTCTTGCAAGTTGGCCCAAAATTCTTCCAAGCTGGGCCTATGCCCCTCATATGCCTTAGGCATAGCTTGCTTAAGTTTCCCATAGGGATCATAAAATTCCCTAGTATGATTATATTCTTTCAGGTTCAAATCCTGAAGCTCTTGCTCGGCCAACTTTGCCACTTGTATTTTAGAATAGGCAAAGTACCCAATAGACACCGAGAAGTCAATACCTATTTTGTGTTTTGAAGATAGCAG
Organism: Cryptomeria japonica; assembly: GCF_030272615.1. Taxonomy (NCBI): domain Eukaryota; kingdom Viridiplantae; phylum Streptophyta; class Pinopsida; order Cupressales; family Cupressaceae; genus Cryptomeria; species Cryptomeria japonica. Next base: position 535,109,180 of record NC_081408.1, read on the forward strand.
TGACTGGAGACCAAGAAGTTGTCGCACATACTCCAGCAGGATTATCCTATCGTTACAATAACGAGGCAACAATATTGGATTCCCTGTGAATCCACTAACTCTAATGTAAGTGGAGCATGGGTTTTGGATGAATCAACATGCCCACTCCCGGATGATAGCCATGGCTTCTAGGCTTATCTGATATCCTGCATCTCCAGTCAACTTAATTATTATAGGGAAGATGAAGGCATCATTAACCCTCTTGAAGTGTATCTTGGCATTGGTTAGAGTGAGTTGGGAATAATATTCCCATATCTTCTTCTGTCCCTCTTTCTCTCCTAATTGTCCTTCTACCTGTAGGCCTGAAATTTTTTTGACTTTGGCAGCTACCCAAAAGACATAGGACGTGAAAAAGAACTTTTGGGTATGTTGCACCTCCTTCATCTGCTTACAAATATTGTCAGAAAGGATTTGCAGCCAATCAAAATATTGCTTCCCTACCAATATGGTACTCATAAACTGGAACATCTAGGGGTAGAAATGCTTGCAGTCAAGCTTGTCGAAGGCCCTGCTGAGCATAATAATCAAGTCCCTTTGAGGCTCTTTGAAGTCCACCCTCACGACCTCTGTAGCTTTGAGCCCTATTTTTCTCTCTTCTTCCAACCAATTGGTATTCATGTGTCTTTTGCTGGCTGATACCTTTTCATTCCATGTCTTCAAGGCTTCTTCTTCAGTTAGTAAGAATGCCTCTTTCCTAGTTGGGATTCCGAAGATGAACCCTAGCATATCCGGAGACAAGTTGATAACAGTTTTTCCCTTTGCATCAATGCACTTTTTGGTCCCTAGATTGTAGAATGGAGAGATGGTCATTATAAATTCTGCTGCTTGTAGCGACTATGTGAATACAATAGCCTCCACAAGACCAGACCTCTTGATCCTTCGATGGAGAGCATCTAGGTTGGGTTTATCCAATAGGGTTCCAATATCCCCAATTTCTATGTGACCTACTTCGGTGTCCGTGACCCATTTGATTTGATCATCCAGCTTTGAAACATGGACCTGTCCTTGATATTGGTATTTCATGGTGGCTGGTAGTCTGTCAATTTCTTTACCTCTCTTGTTGGCGGATGAGTCCATCTAACCACTGGAACTTGTAGGCAAAACACAAATTTTCAATCCTTAATACTAAACATAAATTTTGATTCACCTCGGGACTTCGGGGTCCTGGGATAAGCACAAAGGAAGAAGGCTCGGAACTCTGGGAATCTAGGGTTCCGAGGTGGAGTCTATAAAAACCTCCTAGAACTCTAGGGATCTAGGGTTCCAGGCTCTTGATTTGGGGCAATCCGGAACTCTAGGGATCCGGGGTTCCGGGGTGGAATGGAAGGTGAAACCCGAAACTCTGGGAATCCAGGGTTCCGGGGTGAAATGGAACGGGAACTCGAAACTCCAGGTATCTGGGGTTCCAGGGTGGAATGGTAGGGCATGCCCAAAAACTTAAACACAAAAGAAAACAAACAACAATAAAAGACATCTAATCTAGAAAAACACAAGGGGATAAAATTCACCAACCTAGTGAATCGAAAATCGAACAAACACCAAGAGAGAACTCAGGAGTCCGGAGGTTTGCGACTTGGGGCTAGGGAGGAGAAATTCTGAATGCACAAATGAACTTAAAAATTTCATTATCTCTTATATATAGCCTCCCGAATCCTTCCGTACGAAAACCATAAACATGACCCCAGGACTTCGGGGTCCTGAGGTTCCGAGGTCGATAGAAAGGAAAACAAAACCACCTCGGGACTCCGAGACTCCAGAGTTCTGAGGTTGGAACAGCAAGGAAGACCTCGGGACTCTGGGACTCCGAGGTCAAAACAACAAGGAACCTCGAGACTCTGGGATTCTGGAGTTCCAAGGTAAAACCAAAAAGGGACCTCGGGACTCCAGGATTTCAGAGTTCTGAGGTAAAACCAAAAAGGAACCTTGGGACTCTAGGACTCCGGAGTTCCGAGGTTAAAACCAAAAAAGAAGAAAAAAGGGGGTCCATATTTTGACTCAAGGAAACCAAATGGGGAAATAGATATGCTAGGCATAACAAATGGCGACTGTCTGGGAAAAATGACTATAGGCAATTTAGAATTTCAGAATCTCTGGTTAACCCGACACGTAAGGCTATTATCATTCAAAAGGATGTATAAGAATTTAAGATGAACAAGTGATTTGAACAAACAATCAAGATGAGAAATAGACATGATCAACTTGTGAGTGTGTGTGTATGATTTATTACTCCATCATTTCAATAATGTAGATAGTCAGAGGAAACGAGGCACAAGTTACATAGGTGAAGTCATTAATCGTGTTTCGTGCAAGGTTATCTTGGGCATAGCTCTGCTGCTAGTCAGGCATCCATAGCCTCGATAGAGATACCTCTAGCCTCCATCAAGCAATGCTCCACTGCTAGCTAGGCATCCATAGCCCCGGTGGAGGTTACTTGAAACACCCATTTGAGTTGCTTAAGAAGATCATTTTTCTCTCTCTTTTTTTTTTCTCTTTTTTGATAGAATATTATAGGATATAGAGAATGAGTTCTTTCTTCAATAATCTCTCAAGCAACTTCCAAACATTGAAGTTTGATAACTAGGTTGGGAGCCACGGTGGATAACATGAAACGCCTTGACTTCGGATTTTTCACTTGATACCCAGTTTACCTACTATCTCACAAAACCTTTCTGATGTATCTTAATGTGACATTAGTGCTGCATTTATCAAGCTAACCTTTTCCAAATTGAAAGTCAAAAACTCGTATCATGTTTAAACGATTACATACCATTTTGAATGAGTATAGACAAAGGTTTCAAACTCAACCAAATGACAATGAAATTACAAATAGTAGAGAGTCGAAGTCTCTCAAAATTTGGCAAGATGTTATACAAAGGATACCTACTTCCTTTTAGAATCTTCAAGAACAAAACATATACCCCGACTCAACAAACAAAAGAACAAACAAGCAAAGAAAACAAAAACAAAAGGGAAAACACACAATAAGGCCCAACGAAGCACAACCAAAAAGAAAAACAACTAACCACTATATATAACAAGTCAAGCTTTATTAAGGATTTAATCAAAGTAGTGCTTGAGGAACTGACCATTGATGGGCAATGGTACTAGTTCTCCAGTCAATGAGCTCAACCTAAAAGTGTTCTCGTGTAGAATTTAAGCTATTTGGTAAGGACCTAGCCACAATGTTTCAAACTTGTGATGATCACCTTTCTTTTCCTTGGCCTTGTCCCATAACATGACTAGGTCAGAGATCCGAAAAGCTTTCACCTTGGCTCTTTTATCAAACCATTTCTTAACAACGGCTTGATGCTTGGCAAAGTGTTGTAGCATATTAATTCTTTTTTCATCAAGTCTTAACAAGTTTAAAAGGTGAACCTCTACTTGATCCTCAATGTCAAGTTCTTTCATTAATTGGAGGACCGGTATTTGCAAGTTAATTGGGAAAACAAGGGTCTGGCCATAGACAAGGTAGTATGGAGAAGTTCCCAGGGTGGCTTTTATTCTAGTTCGATCAGCCCACAGGGCATATCTCAGTTGATTATGCCAATCCCTGGGGTTTTTCTCAAGTAGCTTCTTGATGACATCTAGGATGTTCTTGTTTGTGGATTCAGCTACTCCATTACCTTGCGGGTAATAGTTGGATGAAAATTTCAATATCACTTTATATTGGTATGACCATTGCATCAACTGTGTGGAAGTAAAAGAAGGACCATTATCACATACCAGAGTGAATGGCATACCAAACCTGGTGACGATATGCTCTTCAATAAATTTCAGGACTACCTCAGCAGTAGCATTGCAGTAGGCTATGGCTTCTGTCCATCGGGTACAATAATCTATTGCTGTAACAATAAACTTATGCCCTGCAGATGAATTAGGGTTAATAACTCCTACAAAATCCAAGGCCCATTGAGCAAAAGGTCTTACCTCAAACATTGGTTGGAGAGGCATAACGGGATTTCTTTCTCTGGAGGCTGTAGTTTGGCATGTATGGCAATGTTGGACATGTTCATGAGTATCCTTAAATATGCTAGGCCAATAATATCTAGCCTTCAGAATTTGATGTGCAGTGGCATCTGCTGACCCATGACCAGTACCATATTTCCCATGAAATTCCTCAATCATATTATGAGCTACTTGATGATCAAGGCACCGGAGGTAAATACCCTCATAATTTTTCTATAGAGTGTCAAATCCTTGATCATATAATTAGCACTCTTGAGCCTTAATGCTCATCTTTGCATAGTTGTCGATCCCTCGGGACACCTATTATTCAACAATACAAATACCAAATCTATGTACCAAGGGTCCTGAGTAAATGACTTCAATGTATATTGTTGGCACTAGATTTGAGGGATGTCGATCGCCATGGCCTGAGACAATCCTTGGCCTCGAACTAATTTCATTGGATGCATCTCTAAGTCAAATTATTGCAATATTGCCATCCATTTCCCTCATCGTTCTCCCAGTTCAGATTGCATGAGTAGTGACTTTACTGCTTGGTCAAGAACTGTATGCGGGAAAAGTGGGTCGATAGAACTCAAAATGCAAAAAACAAAGCTCTATGGAGCCTTGCTTACACAGCCATAGGACTTCTTGGTGCAAGCTATGGAGTTATGAAGCATAACTCAGCTTCCCAAGGATGGTTCCATGGTTCTCTATCTTGCACCGTCCCTCAAACCAATTTTTTTGCTCTTAGATCACTAAGCAAAATTGTTTAGGGATGGAAAATGCAAGAATGAGGGATTCTTTTGTTGATTTTAATATGAGATGCATCCTAAGATATGCATGATTCTAGAAATGCAATAAACTAACTATAAGATGACAAGGTTAGTAAACAAACTATCCTAGCATACTATATTAGTTCAATGATTTAAGCTATATGATAAGGAACATACTCTAAATAAGCATATTTAGATTAATTCCTTTTTAAAAGAGAGGCTAAATGATGAGCATATATGAAATGTGAAAGCTTGAATGTATTTGAGCATAAGTATGATACTAAAGACTTCGATCTTAAAATGGAGGAATGAGAGCTCTATTTATAGTAAAAATAGGGCAATGGATGGTCAGGATTGAAAGATATAATCAAGGGTTGAGTTTGAAAGTTGGGAATCCATGTTTGCAATTGGCACCAATGAAATGGTGACAAATGTCAACATAGGGTTGGGTTGAGAAAAGGGGTTGGAGGCATTAAATGCCTGAGAAGACCTCATGGTTATCCTAGGGGGTAAGGGTTAAGGTTAAGTCAAGATTACCCATTGGATAAAGCTTTTATTAAAGGATAAACTCTTGTGCAAATAATTAAGGGATAACCATGGTCAAAGAAATGAATGCTTGAGGAGACCCCTAGGTTACATGGAGGTTGAGTTTAGGGAAATTCTTTAATCATGCTAGAGGGTTGAGTTAACCATTAATGGTTTGGAAGACTTTGGAAAATTAAGTGGTTGAAGCCTTTAAAGGTTTTCAAAGACTTTGAGGATTTGAGAAGTGACCTCCCCTTGCTTAGGGATGTGACAATATTTAGGAGATGGGTTAGGCTAATTAGAAGTGATTAGAAGAGTCTAGAAGGGGGGTTAGGAATAGGGTTTAGGAAGCAAGTGGGAGATGTAGGATTTTGCAACAGGATGGAGGGATAATAGGATTTAATTGAAATAAAATGAATTTACTTCAATTTGGTTGCAATTTGGGGAAATTAAATAAATTAGATTTATTCAATTTAGGATAACTATTTAATTAAATTTGGATTTAATTAAAAGTGGATAGAAGGGATTTAATTGAATAAAATGATTTATTCATTAAATGGTAAAAAGAAGTCTAGTGAATTTAATTTAAATAAATTGAGTAATTTACTTAATTTAAATAGAAGAATGTGGGTAATTCAATTAAATTAGATTTAATTAAATAGAGAAATGAACATAAAATATTCATTTAGGAATATGGTCATTTTTATACATCTACATTTTGCCCCTCTTTGAAGTGACGTGTGTGCACATGTTGATTCAAAGAAAATTTGTCAGATATGCTGTCGAAATTTGATCGATATGATGTTGTGGATATGAAAAATTGATTTGATATAAAAAGTCGATATGATGATATGATAATTCCCCCTCGGGAGATCATTCCTGCACATAAGGCATGAATGATCTCTCGAAAGAAGAAGAATGTTGTTTGAAAGATAGAAGAGTGGATAGTGATGACATGCATGAGTTTGATAAGATTGATTAGATTAATTGGAATGAGATCAAGTCTGGTTTCAGGTATGACACCTCCTATATAAGACATGGATGATCAAGCATCTAGTTTCAAGAATGATACCACCTGTATAAGATATGGATGATTGAGCATCTAGTTTCAAGAATGATACCGCCTGTATAAGACATAGATGATCGAGTGTCTGGTTTTAGGAACGATATATCCTGTATAAGACCGATCAAAATGCCTAGTTTCAGGAACAATATATCCTGTATGAGAGCTGATCAAAACATCTAGTTTCAGGAATGATATATCTTGTATAAGAGTTGATCAAAACATCTGGTTTTAGGAAAGATACATCCTATATAAGACATGATAGAAGATAGTTTGGAAGAATGATAGAAGATAGTTTGGAAGAATGATGAAGATATGAAAGTGAAGAAAGATTCCATGATGATGTGATAGATATGCATGCGAGGGATGCAATGATGAATGATGAATGATATTTTGAAAATGAGATGTATGATATGATATGCAACTAATTGTAAAATGATATGCAACTAATTGTAAAATGATATGCAACTACTTGTAAAATGATATGCGACTACTTGTTTTTGAAGCATCCTCATTCTGCATTTGTCATCCTGATATAACCATATGTTATTTGCTTTCGAGATAAGTATCATCATTGAGCATTGATTTGTTTGGGATATGTTGAAAATTTATACAAGCATAATGGTATAATTGAACCATAATGACCTGAGAAAAATTTACATGATGTTTGATTTTGCAACATAGCACAAGCGTCAAGGTATAATTGAACCAGGATGACCAGAGTGCGGATTGCGTAAACATACAAGAGTTAACCTTTGTCCCATACAAATTTGAAATGTCCTCAGTGATATGCCACCTAATTTCTTCATAGGACAAATTTGCATGGTAAAAGACTTCACTCACAGATAGAAGACAAATAAAACATCACATTCCTTCGTTGCTTCTCTAGTTGTAAGACATCCTTGAGTCACTTAGGAGATATGATAAGCAAAATTAACAACCATAAGTAGGCATGCATGCTATTTGGAATGTATTCTTGTTAATTAAAACATCTTGCAAATAGATCTTTGTTTAGGTGAAATCAGTTCAAGTCTGAGATGTCTAGCCTTCTTGCATTGGCATTTGTCATTTGTTGGTTGTTTTGATCCTTGCTGTCTTGCTACGTGTTTGGTCTGATGTTGAAAATCTTGTAGGCGAAATGCCCCCAGTGAGGCTAGGATTTTGCCCCTTGTTATTGATACTACTTTGATATTGATATGTACACTGATCACCTAGCCATGGTGGGATATTATTTGGATAATTGTTTCAGATAAACCAAGGACAATGACTACACTAAGTATGTCCAAGATTGATAAGTATTTGGGAATTTCTGGTGATGCCTCAGATGGGTGGATATGATATGTACAATATGATTTGTGAAACATGTATTTCCATCAATTGATAAAGGTAAGGCTAACTAGAACAAAATCCAGCAGTCATGCTGATTGATGTCATTGTTATGATTTGGTCGATGATTGATAAGAATGTCTGGTTTCAAAGAGTGAGTACCCCGTATAAGACCAATCTGTCTAGTTTCGAGTGTACCTATCTCTGTATAAGACATGTTGATGTTGATGTTGATTTTGAGTAATGAATTGATTAACAAGACATGTGATCAATTTGATTGCAAATTTTGAGATTTTTTTTTTTTGTTGTTGAATTGATTTGATGGATGGGCCATGTGTTCATGCTTTGATTTTTTTATTTTTTTTGTCGATTTTTAGTTTTTGGATATTTTGATTTTTTTGAGTTTTTTTTGGATATTTTGATTTTTTTGAGTTTTTGGATATTTTGATTTTTTGAGTTTTTTGGATATTTTGATTTTTTTGAGTTTTTTGGATATTTTGATTTTTTTGAGTTTGTGGATTAGAAGAAAGATGTATTTGGTTGCCCCAATGTATAGAAAGACAAGGAATATTATGAATGGATGTTTGAACCATTGAGGTGGAAATGGATAATTTGTCCATAGTTTTGATCAAGATCAATGATGGAAAAGGGGATATGGATTACAGGATATGGATAAGGTGAAGCAAGATTGTAGATAGCACTGGATGATGGAAGCAATGAATAGATAGGATAGATAGTATGGATAAGAGTAATGGATTAGAGAATATGGATAAGGTGAAGCAATATCGTAGATAGCACTGGATGGTAGAAGATATGAATAGATAGGATAAGGGATGTGGATTAGAGGATATGGATGAGGTGAAGCAAGATTATAGATAATGATGAAGTTAGATAGGGTAATGGATATTGGAGGAAGGATAATGGGAGATATGGTAAGAAGAATAGAGTGGATGAACTTTGCCCCCAAGCATAGAGGTTTCCATTTGCAAAGAGGTGATATGTAAGATTGTCACAACATTTAGCACCATCTAAATAAGTGTTCTCAAACTTTTCAAAGATAGAGACCCAACCCACACTTAGAACCTCTGGAAATTTCAACTGAACATTTCTAGCAACTAGGAAGTAGACTCAAAAGGGAAGAAGAATCCCAAACTAGATCAAGGTACTTAGTCTTTGATTACCCATGTATGTGCAAGTGGGTTCATTCTGGCTCATATGATCATTGTAATCTTCATAATCCAACATGGCTAGCTACACGAGTCACCCTGACTTCAAAAGCATCCTGGATAGGTTCTCGCTACCAGTGAGCATCCATAGCCCCGACGAGGTTATCGTTGTAATCTCACAAATATTGCTCCATTGCCAGCCAGGTGTCCATAGCCCCAATGGAGTTACTTGCATGTTCCCATAGCCAATCATTTTGATATTGTATTTCATTGCATTTTTCTTTTCTTGATATTCATTTTCTTGCTCATGCTTTTGATATTTCTTTTTTTCTCTTTATTTTTCTTGCATTGGCTTGTAAGTGATGAAACTTACATGGGTCTGATAATTACAGTGGCGCTGAAGCAAGATTTTAGATTTTTCACTAGTCATGTCTTCAATTTAAGAGATCACAATGATTTAGAGCAATCAATTAAGTGTATGAGATATAGTAATCAAAAGATGTCAGTACCAAGATACGATAAGTGGTTCTTTTTTGGATTGAGTGTGTATCCCAACCAAAGAAAATGTTAAAGAGGAACAACCTCGGATTATGAAGCATTTCATGAATAGATATCTAGGAAAAGGACTGAACATTAGATTCGAGCATGGGCAAGTATGTGACAAAATGACACAAACACCTATCTCACAGATGAAATATTTTATGCGAAGGATTGAATGATACGGATGGAAAGAGGTGTTGGATTATAGATAGAATGTTTGAAGATTTGTGCGAGGATAGATAGAAATGTTTTCAGGATGAGTGTTGGTACTTGAGAAGTGATGAAGAGATGGAGGAAAATTGAATTTTGGGACAGAAGGACCCAAAATAGATAGAGGAAATGGTAGAAGAATAGTTTTGGAAAGATGTTTAGATAGAGGATTGAAAGATGTGTTCCTTTGTTGATCTTGCTTGTGGATCATTTGAGGTGATCGATTAGTGATTGAGGAAGGTAAGGACCCAAGATAGATGGAAGGGATGAAGAGTTTGATTGTGGAATGAAAGGACCTAAGATAGATTTGGAAGAAGAGATTGACTTTGGAATGAAAGATTTGGAGGATGAAGAGATTGAGTTTGGAATGAAAGGACCTAAGATAGATTTGGAAGAAGAGATTGACTTTGGAATGAAAGGACCTAAGATAGATTTGGAGGTTGAAGAGATTACTTGATCTTGATCTTGACTTGGAGTAGGATCATTTGAGTTTGTGCTTTCCTCTTGATTTTGAATTAGATTAGTGGACGATATGGAAGGGATATCATGCTTTTTCTTAAGAGATGGATGTTGAATGGGACTCTACTCTTGAGATGAAAGGGGATCATCATAAGATTCTTGAGAGGTGGGATCTTGATCGAAGATGGGATCAGATTGGGAAGTCATGATATTGTGATCTTGATTTATGTTAAAACTTATTTCTTTTGACTGAGTTTCCCTTTTTTTTTTGGTTTGATAATGAATGGTCATATGAATGATCAAAGTTGATGTTTTTGATAGGTTGATTTAGAGAAATTTACTCCTGTTGATAAGGGTCTTAGGACTAGGTTGTCTCTTCTTTAACTTAGTTTTGTGATGAAGACTTGTTCATCTCAAAATATGAGGAGTGGTCATACACAAATGATCGATGATTTCCTTTAATGTTTGGATTGAGATACTTCGTTTGGAAACTTAAGTCTACTTTTATCAAATGAAGGTTTAGATGCCCCCTCACGACAAAGTGTGTCAAATGATATGGATAAAGTCTCTCGATATAGAAACTTGATTTGACAACTTAAGGTTTAAACTTGGTATGTTGTTTGATAGAATCCTTTAGATGATGGACCTTTTGATCAAGGTGATGATAATACCTGATTTTGATAAGATAAAGTCTTATCTTTAGCTAGTTTTGGATTTGACAACTTTTGTTCTAAGACTGACTTGTTTGATTTGGAAATGATTTCTCTGGTGTTTTGATTTGATTTCTTGTGATCATGTTTGATATTGGACCTGAAAGGATACTCAAGAAGTTTGAAATTTTTTTCTAGAAAGGCTTGTTTTGCTCTTTGGTTTTCTAAGTTTTGACCATGCGCTAAGCCAAAGACTAGATGTGCTAAAAAAAATTCTCAACGCGCTAGAGAAAAGACTCCACGTGCTACACTGCCCCCTGATACGCGCTAACTAGTTTATTTTTCTGTTGCCTTGGTTCAAAAAGGTCATGCACCAATATGGGCCACCAATGCACTAACTGTTAAACCCTACGCGCTAAAGTTTGGCTTCCACGCGCTAAGCTGATGCTTCAACGCGCTAAATTGTTTTCAAAACGTGCTACTTGAAACTGCTAGAATTGGATTTCTATGAAGTGCTAATGTTAAGACTTAATGCGCTAAGGTGAAGGTCTAATTCTCTAAAAGATGGTCCCCACGCACTAAGAAGTTGCTCTCACATGCTAAACTGCCCTGATATATTTTGACTTGGTTGTTTTTCTGCGATTTTTGGAATTTTTAACACTTGTGATTTTGATGGATAATTTTGTTTTTGGATACTCAAGCTTACTAAGTCAAATAGATAAAATCTTAATTACTTGGTTTGATATTCCCCTAATCTTGTTGGATAAAAGTCTTTCCTAAAGATAGTTGAAATGTTGATAACCATCTCAAAAGATGTTTTGTTGGATTTGGAAATTTTCTCCACTTTATGATTTTTCCTTGTTTGAACTGACTTTTGAGTTTGATTGTTGGATACTTTGCAAGATATTTTAACATTTGTGACAAGAATACATAGCACACATGAAGATAATGATCATCCTAATGCTAAACATTGAGTGTATATTCTTTTGAGGATGTGTTCAAATCCCTGATGTTATCACTGGTTTGATTTACAACAAAAGACACATCAGATAGACTCTTTATTCAAAGGTCATTGACAATATCATAGCCCACTAGTCTCGATACTCCGTCAGCTCAAACAGCCTTGTCACCCCCTAGGGGGCACCCATTTTTTTGCCTTTTGCCAGAAATTAACTCAAAGTGAATTGCTTCACAATTGAGTAGCTATCTTGGGAGATATATGGTGAGTAATCTTGGGGGCGAATTCTTCCCCACCCTTGCACTATGATATTGCCAATGTTTGGAGACTGACTCGGTTTAAAGTTTCTAATGCTAAGGTTCTTAATCAGGCTTCCTGTTCAGCCGTCAGTGATAAACTCCCTTAGGAGGCTTCCCAACCTGTAGAACAAAGTCTTTACGTATCTCAAGGATACTGGGGGAAGGCTAATCATTGCGTGCAACCGTTGAAAAGGACTTTCACCACTTTCCACTTTTGATTATAGTGGGTTGGAACACTTGGCATCAAAGTCATTTCCCACTTAGGTCGTTCCCCTCACACCGGCCAAAGATTGGCTTTAAGAGTTTTTCAACCCCTCAGGAAGGCAGGCTTGCTAAAGGATGTAAATGCTTGAAGTACAGAAAGCTTAAGAGTAGTTTGGCTTTTTGATCACCCAGTTAAGGGGAGAGCATATACCTTCCACTTTCGAGACAAGGAAAACAAGGTTCTTTTTAGCCTTCAAGACAATGATTTGCTAACTTCTATTTGGAGATGTTGCTCCAAAAAGCATGGTGTTCTTTTTAATCCTTCATAGCAAAAGGTGTATTTTCGAAAACCTTTGAAAAATAAGCCTGGTCAACAAAGTAAATCATGATGTTTGGTCAACAAAATTAACATCGATAGGGGAAAACTTTCCCTCTTTGCCTTGCATAAAATGAAGATGAGGTTCTTTTACTTTGCAAAATGAAGTGAATCCTTTTAAACACCAAAGGATGGTGAGGTTCTTTTTAAAACTTTTTCCAAAGTAAAGATTGTTGGTTCTTTTTACAACTTCCAAAATGAAGTGTTTTTCCTCTAATCTTGCAAGAAAGCAAATATGAAGTTGTTGTTCTTTTTACCTTGCAATAAAGAAAAGATGAAGTTTTATTTTAAAACACCAAAAAGGAAGGCATGAAGTTCATTTTATGCATCCAAATGAAATGATGAGGTTTATTTTAACTTTTGCAAAAAGGAGAGTTTCTTTTTAACCAACTTTTGTTGAAAGAAAGTAAAAAAGGAAACTTAAAGCCTCTAAACTAACTCCTTCCCCTGCACAAAAAATATTAGAACCTGCACACAGTTAGTGATCAAATGTTAGTGTGGGCTTACACAAGCCTAAATTCTGATCTTGGTTACAAATTTTACAATCCTAATCCTGAAATGCCCTGAAATTTGACTAAGTCTGAAATTTGGAAGATCTTCCAAAAACTAGATTTTGCATTATAACTCCTAGAGGTCCAAAACCCTTCTCAAACATCCTGACAATATATATGGAATATAACTTAAAGTATAAAAAAGAGAAAAGAGAAGAGGAAATGTCACTTATACTTAAATGTTATATTCCATATATATTATGCCTCCCACAAGCCTAATTTTTGACTCTGTCATAAATTTTTGCCTCTGCCAACTCTATGCACTAAACTATAGAGCAGATGCGCTAAGAAATGATGTCTATGCGCTATTATGTGCCCCCAATGTGCTAAGTTGTTTTCTCGACGTGCTATTATGTTTTTCTCTTGCACCGAAACCTATAGGAAACTATTAGGAATATGATGCGCTAAGGAAAAGACTTTATGCGCCATAGAATAGACTGCACGCACTAAATGGTGAGCCGGATGTGCTATCTAACAGACCCAACGTGCCAAACTATATTTTAGATGTGCTACTCTATTTTTCTCTCGCGTTGATACCTACAAGAAAAGATTAGTGGGAGTCATGCGCTAAAGAAAGGACTTCACACACTAGAGTATAGACCCCACGCGCTAAATAGTAAGCGCAATGCGCTAGACTGTTAACTGGATGTGCCAGGGAATGTTTCCCATGCGCTGATTCCTGTTTCCCGTGGACCTGCAAAAGTGGTTAAATTCAAAAACTGATTTGATATATGGGGTCTATCCCCATGGTGGGCGCCTGAAATGTATGCGGGAAAAACAGGTCGATATAACTCAAAATGTTAAAAATGAAGCTCTATGGAGTCTTGCTCACACACCCACAGGACTTCTTGGTGCAAGCTATGGAGTTATGAAGCATAACTCAGCTTCCCAAGGATGGTTCCATGGTTCTCTATCTTGCACCGTCCCTCAAACCAATGTTTTTGCTCTCAGATCACTGAGCAAAATGGTTTAGGGATGGCAAATGCAAGAACGAGGGATGCTTTTGTTGATTTTAATATGAGATGCATCCTAAGCTATGCATGATTCTAGAAATGCAATAAACTAACTATAAGATGTCAAGGTTAGTAAACAAACTATCCTAGCATACTATATTAGTTCAATGATTTAAGCTATATGATAAGGAACATACTCCAAATTAGCATATTTAGATTAATTCCTTTTAAAAAGAGAGGCTAAATGATGAGCATATATGAAATGTGAAAGCTTGAATGTATTTGAGCATATGTATGATACTAAAGACTTTGATCTTAAAATGGAGGAATGAGAGCTCTATTTATAGGAAAAATAGGGCAATGGATGGTCAGGATTGAAAGATATAATCAAGGGTTGAGTTTGAAAGTTGGGAATCCATGTTTGCAATTGGCACCAATGAAATGGTGACAAATGTCAACATAGGGTTGGGTTGAGAAAAGAGGTTGGAGGCATTAAGTGCTTGAGAGGACCTCATGGTTATCCTAGGGGGTAAGGGTTAAGGTTAAGTCAAGATTACCCATTGGATAAAGCTTTTATTAAAGGATAAACTCTTGTGCAAATAATTAAGGGATAACCATGGTCAAAGCAATGAATGCTTGAGGAGACCCCTAGGTTACATGGAGGTTGAGTTTAGGGAAATTCTTTAATCATGCTAGAGGGTTGAGTTAACCATTAATGGTTTGGAAGACTTTGGAAAATTAAGTGGTTGAAGCCTTTAAAGGTTTTCAAAGACTTTGAGGATTTGAGAAGTGACCTCCCCTTGCTTAGGGATGTGACAATATTTAGGAGATGGGTTAGGCTAATTAGAAGTGATTAGAAGAGTCTAGAAGGGGGGTTAGGAATAGGGTTTAGGAAGCAAGTGGGAGATGTAGGATTTTGCAAGTGGATGGAGGGATAATAGGATTTAATTGAAATAAAATGAATTTACTTCAATTTGGTTGCAATTTGGGGAAATTAAATAAATTAGATTTATTCAATTTAGGATAACTATTTAATTAAATTTGAATTTAATTAAAAGTGGATAGAAGGGATTTAATTGAATAAAATGATTTATTCATTAAATGGTAAAAAGAAGTCTAGTGAATTTAATTTAAATAAATTGAGTAATTTACTTAATTTAAATAGAAGAATGCGGGTGATTCAATTAAATTAGATTTAATTAAATAGAGAAATGAACATAAAATATTCATTTAGGAATATGGTCATTTTTATACGTCTACAGGAACGATCGCATATATTTTACTTCTCAAGATGTAATGTCTAAACTTCTTAACTGCTCTTACTAATGCAAAGGCCTGTTTTTCAAGAGAAAAATATCTAACCTCAATGCTTTTGAAAGGAGAACTCATAAATTCAATAGGTTTCTCATCTCCTGCTTGCCTCTGTGTCAAAACAGCTACTCCAGAGTGTAGCGAAGCAAAAGAATATATGTAAAACGATAGTGTGTAATCCGGGCTAGTTAGTACAGGAGCTTCAGCGATGGATTTCTTGATCTGGGTGAAAGCCTCTTTTGCTTCAGTTATCCACTCGACCTTAGCATCCTTCTTCATCATTTCATTCAAGGGCTTGACTATTTCTACAAACCTAGTAATTAATTTTCTGACAAAATTGATTTTTCCGAAGAAAGATCTCATCTCTTTTTTACTGTTGGGCATTTGTAATTTTAATAAGGCTTCTACCCGATCTGGGTCTATAGAGATCCCCCTCTCAGAGATTATGTGGCCAAGTAGCTTTCCTTTAGCCACTCCAAACACACATTTCTTGGGATTAAGGGAAATCCCATATCTCCTACACCTCTTTAATACCTTTATGAGGTGGTCTGGGTGATCTTCTCTGATCTTAGAAAATATCGTCAAATCATCCATATAAATAATAATGCATTTTCCAATCAGTTCTTTGAATGTTGTATCCATCGCTCGCTAGAAGGTTGCCCCAACATTAATCAATCCAAATGGCATTCTTTTATACGCATATGTTCCCCACTTCGTTGTAAATGCCGTCTTCAAATGATCTTCATAATTTACCAACACCTAGTTATATCCTGAATAACCATCTAAAAATGACATCATTTGTGAACCATTCACAATTTGTAATACTTCATCCAAAGAAGGGAGTGGGTAATTATCTTTCTCATAAGCTTTTTTGAGATTGCAAAAATCCATGCAAAGCCGTATTTCTCCATTCTTTTTCCACACTGGTACCAAATTAGCAACCCAAGTAGAATGTCGTACTAGAAAAATTATCTTAGCGGAAAGTAACTTTTGCACTTCCTTGAAGATCAAGGGTTCTATTAGTGCATTGACCGGATGTTGTTTTTTCCTAAAGGATTTTATCTTAGGTTTTAGGGGAATCACATGGGTGATAATTGTTGTATCGAATGTCTTTAAATCTTCATACCCCCATGCTATTACATCGATGAATTCTTTTAAGATCTGTATCAGTTTTTCTCTTTCTCTTTGAGTGCAAATCTTCCCAATATAAACAATTCTCTCTTGTCCTTTCGAACCGATATTATGAGGCTCGTATTTTCTGGCATCTGAATCAGTTGTTAATCTCTCTTTTACTCTCAGGTCTGAATTGAAAGTCTCTCCAAGGTGACCATCCATTTAGGAATAACATTGGTTGGTAAATCCAAAATATCCACATTACCTTCATTATTTAAATCATCCGATTTGTCTTCCTCGTCAATAATTTGATCCTCAAAAGCCCCTGAATTGGCGAGAAAAGCTAAGATATGGGCATCATCCTAGAAGACTTGGAAATGTTTGATATTATCAAGCATAGAAGGTGCAAAGATTAGTTCCACCAAGAATTTCTCTAAAGGAGATTGGCTTACTAGTTCTAATGTACTAGTAGCTACAGCCAGCGCATCGGGTATTCTGTTTACTTTCCTAGGTACGAGTTGAATGTCAAAAGCCTCAAAATCTTCAATCAGATCCCACACTCTATTACGATATGCTGCTAACCTTTTGTCATGGCATGCGTATTGGCTTCGCACTTGTTTAACCACCAACTCTGAATCTCCTTGCACCTTTAAACACTTTGCTCCTTTCTTATGAGCGAAAAATAATCCTCTAATTAAAGCTTTGTACTCTGTCATGTTATTAGTACAAGGGAATTGAAGTCGATAAGAAGCTAAAAGGGTTTTCCCTTTTGGGTTGGTTAACTCTATGCTGCTTCGTTGCCTTGTTTGGATCTTGACCCATCAAACTTTAAAAACCATATTTCATCCTTTGGTCTCTTCATATTTTTCACCTTTAGGTCAATGCTGAGGTTAGCACTTAGAGAGGATTGTTGCTTCTCAAGCTCAAGACTTTGTGATAATTGAGTTTGTTCAATTCTTGGTGGTATAAACACTTCAATTGTATTCGAAGCAACCTATTCAGATTGAGGTTGAAATTTGGATTGTATTTCTTCCTTCTTAGGCTCCAGAGAACATCTCCCTCTTCCCTCTTCATTTTTAACAACCTTAACAGCAAGAACCTCATGGTTGTATTCTTTAGGTAAGGTAATCTTGTTTACGGGATCGATTGTCTGAGACTCTAATTTGACACCTTGAACTTCCCCCATATTGTTGGTATGATCATCTTCTTTGAATGGAACTGGATTCATCAACTTTGTGATCTCATTTTGACATGGGATACATGAAACTTCTGAGTGTTTCTCATGGTGTATCCGATACCACTTCGATAGCAGCAACTCTTGTATCTTCATAGTATTTCCTAATAAGCACATTCCTTGTTGTACTGTTGTAACAAACTCTTTCACCCACCCTCTATATGCAGTCTTATCGATTTGAAATGGTTGAAGTGGGGTTGATGTAGAGAAAGTAAGAAATTCATTGACTCTGTAATCCCCTGGGCTTACCTTAGCAAATGCCACTTCATTAAGAGCACCATAATCCGTGACCAATTTCTTCAATTTAGGCTCACTATCAATTCAGATCTGGTTGCTCACCCCCTTCCAAGGAAGCCATATGTATGTAAAACAAGTTGAGAAATATCCTCCCAATGTCTTTGACCAATCTCTACTGAGGAGCATCCCATATACTTCTGGAATATCCACCACTTGAATGTCAATATAGCGAGATATTCAAGGATTAGCGCCTAACTGGATGTATACATCTTTCAATTCTCCAATGACATTAACCTCTATTTTGTCTAATTGTACTGCCTTACTATTTGCACATACTGGTTGAAGTCCAAGCTGTTGGCATATAGAATAAGGCATTATGTTTCCTGAAGCTCCTGAGTCCACCAAACAGTTATGTAAATTCTTCCCACATATCTTCAAACTTAGTAAAAATGGTGGATTTTCTATTGCATCATTACTAACATTAGCATTGACTTCATTAAAGTCCACCATCTTAACCTCATTACTTTGTGATTCTAACATTTCCAACTTCCTAAGGAGAGTCCTCTTCTTTTCAGGGCAATATCTCAATACTTCCATTAAGGACATAGTAGTGGTAGTCCTTTCCATCTCCTTAGTAACATCAAATGATCCTTTCATAACATAATCTTTCCCTTGAGCTTGTCTAGGGCGTGTTCCTTGGAAATCTTGAGTTGGACGAGGATTGTTGCTCACATTAGCATCCGAAGGTACAAACCCACCTGTCGAGGGAGGTGGCTCTATTAACGGAGCCTTGCCTTGACTCCTAAGATTATAATTGTTCCTGGTCTGAAAGGCCTGAGCATCGTATACACATGGTTCACCATAAACTTCAACCTAAAACTCTTTACACAGGAAAGTATCAACCAGCATGGCAGTATTAACCTTATCAGGTTCATCATTAGAACAACCTTTGGGTTGAGAGTCAGCTTGAGCAATTCTTATGATTTTCTCGAACTGTGCACAATTAACCTCAGAATGGGAAGCTGTGTCATGCAACCTACACCAATTTTTTAGTAGATTCATATCAGCAAGGTTAACACTTTGTGTGTGGTTTGGGTTATCCCATGCATCCGGGTGGTCATGGTTCACCCCACCGTTATTCGGACCCGTATTCCATTCCCTATTATAAGCAATATTATTGTACCTTTGATTTTGGTTCTGGTTATTGTAGTTTTGCTAATTATTATATGATTGAGCTTGATTATACCCTCCTGGTGGATTCATCTTTAGCTGGCTCAAGTCTGAAGTAACCTGTGAGATCATTTTCTTCAAGGCCTCTACTTTAGCGGATATATGGGATCCTTGATTCTCAGGTGCCATAATTGGAAGTTGGTTTGCTGAATTCATATTGTCAAATTGTTGATTTCTGGCTTGCGGCTGACTGACGTATTGTGTTTGAGTGGGAATGGTATTGGTACCATTTTGCCAAGTCGATGCTTGAGCTGACTTGCCTGTGGTTGTGGTGCATAAATTGGCATGGGGTTCATTGTTGGGGCACCTATAGGTAGAGACGAGGGTACACCTAGGAGTTGGTTGTAATTTCCTTGATTCACCCCTATGGGTAAATTATATCTGATCCCTCCCAGGGTTTGATTCAACTCCTAATTCATGCTAATTGCTAATGTGAAGACTTTTGCTAAGGTATCCCTTTGATGTTGAGGAACACTCTTTTTAATGAACATAGTAGTCCAAGGATCAATAGCTCTCAGATATGAGTCGATGGCTACATTAGGTGCTACCTAGTATGGGGCTTACAGCCTCTTGAATGCCCTTTGGAAGCTAGTATTAAAAGTCGTTAATGGCTCATTCGACAATTTCTTAAGAGAAGCAAACTGATGGTACAATATATCGGGGTCTACATACACTCAGAATTGATCAATGAAGGCCTTCTCCAAAAGATCCCAACCTATGATGGAGTTTGCAGGTAGGGTTAAGTACCAATTGTATTCATTCTCCCCAAAGTGAATATTGGAAGAGTCTACATACTACATCTTGGTGTTCAATATGATTATGAACAACCACATCTTTGAATGCTTCAATATGTTCATCAGCCGTTCGTCCACCTAGATAGTAAAATTTTCTACAAAATTTGTCAGGCTTTCTAGGTAGGTCATGTATACACCCTGGTATGGTTCCTAGTGGTGTGGTGTCTTGGTTGAAGTAGGCCATCGAAGGTAGTGATGGTGAACGTTGAGTTACAAAAGGTGTAGCGATAGGCTGAGGACTGGGGATCAGTTGATCTCTTACATTGGTTATGGATGACTATAATGGTGAGGATGTTGAGGGTTGTTTCTTGGCTTTGTTCTTCTTCCTCCTAGTGGCACGTCCTAATTCAACTAAGTCAGACGGTGAAGAACCACTCCTCAGGACTCGGTGGAATCTCTCGGGAGAAAAAGATGACATACGATCCAACTTAGTACCTCAATTATCTGGTTAAGGGGGTGGTTGTAGATTTTCTCGTGGGTTCACCTGAGGATTGAGTTGTCTTTATGCCCCTACTTCTATAAGTATAGCCTTTTCTCTCTTGTTATCTAAGACTTGTCGTACTAGTAACCAATGGTTGTAATTTCTCGTATTGTCTCAAGCAAAATCATATAGTTGAGTAAGAATATCGTCTTGCTGGTTGTTGAGGTCAGGTTGGGTAAAGGGCATCAATCCATCTCCTAGAAGTACCATATGTGGTTCACCTACAAGGGGTTTAGTCTATGGCCCTCCTTCTAGCACCAGTTTCTATTGACGAGCATTTTGACACATCCACCAACAGTCAGGTAGTTTATGCAAACACTCACCACCTCTCCTGAAAAGTAACAAGTTTAGAATAACTCACTACCCCAAGGTCTCTATAGTCGGGTCTCGACGGTGATGGATAGCTCAATGGTTGATGTGGTTATACCTGTAAAGGGGTCTGCTGGTTAGAACTAAATCTCGTTGGTTTATGAACAATTGCACTTCCTCTTCTTTTTGTATTTTTTGATTTAAGATTCTCTGGGGAAATAAAATGTGAAGCATAAGGGAAACAAGAAAATAACAATAAAGATCAATACAATGACAACTTAATAAACTATCCAATTAGTCCCCTGCAATTTGAGCAATTATCAGATATTATCCAAGTTAGCATTCAACAATGGACTTCCATAAAACCTGCAATATCATCAATTTCACAAATATGTGGAGATAGAATCATCAACAATATGGCCTATCATAGTAATTTCCATACACCACTGATGTGTGCAATATGGTTCATAACATAATAGACAAAAATATTACCATGTTGCTAACTCAAAATAATAGACATTACTGATAACACAGAACAATTTGGTAGAATATAGATGTAGATCAGGCAATCTACAAGCTACTTTTCATATTAATCTCCATGAATGTATGACAAAAAAAAATAACACAAACTTCTTAATGTTAGGGGTCCCACAGATACTGAGGGGGGGGGGTGAATTAGTATCTGACCGGTAATTAGAATTTCTTAACTTAAAACATGCAAAACATAATATAACAGTGTACCGATATGCAAGAAATAATGCAATAAACAGAATCAAGAACATCCACATGAAAAGTACAACATAACACAAGATGTTAACAAGGAAACCCGGTGTGGGAAAAACCTTGATGGGATTTGTGACCCACAATATTCACTCACTGGCCAATAAGAGAATATTACTTACAATAGGGGCCTACACATGCAAGAAGGCCAACTACCTAGAGCTCACTGCTCAATGGGAAGTCTCATTGACTTACAATAAGGATTATACAAATCCAATATCTTATACTACTTTACAATAGCATCTTCAATGCCAGATTCAGTACCGGTTCCTGCTCTATTCTTTACATATACCCCTTGACCTATATTTCGCACATTAGGTCTGCCTAATATTTTCCTTAATGCTTCTACATCACATATCATAAATGTCTACAATGATCCCTTTTATATATAAGAGTCATTTTACAATTTTCCAAGTTGGCTTACACATTTTTACAATAATAAACAAAATGTAATATAACAAAATCTTGTCGGCCTTTGTGTTGGTATACTTCCTTTCTTCTGTGCCAGTGCTAGTGTCCAGAGTGTCGGTGTGGAGTGTGATCTGTTGATGCCAGTATAATGTCTTTGCCAGTGCCATAGGATTGCAAGGTTGCCATCAATGACAAAACCTTCAATCACATACAATGTCTCATTGGAGTGTGCATATGCCAACAATCTCCCCCTTTGGCATTGATGGCAACACTCATGAGAAATTTCAAAAACTATCCAAAAATGTGTAGTCCAAAAATGTTATAAAAAATGTGTGTGCTCCCCCTGAGCATATGATTCTTGTGATTTGAATTTTCTCATCCCACTACTCCCCCTTTGGCATCAATGACAAAGGTTGTCAAGATGTCAGTAGAGTTTGTAGTTTCAACCTTGTAACTGGGTGGTTACAATTTGAAAAAGATCTCCCAAAATCAAGTTTATACTATCCATAAACTTCTTGCTATCATTTATTGTTGTCTCTGCTCTCTTCACTGTACTGGTGAGATGCTGCAAATGCTCTACTGGTGTTTTGCTTCCTTGTATTAGTGCCTTAGAAATTTCCTTCCTCAGAGATGCTAGATAGTCCAATCTTGGACTTAGTTTAGATCTCAAATGTTTTGCCTTACTTATTATTCTTTCTTTCTCTCTTTCCAATTTGAGTAGTTCTTCCTCAAAATTTGTTATCTTCTCTTCAAAAACTAATAGTGTATCAGGTGAGTTGACAAAATTATCTGCAAGTTTATTGATCTCATCCTGTACCTTGCTCATTTTCTTGTCAATATCTATAGTCAAAAAGTTTGTTTTATAGGTATCTTTATACAGATTTTTGTATTCTTTCAACAAATTACATAGTTCTGATAGAAGTGTGTCAAAATATCTATTACACTTCTTTATTTGCTCATCAAAGAATTTCTGTTTTTCAATTTCTACCTTATCCTTTACTGAATCTTCCTTTATTTTCTCAATGTTTTCTGAGATATATTTACAGAGTGTATCCAATTGTCCTAAAGAATCTTTGTTATCTATATTATAGTTGGAGCTATTACCTTCAAAATTGGTATGGTATCATCAATTGCTTTGTAAGCTTGTGAGCTGTAGTCGGTTATTTTCTTGATAGAATCAAGTAGTACCTCAGTCACATTGGTTGATTTGAAGCTTGATGATGAATCAACAATCTGAGTACCGGTGGAAGTAACCAAGCTTGTTTTGACCTCTGGTAGGTCTGTTTGTGTCTGCATTTCTTTAAGCACTGGTTTTCCTACTTCACTAGTTGTCGGTGGCACTGTTTCCTTATGTACCTGTTCTGGTTGTTGTTGTCCTGGAGCCTTTAGCTTTGTTTATTTCTCTGTATGTTTCATTGCCTCAGTCTGTGTCTCAGTCTCTACCTTTTTCTCTTTATCTTTTGCCAGTTTATCAGTTTCCCCTGCTATCGGAGGCTCACTAGCCATATCTGACTTATCAATTGTATCTTTGTCTACTATTATGTTGATCTTCTAAGTATCAACATTCACAGTATATAGGACTTCAGGATTAGGATTATTATCCTCTACATCCATACTCTCGGCTGCCAGTTGATCTTCAGTAGTTGTTACCGGTGGAGTAATCAAAGGTGGGGGTAAGTTGTCTCTAACTTTGATACTAGGTGGTCCACCAACTTTTCCTTTCCCCTTGTCTCTATCTTTCTGATATACCTTTATAGGTTTGGGGTTTCTGTATTCTTCCTGCTTTTCTTTCTCAACTAGGAATATATCCCATCCATTTTCTGTTTCTTTTGTCACCTCATTAACTCTTCCTGTCGTTAGTGAAATATGTCGGTGTGCAGTAGAGAATACTGATCGGTTGGCCTTTGCAATCAAATCATCAATTTCTTGTGGAGAGTTTACCAGATATACAACACGTAACTTTTCAATTTTTATTTTCTTATCCAATTCTATCACTGCCTGTCTTCTTGCCTCTAGTCTTTTGAATAATTCATCATGAATTTCATTGACTACTTCCATCAAAAATTTCTTGTACATATCCATGTCCAATATAACACTATTTTCAACTTGTTCTTTCTCATCAGCTGTTAGAGTGTCATATATTTTCTCTATGTTCTTTAGTTTATCTTCCTCTGTGATTTCATTTAGCATTATATCAAAAGGGGCCAAGTCTTTGTTTGTCCTTTTCTTCTTCTTGAGTGTCAGTTTCTTCTTTGGTGTGGCCTTTCTAACCGGAGATCTCACTGCTTGTTTCTTTTGCCTTGTCCTCCTAGGTGAAGGTGTGGTTGCCGGTGAGGGATCTCTTTTCCTTACAACTCTTTTAAAAGTTGTAGGCATGTCACTTCCTGAAGAAGTACCTACCGGTGATAGGTGAGTTTCAGGTTGTGGAGCTGCTAACTCATCCTCTGTTATACCAGTTTTCTTCAATACAACTTCTTTAATGGCTTTTGCTTGTCTGGACCCTTTCCTCACAACTGCCTCAACCTTTTTCACTCTTTTCTTTGATTGTATTTGACTTTCAATGGTTTTAGCACTACCAAATACTTCTTCTTTAGGTTCTCTGGGGGCTTCCAAAAGTTCTTTAGCATATGTTTCAACTATGTGATCATCTGTTTCATAGCCCATCTCGGTTACCCAAACTATCATTGGGATGACCACTTCCATCCAAATTTCATCTTTCTTGATGACAAAGCATATATCATCTTTGTATTTGTCTACAATCTTTTGTGATAACCTTACTCTTTCCTTCATTTTGGCTTTTAATGCTTGGAAAAAGTCATTAATATTATTTTCCTTGTTCTCACCCATGTTATTGAATAGTTCAGTCAATTGTTTGCCTATCGGTATGTCATATCCAAGTTCTTTGTAACCTATACCGGGAACCTATTTTGTTATGTGTAGCATTAGGCATACTAACAAATTTCCAAATCTGAAAGTTCCTTTCTTGTCCTTCTTGATCTTTCCAAGGTTGTCAATTAATTCATCCTTTAACCATTCACATATGTCAATTTTTGCATTATCTGTGACCATGTCATAAGCACTTTTAATGCATAAGCTTGAAACTGAATTAAGTCTATTAGCATGAGTAGCTTTATATCCTAATATCATACCGATGAATCTCACATTGATATCTTTTACATCATTAACCCTTAGAGACCTCTTATCAAATGTTGCACTAGTTAGGTTTATAACTAGGTCATTGGAAACCTTCTTGGTTTTATCTAGTCTTTTACCAGTGATTGGTAACCCTGTGATAGCTTTCACAGCTTCCTTGGTGATCTTATGGATTGCATCTAACCAGAAAAATTCTCCATGTACCCTGCTTAAAACTATCCTAATCACATCCTTTTGAAATTCAGGAATGCTAAGGATCTCTGTAAATCCTAGGGTCTCAATGATCTTGTGTTCATCTTTTATATTTCCGATATTATCACATATCATGGTTTTATACATGGTTTTAATTTCCTCATCTCCTAACTCTTCAATGTTGCAGTGGATGTACATTCTGGGGTCTTCAGCATAAACAACTCCCTTAGGAATTTGAGAAAAAGCACCTAAGGTATCATCCTTTTTTGCTATCTTGGGAACTAACTGAAATACGGGCCTAGGTCTTTTTATTACTTCAACAACACTAGGGTTTTCTATATATTCAATTGCAGAGGTGGATGCCATGATTAAATACCTTTTACTGTCTTGGATGGATGATTGCTTGGAGTGTTCTTGCTTCTTTCTCAAAATGCCTTAGCTCGGAGTCTTCGCGCTCTTAGAAAATTTGAAATCTTGGTGAAATGAAATGGAGCCAAAACCTTAATTTTATAGTGTCTTTTCACAATCTACCACATTAATTGCATGCCGGTTAAGTATTCACTTAACATTGTTTGCTGGTAATAGGTAATTTTCAACTTCTTATCTCTAACCGAGGGAATAATAGCACATGTATCAATAGATTGCCAAACCCTCAAGGAAATTTTCTTCAATTAGATGAAGAACTTCTTGCTGGTTGAGCACTGCTTTGTCCTTTTGGTGAAGCATCACTCTTTCCTACCAGTGAAGCATTGGTTGGTTCTACCGGTGGAGGAGTATTCCCAATATTTAGATCAGCTTTTCTAATCCATTGTTTTGAGAATTCTTGCTTAACCTCTTCAACTTTTTCTTTACCTTTCAAGCTAGAACTTTTGTTGTCTACCAATGTTCCTTTACTTCTATAGAATTTAGCAATATGCCCAATCTTGTTACATGCATAACAAGTTACATTATTCTTCTGAATAGCTTTTCCATAACCTATGCCGACTTGTGTTCTGCATTGATTAGATAAATGTCCAAATCTTCCACAAACATAACATCTCACATTCATTCTATAGTTTTCAGAGTTGTGACCAACTTTGTTGCATTTAGAACATTGATCGGTGGGTATGTTGATATTCTGATAATTTCTAGATCTACATTCATTTTCTCTATGACCATACTTATTACAGTTAAAGCATTTTCCATTGAATTTGTAAGCATTAGGTTGTCTTACCGGTTTGCTGTGATCCTGAGTATTTACAGTACTGGAGCTTTCACCAACTTCAAAGCCAATTCTAGAAGTGTCACCTTTAGGTTTTTGATTCTTCAGCAAGGTGCCAAGTTCCTCTGAGCTTTTCTTGAATTTTTCTTTGTGTTGATTTGCAGTTTCTAGTTCTCTTTCTAGGAATTTTTTTTGTCTCATCAGTTCATTTGAGTCATTCTGAGTATGCATCAGATCTGTCTTCAACATGTCATTTTCATAGCTAAGTCTTGTGTTCTCATTTGCTACATCACTTAGTCTTCTGGTCAATTCTTCTTCATTCTTCTTCCTATCCTCAATTTCTTTGCAAAATCTCATAGTCATATCCTGTATTTCATTTTTTGTTGTCATGATCTCTTGTTTCAACTTGCTTATCATATCATTAAGTGATTCCTTTTCATCATTCTCATTTTGCAATTTTTCACAAAGTTCTCTCCTCTTATTTCTTGCAACAGTAAAATTTTCTTGAAGTGCCTGAATGATATCCTGAGCTGCCCTTAAATCATCTTCTAATTTGATATTTTTCAATTTTTCTGCATCATAGTCTGTAAGAGCTCCTTCAAGTTGCTTCATTAGATTTTCCATCTTTACTGGTGACAAGATCTCAAGTTGTTAGGCTTCTTAAAATAGAGGACCAAGCTCTGATACCAATTGTTAGGGGTCCCACAGATACTGAGAGGGGGGGGTGAATCAGTATCTGATCGGTAATTAGAATTTCTTAACTTAAAACATGCATAACATAATACAACAGTGTACCGGTATGCAAGAAAAAATGCAATAAACAACATTAAGAACATCCACATGAAAAGTACAACATAACACAAGATGTTAACGAGGAAACTCAATGTGGAAAAAACCTCAGTGGGATTTGTGACCCACAATATTCACTCACTGGCCAATAAGAGAATATTACTTACAATAGGGGCCTGCACATGCAGGAAGGCCAACTGCCTAGAGCTCACTGCTCAATGGGAAGTCTCACTGACTTACAATAAGGATTATACAAATCCAATATCTTGTACTGCTTTACAATAGCATCTTCAATGCCAGATTTAGTACCGGTTCCTGCTCTATTCTTTACATATACCCCTTGACCTATATTTCACACATTAGGTCTGCCTAATATTTTCCTTAATGCTTCTACATCACATATCATAAATGTCTACAATGATCCCTTTTATATATAAGAGTCATTTTACAATTTGCCAAGTCGGCTTACACATTTTTATAATAATAAACAAAATGTAATATAACAAAATCTTGTCAGCCTCTTTGCCGGTATACATCCTTTCTTCTGTGCCGATGCCGATGTCTTGAGTGCAGGTGTGGAGTGTGATCAGCTGATGCCGGTATAATGCCTTTGCCGGTACCATAGGATTGCAAGGTTGCCATCAATGACAAAACCTTCAATCACATACAATGTCTCATTGGAGTGTGCATATGCCAACACTTAACAATCTGTAAAATCTCTAAGTATGCCACAAATCATCAATTTGGGACCTGTACAAATGAATTCAACTTCTCAATTTATAGAAGTTTTTCACCCTATTATTTAGGAAATAACTCTACCCTAAATTAAGAAATAAAATTAGGAGTCGTAGTTAACTTGCAAGTTTCTACCTGGACACTCCACTTAACAACTACAAAATGGATGCTACATGACCATTACAAAGACCATGCTAGGTGAGCCACGTTCTCATAACCATGCAGGATTTCTTTCAAAATTGGGACTTGAGTAGGAGGAGCAGTTTTAAAATCAAGAAAAAGCTTTGCGATCTTTAGCAATTTTGTGCCTATCCTTTATTTCTTGGTAAATGCCTTATAATTTTCAATTATACATGCAACTACTTGGACTGGCGGATTGGCTACATGCTTAATTCTAAATTAATATTTATTCAAAGCCTCATCTGCATGTGCTCCTTGTTCCTCTAACTCCTTTACCGTATCCGCCACCTCTTGACACTGAGTAATCAGCTATGTGTATCTATCCATAAGGGTAGCATTGAATTGGGCGACAGGTCCTAAGTTTTGTGCCTCATATGCATCCCATTGATTCAAAACTTGTTGTTGGTCCATTATTCTAGTATCAGCTATTCTGAGGCCAAAAGGCCCTAGTATATTCATCACAAAATTCTCATATGAAAATCTCTCTAAGGAGAGGGTCCTGAATATTAGTCATCTCCTTGATATAATGCTTATACATCTCCACTTTCAGCTCCAAAATGTATATGTAGGACTGTAAATTCTCACAACTATCCACTCCTAAGAGGTCTTCTTGTACTATCAGATCTTCTCCTAACCGTGGTATCCTTTTCAAAATTTGGAGTTGTTTATTAAAGGTGTTCTCCTTCCGCTCCCATTGTGTGGAACAAGTTGCCAAAGCTCCACCCGCCTGTACCGCTTTACAGTATATTTCCATTGTATTTTGTAGAAATAATCTAATCTTGGCTACATTCACTTGAGTCCAAGATTTGGCAGCCGTAGCTACTCGTCTCACCTCCAGTAGTGCCTTTACATCTCCTTCTGGCAATGATGAGGTTGAAGGTAGGTCATCTCTCCTACACGAGTCCAAAGGTTTACACATTTCTACCAAGAGGTGTTTATATTGCCCAAGTTGCGCCTTAAGCTCCATATTTGAGCTATGCTCCTTTTCTACGTGCCCTCTGACAACGCTTGTGGCTACTTCCAAGGTATCTAGTTCTCCCCACTTGGTCTATTTACCTAGGTTTATCTATGATACTTGGTATTTGGGAGAAGCTTGTCCCTCGGCATGTGATGGAACCGCCACATCTCCAATCACTTCACCAAAACTAGTTTTTGACAGGTGATGAACCATCTTCATCTTCTTAACCTTTGGTGGTTCCTCGGTGATTGCTTGTTGTAGAGTAACCTTGGGGAGCTCTACTTTTCTCTTTTTCTTTCTGAAGGTAATCTCTAACCATTGTGGTATATCTTTAGCTTTATCACCTTGATGTGATACAATATCTGTAGTTATAACATGCACCTCTGCCTATTCCTCTACTTCATCTCTTTCTTCAGCTCCCGTTTGCCCAGGATCTTGGAACAATGAAATCTGGCAAGCTAGGTTAGCTTAGAAAGCTTGTTGCTTGTGTAAATCTTCTAGCTTACCACTGACCTCCTCATTGAATGTCATTTCTTCATCACCTAGCTCCATCTCTGCTTGCCTGGCTTCTATATGCTTAAGCAGGCCTTCTTGGTCTTGAGGAGTTAGAATCAACCTTTCATTCAAGATGTCCTTTGCCTCACCTCCTTCTTGTTCACTCCTTAGTGGCTGTTGTTGGTCTATGCTGGGTCTATGCCCCTCATATGCATTGGGCATAGCTTTCTTAAGTTTCCTGTAGCGATCATGAAATTCCCTAGTATGATTATATTCTATCAGGTTCAAATCCTGAAGCTCTTGCTCGACCAACTTAGCCACTTATATTTTAGAATAGGCAAAGTACCCAATCGACACCGAGAAGTCAATACCTATTTTGTGTTTTGAAGATAGCAGTGACTGGAGACCAAGAAGTTGTCTCACATACTCCAGTAGGAGTACCCTATCATTACAATAATGAGGCAACAACATTGGATTCCCTGTGAATCCACTAACTCTGATGTAAGTGGAGCATGGGTTTTGGATGAACCAACATGCCCACTCCCGGATGATAGCCATGGCTTCTAGGCTTATCTGATATCTTGCATCTCCAGTCAACTTAATTATTATAGGGAAGATGAAGGCATCATTAACCCTCTTGAAGTGTATCTTGGCATTGGTTAGAGTGAGTTGGGAATAATATTCCCATATCTTCTTTTGTCCCTCCTTCTCTCCTAATTGTCCTTCTACCTATAGGCCTGGAGATTTTCTGGCTCTGGCAGCTACCCAAATGACATATGATGTGAAAAAAAACTTTTGGGTATGCTGCACCTCCTTCATCTGCTTACAAATATTGTCAGAAAGGATTTGCAGCCAATCAAAATATTGCTTCCCTACCAATATGGTACCCATAAACTGGAACATCCAGGGGTGGAAATGCTTGCAGTTAGGCTTGCCGAAGGCCTTGCTAAGCATAATAATCAAGTCCCTTTGAGGCTCTTTGAAGTCTGCCCTCAGGACCTCTGTAGCTTTGAGCCTTGTTTTTCTCTCTTCTTCTAGCCAATTGGTATTCATGTGTCTTTTGCTGGCTAATACCTTGTCATTCCATAGCTTCAAGCCTTCTTCTTCAATTAGTAAGAATGCCTCTTCCCTAGTTAGGATTCCGAAGACGAACCCCAGCATATCCAAAGACAAGTCGATAACAGTTTTTCCCTGTGCATCAATGCACTTTCTGGTCCATGAATTGTAGAATGGAGGGATGGTCATTATAAATTCTAGTGCTTGTAGCGACTGTGGGAATACAGTAGCTTCCACAAGACCAGACCTCTTGATCCTTCAGTGGAGAGCATCTAGGTTGGGTTTATCCAATTGGGTTCCAATATCCCCAATTTCTATGTGACCTACTTCGGTGTCCGTGACCCGTTTGATTTGATCATCCAGCTTTGAAACATGGACCTGTCTCTGATATTGGTATTTCATGGTGGCTGGAAGTCTGTCAATTTCTTTACCTCTCTTGTTGGTGGATGAGTCCATCTAACCACTGGAACCTGCAGGCAAAACACAAATTTTTAGTCCTCAATTCTAAACATAAATTTTGATTCACCTCGGGACTTCAGGGTTCCAGGGTCATGGGATAAGCACAAAGGAAGAAGGCTCAAAACTCTAGGGATCCAGGGTTCTAAGGTGGAGTCTATAAAAACCTCTCAAAACTTAGGGGATCCGGGCCGGCATGCAATGGAAGGAGAAACCCAAAACTCCGGGGATCTGGGGTTCCGGCATGCATTGGAATAGGAACCCAGAACTCCGGGGATCCAGGGTTTCATGGTGGAATGCTAGGGCATGCCCAAAAACTTAAACGCAAAAGAAAAAAAACAACAAGAAAAGACATCTAATATAGAAAAACACAAGGGGAGAAAATTCACCAACCTGGTGAATCAAAAATCGAACAAACGCCAAGAGAGAGCTCGGGAGTATGGAGGTTCACGACTTGGGGCTAGGGAGGAGAAATTTTGAATGTACAAATGAACTTAAAAAGTTCATCATCTCGTATATATATCCTCCCAAATCCTTCCGTATGAAAACTATAAACACGACCCCAGGAATATGGGGTCTCGGGGTTTCGAGGTGGACAGAAAGGAAAACAAAACCACCTCGGGACTCCAGGACTCCGGAGTTCCGAGGTCAAAATACCCAAGACCTCAGGACTCTGGGACTCTAGAATTCTGAGGTCGGAACAACAAGGAAGACCTCAAGACTCTAGGATTTTGGAGTTTTGAGGTCGGAACAACAAGGAACCTCAGGACTCCAAGATTCCAGAGTTTCAAGGTAAAACCAAAAAGGGACCTCGAGACTCTGGGACTCCGGAGTTCCAAGGTAAAACCAAGAAGGGACCTTGGGACTCTGGAGTTCTGAGGTAAAAACCAAAAAAGAAGAAAAAAGGGGGTCCATATTTTGACTCAAGGAAACCAAATGGGGAAATAGATATGCTAGGCATAACAGTACTCCTATGGTTACAAGTGAGAAATTGACTAAGATAGATGCATCAACACCAGTAAATCCTACAAGGTACAAGTCTATGATTGGAGGTTTGCTATATCTGACTCAGACTAGATCAGATATAATGAATGCAATTTGTATTGTATCAAGATATCAGAGTGATCCTAGAGAGAATCATGAGAGTGTGGTGAAAAGGATTTTCAAGTATTTGCAAGGAACAACTAAATATGGTTTGTGGTATCCTCAAGATGAGGGTCTCACACTATGTGCATATACAGATGTAGATTGGGCTGGAGATGTTGATGATCGGAAGAGCACATCCGATGGAGCTTTCTTTCTTGGAAAGAAACTTGTTTCATGGATCAACAAGAAGCAGTCATGTACCTCTTTATCTACTACCGAAGCTAAGTATGTTGTTGTTGCTACTAATTGTGCACAAGTTCTATGGATGAAGAAAATGTTGAAGGATATAAGGGTGGATTGTAATGAACTGGTAGTTACTCACTATGATAACTATTTATATTGACATATCAAATAATCTAGTATTTCATTCTAAGACAAAGCACATATCTATCAAGTACAAATTTTTGAAGGAGAAGGTGGAAGCAAATGAAGTCAAACTTGTTTATGTGAACAGTAAATAGAAAATTGCAGATATCTTCACTAAAACTTTGCTTAAGGAATCATTTGAGCACTTCAAAGATTGATTAGGGGTTTTTGCCCCTCTGATAGAGGCGTGAGTGATGTTTATTGGCATCAATCTAGTATGCATTTACAAAGATACTATTCATTCTGGATTGATGTGTTGGTGCTACTACTCTTGGGCAGTAGTCAGATGTGTGGTTCAGTGGATTTATGATTTTTCTTTGATTTTTATGTCAGCTTTTTGGCATTGATGTCAAAGGGGGAGAGATATATGTAAAAAACAAAGCTTAACAGAATATTAGTCAAGGGGAGAGATCAGAGCTTAACATGGATATCATTCACAGGGGGAGTTTGCTAACTTCATTGTAATATCACTTTATGGGAGATTGTTGGTTGTCTTCCTTTGGGGGAGACTTGTTTGGCAATTCTTGGCACTTGGATGTTTTTCACATCTAGTGTTTCCTTCAATGCCAAAGGGGGAGATTGTTGGCAATTGGAGGAATTGATTATGTGTTGAATTGATGTTTTGTCATTAATGGAAACACCGGCTATTTTGGTTGTTTAACGGTTTCTGGTAGAGCGGTTGGACTATGATATTGATCCGGTATGCTCATGTATGCTTTGGTTTGTGGAATTGGTTCTGATCCATCATTCATGCTATTCAGATGTGTATCATGATCAGTTGGTTCAGGATTTGATAACTCAGGAGCTATCATTTGTTCTAGTAAGCCTTTTGGTCACCGATAAGGGCTTTATTGATAGAGCTTTGTTGAAGGTAATTTGATGCACTTGATAAGTGGTGTTGGTGCAGCTTTTAGATGGCTTTCGGGATGTTGTTGGTTATCTTGTTCATGTTCTTGTTGATTGGTGGTGTTGCATTTAGGACTGGACCTAATGCTATCTTATTCTTCTGGGTTATGGAGCGGTTTATGTAATGTGTTGGAGGATGATCCCGATGCGTTTCCAGTTGGATCTATTGATTGGATTATGTTGTTTTGGTCTTAGGACGACTTGGTTGATCATTGGATTGTGGGTTTATGTTATGAATTTATTGTATTATATTTTAGGTGGTCGACCTAATTGTTTAGGTCCTGGGTTGGTATAAATATGATGTAAGATCTGTTTGTAGATCGTGGGTTTTTGGGATATAGGATTATCTATGTGTGAACAAGGTCGTAATCATATGCAGAGGTTTTGGTCGATCATAGGTAATCAAATTGGGTTGGTGAAAGAGATTTAAGACCTCCGGTACTGAGCTTAACCGGAAATTTACTCAGGCATAGGAGATGTTATTCTTGCAGTTCACTATTCTTTCTGGATTGTAGTTTGCATTTATTTTGTAGTCAGTGAGGCTTCTTTTGTGATGAGCAGTGTGCTCTAGGCTGTTGGCCTTCCTGCATGTGCAGGCCCCTCTTTTTGTAATCACATACTTACTGCAGAAGTATTATCTTACTGTGGGTAGGCTTCCCACCATGGTTTTTCCCTTTATCGGGTTTTCCATATACAAATCTTGGTGTTATCTTTTGTGGATGGTTGGAAAATGTTCTGTGGTTTATATTTGTGCTTAACTATTATATCTACTATTCCGGTATTTGGTTTACGTATTCCACTATTAAGGTTTTAATGCTTAAAGTCCTGTAATCTATTGACAACTGATTCATCCCCCTTCTCAGTTGTCCACAGGTTATTTGAGTTGTCTAACAATATATACATCTTCCATCTCTCCTAAGACTAAACCCTTCATTCTACCTACAGCTCATATTTAGTCGCCTACTCTTGTTCCCATATCCAATGTTGTCATTCCACCTTCATCCCCAACAACCTCAAACTACAACTATTATATTTCATGTTTCTAACTCCACTTTCCTACAATCCCTCCTAATTTTCATAGTTCCATAATAGAGCTTGTCTTTGCAAAACTTGATGATATGTAAGGTAAAGTTGATAACTTGCTCCTAGTAATCAAATGGGCATCATAAGGTAAATCAGGCACAACCAAATTTCATATGAGAATATTTTTTAATTACTTTTATTATGATTTATGGCCCCTCATTGTGAAATGTGCAATGGTATTGAGGAGGACAATAACACATTTAAGGTCATTTAGTGTAATATATTTGGATTATGTTTATTATGATAAATTATTTCCAAAATCTTCCTTGTAACTTTAAATAAATTTGTATTTAGTTGATTTTTTTTCTCTACCTCATGGTTATATTCATTACATTGATGATTTGGCAAATAATTTTATGCAATTTTTCAATACTAATATTGGATTAAAGGAACTAGAATTTTAGGTTTAGCGGTATATTTAAACAAAGCTATCAAATGAGTAGTTCCATGATTATGTTATCAAATTTCAATGGGGGAATATACATGGAGATGGTAGCCACAAAGTGGCCAATAATATTTTTAAAGGTAGAAAACATTCATATTATTAAAATTTCAATCAAGTTATAACTTTATGACACAAACATGTTATGTTTAGATCACACTCTTAATAGCATTTAAGAATGTTATAACACTTGTGCAATACATATTGAGCAACAAAAAACCTACCCTTAGGCTTTTATTTTTGAGATTGAGGGTTGGAACTACATATTAGGCTCTTAAAGCCGTGTCTTTCACAAACATAGCTTGTTCAACCTTCGTCTTTATTATTTTCACATGTATGTAGCCCTAACCAAAGAATTTGTCTCTATCCTAAAACTCCTTATGGACAATTAATTTAGGGATCTCATGGAGAAAAATATTATAATATATTTTCTCATTAAATTAAAATGACACCTCATGGTTATCGCAAGTAGACTAGTTGAAGAGTATCCACCACTTGTTCCAAAAATTATTATCTATTTCATTGTGATTGCAACAAATGATAGGAAACCCAATATCACCTTGATAGATAATTATTTTTGGGTTCTTTTCAACAACATGATTGAAACAGGGTAATATTCGGTTTCTCCTGGTCTATCAAATTCACAATGTTGTTGTGAATATTAAGTCATCAGTGGTTATATGACTACCATATTTAAGCTCAACAACATTTATAGAATGGGAAGGCTAAGGATCTGTAAATATTTTCAAGTTTTGATTAGGTGGAACTATATATTTACTCTCTTTTTCATTCACACCATCCACCACAATATCGTTAGACTCGATGAGGTCTTGAATTTCATTTTTCACATGCATACATCTCTCTATGTAATGTCTAGATTGATGATGATATTGACAAAAGGATTTTGATTTTAAGGAAGGAGGTAGAATATTTTAGGTATCTACAAGATGAATAGGAGGAAGCTTCATCAAATTCTTGTTATTGAAGCATAATGGTATGCAAAGACTCAAAAAGTGATGTGAAGTTGTGATTCTTGAATGATTTAGAAGGTGAGCTACAACAGGGAGTGTTGTGGTTGCAAATTGAGTATCAATGTTGTTGGAAGAATGGTATTTGTTGATATTGATCTGATTTTCTAAAGCTTTGGTAGGTTTTATGAGAATCTTCAGACTTATCAACTGGAGTCAAAAATGAAAATTTTTGATATTGACTAACTTGAAGTTTATACTCACGAATTGTTGTGCACAAGTGTGTGAAAGATTGTTATTTCTAAAAAAGAAACATTTCTCTAACATGTAGTTGCAAATTATCAATAAAAACTCTTTGAATATAAGCATCAAGAAGAGAATTAGAGATTTGTGAATATAAATGTTGATATCTACCAATTAAATTAGTCAACTTTTCCTTAACACCTTGTTTTCAATGTAATAAATCATTCAATATAACTTGTGGCCCAATGTTGTTTTTAAAATATTGCACTAATTCATCCACTAATTGCTGAAAATTAACAATTGTATTACTAAGAAATGAGAAAAACCATTCCAAAGTAGTTTAATATAAGGATAAAGGGGATATTTTTCCAAGAATTTTTTGTTCAAAGAAGAAGTCACTAAATAAAGTGGAAAATATTTCCACATGAGTATAAAAATCACCTTTTCCATTGTATTTCTCAAAATGAGGCACCTCAATGTTTTATGGGAGTTGGGTTTGAGGTATCTCAACCAAAAGTGGGCTACTTGTTATATATGAAGGGGTAATGGATTGGGATTGGGTTATGTTATCCAATTGTTTTTGTAAGGATGAAACATTTGTTGTGAAGGGATTATGGATTAGGATTGGGTTATTTTGTCCAATTGTTGTTGTAAGGATGAAATATTTATTGTGAAGGGATAATGGATTGGGATTTGGTTATGTTGTCCAATTGTTATTGTAAGGATAAACGATTTGCAACAAATAGTAAATATATAACAATATTGATGGGTGAATTGGTTTGGGAAAAGTTAAATTGTGATGGAGGATTTAAAGGTAGAGTATGGTAGGCAGGTGGAACATTGTGGTAAGTGGGTGGAGGAGATGGTTAGCATGCATGTTTTTGGAACCAAAGGGGAGATAGGTTGAAGGTGGAACATAAGCATATTAATTTATTAATTGCATACACAACAACTAAAAATTCTTTTTCAGTTGTTGTATAATTCCTTTCTGTGGGACTCAAATTTTTGTTGTTGTAATAAATAGCATGCATTTCTCCATTGTCATCTTTTTGTCCCAATACTTCCATAATAGATAAGTTTGAAGCATCTACATGAATGTGAAATGGTTCTTCCCAAACAGTTCCTTTAATAATAGGAGAGGTGGTCAGGGCATGTTTAATAGCTTCAAAAGATGTTTGACAATCGGATGTCCATGAAAACTCTACATCCTTTTTAAGAAGTGTGAATAATGGTTTAACAATTTTACTAAACCCTTCAATAAATCTCTTGTAATACCCTACATGTCCAAGAAAACTTCTAACATCAATTTGGGTCTTTGGTATTTTAATTTGTTGAATAAATTCAACCTTCTTTGGGTCAACTTTGATACCATCCTTGGAAATATGATGTCCCAAGACAATTCCCTTTGTCATCATCAAAGAACATTTCTCATGATTCAGTGATAGTATGTGATATTTGCATCTCTGCAGCACTTTATTTAAACTCTCTAGTAGCTTGTTGTATGTTTTCCCATGAACTATAAAATCATCCATATACAATTCTACACACGAAGTAGTTAAGTCAGCAAAAATGGCTAGAACGGCTCTTTGAAAAGTGGCTAGTGCATTACAGAGCCCAAATGAGAGGACTCTATATGCATATGTTCCCCAAGGACATGTAAATGTTGTCTTGTCCTAGTCCTCAGGAGCCGCTTGTATTTGGTTATAACCACTAAAAGCATCCAAGAAAGAGAAATAGTTGTTGCCAACTAAGTTATCAAGAACTCGATCAATAAATGGTAAAGGAAAATAATCCTTTTTAGTGGCTTTATTCAATTCCCTATAATCAACACAAACACACCACTTCCCATTTTTCCTAGAACAATGACCAATAGTGAAACCCATTAACTATCATAGATTGGGTAGATAAACCCTACTTGCAACAATTTTTCTATTTATGTCTTAACAAAATCTCTCAAAGATGGGTTGGTTCTTCTTTCTTCTTATCTCACAAGCTTGAAATCTTCAGTGTAGATATGATGTGTACAAATTGAAGGATGTATTCCTCTCATGTCCTTATACTCCCAAGTAAATGCTTCTCTATGTTTCTCTAAAGTGAGTTTTAATTTTTCCTCTTGTGTTGGAAGCAAAGACGAGTTGATAAAGAGAGGGTTGTCTATTGAGATTAAAATTTTCTTTGTTTCACTATCTCCTTCAATTGGCTCTCCAATGAGTGTATTAAGAGGACAAGGATGTGACTTATCATGATGTAAAATTTCCTTGTGACTTCCTTTCTGAAAAGAATACTCTTCAGTTTCCTCTTGGATTTCTTTACCAATACCAATTTTTTCTCCCTACTCAACATACTCCTCATACTCTTCAACATGTTCAGATAAAGTGCCCATGGAAAATTCAACCACTCCATCTCCTTCTAAATCCATCTCATCATCAACCCAATAGTGAGTATTAGAACAAAATGTTGGTTTAGTTGGAGGGTAAAGTGTCAACTCTTTCTATTTCTGACCATTAGAAATAGTCATACTTCCAGATCTACAATCTATCAAAGTTGTTGTAGTTGCTAACCAAGGTCTTCCAAGTATGATTGAATAACCCGATGCCTTCTTCCTAGCTTTGAGCACCAATAAACTTAATGGATAATCCCATGTATCAATGGTAACTGTAACATCTTCCAACACACCTTCAAGTTTAGCAATAGATTAATTTTCCAATTGAAGCACAATTGTCATTGGTTGAATTCCTTGTATTTCCAACATTTGTGCAGTATCTGTAGTAATAACATTTATGGCTGCTCCATGATCAATCAACACATTAGGTATCTCCATTCCTCCTATGCTCAAGGTAATTACAGGAATCCTTGGATCAATATACTTCTGAGGAAGCAATTTTCCTTGAATAATGGAAGGAAATTTCTTCTTTAAGTGACTTAATAATTTGATTAAGTTATGGTATGTCCTTAATATCTTGCAACAAAAATCTTTATATTGATTTTATTTAGATCATAGAGGAGAGGAGAATATTCTATTTCAATATGATTTGGTTAGGAGGAATCAAG
This sequence comes from Cryptomeria japonica, assembly GCF_030272615.1. Classification (NCBI taxonomy): domain Eukaryota; kingdom Viridiplantae; phylum Streptophyta; class Pinopsida; order Cupressales; family Cupressaceae; genus Cryptomeria; species Cryptomeria japonica. The sequence continues at coordinate 535,148,540 of NC_081408.1, forward strand.
TGCTACTTGGTCAGTTTTTAAATGTTCTAGATAAGGGGCCTTATCAGTAACTTTTGTAACTTTATCAAGGTTCTGATCTTTTTTTCGACCTTCCTCATTCTTCTCCTCCTTGTTTCCCAAGGCATCTGATTTAGAAGGAACATTTCATTTTCTTAATTGAATATCATTTACTTCTATAATGTTCAAAGCCAGGAGAATTGGTATCAGCCCCAAATGTGTGTTGAGGATGGTTGTTCTTAGGATTTAGAACAGGTTGAGTTGGTATCTGAGGTTGATTTACCTTCTCATTAGTAGTATTAGGTCCAGTAATAAGAGGTGGAGGTTGTCCCCAAGGCCATTTTGGACCTTGATTCTACCACGGTTGGAATTGGGATTAATTTTCCTACCATGAAGGTGGATCAAGTTGCCTTTGTGGTTTCCACTATTGTTGATTTGGTTGCCATTGTGGCTGGTTCCATTGATGTTTAATCCACTCAAGAGGTCCCCAAGATGTAGGAGGTGGTTGTATTGGAAAAGAGGAATTCCATTTATTAGGATTATGCCATTGATTTGAATTCCAATTATTCTTAGGGCCATATTGTCCTGGATTCTGTGATCTTTGTCCCACATAGTTAAGCTCTTCTTCTACCATAGGAGGTTTCTTCAAATGATTCTTGATTTCTGATAAAAGATTACAATAAATTGTTGCATGATTCTTCTCACAGATTTCACAGAGATCAACCTGATTTAGTGGACATTCTCTCAATAGATGTTTTCCCCTACATTTCAAACAATAAATGGCTAAGGGGTCAATTTTTTTCTTGTCTACTTGAGTATTCAGATAAAGGAGTATATTAGTTTTCAAGTTTTCTATTTACTCCATTACTTGCGATACATTTGGCCCTAAAGATTTGTTTCTTCTAGAATCCCTGGTTCCAATTCTTGTTCTAGAGTAGTTTCTGCATATATCAATTATTTCTTCCAAAGGAATTTTATTGATATCACCTTTTCTCATTAAATTCAAAGCTTCTCTAGATTCATCATCAATCCCCTTAGTAAAATTATCCTACTAATGTCATCATTGAGTCCCTTAGCACACCTCTTATATACAAACATAAAACTATCAACATAATCTTCCAAACTCTCATCTTCCATTTTCTTCATTCAGAATAGCTCTTCTTTCCAATCCCTTACTCAACAATAATCTTGGTATTTATCCAAGAATATTGTTTCCATTTCTTGCCATGTTGAGATAGAACCTGCTCATAAACCCATAAACAATCACAATGATGAGTCTTTTAAGGTAGAAGGAAATAACTTCAGCTTTTGGTTATATATTGTATAGTCATAAGTCTGATAAAGGACTTTAAACTCAAATAGGAATTGATCAAGATCTTTAGAAGTTTATCCCCTAAAAGTTGGTAAGACTGAGGGTGAAATATTCTTCATAGGAGGCTCATGATCCCCTATATTCAAGTTAATAGGATAGGAAAATGTCCTATTAGGTGGTAGATTATACTCAACTACCCGATCACCCATCTCTCCTTCTTCTTGTTTTTCAATTTGTTCTTGTTCTTAAAAATTATCTTGTTGGTCATCTTGTAGTTGACCAAGATTGTAATGTCTTGGAAGAAATCTTCCAAAAGGATATCTATCTCATCTCATCAACTGATTAAATATTTCCTTATCAACACTAAGACTCTAATGTGATCGCCAGATCTTTGAGTCCCTAACAATGGCACCAAAAATGGTGGGTAAGGTCATTGATGTCACAACTTGCACCATTTAATTTCATCTTAATATCAAACTGGGTGTGTCTAAAAGTTGTCTACAATAAGGATTGGTTCAAGGTTGGGGGTTTTTGCACCGTGAAATAGTGACTTAGGTTCGATCATGCTCCTTTAGGAGTTGTCAAGATCCCTTTTCTATGGTTGATTTTTGAGACTAAAGATACTCTAAGTCTAAATTAAAGAACTTAAATTGGCCTTGAGAAGATTGTAGATCTGATTCCAGAGGTTCACACAGTCAAGACTTATCCATGGAACTCTTTCTCAAAACTAAAACAATCTTTAATTTCCTATGAATTTGAACTCTAAATTATATGTTGAAAGGTAAATCTATTTTACGCTTGCAAGAATTAGAATCTATCTTATGTTTGCGAAAAATGAAATCTATTCTAACAAACACTAAAGCAACTGAATTCCATGGGTCATCTCAATAGCATTTTTGTTCTTGTCTTGATTTCAAGTCTACCATCTTAACAACTATGGTGAAAATGAAATGTATTACTAGACGAAATCAAACAAAACTATGAAACTGGGATTCCTAAATATCCACTCATACATTAAGGTACTTTTGCATGAAAATGAATAGATGCAACTTTTGCAATGGATTTTCTTCTACTTAAGAACTCATCACAATTAAATTGGATACAATGTAATAAAATCAATGCACGGAACTAGAATGAAAGTGAAATCACACAAGGATCACCTCCCTTCGGTCTAGCGAGCCCTGCTCTTCCTCTGGTGGGATCCGAAATACAATTATCCTTGGATCAACTCTGATTTTCATTGAAATGTACTTCCAATTTAAGGAAGTAAAATAGGTTACAAAGTATGAGACTCTACTGTTGGCTAACTTATTGACTACTTAACTAACTCTCTTTTTGAATAAAGCGAGGGAATATTTATACATATCCTTTTTTTCAATTGAAAAACAAGGTTACCCACTTAAAACAAAGCAACAACTACGAACTGAACTGAAGAAGATTTATCATTACATTAATAACTTCAGATATGAACTGAAGATCATAGAAACAACCAATAAATCAAACTCAGAGGAGATTGAAGGCATATCTCCAATTGGAGCAATCAAGAGTGATCATTATTTGTGCGTTGGCTAAACTAAACTTTACAACTGTTTGTATCTCTGTTAACTTCAAACACATTCAAAAATGCATTCAAGAAAATAAAACCGAACATAATGAAAATTATTTTGAATATCTAGACATCAATCACATTGATAAGCAAAAAGTGAAACATTTAGTCACAAAATATTATTTCTAATATACTTCCTAATTAGCATAATATAATAATAGAAAAGAGTAAATATATATGCATTAAGTATGTCGTCAGGCATATTAGTTCCCATAATATTAAAGAGTCTTAAATAGAAAGTACGATTAAAAGTATCAAGATTATATGCTTATCACTATCCATGTACTTCTAACCCCATATATAGCATAGTTCAATTTTTAGACCATCCAATACTATTCAATTATATTTGATAGCATACTTATGAATCTTATTAAATAGTGTATAATACAATAGAAAATTATTAAGAACGTATATTCATCTTCATTGTTTTCAATACATTTTCTACTACATGTCTAGTCTTGACTCTTTGATTGAGTTGAATTTGATTATTGATTAGTTTATTGTGATTAATTATCCTAGATATTTATTATCTCATGCTTTCATATATATATATATATATATATATATATATATATATATATATATATATATATATATATATATATATATATATATATATATATATATATATATATATATATATATATGTATATATATATATATATATATGTATATATATATATATATATATATATATATACATATATATATATATACATATATATATATATATATGTAGACACCTAAAAATGGTCAACGCTTGCAGAATCGTACTTTAACATTTGCGCATTGCCTTATTTTAGGGTTTTTGCGTCGCATTAACATTTCTCCTATGTCACGCACTTGGTCTTTATCATTTACGAGCATCGAGTCCTTCTTCTGCATTCTTCAGTTGTCTTGCTTTCGAATTTGGTCTTGTTGATAATAATCTTCAGTCATGATTTTGGTCAATCTTATCCTGTCGCATCAATGTGCGTGTTCATTTGTTATCATTTTGGACATCGTCAATCCTAATTAGGGTTTTTGCGATTGATTTGTCATCGATCGTTGTCATTTTCAATCTTGTCATTTTGCGATCGATTTGACATCGATCGTCATCCTTCTCAATCATGTCAATTTGGATCAATTAGTCATTGTTCTACATCAATTGGCACATTTATCAATCAAATCATTTATCAATTCAAAATCATGATTGAATCGACATCAAATCAATCTTACATCAAGACCTAATTGTCGTCTTTGCATTTCTAATTCATCTTCTAAGGTTTTATGATTTATTCATTTAATCTTGATTGTCATTCTCCCCTTTAGGTTAAATAATTTATTTATTTATCCTAAGTCTTCTTGTCACAATTAAATGTTTATTTAATTGGCTAATTAATTAATGAATGGGAAATTATTAATTAATTTACCTAATTTTCATCAATTTTCTAATTTCCAAGTCATTATTTTCCAACTTAATTTTCTAATTTCTCCTAAATTCCTAAATGTCTATTTCTATTTCAAAATCTTGTCATAAATCCTTGCATAAACCACTCTATTTCTCCCTAGGGTTTCTTCTATTTCTTAATTTTTATATCCAAAAATTTTATATTAAAGATGGTTCAAAAAAAAATTTATATTTTTATACAATTCCATACTACTTTGATTATAGACCAAGGAATCAATCTAATCCTCATTTTCCTCTAAGAAGAATTTTCAGACACAGCCCTACATAGAATTCATCAAGTTCATGAATCTATTGTTGGCGATCTAAATATTTCTACCTATCAAAATGGAGAGATTGTTTTGACAATATTACTCATGTTACACATAATAAGCAATACATTATCCATGCTACATAAATTCCTACATAATATCTTGCTAATTTAGGAAATGATTATAATCCTTTAGAATTTTTTTTTTCCTTATCTTAGTGGGGAATAAGCCTTATGGAATAAAATTAATAAGGGGTATAAGTTAAAAAAAAAATCTTCAAGTTCTTTAAATGGTTTTTTTCTTGTCCTTCTTCTTCACAAGAATCTTCTTTTATTTTTCATTGTTACACATCTTCTCCTACATTATCATAGTTGTATGTCTCTTATTCTCTACATTCGCAATGCCGCGTGTTTCTTCTTTTCCTTCTACAACAAATATGTAAATTCATATCTCCTACAAGATTAATCATTTCATTCTACCTACATCTCATATTTGACCCACTACTCTTGTTCCCATATCCAATGTTGTCATTCCACCTTCATCACCAACCACCTTAAACTACAATTATTATGTTTTATGTTTCCAAGTCTACTTACCTACAATCCCTTCTAATTTTCATACTTCCCTAGTAGAGCTTGTCCTTACAAGACTTGATGAGATGCAAGGTAAAGTTAATAACTTACTCCTAGTAATCAAATGGGCATCATAAGATAAATCAACTACAACCAAATCTCATATAATATTATTGTTTCATTATTCTTATTATGATTTGTGGTCCCTAAATGTGAAATCTACAATGGTATTTAGGGGAACCATATGACACGTTTGAGGTCATTTAGTGTAATAGATTTGGATTATATTTATTATGATAAAATATTTCTAAAATATTCCTGTAACTTTAAATAAATTTGCAATTGATTGAGTTTTTTCTCTCCCTCATGGTTATATTCATTACATTGATGATTTGAAAAATAATTTTATATAAATTTTCAATTTTAATATTGAATTAAAGGAACTGGAATTTTAAATTTATTGGTATATTTAAACAAAATATTCAAATCAGTAGTTCCATGATTATGTTATCAGATTTCAATGGGAGAATGTACGTGGAGATGGGGGTCACAAAATGGCCAATAATATTTTTAAAAGTAGAAAACATGCATACTATTAAAAGTTCAATCAAGTTATAGCTTTATAACACATAAATGCTATGGTTATATCACACTTTTAATAGTGGAAACATGTTATAACACTTGTGCGATACATATTGACCAACAAAAATCCTACCCTTAGACTAGTATTTTTGAGCTTGAAGGTTGGACCTACATGTTAGGCTCCCAAAGTCATGTTTTCACAAACATAACTTGTTCAACCTTCATCTTCATTATTTTTACATGTCCGCAACCCTAACCAGAGAATTTATCTCTACCCTAAAACTCTCTATGAACAATAAATTTAGGAATCTAATGGAGAAAAAAAATATAATGGATTTTCTCATAAAATTAAAATGACACTTGTTCCAAATAGTCTAGTTGAAGAGCATCCACCACTTGTTCCAAAAAACTATTACCTATTTCATTGCAATTATACCAATGGACCGGAAATTTCTCACACCTCAATGTAAAGAGTGCACTAGCTTTTGGATTCACTTGCAAGTCTGCTATCTATTAGTCATGGTAAAACAAAACTGGAAGATAGATACCTATCTACATTTAAGGTGTGGAAAATTTAAGGTGAGGGAGAAAGAGTTTAAATAGAGGGGGAAAGTGCATCTATAGAGTTTTTTGTATTTGTTTAAGTCTTTGTATTTTATGCAAGTGTGAAGTGTTCAATTTGTCTTTGTATGTATATGAGTTAGTATTTAGCAATTTGTTTATTTATATGAGTTAGTAATTAGTTTATGTATAATATATTAGTTTTTATTTATAGTGGCTTAAATTTAGTGTTTTTCTTTTCAAGATATTAGTTTTCATTTATAGTAGTTGAAATTAAGTGTTTGATTTTCATGGTTCTAGTGGTTGTTTATTAGATTATCTTGATCTTGGATTGAGGTTATAAAGGTAATTTTGAATTTTAGTTTCTAAACTCAAAATTAATTATGGGTTTAATGTGATATATATATATATATATATATATATATATATATATATATATATATATATATATATATATATATATATATATATATATATATATATATATATTAGGGTTTTGTATAAAAGGATAAAATTTTAGATCATATAATATGACCATGTTATCATTGTTAAAAGCATCTCTCACATATCTACTACATACATAATGACAAATCCATATGTATAATTTATATTCTATATGGCATGTCTTCAATCTTGATGAGACATTGTTGAATTATTGCATAGGATTCGACTTCAATTTAGACAAATTATAGATTTCTCAACTTCATTATAGGTTATTCTCATTCTTTTGAGCACCATTTAGTGTAGTTGTACATATGTGAATAAGGTTTCTAAGCACAAGGACATATAATGTAGGCTATTTGTGTGCTTCTAACCTCATATATAGCATAGTTCAAGTTTTAGTCCATCCAATCCTATTCAAGTAGATTTGATACCATACTTATGAATCTAATTATATAGTGTATAATATAATAGAATTAGTAAGGCTTCAAGTTTTAGTCCATCCAATCCTATTTCAATATACTTATAGTACTTGTCCAGTTTTGTCTCTTTTATCTAGTTGAAGTTGATTATTGATTACTTTATTGTGTTTAATCATCGTAGATATTTATTATTTGATATTTCATATTTGGATTTTAGGTGAACATGAGCTCTTAAACCACTTTGTTTCCCCATAGAGTTTATTTTTATTTCCTAATTCCCAGATCATGAAATTCTATCTTTTTAAAATTTTATATTATAAATGGCTCCAAAAATTCTTTTGAATTTCTCTACCTTTCTATACTACTTTTCAATTGCACACCAAAGAATCAACCTAATCCTCATTTTCTTCTAAGAAAAATTCTTAGGCACAACCCTACATAGAATTTTATCAAGTTCATAAGTGTATAGTTGATGATCTAAATATTACTACCTATCTTAATGGGGAGATGTTTTTGACCATGATGCTCATGTTACACATAATAAGAAATAGATTATTCACACTACATAAATGCCTACATAAGATCTTGCTAATTTGGACAATGATTATAATCCTTTAGATTTGATTTGTTTTCTTATCTTAGTAGAGAATAAGCTTTAAAACATAAAATTAATAAGGGGTAGAAGTTAAACAATAATCTCTTCAAGTTGTTTAAATTGTGTTTCTTATCCCTCTTCTTCACAAGCATCTTCTTCTATTTTCCCTCCTTACACATATTTCCTACATTATTTATATTACATGTGTCTTATTCTCTACATTCGCAATGTTGCATGCTTCTTTTCCTTCTACAACATATGCATGTTCTATATCTCCTAGACTAATCCTTTCATTTTGCCTACATCTCACATTTTTACCCCATTCCCTTGTTCCCATATCCAATATTATCATTCCACCTTCATTCCTAACCTTCTTATGTTAGAGAGTTTAGATTACCGGAAGACAACTGAGAGGGGGGGGGGGGGGTGTGAATCAATTGTCACAGATTACAAGAACATTCAGCAATTAAAACTTTAATACCGGAATAGCAGTTAATCCCATTAAACATAAACAGTAATCGCAGAATAAAATCCATCCACGCAACACCAAGATTTGTACGTGGAAAACCCGTTAAAGGGAAAAACCACAATGGGAAGCCTACCCACAGTCAAATAATACTTTTGCAGTAAGTATGTGAATTACAATGAAGGTGTCTACACTTGCAGGAAGGCCAACATCCTAGAGCACAATGCTCATCACAAAAGGAGTCTCACTAACTACATATAAATCCATACTACAATCTAGAGAAGTGTTGAACTGCAAAAGATAGCATCTCCTATGCCTGAGTACAATTTCGGTTAAGCTCAATACCCAAGGACCAAATCCTCTTACATAAACCCAATTCGATCTCCAATGATCAACCAACTCCTCTGCCTAAATCATATTACATTATTCGCACATTGCATTCCTTGACCATGACCTTTTACATTAACCATGATGATCTACAATGAGGTCTTACATCTTTATATACAAACCCTTGACCATAAATAATCAGGTCAGCCACCAGACATTAAACCAATTACATAATTAAAAACCATGTCGGTCTTAGACCAAACAAATAATATCAACACATAATACATCCCGAAAATACATCAATAGGTCTTATCCACATGTTACATTAAAGCTGGTCCATAACCTAGAACAACTGGGACCAAGTACAGGTCCACACGCTTCAGCAATGATCTCCAACTACCAAGTCTCGAACATGATCACCAACAACATCTTGAAACTCCATTGAAAGCTGCACCAACACCACTTATACAATTCATCAAAGATCTCCATCAAAAGATCTACCAGTGAAACCCTCGTTGAAACTAGAAACCAATCTCCTAAGCAAGTAGGATAGCATCCAATCACCAGACCAAAACCAACTGACCAAATATAGTATTAGTATCATGAACAAGCCAAATCCATCATCAGATTATACCAGAGCCTACTGGATCATATCAGATCCAAGTTAACTAGAAACCACTTAACTTACCGGGACCAGAAGGGTGTCGGTAAAGCATCCAAACAACTAGTGTTGACATCAATGACAAAACATCAATGCAACACATAATTAATTCCACCAAATGGCCAACACCTTAAACTACAACTATTATATTGCATGTTTTTAACTCCACTTTCCTACTCTCCGTACTTATTTTTATACTTCCCTAATAGAGCTTATCTGTAAAAAACTAGATGAGGCACAAGGTAAAGTTGATAACTTACTCCTAGTAATCAAATGGTCATCATAAGATAAATAAAGCACAACCAAATTTCATATGAGAAATTATTTTAATTGTGATTTGTAGCCCTTTGTTGTGAAATGTATAATGGTATTTAGGGCTACTCAATGTCACATTTGATGTCATTTAGTGTAATATATGTGGATTATGTTTACTATGATAAATTATTTCCATAATCTTCCTTGTAACTTTAAATAAATTTGCAATTGGTTGAATTTTTCTATCCCTCGTGGTAAGATTCATTACATTGATGATTTGGCAAATATTTTTTATGCAACTAAATTTAATTTTAATATTAGATTAAATAAACTAGAATTTTAGATATAGTGGTATTTTTAAACAAATTCCATTCATGAGTATGCTTCTAGATTCAACTGTGTAGAACTTGTTTTGCATCAACGTTTTGGATCACACTCCATGATCCATCATCAAGATGAGAGAGTTTAATTATAATTGACTGTGGAAATTTAATCTCTATAAACAAAGTTATCGAATGAGTAGTTCCATGATTATGTTATTAGATTTGAATGGGGGAATGTACATGGAGATGGGGGTCACAAAGTCGCCAATAATATTTCTAAAGGTATAACACAATCATATTATTATTAAAAGTTTAATCAAGTTGTAACTTCATAACACAAATTTGTTATGGTTAGATCACACTTTTAATAGGAAAAACATGTTATAACACTTGTGCAATACATATTCTCTAGCAAAAATCCTATCCTTAGGCTTGTATTTTTGAGCTTGGGGGTTGGGAATACATATTAGTCTCTCAAAGCCATGTTTTTCACAAGCATAGCTTGTTTAAACTTCTCTTAATTATTTTTACATGTACTCAACCCTATCCAAATAATTTATCTCTACCCTAAAATTCCCTATGGAAATACATTTAGGAATCTCATGGTGAAAAAAATTATAATAGAGTTTCCAACAAAAATAAAAAGATATCTCATGGTTGTTTCAAGTAGACTAGTTGAAGAACATCCACCACTTGTCCCAAAATTTATTGTCTATTTCGTTGTGATTACACCAATGGATAGGAAATTTCTTACACTTCAATGTAAGGGGTGCACTAGTTTTGGGACTCATTAAAAGTGCACAGATTTTATCTTTTAGCATTTCCTTTCTTTTACATGATCATAAGATAACTTCACTTCATAAAATTGACAAGATTATTATTGTGTTTTTTTGGTTGATATAATACGAATCTATAGAAGTTGGTATAGATAGATTAGGGTTAAGGTCAAATGTATGGAACTTTGACAAATAATGAGGACATAATAAGATGGAACTATTCAAATAGTGAAGAATATTCAACAAATATTTGATATATGGTGGAGCAATACCTAGAAAAAAATCCATAATACTGATTCACCTTGTTGGAACAAATTTGTCTCACAAAAGTTATGGTGTTTAACTTGGTAGATATGAAAAATAAAATTCTAACATGTAGATATTAAAAACATGGTTGTAATTGTTGTTCAAGATGTGTCCTATGTAAAAGAAATGAAGAAAATGTCGATCACCTATTACTAAATTATTAACTTTTCCAGACATTCTAGAAATAGTTTTGTGCTAGATTAAGATGCAATAGTGCTTCACCGATTGGTAGTCAAGTCTCCTTCAAGTATGGTTAATATTAAAAGAATAATCAAAATTTATAAATACGTGGATTATTTGGCCATTTATAATAAACATAATATTTAAATTTTTATCAAAAATTCACATTTTCTTAAGAATTTTGACTCTATATTATAGAGGTTATTGTTGACCATGGTGTTAGCACATCCAATGGAAGGAGCTCTAGAGATAGATGTCCTCTCTTGAAAAGTGATATAATCACTCAAAGGTTCCTTTAGGATAGGTCTTATCCATGCAAGTTAACTTAGTTTATTTATGTAGTTATTATTACAAAGCATCATTTACTAGTTATTCTTGAAGTTTGGTTGAAATTATAGTAACTAATTCCCAAAAATGATGAATTCCAAAGGATAATGATGTAACTTTCAATAACATAACATTTTCAATAACAATTCTAAAAATGAAAAGCTTTCCTAATTACCATTTTATTCTAACATAGGTTAAAAAATAAAGATCAAAAGAGATTAAGGTAACTAGAGATGAAATAAAGTCTATACTACTAGACAATCACAACTAACCATTCACTTTGCTACATTAAAAAATTATCTTAAATCTCATAAAACCAATAATGTATGAATCCAAATTCTCATAATTAATACATATATCAATGTAATCATCAAAGGAATAACAATAATTACATTAAAGTTTCATATTACGTCAATCATGACACCATACCCATGCATAGAAGTAAGAAAAAATCGTATGAAGGCACATTAAACTTGAGACCTATTCAGATTATATCCAAAAGGAGCAAATCAAATGCACAAGTATCACTACCAAATTGATGTAGGAGCATCTAGGGTGTAGGGCAATCTTGCATCTCCCAAAAATATTGTTTTTATTTTTATTTTTATAATAGTTAGGTGGTTAAAAATAAATGCAAGCATCTATAGGTCTCTAAAAGTGTCCAAGAGGACATAGGGGGTTTGAAATATTTTATATTTGTGGCCTATGTGTAAAGGAAATTGTAATTTTCAAGAAAGGCCACCTTTTTCTATCATTTATAATACTAAAATTATAAAAAAATACCCTTCTTGATATTGGAAGAAAAAGGGGAAGAGTCATGCACTCATATTTATTGAATGACCTTACATGAAAATTTGGAAAAGCCACCTTTTTAGGCACCCACTTTGGGAAATTGAAAAGACACCTTTTAGGAACCCCCTTGGGGAATTTTAAAGGTCATGTATTGGATATGTGTAGCTTTTATTGATAGCCATGTGTTTTTCATCAAGAAGGGGAGTGGGATTCCCATGAGTCACAAGAATGCTATAAAAGGGAGGCTTGGGCTAGAGGTCAGGGATTCGAAGTTGAGTTCTTCTCTTCATAGATAAGGAGTAGTAAGGGGTGTACAAGAATATCTTATAGCTCCATCTTGTAAATTTGTAAAGCCTAACTAGAAAATATTTCTTAATTGAAGAATGTGTATTTCATTTTATTGAAATAGAAGAGCATGTGTGGATTTTCATTTTACTATGAAATTGAACGGAAGTTAATTCTTTCAATTTTATGATTTATTCTCTTTGTTATGTTATATATAGAATTTGGGTGGGATATAACTCATATGGTGTAAGAGAGCATGTGTTTTGAGTGTGTTAAGGGAGTCCCTTACATCAAATGGTATCAGAGATGGTGATCTTGAGTGTGTGGATAGATTGTCAAATGTGAGGTTGTCTAGCACCAAGATTTGTGGGTGTGGTGTGATTTTTTTGTTATCCTCCAATAGAGATAAAGTTGGATAGAAGGTCTACATACTTCTTAAACTGAGAGGAAGTGGTTAGAAGAGGTCTATAAGAGGTGCATCTTCTAAAGTCTTTGTTGGGTAGAGGATAAGAGAGTGTGAGGAAGTTGTGAAGGAAAGTGTTTTGCAAATTGTAGAGCATGAAAATTTATGGTGAAAGATTACAACAAATGAGATGAAGATATACGTATGGAAGCCCATAATTTGGGAGGGCTAGAGGAAATATAAAATAGGGAATATTTCGGGGATGTTGGATAAGATGGATTATCAAAATGAGAGATTAGATAGGCTGGAAGCCTTGTGGCATGGAAATTTATCAAGAAAAAGGAGAAGAAAGGATTTATAGCAAAATTGTGTCTTTTGGAAGATGTGAAAGGGAAAAAGAAAGAAAATGAGGAGAGGAATGAGAATATAGGAATTTATGGAGGTCTTGCATTTGACATCTCAAACCTAATGAGGAATAATCAATGCTTGCAGAAGAGATGACAAAGATAGAGAAATTCGAAATGAGAGAAAATGCTAAAGAGATAGAAAGTAAAACAACGAACATGGTGAAAGAAATTGCAGCCAATGATAATGAAATAGAGGTTGTATAGGCTAATTTTTTTTCACATTATGTGATGAAGAATTTGGTTTCCATGTTGTTGAGAAAAGTCAAAAGATAATGGATACAAAGATTTTTTTAGTTATAGATTGGTATGAAGATATTGTATGCTTATATGTTGAAGTAGTAGAGGATGTTGCAAGCAAAACTTGGTGGAGGTGATTGGTTTGTGGTGGGTCAAAATCCACCAAAGAGGAGAGAAGGAGAGAGAGTATTTAGTGGAGGTTGGACTATGGTGGAATTGATTCAACATGAAGAAAGAGAAGTAAAGAACAAATTTGTTGGAGGAAGATGTAGAATGCTCCAACAAGATATTTGAAGGACATGAAAAGAAATGACTACATGTGCACTTGTCATAGTGATAGAGTTCACTAGAAATTGTTGGCAATTTGAAAGGGTGTCTCTATTAGGATTAAGGTTCCATATACCTTTTAAATCATATGCCATGGTTCCAACATCCTTGGAAAGTGTCCTAACACACTTAAGATGTGTTGGGAAAATAATTTGTAATATTTAATTCTCACCATTTTTTGTAATACATTCATAAGGGGTGATGGGTTACACTAGCAGTTGTAAAAGTGGGTTGTGAACATGAATATTTAATATTGTTTCCCCACTTATGGATTTCTATAATAATATATTTAATTTCTTAAGAAAGTGGAAAATGAGTGATGTATGGGCTTCTCCAAGTGGGAGTATGGAAGAGCCAACATCTGTCTCTTGGTTTTCAATCATTTATTACATTCACAGTAATGTTTATCTTACAAGTGTAGGTGTCTATGTTGAAGGGAAGGGGAAGCTAAACCAATGTCCTTTCAAGCTATGTGGAGGCATTCCAAGGGTTGTGGTCATGAGGAATGAAGAGACTTCTTTGGTAACCTTTATTGGTGTTTTTGGATCTCTTGTTAGTCTATAAATTCAACCTTTATGTGTAGATTTTATGTGAAACAGAATGAGGAATAGTTGAATGTAGTTTTCTCTATAGGAACAAAGAATGGATGGAAGAAATAAGGAGGTTTCTCACATGTACAGAAGTGCTGCTATGGTGGAAGAAAAGAGGAGAATGGCAATAATTTTATTGTAAGAACATTTATTGTTGCTAATTTACAAACCTCTCCTCTCTTCTTGGTTGAGTTTTCTTCTGCAAGGTTTTCTCCATGTAAATATTGTGTTATTTGTGGATGTTATGTTGCTGATTTATGTCTTATTTCTCCTATATTATTCTAATGTTAATAATTATTTATTTTTGTTATAAGTTCACATAAGATACGTTTATTAATAATGGTTAACAAGCTGATTTTTGACATTATAAAGAAGAAGGATCTAATCATGGGTTTTCCATAATTTGGGCAACTTAATTTTTAAATTTGTATATTAGTTTCATATTTTCATGTTGTTGCTATCCAAGCCTTGAATCTCATCCTTTGATTTGTTTAAATTTGATAGAGATTGATCTTCACAATCTTTGGTATTGAACTTATTTATTTTCCAACATTTGGTATCAAAGTTGAAGGTTACGAGTTCTAGGCATTCCTCTATTTTTTGGTTTCTTATCTTGGAAAGATTGTGAGAATCATTTAGAAGGAATTAAATGTGTTGAAATGAATATTATATGAGTTAACTCTATTTTCCATATTTGTGAGATTGGAAACCATGGATGTTATTAATGTGATCTATGTTCTGATTAATTAAGAAAAAATAGGTTTTCAAGACCCAAAACCTTTAACATAGGAGATTAAGATAAGACATCAAAAAGTCTAGAGCATATAAACCACTTACAAAATGACTGGATAAAAAGCCAGCATACCAAAAAGACAACAAAAGTTTGAAACAGTAAAGAAACTAGGAAGGCACTACACAGCTATAGTCTTCAGAAGGTCTTCTGCCTTTTTCACCAACTGGTCATAGGTGGCCCCAACAGCTTTGAGATCATCCAGGTCCTTGTTAGGTTTCTTTTCTTTCTTTTTGCCTCTGGTTCTAGTTCTAAGTCCTTGAGCATCTCTAGTGCCTTTAGTGTCAGGGTCAATATCCAGGGTCTCCTTCTCCTTGTCCAATTTGTTGATGAGAGTTTTAGTATTGCAAGCAGAAATCTTCAGGATGCTTAAACTTTGTTCTGCAATACTCTTGAGGCAATCCTCAATTTTGCTGACTTTACTAGTAGTACCCGAAATAGTTTGATCTATAGCGTCAGCAAGAGTTTTCCTCTCCATCAAGTCTTTCTCTATTTTCTCAAATATGGGGTTGAAGGAGTCTCTTATATTTTTCAGCTTTTGCAATGGTTATTTTCAGGTCTTCAATGTAATCAGCCATAGTCTTCCCTTCCCCAGTGTTGATAGTTTCCAGAATCTAAATTCTATGGTTGAGCTTTTTGTTGTCATCCACAACTTTCTTGTAACTAGTTATTAGCCACTCCATAGTGTCCATAAAACCTTGCATACCCTCAGGAGGAGGGTTTGGGAGAAGATCAATCTTACCGGGGTTGTCCTGTTCCTTTTTTGGAGTGTCACCAACAGTAGCTATGTTGTCAACCCTAAGAGCCTCTCCAGTGGTCACCTGCTCCAGGTTTTGTTCAGCTTCTGAAGTCCTTTCCTGCTTATGGGCCTCCACCTCCTTCACATTCTCCTCCTTTCTCTTATGCTTGTTTCTAGTCTATGTATGGACTTTGGTTTTCTTTTTCAGAGAACCCTGGGGTTTCTCTTTCTCTGAATCTTCAGAGACCTCTAAGGAGGAGGAGGAGGAGCTAATCTGGAGGATTTTGCCTTTAGGTTTTTTACCCTTTGAGGACGATGGTCTTGTTTTCATATATTTCCTCTTCTTACCAATTTCAAAATCCAAAACATCCAAACTCTCCTCAGAATCACTCATTGGGTCACTGTCAGAACCCTCATCCACTGAAAAGATAGAGTCAGACCCATCCTCCTCAGACTCAATAGAGGGCTGTGGGCAGGCTATTTGATTGGCCTTGAGATGGTCATAAATAAGGACCATTAAGCCTTGATGCATAGAAGTGTCCCCCACAGGGTTCTCTTTGTAGGCCTTAATGGTGGCATTCATCAAGCATAACAGAAAATAAGGAAATTTAACCTTCTCATCATGCCTAAAATGGTTTAGCAAAACAAAATGGTAGCCGTATACTTTAGTGAATCTACCATCCAATGTAATTTAGTGCATTAAAACAAAGAGGACCACCTGCCAAGGTTTAACAAAAGCCCTAGGGGATAGTAAGTTTTACTTAGCTTCACCGGGCATTTTTTCTCCTTTTCGGTTTTAGGATACCTGTCAATGGCCTCCTTACTGACTTTTCTATCTATATAGAAGTTGCATCTTTCCCTTCTGAGACCCGTGGCTTGGGCAATAAGGTCTTCATCAATTACAATAGACTGGTCTCCCATTTTCAAAGTGCCCTTTTCCAATTTTTGTAGAAAAAACTGGTAACCATGCCATCCCATCCATGGAGTCTCTCCATGAATTTCAAAAATCCACCCTTCTGCAAAGTGCTCTAGACCACCTCCTTCTGTTTCCATTCCTTTTAGCTACTAGGTTCATATCGACGTCTGTTTCCGCCCATATTTTTGTTGTTTAGAGTCGAATATTGAAACTTGCAAAGAGTTTTAGCCAGAAAGTTTCTCGGAACTATCAGTTTTACCCAGAAAGCATGGGAAGTGATAGAATAAGTATTATAATAAATTATGGTGACATTATTATAATAACTCGACGTACTCCATTTAGTTCATTTCATTATTACTCTGTCCATCAAAAATCTTTGGAGTGCTACTATATCGGTCCTTAAAAATGATTAGTCTGACATCCTCAAGGAGTCCTTGTTCTTCCGTCCACATAATCATTTCATCTTTATTGACTGTCGTGTTGGCTGCCCAGTCAATAGACCCATTGGTTTCACAGTAGATATGAGATATGTGACTTTTTTCAAAAGTGCTGATAAGGTCTCTAGCGGCCTATATTATATTGTTGATACACCATGAGGGCTTAGAGGTCCCCTTGAGACATTTGATGATGTTGTTTGAATCCCCTTCAATCCATATGTAGGGGCAATTCTCTATTTTTTAGCGAGGAGAATTCCTTGGAGAGTTGCCATTGCTTCTGCTTTATGGTTTGTTTGACTCCCTATTGTGATAGCAATCATTTCCTTGCAAATACCTTTATCATCTCTAAGAATAGCTCCACAACCCACAAGGCCCGAGTTACCTTTTGTAGCACCATCAAAATTGACTTTGATGGTTTGCCACCTTGTTTCAAGTCTTTTGTTTTGTTTGGGGTCAGAGCTACCAGCATTCTTCAAATTCCAGGAGCTCAAAATTAGATTCCAGGGGGTTGGTCAAGAAACAGGGACCCTCAATGATCCCAATATTCTCCACAATTGCCCATTGTATTTTCTGGAACACAATATCCTAATTGAGAGATATGTCCCTGAAGATACGATCGTTTCTTTCTTTCCATAATCCCCATAGGATGTGAGGAAGTGGTAGCTGCCACAGAGATCTCAAAAAGGAGTTAGACCAATGAAAATTCCAAGAGGAGAATAGTTCACTGATAGTGTTAGGAAACACCCAATCAATGCTAAAACTTCTAAGAAATCTTTCCCAGATCGAGATAAAATAGGAATAGTGGATGGCCAGGTGGTCCACTGACTCTTCCTCCTAAAGACACAAAGCATATCTATTAGGGAAGGCAAAACCTCTGCCCTTGAGGTTGTCTAGGGACAAGGTCTTATTTTGAAGGATGGTCCAATAGAAAAAATTTATTTTGGGGGTTAGACCCTTAATCCAGGCTTTAGACCAGAAAGGATTAACAGGAGGGGTGGAGGAGAGAACACCATACATTGAAGAGACAATAATAATACCTTTGGGTTCATGTTTCTAGATGAGGGAGTCTTCGTCTTTGTTCAACCAGACCGAAGACAGATGGATCTTGAGCTTAGTGAGGCTTGGGTGGATACTTTCAATGTTCTGCCATTTGTTGCCAGACCAATACCCTTCAAATAAAGGGCAGAAAATTCTAATACAGGAGGGAGCATGGGGGGACCATTCAGGGATTTCAATCAAAGGTTTATCAAAAAGCCAAGGGTCTTCCCAAAATTTAACTTTCCTACCATTTCCTACTTTCCAAATTACTCCTTTAGCAATGCTTTCTCTGCACTTAGAGGCATGATTCCATATATTTATTAATGTGATCTATGTTGGGAATTTGAAGCTCATGCTTATGGATCTTCATGGAGTTTTATAACATGTTTGTGTCCTATTTTTTGGTGGTTTTGTTCCTTTACCATGTGGTCATGTGTAGTGAGAAGGTGTTCATGCTGGATGACTATGGACATCTTGGTCACATGCAGATACACTAATTGTTTAAACCATAGAATGGAGTGCTTATGTGGGTTCATGGTTTTTGCCCATGGTTACATGAAGGCACAAGAAGATAAGCCACTAACCTCTTTGAGAGTTGTGGAGATGATATGTTTCATATAGTTTGAGCGTCCAAACAACTTTCCTTTCCTTTCTTAGGTTGTAGTGATCTCTTATTTCAATTGTTGGGATTTGTAGATCTGTGGTATTTCCATTATTCAAATTACATGTATAATGTGAATGTTTGGATGTTTAAATGGATTTTATATTTATACAGATGGTTTTGCAATTTTTACATGTTAACTAAAATATGTATGTAGACACTGATGAATAATGATGAATAACTAAGGTCCTGACTGGTACTGAGAGGGGGGGAGTGAATCTGTACACACAAAAAACTTCGCAACATTTTATCATATTAAAATACAGCTGACTGGTTGTCTTCACCACTGAGCATAACCATGGCTATATCGGTTAAGCACATATACTTCAGGCACCATTCAACAAATCTCAAATCTTGGTGACTACTTTACCAATATAATCATGCATGAGTTGTATCTACAATACCACAACCATTTAACACTGCATGCATATTCAACTTTAATCAAAAACTACTCAATCATCACATAAAAACTCACAACCCATAACATAGATTTTTCACGTGGAAACCCAAATGGGAAAAACCACGGTGGGGATGAATACCCACAAGCTTGTTTTGAACTCTTTTGAAGTCTGCTTTGTTAGGAGCCTAGTCCAGTTAAAGACTTTACAATAAGGTTCTATTAGGAATTGATCCTGTTAGGGATCACTCGGTTAAGGGATGGCTATAAACCCTGTTAAAGGTTCCCTCACTAGAGGATTTAAAGAACTCAAATGAACTTGAGTCACCTGGTTAGAGGATTTGCAACAAGCCTATTAAATCTACCCAATCGAGGGATTTTCCTTCTTTTGAAATGGTTAGAAGTCAACAGGTAAGGCTATGATCTGATAACAACGCTACTTGCTAAGGCAGATCCTTTTCAGCTCCTCTCCTCTGCAATCACACTATACGGATTCCACACTCTAGTTTGGCAAGTATTTCAACATGCAGACATAAACACATCATTTTCCAACCCCATCAATAACAAACATCATCGACCTTATAGACAACAATTAGGTCGGTAGCATAAATCTTAAACCCTAAACATTTTAGGTTTACAAATACAAGCAGTCCAATCCTGACCGTTAAATACATTACCTAGAATGAAACGATATAAAATAGATCTCAAGTCATTTTGCATTGTCCAATCTTCACCACATCTAGATAATAGTAACTCATCACACGCACTTCACACACCATTCAGAACATCACGCATTCTTGAGGTTGGCATTCAATGCATTCGATCTTCACCGCAAGATCCTCAAGGAAAATCTTCACGTGCACATAGCTAACATGGCATCCTGATCCTTATCCTTGTTGTTCACAAAACACCATCGGTTGCACTGCATAGGCCATACCGGTAACCCTAGAGCAGAATGGAGACTGCCAACTGGTAGTCACACTTAGTGAGCCCTGACACTGGTCCACTCCATCCCGGTTGACCATAACTGCTTCCAATCTTCATACTGGTGCATATTGGTTCCTTCTTGAGCACTTATTGACATCAATGACAACATACATTATCACCGCTTCATCAGATGCCAACAATCTCCCCCTTTGGCATTAATGGCAATACTCAGTGTATCATTGCTCAGTATCTACACCATGCACAATAACATATACTAGTTGACATATTCTAGTTCAAAGATCACGACCACAACCATCTAGACTGGTGAGTGTGCACTCTGCCATATGTCTTCATCATTAGATATCTTATCTCCAAACAATATATCTTCTCCCCCATACATCATTAGATATCTTCTCCCCCTTTGACAGTAATGCCAAAGTGGAGGCACAAGCTTCCAATCTCCACTACGTTGCTCCCCCTATGGAGTAGCATCCTTCAACACATCAATCATGTAAGATTTGTCATTGTAGTCCCTAACTGATGTGGAGCACACAACTTTAGTTTACTTCATGAAGGGGTAGAACCCCTAATTCACCTCTCAAATAGGTAAATGTAGTCTTCAGTAAGGGCTTAGTGAATATGTCTGCGAGCTACTCCTTACTGTAAACATGTTATAATATAACCTCTTTATTTTGAACCTTTTCTCTCAAGAAATTATACTTGAGCTCAATGTTCTTAGTCCTAGCATGCAATACCGTATTTTTGGAAATATTGATTGCACTAGTATTATCACAGAAAATACTCATCGATTCAGATATAGGCACTTTGAAGCCATTCAGTACATGCTTCATCCAAATTGCCTGAGTGCAATTCATAAATGCTGCCACATACTCTACTTCAGCTATAGACTGGGAAATACACCTCTTCTTCTTTCTCGTCCATGAGACTGGTCTTCCACCAAGGAAGAACGCTCCACCGGTTGTGCTCTTTCGGTCGTCCACACTACCTGTCCAATCTGCATCGGTAAACACTTTGAGATCAAATTCATCATTGTATGGATACCAAAACCCATAATCAACTGTCCCTTTCAAGTATCTAACAATCCTCTTTACCGCTACCAAGTGGGATTCTCTTGGACTCTTCTGAAAACGGGCCACTATGCCCACGGCATGAGCAATATCTAGTTTGTTGTGCACCACATAATGTAGCTTACCGATCATTGACTGATACTTCTCATTCACCAATGTTGTATCATCCTCCTTTGTTAGTTTGCATCCAATTACCATTGGTGTTCCAACCGATTTGCTCTCCTCCATGTCAAAGGTCTTTAATACCTCTTTGATATACTTGGACTGGGTAATAAAGATACCCTCCTTCATTTGTTGGATCTGTAGGCCAATGAAGAACTTTATCTCTCTAATCAGAGACATCTCAAACTCTTTCTTCATTTTATCTACGAATGCATGGCTCATTTCATCATCTCCTCCGAAGATTATGTCATCTACAAATACTTCACTAGATCATAATCTAATCACCTTCATATTTTAGATGTTGTTGTCCTCACTTGTTCTCTAAAATCCTATCTTCACAAGATGAGAGTGTAACCATTCATACCATGACCTTGGTGCTTGCTTCAATCCATATAGGGCCTTGTGTAATCTACACACCATGCTACTATCTTCTGACAAAGAAAACCCCTCTGGTTGCTCAATATACACTTCTTCTTCTAGGATTCCATTCAAGAATGTAGACTTCACATCCCTCTGGTATACCTTTAATCCCTTGAATGTTGTAAATGCAAGTAGCATTCAAACACCTTCTAGTCTAGCCACTAAGGCAAAGGTTTCTCCATAGAATTCTCCCTCTTCCTGAGCATATCCCTTGCATACAATTCTTGCCTTGTTTCTTACCACTATGCCTTCTTTATTCAACTTATTCCTAAAGACCCATTTGGTACCTATCACATTCTTGTGTTCCGGTTTGGGTACCAAGGACCATGTTGCATTCTTTTCTATCTAGTCTAGTTCCTCTTCCATTGCCTTTATCCAGTCTTCATTAGTAAGTGTCTCTCTAGTGGTCTTAGGCTCAAATTATGAAATCATGCAAGATTTTTCTTTCACCTTTCTCCTTGTGAGTATCCCTGCATCTTTATCTCCTATGATTTGCTTTGGATCATGATGTAGTTTCACATACCTAGGAATGACCCTAGCTGGTTCTGCTTGCTTTTCCTCTTCTTCTTCACTTGTTGCAGCTTCTACTAGTATAGGAACACTTTACAACTTGTTTCCTTCTTAACCGGTTCCCAGAAGGCTACACCTAGTTCATCTTCCGCTTGCTTGTTGTAGGTTTCCTTAGGCTCCTCAGGGGATTCATCAACCCTGACATTGATACTCTCAACAATGTTTTGAGTCCTGTTGTTGTAGCTTTTGAGAGCTTTGCTTTTAGTGGAATATCCCAAAAATATTCCTTCATCACATTTAGCATCAAACTTGCTCAGATGCTCACCTCTCTTGATATAGCACTTACTACCAAACACTTCAAAATAACTCACATTAGGATTTCTTCCATTCTAGTACTCATAAGGGGTTTTGTCTTTACCTTTCTAAATGAGTACCCGATTCATGGTATACACTGCAGTGCTTACTGCTTCTCTCCAAAAGGTGTGACCTACCTTTCCTTGGATCAACATAGTTCTAGGTGCTTCCAATATAGTCTTGTTGTTCCTCTTTTCTATGCCATTCTACTATGATGTCCTTGGGGTAGACAACTGCATCTTGATGCCATTCTCTTCACAATACTTTTTGAATTCATCAGAAGTGAATTCACCTCCCTGATCGGTTCTTAGGCATTTTATTCTTTTGTCGCTCTCCTTCTCCACCAATTCTCTGAAGGCTTTGAACTTTCCAAATGCCTCAGACTTGTATTTCAAGAATGTGACCCACATCATTCTTGAGCAGTCATCAGTAATAATCATGAAATATTGATCTCCCCGAATGCTTCTAGTTTTCATCAGACCACACGGATCGGTGTGCACTAGATCAAGTAAGTTCTCTGCTGAAAAAGACTTACCTTTGAATGTTGAGGAAAGACATCTTCCCAAGTTGACATTCTCTGCATAAAGAATTCTCCGGTTTGTTCAGCAAAGGCAATCCTCTTACTGCCTTGATCTTACTAGCCTTTACAATATTATCAAAATTCATATGACAAAGTCTCCTATGCCATATCCAACTATCATCAAACTTCGCCATTAGGCACTAACTAATCTTGGCATACAGCTAAAATAGGTTTCCTCTGGTCTGCTTACCAGTGGAAATAAGTTCACTACTTTTTCCAACTATTCTGCAGACTCCACCTTTGAACTCCAGAATGAGTCCTTTTTCATTCAGTTGAGCAACACTCAAAAGGTTGTGCTTAAGGCCTTCCACCCAATAGACATTATTCACACTTCTCTTTCCATTTAGTGAGATTGATCTTTTTCCTTTCACCATGCAAGGGGCATTGTTGCCAAACCGGACAACACCTCCATCATATTCATCCAGAGATAGAAACTTTCTTTGGTCACCGGTCATGTGGTGATAACACCTGCTATCATTGATCCACTCATTAGAGTTGTCAATGTGAGAGACAAGGGCTTTCTGATCAGACACCTCTTCCTTTACAACTACAAACACTATGTCCTCATTCTCTTCATCCTCAGATTCTTCATCGATAACACCTTCATCCACTACAACAAGACAATTTCTCCTACCTCCTCCTTTATACTTTCTAAATCTTTCTGGTTTATCCTTATTGTCATTGTTAGGACAGTTAATAGCTATATGTCCTATCTTATTGCAGGAAAAACATTTTAGAGGAAGTTTACCTCTGTATTTTCTGGTGCCTTTTGGAAGTCTCTTGGCAAGAAGAGCTTCAAACTCCATCAAAATCTCCTCATCATCCATATCTCTTCTTGGCCTAGATTCATAACTGGTGCTGACCTCTTTTCCTTTTCTAGTTGGTACGAAGGAAACAGACGCTCTAAAGGCTAACTCTATCTTCTGAACACTACCATCATAGCTATTCAATTCATATGCAGTCAAATTTGCAATGATAGAGTCTAGAACCTTTGTCTTGTCGATAGACCTTAACTCTTGAATAGTGGCAACCCTAATTGCATAGACTAGTAACAATGATCTCAGAACTTTAATGACAATGGTGGCATCATCAATTGTTCCACCAGTGCTCTTGATATCTCCAACCACAGTCTTGATCCTTATGCCATATTGCTAAATGGTCTCACCTTCAACCATCCTCATCTCTTCAAATTTTCCTTTGAGGCTTTCTTCCTTAGCCTGCTTGACATGCTCATCACCACCATAAATGGTTTCCAGTGTGTCCCATACATCCTTAGGATTTTCCTTATCTTGTACATCAATGAACTCAATATCGGACAGGCTACTAATAAGGGCTTCCATGACTTGCCCATTTTCTTCAATATCTCTTTTATGATCATCGATTAGAGTGTCAGTGGGGATTACATAAGTATTCTCAACATAGCTCCTGTGTTGAGCACCCAAACTCTTGATATAAATATTCATTTTGTCCTTCCATATTTTGAAGTTATCCCTATTGAACTTAGGACCCTCCCTCTTCATCATTAAAGCAAGATCTTTTGCCTCAAGCGGTTAAGCTTATATCACCAAGGACCTGGAGTTGCTCTGATACCAATTGATGAATAATGATGAACAACTAAGGTCCTGACCAGTACTGAGGGGGGGATGAATCAGTACACACAAAAAACTTCACAACATTTTATCATATTAAAATACAGCTGACTGGTTGTCTTGACCATTGAGCATAACCATGGCTATATTGATTAAGCACATATACTTCAGGCAACATTCCACAAATCTCAAATCTTGATGACTACTTTATCGATATAATCATGCATGATTTGTATCTACAATACAACAACCATTTAACACTGCATGCATATTCAACTTTAATCAAAAACTACTCAATCATCACATGAAAACTCACAACCCATAACACATAGATTTTTCAAGTGGAAACCCAAATGGGAAAAACCATAGTGGGGATGAATACCCACAAGCTTGTTTTGAACTCTTTTGAAGTCTTCTCTGTTAGGAGTCTAGTCCGGTTAAAGACTTTACAATAAGGTTTTGTTAGGAACCAATCCTGTTAGGGATCACCTGGTTAAGGGATGGATATAAACCCTGTTAAAGGTTGAAACCCTGTTAAATGTTACCTCCCTAGAGGATTTAAAGAACTCAATGAACTTGAGTCACCTAGTTAGAGGATTTTTAGAAAGCCTATTTTCAGAAAGCCTGTTAAAGCTACCCAGTCAAGGGATTATCCTTCTGTTGAAATGGTTAGAAGTCAATAGGTAAAGCTCTAATCTGATAACAACACTACTTGCTAAGGTAGATCCTTTCCAGCTTCTCTCCTCTGCAATCACACTCTATAGATTCCACACTCTGGTTTGGCAAGTATCTCAACATGCAGACACAAACACATAATTTTCCAACCCCATCAATAATAAACATCATCGACCTTATAGACAACAATTAGGTTGGTAGCATAAACCCTAAACCCTAAACATTTTAGGTTTACAAATACAAGCGGTCCAATCCTGACTATTAAATCCATTACATAGAATGAAATGATCTAAAATAGATCTCAAGTCATTCTGCATCATCCAATCTTCACCACATCTGGATAATAGTAACCCATCATGCGCACTTCACACAACCCTCAGAACATCGCACATTCTCGAGGTAGGCATTCAATGCATTCAATCTTCACCGCAAGATCCTCAAGGAAATTCTTCATGTGCACATAGCTGACGTGGCATCCCGATTCTTATCCTTATTGTTCACAAAACACCATTAGTTGCACCGCACAGGCCATACCGGTAACCCTAGAGCTGAATAGAGACTACCAACCAATAGTGACACTTAGTGAACCCTGACACTAGTCCACTCCATCCTGGTTCACCATAACCACTTCCAATCTTCATACTAGTGCATACCGGTTCCTGCTTGAGCACTTATTGACATTAATGACAACATACATTGTCACCACTTCATCAAATGCCAATAGACACCTAAAATTAATATTTAATCAATTTAAGCCTATTAACATAATTAATTGATTTAATTGTGTTATCCTTATTCCTCTTGATGTTAATTTAATCTAATTTAATCAATCTTGTCACTATTGTTCAATAATTAATTTATCAAATAAATTAATTATTCCCCTATTCTTCTAAAGTCCCTCCAATAATTATTTCCTCTAAACCCACTTAGTTAATTAATTCTAATTAACTAACCTAGTCATCTGATTCCTACAAATCACTTTTCCTAATCCCCACTCAACCTAATTAATTCTTCTAGAATCTCTCATAATCCCACTTATCATTATTTCTCCAATTTTAAATTCCCCACTCATGTCACATAGATCTTGAAACTCTCAAAGAAATTCAAATTTCTTTGAATCCCTCTATGCATCCTTTATTTTGGAATTTTTAATTCCTCATTTTTAAATTCAAATTTCCTTTCTCCCCTCTTCTCAAGGAATTTTATATTCTTGTTTATTTTCCCAAGGCACCCTTGATCCATGCCTTCCATCTTAAATCAATCTCATCCTTCCATAACCAAATAAATCTTGGCCCTTCATTGGCCTCCTCCAATCTATAAATTGGAGGATTTTTTCTTCACAAAAGGATCCACTTTCTCTATAGCACTCTCATGCTGCCCATTTCTCTTCTATCTTCTTCCTATCATACCCTTATCATGTTCTCATGATCCTTCAATCCTCCAATCCAAATCCTATCAAATCTTATCAAATCCAATCCCTCTTGTTGAGCAAAGAAGAAAAATCCACATCCCCATCAAGGACCAATCCAATCAAGTGTGGAAGGGGCACATTCTTCACTTCACCAAAGGTCTAATCCAAAGGAGAAGGCAAGATAGCAAGGTATAAGTGGTTTATCATATGTTTGAATGTTTTATTTGAATACTAACCATCAATATTACATTTCTCATTTTTCTCTCTTCAATGTAGTTTGTATATCTTTGGTATGATTGGATTCAAGGTGGATGGAGATAGTTACAGGTTTTCATTATTGGTTGGAAGATTCTTATTGGTCTATGGTTACTCCTATGTGGGTTTGTTTGGAAAATTAGGTCTAGAATTATTCCAGTGTTTGAGTCTTTAAATCCACATGTTATGCCTAATCATCTCTATTATGCATGATACTAATGTGGGGTTGAATTTGTCAATTATTTGAGATTGGAGCACTAATTATGTATTTCTTCTTTGAGATGTTGCATATGTGTTGATCTTGTAGATTGTTTGATGAGGATTTGGTTTTCTATGCCCTTGTTGTTGGTCACCATTATTACATTGGTATTTTTATTGCAATGATAATTCTATTATTTTGAGTACTTGATACAATTGATCATTTGAATCTTAGCAATAGATTATGGTGCATGAGAAGCTCTGTTCACTTCTAGAGGAGTTTTGGTATGTTGTCCATGATGCCATGTATTACTTGGTATCACTTTCAATAGGAGCTTTGTGCAGTCACATAATGTGTTCTATCTTCTTTGTATCAAGATTTTGGTTCTATGTCATTGTGGTTGCAGTGTATTGTGAGCCATGGACAATCTTTGATTAGAAGATGGATGATGTTTTGTAATGGGTGTTGGTGTCATGTGAAGCTATTGGATTATGCCTTTAGATTGCAATGAGAGTTTGACATCTTTGGTTATATGGACAAGAGATGTACAGTTGTATCTTCTTGGTCTAGAGATTATGGTTTGACTCCCTGTTTTGGGAGCTCTTGGTTTATTTTGATCATGTTGGGACCATGGAGGATCTTCAATTAGGAAATGGTTTTTATGATGCCTAAAGAGCTCGGTTACATGATTCAGTGGGAGCTTTGGTAGTGATGTGGATTTATCATTTGATGATGGATGGTTATGGTGACATCTTGGTGTCATGGAGGACTTAAATCTTTGGTGAGGTGTTGTTATTTCTCTTTGTTTTTTAGTATTAATCATTTGCATGGAGCTTCATGATTTTGCAGGATCACATTTGAAGTTAGCATGGATTGATTGGTATATACTAATGGAGACCAAAGAGAAATTGGGTGAGGCTATGAGATCTCATATTTTTTGGCACTAACTCATTTGACTACAAAATCCAACGAAAATTTCTGACGAAAGATGTATAATTAGATGTATCATCGAATACATATGATATTTAATGTGAAATTTTTAATTTTTTAAAAATTTATGCCCATCGTTTGTTGGAATTTCGACAATCCATAATTTCATTGGAACTTCGACGAACGTGTTCGTCAAAATATCAATAAATGTTTTTTAATAAATAAAAGTGAGCTCGGTGATTTATATATACTTGCGACAGTTTGTGGCAAACTTAGGGCAATTTTCTTGAAAAAAAATAGAAAAAATTCAAGAAGATATCTCCAGGTTGAGGGCGTAGTCATTGCCTTTTTCCAGAATTCATTTGTGAAGTCAGATTTGTTCCAAGTTTTAAAATCATATTTTAAAGAGACATCTCATCAGATTTCAGTTTTAGACTTGTGCATTTTCAGATTTTTATTTTCAATTTTTGTTGTGCAAGTTCAATATTCTGATTTTAGGAGTCTAACGGTTGGAAATCATAGTAAAATCAAAATTTAATAAGTTCTAGAATTAGAATTTTAAAGTATTTTTGGGGGTAATTAACTTCATGCTATCTTCTCTTTTGCAGGGGTGGTTGCATGCCGAATTTTTTTGGTGCAAAATATAAGAATTATTAGATTTTGTTACATGTTTTTTTAATAAATAAAAGTGAGCTTAGCGATTTATCTATACTTGTGACAGTTTGTGGAGAACTAAGGATGATTTTCTTGGAAAAAATTCAAGAAGATATTGCTAGGTTGAGGGCATAGTCATTGTCTTTTTCCAGAATTCATTTGTGAAGTTAGATTTGTTCTAGGTTTGAAAATCATATTTTAAAGCAACATCGCATCAGATTTCATTTTTAGACTTGTGCATTTTCATAATTTCATTTCCAGATTTTGTTGTGCAAGTCCAATATTTTAATTTTAGGAGTCTAACGGTTGGAAATCATAGTAAAATCAGAATTTAATAAGTTCTAGAATTAGGATTTTAAAGTGTTTTTTGGGGTCATTAACTTCGGGCTATCTTCTCTTTTGTAAGGGTGGTTGCATGCTGAATTTTTTTAGTGCAAAATATCATAATTATTAGATTTTATTACTTGTCTATGACTAAAAATTATTAGTGTGTGAGTTTGATATTTTTTGAAGATCTAAATATTCAAGCTTGGTAAAGAAAAATCATGTCAGATAATATTAGTCTAGAACAAAATGAAGAGACACTTGCTAGATTGTGGGCTAGATTGAAAAGAAAGGGTGATGGGAAATGTTATTGTCCTTGCAATAATTGCAAGGGCTTAAAGATGAGAAGACTTTTAATCACAACAATTGAGACACATTGTAGGCAACATGGTCATGTTGAAGGGGGGCATGATTATCGTCCATTTGTAATTTGTTCATTATATGTCTTTATATTGATTGAAATTGTAAATGTTTATATTGTTTTAACATGTTTTATGTCTTTTTATGTTTATCATAATCATGGTTTATTTGTGTCGATCATTATTATAAAGGTGGGGCATCATAGGGCACATGATATGGATTATCACAGAATGGAGAATGCGGTTTCCCAAGCGGAGGAACATGGAGCTATGAATATCAAAGATGAAGTTAATGATCTTATGGAAGAAGATGATCATGCACCAAAAACCAAAGTTGAATATGATGGTACAAGTACATTGATCCATGACACATTTAGTGGCACAACTGATCATGATGATTGAGATGACTTTGATGATGTTCATGATTTACATGTACTTGAGAAGGCATACAAGCCCCTTTATGAGGCTCCCAAACAACTCTTCTCTTTGTTGTATTGTTGCTGGTGAACTTGAAGGTTATGTAAGGTTTATCCAACATAGAAATCTCACGGATGTTAAGGTATGTCATATATGTCTTTTTTTTTAATCTATATTAATTTTTGTTAGTTCATCAATAGTAAATAAAGGATGAAATATGTACCATTAATATTTTTTATATTAACAAAATAAATTATTGTAGATTGATAGGTGAATTGTTGTTACCACCATCAAATATTTTCCCTCGCTCATACCGAGATTTATCTGCCATTATGAAAGATATTGGAATGGAGTATCAAACAATAGATGCATGTCCCAATGATCATATTATATATCATAAACAACATGAATTTGCAATAGAATTCCCAGAATGTCATATCAGTAGATATCGAACATATCAACTAACAAAAAAGGTGCCTCACAAAGTTCTTCGTTATATTCCCATTATTCCACATGTGAAGTGATTATTTAGGTGTGAAAGCTTAGCACAATTTATGATTACCATGCATGGAATAGAAGTGGATATGACATTCTTCGAATGCCTGCGGATGGTTCTGCATTTAGGGACATGGATGAAAAATGGCCACACTTTATCCAAGAGGAAGGTCGGTAAAGTATAATGTGGTGGAAGAAGAAGATATCAAAGAACTAGAAGATGATGTAGATGATGATCAGGATCGACAACTAGTTGATGATGTCCCCAACAAAGATGTCGAAGAAGAGGAACTAGATCATGATGATGTAGGAGTTAATGTTAATGAAGATGATATTCGTGTGGATGATGACATTATCAAAACTGATATCAATGATGATGATGATGATGATGATGATATGACCAATCCTTACAATGTCGAATCTAGATCGGATGATACAGACAAAGAGTTGGATGAAGAAGAAGATCAATGACATTGAAATGTATGAGTTATGTGATTATATTATCTATTTAATATTGATTTCTTGATAGAATTATATTTGACTTATATGGTTACATAATTAATTCATGATGTTTTTAATTTTAATTATGTCATTACATAATTAATTCATGATGTACTTTTTAATGTTTTTAATTCATGATGTTACAACTATTGTAGCTCTCCTAGAAATTTCCTTTTGATCATAATGAATAGTGTTTTGGGAAAATTCATGAAAGATGACACATTGATCGTAATAGTAAAATAATTGCAAAGTCATTTAGATTTTTTAGACCAATCACCCTTTGCAATGTCATTTTTAGGATCATCTTCGATTTGATTACTAGGACACATAAGGTAGGATTTGATTGGCTTATCTTGGAGGAACATTGTGGCTTTGTGTAATGTGAGCAAATTTTGGATGGGGTAGTTGCTATTGCTAATTATTCAATTTCTATGCTCAAATCAATTTAGTCAGTTAATCATCTCCTACGTATTAATTAATTATTAATTATTTAATTAATTGCAACATTTTCCTTAGTTAAATCATCTTTATTATTTAATTAAATTATATTTCTAATGTTTAAATAATTTCATTTAAATTATTTAAATTAATTAATTATTCTTCTAATTCCTCAAATTCTAATTCCAATTAATTTCATTTATTTTTCTCCAAATTTGAATTTCATATCATTTCAATTAATTTCATTTCTTCCAAATTAACATTTCACCAAATGTGAATTTCAGTTAATTTCATGTGCATTTCAACATTTGAAAATCAAATTCAAATCCAAATTGAAAATGAAAATAAAATTCAATTTCAAAATCCTACAGCACATGTTGAAATCAAACTGATTGATCAAATCAATTGACTGATCAGTTAACTCGGTTAACTCCTCAATCTCCCATTTTCACTTTGTAAAGTGGAAAATTGGATCCTAGTTACTCCCCACCTAGGAGAGAGAAAGGAAGCCACTAGGATGATTTTCACTTGGAGATACTTTACATTCAAAAGAGGGGCTTGAATCCACTAGATCCAAATCCAAGAGAGACAAGGATCTAAATACTAAGTGGATTGCAAGGGTTGAAGTGTGATTTACCCTCTTTTGTAAATGAGAAAGTTGACTTGTTGACTATGTGGAAAAGAAAGAGAGCGAGAGAGAGAGAGAATGAGTGAAATGAGGATCTATCGGTTCAGGATCACACTGTAATTTTGGATCTGAGCTAATTAGACTGATACAGATCCAACCTGCAAATTTGAAGAAAAGTTGTCAGGACCGTGATGGGAATGTACATGGTCCTCCACAATATCCACAAAATGAAAAGGGTTCTTCCGTCTCTGCAAATGAAGCCCAAACCTGCAATTACAGTTGTACACCTACAACCTACACACAAAAAAGAGAGGAAAAGGGGTTGTGGATAGGGGTTTGCCTCAGTCAAACCCCGGTTGAGGAATCAACCTTGAAAGAAAGTAATTACAAATGCTTGAATGTATACCTTGCAAATTTGTAACTTGTTGATGATGATTGCTTTGCTTCTTGAATGTAGTCACAAGTGTTGCATGGAATGGCATGTAACATGATAAAACCCTAACACACATACATGCTTGCAAAATGATTGTTAAAATATTGCTCCAATTGATGAATAAAGAAGACTTAAATTCTTGAATGCTTGATGATGTATATCTTCTCCTATGCTTTCTTATTATCTTTTCACTTGAATTTTGCCTCCCATTCCTCCTTATGCAAATGAGAAAACCAACTCCTTTTTATACATGCCTCTTGAAGATTAATTCATCTCATAAAAGGTCAACATCGGGGAGATTTAGGATCCTGAAGTGAAAATGGGGTTGGGGGACCTATCTTGGGGCCACCCTAAGAGGGTGGGATAGGGGTGCCATGCCCCTATCTTGCCCTATCTTGGGGCCCAGACAGGGTCCTAAGGCTATCTCAGGGCTCAAACAGAAAGGGGTCAAGGGTGAAAATGCAGAAATAGGTCTTGGTTGGGGAAGAAGATGTTGTCACCGAGGTGAGGACCTAAAATGTGGTTAAAATTGCAGGAGGCACAATTTTATGACACTACACACTCAAAATCGGCTTTTTATGACTAATCAATAATTTCAATCTTCTAATCCATATAATTAGTTATCTCTCAATCAATTTAATCAACTGACTAGTCTATTCAGTCTATTGGTTAATCAATTGAGTCTACTCTTCAACCAATTGAGTTCACTC
Source organism: Cryptomeria japonica (assembly GCF_030272615.1). Classification (NCBI taxonomy): domain Eukaryota; kingdom Viridiplantae; phylum Streptophyta; class Pinopsida; order Cupressales; family Cupressaceae; genus Cryptomeria; species Cryptomeria japonica. Next base: position 535,182,025 of record NC_081408.1, read on the forward strand.
TCCAATCAATTATGTTAACAAATCAATCTATTGAGTTCATTGATCAATCAATTTTAGTTATCTATCAATCAACACTTGAGTTCAAATTCTCACCTCCTTTGTGTTGAAAATCTATAAATTCAATCCCTTTTCTCATCTTCAAGCTAGATCACAGTCTTCAAAATAGTTGCTAATCTATGCAGGAAATCAGTGCAATACCTGAGAGTCATTCAATGACAACTAAGGAGAAGAGAAATGGAAGCTACAATGCAATTGAGGGGGTTTCCAATTATGTTAATTGTTTAATTCTTTCATTTATGCATTCCATTTCATTGATTTGTGTTTGGAATTGCTTTGATAGTTAAGGATCGTGTGATCGTCCTTATTCCCTATTTCATCATTTATGACATTCAAGCATGGAAACAAGTTGCATTACCTCTATTTTTTATTTAGTTATGAGATATAAATATGTTGAGATAAATAAAGAGATACAAAGAGAGAGTTAGAGAAAGATATGAATAGGTACATATAGTTGAACCCTTTTCATATTTAGTATTGAAAATTAGTATCTACCTTCTTTTACAATCAAACTAATAACTAGATCTAACTCTATGAAGTGCTTATTTCAAGTAATTTATGTCTATTTTAATTTGTAATTTATTAATTTCAAACACATCCAAAATTATGTCCCTTTCTTTAATTCATTATTACATTATTTAATTATTAACTCAAATGACACCTCCAATTTAACTATATATAATTGAATTTATCTAAAGTGTTGAACATTTTTAGATCAAATTTAGTAATTAACTCAAACAACTTTGCCAATTTAACTATATGTATATATAACTTTAAGTTATTTTTATTTTAACTAAAAGTGAAGTTACAACATACAAATTAAATAATATTTATGATTGTAAAATTTAGGCTTAAATATATCTCTTAGAATCCTTTTTGTCCCAATTTGAAAATAATTCTATATTATAGAATATATTTTTCTAAATTTTAAGATGAAAATAGCAAGGAAAAATCAAACAAATATCTTTATGAAAGAAGTATATTGGCATGAAATTAAATATGATTTGTATTCCAATATAAAAACTACAAAGAATGGAAACAATTCTTTCAACACAAACTATTATGTAGTTGTCAATTAAAATGAAAAAGCTTACTCTATATTAGTTAGGATACACAACTAAGAAAATGATCTGAATAGTCTAAAAATTTGACCATTAGCATATAGTAATTTTTATAGAGTTATTTATCCAAGTATATAGTATACAAAGAAAACCAACAAACCCACAACTACCCCTATTTTGAAGGAGTTTAATTTTCTCCCCTTCCTCTCCCTAAGATTGTCTAATTATTTTAAAGAGACCAAGGGTCATAAAACAACTTTATTCAACCCACTAAATAGGTCAGTTAATGAAACTTGACAAAAGGAACAAAGAAATTGCTACATTTGGCATTTCATATGGAATGAAGAGTGGTGACAATAATCTACTTATAATTTAATAAAACACTATTTTTAGAAGGCTTGACATTAGAAAGATAAGTGTTACTTTTAGATATTTTACATGAGTTTCCTAGGGCCACCAATTTGTTATAAATTTCCTATAGCACTAAAATGTCCCACTTATGAAGAATGCATTGAAGATCATAATTCATATATGAAGAGCACATCTTGTGACAAACACAATTCATATAGAAAAGTTAGGTTTAAATTATGAACAAATTAGGTTTAGAAGAATAAAGATGATTAATTAAATAATTAAAGAACTATTTAATTAATAGAGGAATAATTAGTAATTAGTGAAAACTCTCACGCATGGGACAATTTTGGGTGCCTACAGTTACATGCTTAATAGACAAGATCAGGAACATGATGTGGCCCCATCAGTTAAAGAGCACCACTCTAATGTTCCTTTAATTAATGAATAATTGTAACAATAATAATAAAACTTATCAATTTAACATTTCTTTGTTATTGCAGCAGACCCTCCTTGTGGCAGCCTCCACGTCGTGAGTACACGACTAGGCATACATTAAGATCACGAGCAGAGGGCAGAACAACTGAAGGGGGGACAAATGATTTAGAAAATGATACTCCACTTCTTCTCTATTTAGCTACAAAAAAGAAACAAAACAAAAAAGTGATTGTAATCATATTATGACAACCATATTTTTGATAATATGTTAATGAATGTTAAAAACTTATATTTTTGACAATCATATTTTTGATAATATGTAAAAACTGAAAGAATGAATGTTATATGTTAATGAACCTATCCTACGAGGTGATGCACCAAATATCTATCTGAGACCTGCAACTTGTTTATCTCACAAAACCTTCAACAAATAGCCTTGAAAATCTCACAATTCAACAAAACATGGGATGCATAAGTATTTCTTAAAAAGGGTTGAACCCAATGCTTTTCCTGGAGGAAAACTGATTGGTTTTCACAGCTACAAATCATTAAAATCGGTTAACACAATCTAGGACCTGCACCTATCATGTATCTTTTAACATCAAATTCTAATTGAATGAGACAAAACAAAGGATTTGAAGATAAATCGCATAAATTTGATCGAATCATCCAGTTAATAACACAATGAAAAAATTATTGAAAAGGAAAATGATGCTATTTTATTGAAAACAAAAGAGCTATTGATGTTACAAAACTTAGAAAATGAGCTACAATGTTGTCCTTGAGCATGAAAGGGCCTAAAATAGTCTACAATCATGTTGAGGAAAGAAAGAACTAGAATGATAAAATAGAAGAGAGTAATATATAGAAGAGAACTCCAAGAATCTGCATGAAAAAACCCTAGGTGAATTTGCCTAAAATAGTGTGCAAAGCACATGCAAAATTTTGTCAAAAACACTCCATGTTGATAAAGATAGCTCCCCAACTGAAAAGTATGCATGTGTAACTCTGACTTATGTATGAGAAGCCCAAATAGCCACCAAAAAAGCACTCCACCTCTAAAAATTCTGCATGAAACCTGATGCTAAATATAGCGAGAAAAATAACCCCCCCTTTTGAAAACTGCATGATGCACACAACCAAATATGATCACAAGATAAAAATATCCTCTTCTAAAATCTGCATGCACCCTGATTTCTGCATAAAGGTATATTTCCTTTGCTTTTTATCTTCAAAAATAATTTTATTTTAACACTTAATTAAAACACATTTATTTTAATTAAATGTTAAATATAAAATATCAATTTATTTTGCTATTTCCTTTTTATAATTTAATATAATTTTATTAAGATTTTTTAATAAAATTAATCTTAATAAAACTATGTTAATTATAAATATATTTAATCCCTATTTATAATTTAATATATTTTAATTATGATTTTTTCTATTAAATCTTTAATTAAAATATATTAAATTATAAATATAATTATAAGCAAAGAAATTAAAGAAAGCTTAAAAAGCTTTCTCCCCTTTATTTTAGGAGTGCATTACATAAAAAGACTTAAAGAAAGTCTTGATTTCAAAGTAATTTGTTTTCTTCAAAAACAAACAAAAAAAGAAAAGAAATAAACCACACTCTCTCGGACTAAGGCATGCAGTCAAAAGGAAAAGCCTTCGAACCCTAATATCACTTTACTCTTCACTTTGCATTGTGTATCTTCACAGAGAAGCTTCACTCTCTGGGCGGTCATGCATGATGATCTTTTTTGCTCGAACTAGCGCTAAGGGGTTGCATGCTTCAACTCATATTTATTTGCATGTTTTTTGAAGCATGGTATGTATAGCTTATACTCCCTTTTTCTAATGCGGACTTATTTTTTGTAAAAGGGCACAAAGATCTTGTCTTTTTTTTTCTGTGGATATACATAGGGTTTTTATACAAATCTGTCCATGTGTTTCCTTGAATGAGATTTTTTTGCTTTTGTTTACACATATATGTAGGGTTTTTATGGAAAAACTCTTCATACACGCATGAACAAAAATAAAAACTTTGAATCTCTCTATGGGAGTATTATTTGTAGCTACCCTCACCAATCCATTGTTGTGACTTGAATTGTCTAGGTATTTTCTTGGATTGGCTTTGTGACTGGCTTTATAGGAATGTGATAATCATTGTTTTAACTACCAATATATGCATCGTTAAGATAGACTATTGGGATAGTCATATTTACTATTCTTTTTCTTAAAAAATATTACTTTGAGATAGGGGCTACTTCTAAAATGATGACTACCTTCTTCAGGCTTTAATACCTTATCATTGATTCGGATCTTGCATTGTAGTTGTTGCTTTGACTGCATTTTTTTGTTATATCGCCTCATTTTGAAGGTTCTCTATGTTGTTGTGTATTTTCTTTGGACTATGAGATTTTTACTATGATTTTATGAATGCAAGCTGAGTGACTGTGTACATGACAATGGTTGTTCATGTGGACTACAACTCAATTTGTGAATCTTGAAGGTTCACTCATCTGGATGTACTGGTATAGTTACCATTTTTGGAAATATTTTTATGGTTCTTGGTTTGATGTTGTCCCTTAAATTTTTGTGACTATATTTATCAATTGTTGAAAGAAGAAGGACTGTCTTGACTTTTCCTAAGAACAGTGTTGATTGTTCTTCAATTTATTTGTTGTTTTTGCAATGCTTTAACTTGGGATATTTGGGATCACTATGCATCTCACAAATTCTCAACATCTTTGTCTTTAGTCATTTCATCTATCTAGGACAACTCACAATCATTTTGTTGTTATTCATCTAACTATGATGACTATCTTTTAATTGCATTGTGATAGGATGATTGCTCCATACTACTTTGTGTATTTATGCTTTACATGGTTGTCTTTTACTTGAAACTATGAGCCATGGTTTTGCTCAATCACCATGATGGAATACTCATTCATTGTCATTTGCTTTTCTAGCTCTACATTTTGTGATATATAATCAGTCATTGTGTTATCTCACCTTGGCATTGTCATTTCATGATCCTTGGTTGTTATGATTGAAAGACAATCATCTAATTTGAAAGATTTCATACTTTTCTCATATGTTGCAAATGCTCTTGGCAATGATTGATTTGTAAGAATTTTTAATGAATGGCCATTGTGCATCTTTCTTTACTATTCATTGGCCTTCATGTTGTAACATTACACCTGAAGCTTATCAATGTGTTAAGTGGCCTTCATGTTGTAACATTACACCTGTAGCTTATCAATGCGCTAATTGGCCTTCATGTTGTAACATTACACCTGTATCTTATCAGTGTGCTAATTGTCTCAGATCTTGATGATACTCGCAGAAGATGTTCTTATTGTCTTTTGATGAATTGGTTGGGACTTCATGTATTGAGCATTATGCTTATGAATCTAAGACTGAACCTTCAGCTTTGAATCTTTGATTTGCTGATGGATGCTCAATGACTCCTTTGATTGCAAAATCAAACATCTGACTATAAGTTATCATCACCCACTGTCATCATTCTCTTCTTTTAGGGTTGTTATCATTGCGTTTTCTTAGAAAATACAATATGACTGCTCTTCGCTCTTCTATTTCATGTTCATTGTGAGATCTTTGAATTGATTGCACAATAACATGTATATCATGTTTCTTTATAGTGATTGTCATAAGTTTATGAATGACTGTCTTTATCTTCTTGGACTTGAATTTCATCCATGATGGCTTTGGCTTGACCTGACTACACCATCACTGTATTCTTTCATGACCTTGGACAATATACCTTTTCAAATGACCTTTATATCTTGAATCACTGTAACTATTGCTATCAAAATTGTCAAGGTATGACTGCTGCTAAATTGAATATAGGTTGTAATATCTTCAAAATTGCACTCTTGGAAGTATTTCTCCATTTAATGAGAATGACTCAGTAATATATTGTTATCTTTTGAGAGATGTGTATTCTCTTTTACCTTCCTTGTAAAGAATTGTAAGTCTACAATTTATGGAGCTCTTTTACCCTTTTTAAATGCTTAATAAAGCTTCACTATCATGTGGGTTGTGCAATGCCTTTTGTCATTTGTCACTTTCTCATGGTCATACTGTATCATGTTGAGAGGTGTTTCTTGAATGCTTTATTATTATTGTCCCTGTATCATGGAGTCTTATTTGTACTGATTTATCTATTTATTGCACATGACCTTAGCAATCTTATTCATTCTGAGACCCTACCAAGTCCATTTAGCCTTTATCACGTCAACATGTCTCCAATCAGGCAGAGATGTGTCATTTATAACAGTGACCTTGAAGGCTCATTGTTATGGATGATGGGCCCCTATTTAGTGAAGACATGTTGTTATGTTAGCATGTTGGGCTCAACCCTTGTGGGAGCCTCATTTTACACCACATTCTCAAATGGTAAAACATATAATGTACAATGTATCTGTACCTATATCTGCACATGAAACAAACACATTAGATAAAACATGGTATTTGTTGTTATCTCATGGCATTTTTCTCTGCATTATCTCCTTGCCTTTGATTCTGACATACTGATAGTTGTAGGCATATCTTTTGTTATCTTAATGCAAAAAGACTATATATTCTATTGAGTTTGGGTATGAAAGTATGGTTATCCTCATTGCTCTAACATAATTATCAAATATTTTGCAGGTAATCTTAGAATGAAGCGGAAGAAGCTGAAGATGGATGAGAAGATAAAGATTTGACACTCCTTCAAGCTCGGGCTCATCATTCCAGGCAATGATGGGCCACCCTTCTATCATACTCATTCTTTCATCTTGTTTACATAGTTTATCTACATAATTGTATGAGAATGTATGTCTATAGTTATGTCAGCTATTCCCATGGCTTGTGTGGGACACCTTACACATTTCATGTAATATAAAATCTATTTCTATGCAATATTTTGTTGTTATGTCTTGGAAAACACTTGCATACATCAAATAAACTTCAACTTTTAGAACATGATGTGCTCAATGAAGAAACTTGTAAAAAAAATTGTGTACCTTTCTTCAAATGCAATGTGTAAGGCCTGCAATAGACCACCAAATTTAGCTGTAGTGAAATTTGGTAGCAATTCTCTTTTGAAAGTAGCCTCTAGTTGATCCATCCTCTCTGAAGTTGACCTCAATCTAAACCTAAACTTTTATACAATTTATTGGTTTAGTTTTAGTGAAAAGTGTTCTCAACCTTATTTATCAATTGTTTAGAATTTCTATTATTTTAATAATTTGCTTGTATGGTAAAAATGTGATTGCTTTTGTTCTATGATTTCCTTAATTAGTCCAAGTAAGTTCACTTAAAAGAAAATACTTTGGCTGAGTATATTTTGTATCATTTTTATATTGTGGATTCTTACTTCTTTCTTGATGAGTTGTTTTACAACATACAAATGAAGTGGATGCTTACAGCGTTGAATGCTCTGAGTGTTGGTTGGGTTTGTCTTATTGAAATCACCTGGTAATAAGTATGTGAAGATTCTTGTTTTTAGCCACAAGGATCCAATCTACAAACTCACCCACACCAATAATAAAATTCCTTCAAATGTATGTAATAGAATACATTTGAACAATTTTTATTTTTTTTAAAACTACACGGTTTCATTTCAATTTCAACGAAAACAAACCGATGAACCATCGTAATGGCATGCTCCACATCATCGCAAGTTCTATGAACCACCAAAATGTCTGATGAAGTTGTTGTATGTGTGACAATATTTTTGTCACCCATACATGCTCCACATCATCTAAATTGCGACAAATTTTTGGTGCTTTTTCGACACTTTTAAAGTGACATTTTGCATTATTTTATGGTTATTGTTCATCGCAAGATGGACAAAGTTTTCGTCTATTTTTTTACAAAAACCGGTTCCATTTTCTATGGCATTGTCTGACAATGTTTGGTCATGGTTTCGACAAATCTAGTTTCATCGCGTTTCCAATGAAAGTTTTGCAATGAAATTTGTAAGGGTGTGTCATCGGTAATCCGAAAAAAGTTTTTAGATATTTCAACAAATATTCATCAGAAATCGGTGCCAAATACAGTAGTGTGGGATTGTGTGTTGAGATGGTGACTCTTTGATGAGTATTTCAGCAAAAAGAATGAGGAGCCTACACTTGGTTATGGATGTGATTTTTTTATGGACATGAAGAGAAGATCGTCATTTATTATAAGCTCTATTGCTTGGTGTTGTGAGCACATGAAAATCTTGTTTCCCAATCTTAGTCTACTTGGTAGGTGAATGATCTGAGAGGTATTGCCCACCTGGTTATTAGATTCAATCTTTATTTTGTATCTTGTTTTCTCATGTGAATAAGTCTTGAATATAGAATTTTTTAGGACTTGTTCAAAATGAGATGCATGGTTTTATGGATTTACATTGTTCTCCTTATTATTGTTTTTAAGGTATGGATATAGTTTTGAGAACTTATTTGGAGAGGTAAAGGAAATGGTTTGTGGCTTTGGGCATAATTCCCTTTGTTGTGGGAAATGATGGTTTGTTTGATCTACCTTTGGTATGAGAGGTTTACATATATTGCTGCCATGTTTCAATTTATTGAATGTTAGATGTGTATATCCTTTTAGTATGGTAATGGTGAAGGAGCTCTTACATTACACATCTTGGTACATTTTAGTGTGGGACAAGGATATGGTTTGATTTGCAAGTTCTCTCTTTGGTATTTTTCTTCTTACTAGATGTTTGTATACACATGGTTGAGTGTGTAGAACTTGGGAGAGCCATGGAGATTGATGGTGAGAGAGGTATTGCACTTTTTATTGGATGTGGGATATGGAGATCATGTATGTTTTCTTGACACTATGTGATAGAGGAGTTAGCCACATATTCTATGTGAAGTATATAGATAAACTTTATATGCTTTGATCTTTTCAAATTTGACATTACATGTTCAGTGGGGGTTTCTATCTTGGTTTGTTGATTACTGATGTGATAATGAGTTTGCATGTTTCATTGGATTTGGATCTCTGAGTTATACAATTTATAGGTGTGTACAACCTATTAATTATAGTTGGATGACTTGAATGTGGATTGTTTATATCCACGAGATTGTTTCAATGGTGATATAGACTTTGTTAGTTGGCCTTGTCTACAATCATTTGTGCATATGAATGTTTCTTTGAGATAGGAGGTTAGATATACAAAGACTTGATTGTGGGTTTAGAGTTGATATGTTGACAGCATGAAGTTTTATCTTTGTTGGTTTACATTGGTTTAAGGTATGGTTAGCTTGGATGAATTGTAATTTGTTGCAGTTGCTATTCCAGGTGTGGTATGAGTAAGGCAGTTACTTAGATCATGTATTATCATTTGAATATGATTCTTATGTTCATGTAGAGATTGGTACAATTTTTAGTGATAGTTGACATGGTTCACATTGTCATGTTCCTTTTAATTTCCATATGTGGAATGTTAGAGGATGTGAGGAGTTTTTTTCTTGATTGTTCTTGTCATGGTTTCTTTTGTAGGTGTGTTGTTGGAGCATGAGGGCATGGTGAAGATTCAGATAGTGCATGGGTGTCTAAGGGATGGTTTTCCCTAGTTTGTGATTCTTATGGGTGTATTTACAATGTATGATGTAAAGTGGGAGAATGTTAGGATTAAGGTGTTGTATTCCTTGTAAATCCTATGACATGGTTCCAACATCCTTGGAAAGTGTCCTAAGGAACTTAGGATGTATTGGGAAAATAATTTGTAATATTTGATTCTCACCATTGTTTGTAATTCATTTATAATGGTTGAAGTGTTACACTGGCAGTGGTAAAAGTGGGTTGTGATCAAATATGAAATTTTATTTTCCCCACTTATGGATGTCTAGAATAAGATTTAATGACTTAAGAAAGTGGAAATAGAGTTACTTATGGGCTTCTCCAAGTGGGAGTATGGAATAGGCAAGTTGTGTCTCTTGATTTATGATCATTTATTATAATGTTTATCTTGCAAGTATAGGTGTCCATGTTGGAGGAAAGGTATTAGAAGCTAAATCAATGTATTTTCAAGTTTCATGGAGATATTCCAAGGGTTTTGGTTATGAGTAATGAAGATACTTATTTGGGAACCTTTATTGGCTGTTTTGGATCTCTTGTCATTCTATAAATTCAGCCTTTGGGTGTATATTTTATGTCTATTAGAATGGAGAATAGTTGGATATAGTTTTTCTGCAAGAATGGAAGATGAATGGGAGGCATAAAGAGGTTGTTCACATGTACATAGGTGCTTCTATGGTGGAGGAAAAGAGGAGAATGGAAGTGATTGTATTGTAAGCACGTTTATTGTTGTTAATACAAGTTTGTCCTCTATTCTTGGTGGAGTTTTTTCCACAAGGGTTTCTCCTCATAAATATTGTGTTGTGTGGATGTTATGTTGTTGATTTATGCCTTATAGTTGCTATCTTATGATAATGTTAATCATTATTTATTTATATTATAATTTCACATAAGATAGGTTGATTAAGAATGGTTAATAGGTTGATTTTTGGTATCATAAAGAAGGATGTAATCAAGGGTTTTCCATAATTAAGGCAACTTGCATTTCAGGTTTGCATATGAGTTTCATATTTTCACATTGTTTCTATCCTAGCCTTGAATCTCATCATTTTATTAGTTTATTAGATAGAGATTGATCTTCACAATCTTTGGTATTGAACTTGTTTATTCCCCAACATTCTCTACCATGCAACTCCATTTTGTGAGATCAAGCTCATAAAAATTTCCTACCCTAAGTGTGTGATGTAGGAGAATTTAGGGTTATAGGGTAGTCCTACATCTCCCAAAATTATTGTTATTTTTATTTTCTATTATGTTTAGGTGGTAAAAAATAAACATCTATGGATCTCTAAAAGTGTCCAAAGGGGCATAGGGGGTTGAAAATATTTAATATTTTTGACCTATATGTAAAGGCAATTGTAATTTTCAAGAAGGGGCACCTTTTTTATAATTTATACTGCTAAAACCATAAAAATACCCTTCTTGACATGGGAATAAGGAATAGGAAGAGTCATGCACTCATATTTATTGGATGGTTACATAAGAACACCTTTTAGAGTCCCTCTTGGGAAATTTGAAAGGTCATATGTTGATTATGTGTTTCTTTTATTGATAGCCATGTGTTGTTCATCAAGAGGGGGAGTGTGATTTTCAAGAGGCACAATGATGCTACAAAAGAAAGGCTTGGGCTAGAGGTTAGACGTTTGGAGTTGAGTTCTTCTCTTCACAAATAAAGAGAAGTATTAAGGGGTATAGAAGAATAGCTTGTAGCTCCATCTTACAGAGTTGTAAAGCCTAAGTGGCTAATATTTTTTTATTAAAGAATGTGTATTTCATTTTATTGAAATAGAAGAGTGTATGAATTTTTATTTCATTTAGAAATATAAGGCAAGTTATTTCTTACATTTTTTTTATTTATTTTCTTTGTTATGTTGTGTACCAATGTTGGGAAGAATAACCCTCATATGGTGTCAGAGAGCATGTGTTTTGAGTGTGTTGGGGGAGTCCCCTACATCAAAATTGATTAACAACTCAAATACCATGAGAAAAATGATTAATTTTTTATTGAATTTAAAAACTTTACAACTTTTAGCAGATCAAAAAATTCAAAAATTGCATAACATTTGCATATAATTCAAGAAAATAAATTTTTCAATCCATAATACTAAAAATAAATCTACTTAAATATTGTTTACATCCAATTTTGTCAATCCCATTGCTAGAGTTTTGGTAAAAATAACTGGGCACTCCAAATATGCAAACTAAAATTAAACTTGAATCAAACCACAGCCTAACTAATCCCTAACTGAGTCATATCTATACCCAAACTTATGAAAGAGTGGCACTTTATTTCTAATCTAGAAAAAGAAAAAATGTGGCCCAACAATAGTGACCAAAAACTCCAATTCATGCGAGGAATTTTGAATGTGATATCTAAGGTTGAATCCACTTCCCACATTGTCTTTTCTTTATGGAATGATGTTGGAGTTTCATGAGCAACTCAAGTTTAAATTTGGAGGCGTGAAAAACATAAGGAGATTCCAAAATTTGACCAAACAACAATTGTCCTTCTTGTAAACATGTGAGCAAACCTTGGAATATTATCTTCACCTCATTTTTCTTCTTGTACACTATTTTTTTAAATTAATGTTATTCTAATATCATTAGACAAAGAGGTTCAAATTATAGACACCCAAAATTGATCATTATATTTGATCAATTTTAACCCTAATTCATCTTATTCCTAACCTTTCATATTAATTATATAATATGTTTATTATTTAATTAATATTTCTTGTTTCGTTCTTCATCCTAATCATATTTCTTCTATCACCCCTATGTCCTAACCTAAGGTAAATAATTAATTTAATTGTTCACCCTTTCCCTTTATCCCTTTCTTCTAAATGAACTAAGTAAATAAATGTTATTTATTAATTTATCTTTCTAAATGTCTCATCCTCCATTATTTTTCATTGTTTCATAATCCTCACCTAATCTACCTACTTAGCATTTATGCATGCTTAGTCCATTTTTAACCCTCTCCTAGAATACCCTCACCCACCATGTCCTCATTATTTTTTATTTTTTTGGAAAAGCCCCATGTACTTAGGGACAAGGATCTCACTTCCAAAAGTAACCCAAAAGAATTTTTAATTACTCTATTCTTCTTACCTTATCCCTCTTGAGTGCAAGGAGATTTGATCTTTATTTTATGGCAAATATGTTGGCTTGATGATGATTGTAATGAATGATTTCATATGTTGTCATTGATGGAACATGTACACACACACATATGTTCACATTGTCTATCGGTATTACTTCTAAATTTACTTGTATTGCAATAGGTATTAGAAGTTTTGCTTATGATAGTGTCAAACTGGTACATGGAGTCAACCAGTATATACAGGAATGATCTGACACCAACTTGAAGATCCAACGAAGATTATCAAAGAAGCAATGAAGGTCAACCAGTTTACATATTGATATGGTTAACTCTAACCAGTATCGGTGTTCCAACAGGTATTCATTCATTGTGTGATGAGTTATCACCGGTCGTGATGAGTTATCCTAACCAACAAATTTTGGCGGTAATTTGTGATGAGTTATGTTTGATTGTCCAGATACACTGCATCTAGGAAATTGTGATATAATTTCTAAGGCCGACATGAAATCTAAATGTCTATATAATGACATTATGATGAACTATTTTAAAGACATGATATGAGATGATTTGATGCAAAGATAGAAGTGTTAAGTTGCAGAATCTATTGGTAATGCAGTTTTGAGTGTGCAGAAGAGGATCTATTCAAGAAAGTTGTGCTACTTCTAGATCACACCACTTATTGTTTTCTAATCACTACAATGGTCAAATCCCCTAACCGGGTAAGCTCTAACAAGCTTTATTGTATAAATCCTCTAACCAGGTGATCCATTAGTTTGGATTCAGAAATCCTCTACTGAGGTTACTCCTAATAGGGTACTACTTTTAACAGGGTATACCTCCTAACAGAGCTTTGGGATCTTTAATAGGATTTTCTCCTAGTGGAGAACTTTTGTAGGCCTTAACCTGTTAGTTACCTATTACTACAGATACTTAACTTGTGAGTCCCATCTCATTGTGGTTTTTCCCATTTGGATTTTCCACGTATAAACACTTGTGTTATGGTGGATCTTTTACTTATTGTGGATGCTCTAACATCATTTTGGATTGCATGCATAGTGTTGAGTAAAATTTTTAAGTATATCTACCGGTCAGTGTTTAAAGTAGTATTGTTTTTGGTGTCACTGATTCACCCCCCCCCCCCCTCAGTGCTTTATAAGTCTATCAAAATATTCTCTAGTATTCAAATGTACTCCTCATTCCTCTCAACTCTTCTCATTGTCTCACTTCGCAGAATCTATTAGGATTAATGATAGTCGCAAAGATACTGAGAAGGGGGGGGGGATGATCAGTATCTAACCGGTTTACAAAATATTTAACCTTATTAAGTATTTTGCATTCCAAAACAATGTACCGATAAATAAGAATTAATGCAGTAAATAGGAACAATAAATACAGCATAGAAAACACACCATAACACAAGATGTTTAACAAGGAAACCCGGTGTGGGAAAAACCTCGGTGGGATTTGTGACCCACAATATTCACTCACTAGCCAATGAATAAATATTACTTGCAATGAGGGGCCTGCACATGCAGGAATGCCAACTTCCTAGAGCTCACTGCTCAATCTACAAAATAGAAGTCTCACTGACTTACAAAATGGATTATGAGAATCCAATACAATGTATGCTTCAAATCAGCATCAACTATGCCAGGTTCAGTACCGGTTTAAGCTCATACTATAACCATAAACCTTATACAAAATTTGTCTTATGCATTCGCATATATCTTCCTTATTATTTTCTCCTTCCTATCTCATCTCTTATTCCATCCTCTATCTTCTATATCAAAATGATTTACAAGATCTCATACATATATGAGTCTATTACAATATGTCATGTCGGCTTTACAAAAGATAATTACAATTAAATACAATAAACAAAAGTTTATTCCTGTCGGCTAGGGTGTCAGTATGCATTGTTGTCGCTGTCGGTGAAGTGTCTACTGGTGTCGGTGCCTGCCGGTGGTTTACCAGATAAATTTCGGGTGGTTACCAAAAGGTTGCCAGTAGGTTGCCATCAATGACAACACCATCATTTCTCACTAGAGTGTAGAATGCCAACAGAATCTCGTGAGTTGAGAGATCATCCTGAACCCTAGTCATTGATCCTTTGATTTCATCTTTCCCATCCATCTCCTCTCACCCCTAATCTAATCATCCCCTCAACATAGCCATTCTCATCACTCACATTTGCATGAAAGCATCATTATAGTGTTATATTTTTGAGTGAGCACGCATCCAACCAATTGTAAGGGAAATTCACACTCAATGGGGAGCTTAGCATAGTTTATTTGTGTTGAGTTATATGCATGCTTAGACTTCCTTTTCCCTAATTCAAGAGTTTTCTAGGATTTTGTGTTCATTGGGCTTGCATTGTTTTATTATTCTCTCTAACAATTTTTTCTTGCTCACATATTCAAATTGTAATTTAGTTTTTTTATAGAATTTATTGTGTCATTTTTTTATTTTCAATCAATTTCTACTATTTTATTGAGTGACATTTTACCATATCAAAAAAAATTCACTACATATGTTTTTTCATGATTTCTTTGAATTAGATAAATAATTACAATGTCTAGGGCACAAAAATGTTATGGTAAATTTTTAGTGAATAATTTAATTATTAATTTTTAAATTAGTACTAAAAAATATTAGGCCCATATTTTTCTTAGTATATCTATTAATTTTTTTCTTATTGAATCAAGGACATCCATGTGGATGACAATACAATTTTTTAGACTTTTCTAACAATGTTTGTAATTTTTCCTAATGTCTTGAATATAGTTCAATATTTTTCATTATGGACTTACATCCATTATAAAATTAAAAAAATATTTAATATTAACCAAAATACATATTATAATTTTTATTAAGATATTGTAAAATGACATTTTTCAATGACTTCATTTGATATCTATAAAATGAAGTAAAAATATTTTTTATTAACAATTTGATAAGCACAAAGGATGTTCAATCAAGGGTTTGATTTACTCTTATGGGGTTGTATCCAATAGAATTTGATCTAGCCCTTACAAATGAAGCTTTGTGGTCTCAAATATTGTTTTTTTTTTAATATGGGATTTTAAGTAAAAATCAAAATTTCCAATAAGTGGGATATGTTATTATGACACCATCCAAATGCAAAGGTGAAAAAAATGTGCTCTATACTTTAACCTTTGATTTTGGACTTGACTTGACATTTTTATCCCTAGTAATGCACTATATTCTATCCAAGGGTGTAAAGA
The DNA here is from genome assembly GCF_030272615.1 of Cryptomeria japonica. Taxonomy (NCBI): domain Eukaryota; kingdom Viridiplantae; phylum Streptophyta; class Pinopsida; order Cupressales; family Cupressaceae; genus Cryptomeria; species Cryptomeria japonica. The sequence continues at coordinate 535,197,876 of NC_081408.1, forward strand.
AGGTCTATGGTGTTTTTATACCTACATGCAATCTAATAAAATTGAGTGGTGCCTTTTATGGTTGTTGACTCAAACTTGTGTGGCATGAAGAAAGGTGGTTTGGAGTTTTATTGGCATAGGATACCTGCCAACCCTTCATATATTGGCCCTCTACTTAGCCCTTTTGGTCACATGCTAGATCCAATAACTCTTTTTGTTCTCCAAAAGTGCCTAATATAGGCCTATTTTATAATTTTACTTAAATTTTGCAAACGGAGTCCAATTTTCACAATCCAAATATCAACAAAAAGTTGTTTTCATTAGCTTCACAATGTACAAGTTATTTTTCAATAGTTTTGTTGGTTGATGCCAAAAAAAATTTATTGAAGTTTAAATCCTTGTTTTTCATAGTTTTTTTATGTTGATCTCTATATGATGTGAGAAGTATATCATTGTTATAGTCATGGGTTATGCAACACATCCTTCTATTATCACTTTGACTAAGGAAAATCATGATTCATAAGCAAAAGGAACCACCACACATTATAAATGGCTTAATCTCTTGCCCCATCTTTATGGACTCATTCTTGAGCCATAGACACCATGGAAGCAATTAGTTAGGGAAAATAGGAATCATCATATCATAGGGTTTCTTAGTTATAGTATCAATAAGAGCTTCTTCTATAAAACTCTTCCCAATTTTAAAGGTATTCAGTGCTTCCACATAGTTTGGACCATTATTTGTGAGAATTTTGGAGATCTTCATGTTCCTTCATTCCCATATGATCATCCTTTAGATTGCCTTCTTCTAATTGATGATGTTGATAATATTCCCTATGATGATGGTACCTTAGAAGAGTTTGAATATGAAGCAATGCTTGAGAGTTATGATGATATAGTGACTCCACCCACATCTCCTACTTTAGTTGAGATCACACATTCATCTCTTATTGGTAATTCTAGTGATTCATTGCAAGAGGTATCTATTTTTCTTCCTAATTAGGATTACTTTTTGCTAGACATTGGTTCATTGTTTTTGGAGTCTCAAATTTTAGATTTGGTTGACAAGTTTGAGGGTTTATCTCTCATATTTGATGATAGTCATGGTACCAATATTCTCACTTCATCTTTGTATTTGGACTTTTTCCAAAGTCAGTTCCATTGGTTCATTGCTTGTCACCTTCTACTGTAATTGGGTGTGTACCTGGTTGGTTTGTGTCATCTTCATCATCCAAGGACCTAGTGACATATGAATAGATTTTGGAGGCATCATCATCCTACATTTGGATTTTTCTTCCTACTAATTCCTATCTAGAATAGGAAGCATTCTTGCATTTGTACTTGGTTTATCTTTTTCCCAAAGGGATAAATGTCGTTTGTAGGCATTGTACTATGTTTTATCTTCAAGCACTCACTATTTCTACAAGATTGTTCATTATGGGGGGATATTATGTTCTCTTTTTTCTTCCTATGGGGGGATTCTCTCTTATATATACATGATGTATGTAGTCCTTGCGGCGTTTGATTGAATCCTCCATGCATCATCTTGTTGTTTATTTTCTCTCTTTTGGAGAAGAATTTCTCATATATGGTTTTCTTAGTGTTATCATGTTGTGGTTATTTGCTTTATGTTCTTGCATCTTTATTTTGTTCATATGCATTAAGTGGTTGAAAGAAAAGTTTTATAAAGTTAAAGATTGTAGAACACTAATAAACCCCCCCTCTTAGGGTTCCTTGATTCCAATAATTGGTATCAGATCCTAGTTCCTTGGAAGCAATCTAACAGCTTGACGAAGATTCAGGAAGGTGGTTCAATGGATTCCGGTGGTCTTCATCAACAACTCCTAGTTGCACGAGATGATCTTGATCAATCCAAAATTGAAGTTTGAGAGTTGCAGGCGAACCTTAAGAATGATGAAATTTCCATTCAATCATTGAAATAGAAACTAAACAAGTCTAAGGAAAAGAGAAAGGAACTATGTGATCAACTAAAGTAGAAAGAAAGAAAAAGCATGGAAGATGGTCACCTGAGTCAAGCCTTGAAGGAAAAGGTAGAAGAATGTGAGAAATTTGCAAAAGATAATGCGGTCCTGAAACATGAGATGGAATCTATAGTGATGGGGTTGACCAAGGAAATTGAGGGAAGAAAGAAGAATGAAGAGAGAATTTTAATCAATCCTTGAAAGAAAGATCTAATGAATGCAGCAGACTTGATTGTGAGATTGGCCAACTGAAGCTTGACTTGCAACAATACAAACACAATAAGGAAGAACTTGAAAAGCATATTGTCACTCTTAGGAATGAACTTGTGACTGCAAATGAGTATAAGAATAATTTCAAGAATATCTCAACTAAACTTGATGCATTACATGAAAGCCAGAAGAGCGTAGATAACAAGAAAAGTCTTGGATTTGAGAAAGGTGAAAGCTCCAGATCTGGTCAAAGCAATCCTAATCAGAAGAACAAATCTAGAAGGTCTCTATTAAGACAACCTAATGCTCAAAAGAATCCATATTTTAATGGTAACTTCCTTGTTTGCAACAAATTTGATCATAAAGCTATTCAATGCAAAACTGGAATGAATCAAAATGGTCCATCTTTCTCTAATCAGTGTTTCAATTACAATAAGTATGGGCATAAATCAAATGAATGTAGAAGTATGATAAATAACTCTTTCTATAGAGTGAATGTTAGATGTTATGCATGCAATAGGTTTGGACACATTGCTAATCAGTGCAAATCAAGAGGAAATCAAGGAAATTATAGGTTTGGATAGAGAAATCTTGTGTGCTACAATTGCAACAAATCAAGTCACATTGCAAGATTTTGCAGAAGCAAAAATGTGAATAGAAAGGGTTCGATAGACAAGAACAAGAGTGTGCAGATAGATGGTAAAGGTAAAGGGAAAGTGGATGAGATTAGGAATCAAATGAAGAAGACATGGGTAAAGAAAAGTGATACTCATACAAGGAATGGGTTTGCACCTGAATCTAGTGTTGGAAATTCATCCAGGAATTATTTTAAGGCCTCTGGCCTAGGAGGAGTTTTCTAGAAAATCCTATTTCCCCCTACTAGGGATTGGTGCATGAATCCAACAGGCTGATAGAAGGTGTATTAGGGTATTGTAGATGATTTTGATTGATTTCCGAAAGAAATTTGGTAATATTGAGGATTTGTAGATAAATTAAAGCAATCTAAGAAGCAAGGGTATCTAGAAGGTTTGGGGCAAGAGCATTTATTGCACTAAACATTTAAGTGTGTGATTGATAAAATGCAACTTACCCTTGTCATTTATCACTTTGCATTCAAATAAAAAGAGGTTAAGAGTGCTCTAGAAGCGGATTTTTGAGAAATCAAATTGTGAAGGTGATTTTGTGTGAAACCCTAATCCGATGAAAAAGGTATTTAACTGTGAGACTTTTCAAGTTAAAATTTTTGAAATGGACACTTTGTTTTTTATTATGGGAAAAACAGGTTTTGAAGGGACCCCGAAACCCTTTACATAAGAACCTTAAAAGATAAGAGCATTAAGAAACAAGACAGACTGCAAAAAAACCAGCAAAGTACTGGGCAAAAGCCCAACACAACCAGCAACAACCAGCCAAAACAAAAAATAGACAAATTACTTAATGTTTTTAAGGGCATTAGCCAATTTATAGCTAATCCCTTGCATTTCTTTGATATTATCCCTAAGAATTGGGATTTCCTTGGAAGAAGCCAAGGCATCTTTTTTCATACTCGCCCTAGTCCTTTTGGCCGTACCTCTAGGAGCACTATCCACATTCCCAGCCTCAATAGCATCGTCATCAACATCAAGGTCCACAACAGGTTTGGAAGTGTTGGAGCCTTCAAGGTATTTGGCTATTTATGTTGGCATATGATGATATGAGAGATTGTTGGCATATGATGAAGCGGTGACAAAGTATGTTGTCATTGATGTAAATAAGTAGAGTTCAATTGGTATGAAGATTGGTAAGAAGTTGTTATTGATGATCAAGTTGGAGAACCGGTATGAAGAGATGTAGTGAACCGGTGTCAAGGTTTCACTAAGTGTGACTACCGGTTGGTAGTCTTACCTAGGGTTTCCAGTTTGGCAATCTATCTTGTGCGATGCAACCAATGATATTTTGTGATGAGTTAGTTAAGAAATAAGGATGAGATCGAGATGTCACGTTAGTTTTGTGCACGTGAAGGATTTCCTTGAGGATCTTGCATGAGAAGATCGATTACATTAAATGTCTACCTCGAGAATGAACATTCTTCTTAGCGGTATGAGAAGAAAGCATGATGGGTTACTAATCTGTTTGAGATTGTTTAATTCTATGGAAAGTGTTTGGACGGTCAAGATTGGACCACTTGTAATTGTAAACCTGAGATTCAAGAAAATGGGCAAGTTATGGAAGCCCTTATTAGCAGTTTGTCCGATAATGGGTTCATTGATGTACAAGATAAGGACACTCCTAAGGATGTATGGGACACACTGGAAACTATTTATGGCAGTGATGAGCATGTCAAGCAAGCTAAGGAAGAGAGCCTTAGAGGAAAATTTGAAGACATGAGGATGGTTGAAGGTGAGACCATTCAACAATATGGTATAAGGATCAAGACTGTTATTGGAGATATCAAGAGCATTGGTGGAACAATTGGTGATGCCACCATTGTCAGTAAAGTTTTGAGATCATTGTTACTGATCTATGCAATCAGAGTTGCTGATATTCAGGAACTAAGGTCTATTGAAAAAACCAAGGTATCCTTAGACTCTATCATTGCAAAATTGACTGCATATGAGTTGAATAGCTATGATGGTAGTGTTCAGAAGACTGAGTCAGCCTTTAGAGCATCTGTTGCACCAACCAAAATAGGAAAAGAAGTAAGTACCAATTATGAATCCATGCAAAGTAGAGGTATGGATGATGAAAAAAATTTGATGGAGTTTGAAGCTCTTCTTGCCAAGAGACTTCCTAAAGGCACTGGAAAATATAGAGGTAAGCTTCCTTTAAAATGTTTTTCCTGCAATAAGATAGGACATATAGTTGTTAACTGTCCTAACAATGACATTAAGGATAAATCAGAGAGGTTTAGAAAGTATAAAGGAGGAAATAGAAGAAATTGTCTTGTTGCAGTGGATGAAGGTGTTAATGATGAAAAATCTAAGGATGAAGAGAATGAGGACATGGTGTTTGTAGTTGTAAAGGAAGAAGTGTCTGACAAGAAAGCACTTATCTCTTGCATTGACAACTCTAATGAGTGGATTATTGATAGTGGTTGTTCTCACCACATGACTAGTGATCGGAGAAAGTTTTTGTCTCTGGAAGAATATGATGGAGGTGTTGTCAGATTTGGCAATGATGCACCTTGCTTGGTAAAAGGAAAAGGATCCATCTCACTAAATGGAAAGAGTAGTGTGGATGATGTCTACTGTGTAGAAGGTCTTAAGCAGTGTAATTGGAAAGAGTGGTGAACTTATTGCCACCGGTAAGCAGACTAGAGGTAACTTGTTTCAGCTGAATGCCAAGATTAGTCGGCGTCTGATGGCAAAGTTTGATGATAGTTGGATATAGCATAGGAGACTTTGTCATATGAACTTTGATAATATTGTAAAGGCTAGTAAGATCAAGGTAGTAGGAGGATTTCCTTTGCTGAACAAACCAGAGAATTCTTTATGAAGAGAATGTCAACTTGGGAAGATGTCTTCCTCAAATTTCAAAGGTAAGTCTTTTTCAGTAGAAAACTTGCTTGATCTTGTGCATACCGATTTGTGTGGTCCTATGAAAACTAGAAGTATTCAGGGAGATAGGTATTTCATGATTCTTATTGATGACTACTTAAGAATGATGTGGGTCACATTCTTGAAAGACAAGTCTGAGGCATTTGGAAAGTTCAAAGCTTTTAGAGCATTAGTAGAGAAGGAAAGTGGTCAAAAGATAAAATGCCTAAGAACTTATCAAGGAGGAAAATTCACTTCTGATGAATTTAACAAGTATTGTGAAGATAGCGCTATCAAGAGGTAGTTGTCTGCCCCAAGGACACAACAACAGAATGGCATAGCAGAAAGGAATAACAGGACTGTAGTTGAAGCGGCCAGAACAATGCTAATTCAAGGAAAGGTTGCTCACACTTTTTGGAGAGAAGCGGTGAGCACTATAGTCTATACTATGAACTGGGTACTCATCAAGAAAGGTAAAAATAAAACCCCTTATGAGTATTGGATTGGGAAGACTCCTACTGTGAGTTACAATAAAGTATTTGGTAGTAAGTGTTACATCAAGAGAGGCGAGCATCTGAGCAAGTTTGATGCTAAATGTGATGAAGGAATATTTATGGGATATTCCACTAAGAGAAAATCTCTTAAATGCTACAACAATAGAACATAGAAAATTGTTGAGACTATCAATCTCAGGGTTGATGAATCCTCTGAGGAGCATGAGGAAACCTGCAGTGAGAAAGTGGAAGATGAACCGGGTATAGCCTTCTAGGAACTGGTTAAGAAAGAAACAAGTAAAGACCTCAGTGTTCCTATACTGGTAGAAGCTGTGGGAGGTGAAGAAGAAGAAGTAAGTGAAGAAGAAGAAGAGTAGAAGCAAGCTAAACCAGCTAGAGTCATTACTAGATATGTGAAACTACATCATGATCTGAAGCAGATCATAGGAGATAAAGATGCGAGGATACTCACAAGAAGAAAGGTGAAAGAAAACTCTTGCATGATTTCTGAATTGGAGCCCAAGACTTCCAGAGAAGCACTTACAGATGAAGACTGGATTAAGGCAATGGAAGAGGAGCTAGACCATATAGAAAAGAATGCAACATGGTCCTTGGTACCCAGACCAAAACACAAGAATGTCATAGGTACCAAATGGGTATTCAAGAATAAGCTAAATGAAGAAGGCACAGTTGTGACGAACAAGGAAAGACTTGTATGCAAGGGATATGCTCAGGAAGACGGAGAAGACTATGGAGAAACCTTTTCTCCTGTGGCTAGATTGGAAGGTGTTTGAATGCTACTTTCATTTGCAGCATTCAAGGGATTTAAGGTATATCAGATGGATGCAAAGTCTGTGTTCTTGAATGGAATCCTAGAAGAGGAAGTGTATATTGAGCAACCGGAAGGGTTTGCCTTATCAGAAGATAGTAACATTGTGTGTAGATTACACAAGGCCCTGTATGGATTGAAACAAGCACCAAGGGCATGGTATGAACGGTTCCACTCTCATCTTGTGAAAATAGGATTTCAGAGAACAAGTGAGGACAGTAACATAAAACTGAAACCTGAAGGTGATCAAATTCTAATCTTTGAAGTATTTGTCGATGACATAAAATTTGGAGGAGATGATAAAATGAGTCATGCTTTTGCAAATGAAATAAAGAAAGAGTTTGAGATGTCTCTCATTGGAGAGATAAGGTTATTCATTGGTTTACGGATTCAGCAAATGAAAGAGGGTATCTTTATTACCTATTCCAAGTATGTCAGAGAGGTATTGAAGACCTTTGGCATGGAGGAGAGCAAACCGGTTAGTATACCAAAGGTGACCGGCTGTAAACTGACTAAGGAAGATGGTTCAACGTTGGTGAATGAGAAGGAGTACCGGTCAATGATGGGTAAGTTGCTCTATGTGGTGCACAACAAACCAGATATTGCTCATGCAGTGGGCATAGTAGCTCATTTTTCATAAAGTCCAAGAGAACTTCACTTGGTAGTAGTCAAGATGATTCTACCTGAAAGGGACTGTTGACTATAGATTGTGGTATCCATATAATGGTGATTTTAATCTTAAAGTGTTTACCGATGTAGATTGGTTAGGTAATGTGGACGACTGGAAGAGCACAATTGATGGAGGATTCTTTTTTAGTGGAAGACTAGTCTCCTAGATAAGTAAAAAGCAGAGTTGTATTTCTCAGTCTACAGCTGAAGTAGAATATGTGGCAGCATTTATCAACTGTACTCAGGCAATCTGGATGAAAAATGTATTGGATGGCTTCAAAGTAGCTATATCTGAATCGGATTGTTAGCATATGTGCAGAGTATGATGACATGATGGTATTGTATGTTTTCATTGATGTCAATATGCTGAAGGATGAACCGGTATATTGAAGTAAGCGAAATGGCAAGTGAACCGGTATGATGGTTCAAGTGAAGCGGTATGTTGAAGTGTGAACCAATATGATGGTATGAATCGGTATATGTAGAAAGTGAAGCGGTATGTTGGAATTTGAATCGGTATATGTCGAGTTTGTATCAGGGTTTCATTTGATATGACTACCGGTTGGTAGTCTCAGCTTCAGGGTTTCTGGTTGATGCATTACAAGTCTGTGTGATTCGACCAACGATATTTTGTGATGAGTTAGCATTGAAATGAAGATGAGATCACGTTGCCATGTCAGCCTTGTGCACGTGAAGAATCTTCTTGAGAATCTTGCATGAAGAAGATTGATTCTATCCACCTCAGGAATGTGCAAAATCTCTATAAATGGTGGAGAGTGTGTGATGGGTTATCGGCTTCTAGAAGTGATGAAGAACAAACGATGGAGAATGTCTTGAGATTTATTCAAGATTGTTTTATCCTATGTAATATGTTTAAATGGTCAGGATTGGATGGATTGTATTGATAACCTAGATGCTTAGGGGTTTAGGGTTTATGCTACCGACCTAATTGTTGTCTATAAGGTCGATGATGTTTGTTATTGTAAAGTTGTTGGCAAATGATTGTATGTGAGGTGATTCTTTCTAGATCGGAGGAGTAAGCAGAGATCTACAGAGTGTGATTGTAGAAGTATAGGACCTGAAATGGATATGTCTTGGCATTGAGTGTTGTTATTAAATCAGTGTATTACTTGTTGATTTCTAACCATTTCAGCAGATGGAAAATCCCTTAACTGGGTAGCTTTAACAGGCTTTTTGTAAATTCTTTTAACAGGGTGACTCAAAATCATTGAGTTCTTAAAATCCTCTTGCAAGGTAACCTTTAACAGGGTTTTAACCTCTAACCACGTATTTAGCCATCCCTTAACCGGGTGATCCCTAGCACGATCGGTTCCTAGCAGAACCTGTTGTAAAAGTCTTTAACTAGACTAGGCTCCTAACAGAGTGGACTTGAGAAGAGTTCAAGAACAACTTGTGGGTATTCATCCCCACCATGGTTTTTCCCAGTTGGGTTTCCATGTGAAAAACCAGTGTGTTACATGTGATGCTTTTTCATGTGATGTTTTAGTGTTTTTTGTTACGCAATAATGCAAGTTGATCTAGTGATCATTGTATTTCTAATGTGTTACTTGCTTAAACATATGGGTGAAGATTGAGATGAGATATTAGGTTTTGAGATGATTTAGATGACTACCGGTTTATGACTTTTACAGTCATACTGTGTTTTACCGGTACTGCCTTGTTTTAGATCGGTGATATTGTTTACCAGTTAGTGCAGTCTCTGCAGTTTAAGTTGTTAAAGAAGTTTTTGTCTATACTGATTCACCCCCCCCCCTCTCAGTATCTATTGAGTATTTACTGTTCATCATTATTCATCAAATGGTATCAGAGTGGTCCTCCAGGTCCTCTGTGTTATAAGATTAACCACTTGAGGAAAAGATCTTATTCTAATGATGAAGAGGGAAGGTCCTAAGTTCAACAGAGATAACTTTAAGATATGGAAGGACAGATGAAGATCTAAATTAAAAGCATGGGTGCTCAACACTGGAACTATGTTGAGAATACTTATGTTGTCCCTACTGGTACTCTCACCGATGATCAAAGAAGAGAAATTCAGGAGAATGGGCAGGTCATAGAAACTCTTATCAGCAGCCTATCTAATATTGAGCTTATAGATGTTCAAGATAAAGACAATCCCAAAGGTGTATGGGATACTCTGGAGTCTATCTATGGCGGTGATGAGCATGTGAAACAAGCTAAGGAGGAGAGCCTTAGAGGAAAATTTTAAGACATGCGGATGATTGAAGGTGAGACCATTCAACAATATGGGATAAGAATTAAAACTATTGTTGGAGACATCAAGAGTACATGAGGTACAATGGATGATTCCACCATTGTTAGCAAATTTTTGAGATCCTTGTTAGCGGTCTATGCAATAAGGGTTGCCACTATTCAGCAATTGAGATCTATTGACAAGACAAAGGTATCCCTTGACTCTATCATTGCTAAGTTGACCGCATATGAGCTAAACAGTTATGATGGTAGTGTTCAGAAGACTGAATCAGCCTTTAGAGCATATGTTGCACTATCTAGAAAGGGAAAAGAAGCTAGTACTAGCTGTGAACCTAGACAAAGCAGAGATATGGATGATGAGGAGATTCTAGTGGAATTTAAAGCTCTTCTTGCCAAGAGACTTCCCAAGGGAACTAGAAAATATAGAGGTAAGCTCCCTTTGAAATGTTTTTCTTGCAATAGGATAGGACACATTGCTGTCAACTGTCCTAACAGTGATAATAAGGACAAACCGGAGAAGTTTAAAAAGTTCAAAGGAGGAAACAGGAGAAATTGTCTTGTTGCAACTGATGAAGGTGTCACTGATGATGAATCGAAAGATGAAAAAAGCGAAGACATAGTGTTTGTAGCCATTAAGGAAGATGTGTCAGACAAGAAGGCTCGTGTCTCCCACTTTGATAATTCTAATAAGTGGATTATTGATAGTGGATGTTCTCACCACATGACTAGTGATCGGAGAAAGTTTTTTGTCTCTGGAAGAGTATGATGGAGGTGTAGTCCGATTTGGTAAACATGCACCATGTATGGTAAAAGGCAAAGGGTCCATCTCTCTAAATGGAAAAAGAGGTGCTGATAATGTGTATTGGGTAGAAGGTCTTAGGCATAACCTTTTGAGCGTTGCCCAACTGAATGATAAAGGACTCACTCTGGCATTCAAAGATGGAGTGTGCAAAATAAAAGGAAAGAGTGGTGAACTGATGGCCACTGGTATGCAGACCAAAGGTAACTTATTTCAGTTAAATACAAATATCAGTCAATGTTTAATGGCTAAGTTTGATGACAGTTGGATATGGCATAGGAGACTCTACCATGTAAATTTTGATAATATCGTGAAGGCCAGTTAGATCAAGGTAGTTAGAGGATTGTCTCTGCTGAACAAACTGGAGAATCCTTTGTGCAGAGAATGTCAACTTGGGGAAATGTCTTCCTCAACTTTTAAAGGTAAATCTTTCACAACAGATAATTTACTTGATCTTGTGCATGCTGATTTGTGTGGTCCTATGAAAACTAGGAGTGTTAAGGGAGATAGGTACTTTATGATTCTTACAGATGATTGCTCAAGAATGATGTGGGTCCCATTCTTGAAAGACAAGTCTGAAGCTTTTGGAAATTTTAAAGCCTTCAGAGCACTAGTTGAAAAGGAAAGCGGTAAGAGGATTAAATGCCTTAGAATAGATCAAGGAGGTGAGTTCACCTCTGGAGAATTTAACAAATACTGTGAAGAGAACGACATCAAGAGGCAATTGTCTGCCCCCCAGACTCTGCAGCAGAATGGCCTAGTAGAAAGGAACAACCAGATTATAGTTGAAGCTGCCAGAATGATGCTAATTCAAGGGAAGGTTGCTCACACTTTTTCGAGAGAAGTTGTGAGCATTGCAATCTATACTATGAACCAGGTACTCATCAAGAAAGGTAAGGATAAAACTCCTTATGAGTATTAGACAGGTAAGACTCCTGTAGTAAGCTACTTTAGAGTGTTTGGTAGCAAGTGTTATATCAAGAGAAGTGAACACTAGAGCAAGTTTGATGCAAAATGTGATGAGGGAATATTCCTAGGGTATTCCACCAAGAGCAAAGTTGTCAAGTGTTTTAACAATAGGACTCAAAGAATTGTTGAAAGTATCCATGTTAGAGTTGATGAAACCTCTGAGAAACCAGAGGAAACTAGCAGTGAGCAAGCGGTAGATGAACTGGATGTAACCTTCTGGGAACCGGTTGAAAAACAACCAAGTACAAGTAACAGTGCTCCTACACCGGTAGATGTTGATGCTGATGAAGATGAGGATGAAGAAGAAAAGAAAGAGGAATCAGTTAAGATCATTCCTAGGTATGTAAAGCTGAATCATGATCCAAAGCAGACCATAGGGGATAAGGATGCAGGAATACTTACAAGAAGAAAGGTCAGAGAGAATTCTTCCATGATTTTTGAATTTGTGCCCAAAATATTTAAAGACGCACAGAAAAGATGAAGACTGGATTAAGGCTATGGTAGAGGAACTTGACCAGATAGAAAATAATGATACATGGTCTTTGGTACCCAGACCTGAGCACAAAAATGTTATTGGCACAAAATGGGTTTTTAGAAACAAGTTGAATGAAGATGGCACAATGATGAGAAACAAAGCAAGATTGGTATGTAAGGGATATGCTCAAGAGGAAGGAGAAGACTATGGTGAAACCTTTGCCCCAGTAGCTAGATTGGAAGGAGTTCAAATGCTACTTGCATATGCAACCTTCAAGGGATTCAAAGTGTATTAGATGGATATGAAATCTGCATTCCTAAATGGAATACTTAAAGAGGAAGTGTATATAGAGCAACCAGATGGGTTTGCCCTATCAGAAGACAGTGATATGGTGTGTAGGCTACATAAAGCCTTGTATGGATTGAAGCAGACACCTAGAGCATGGTATGAACGTTTACACTCCCATCTTGTGAAGATTGGATTTGAAAGAACAAGTGAAGATAGCAATATATATCTAAAGACAGAAGGAGATCAGATCCTGACCCGTGAAGTGTTTGTTGATGACAATTTTTGGAGGAGATGACAAGATGAGTCATGCATTTGCAGATGAAATGAAGAAAGAATTTGAGATGTCACTAATAGGAGAGATCAAGTTCTTCATTAGACTACAGATTCAACAAATGAAATATAGTATCTTTATCATTTAGTCCAAGTATGTCAAAGAGGTGTTGAAGACCTTTGGCATGGAAGAAAGCAAACCGGTTGGTACACCGATGATGACCAGTTGTAAATTGTCAAAAGAAGATGACTCAGTGTTGGTGAATGAGAAGGAATACTGGTCAATTATTGGTAAGTTGCACTATGTAGTACACAATAGACCGGACATTGCACATGCAGTAGGTATTGTTGCACGTTTTTAGAAAAGTCCAAGAGAATTCCACTTGGTAGCACTCAAGCGGATTCTTAGATATTTGAAGGGAACTATAGATTATGGATTGTGGTATCCATATAGTAATGATTTCAATCTCAAAGTGTTTACCGATGCCGATTGGGGTAGTAATGTGGATGACCAGAAGAGCACAACCGGTGGTGCATTCTTTCTCGGTGGTAGACTAGTCTCATGGATGAGCAAGAAGCAGAGTTGTATCTCTCAGTCCACAATAGAAGCAGAATGTGTAGCAGCATTTATGAACTGCACTCAGACAATTTGGATGAAGCATGTATTAAGTGGTTTCAAAGTCCCTGTATCTAAACTGGTGAGTATATTTTGTGATAACACAAGTGCAATTAATATTTCTAAGAATCCGGTATTGCATGCTAGAATCAAGCACTTCGAGCTCAAGTATCATTTCTTGAGGGAGAAAGTTCAGAACAAAGAGGTTGTATTGGAACATGTTTCCAGTAAAGAGCAGTTAGCAGATATATTCACCAAGCCTCTACCAAAGGCTACATTTACCTATTTAAGAGGTGAATTAGGGGTGTTGCCCCTTCAAGAGGTGAACTAAAGGTATGTGCTCCACATCAGTCAGGTATTGCATTATCAAATCTTTTCAGGATTGATGTGTTGAAGGATGCTACTCCTCAGGGGGAACAGTATAGTAGATCATTGATGTTTATGCCTCCACTTTGGCATTGTTGTCAAAGGGGGAGAAGATATCTGCAGTATTGAAGACATATAATATGGAAGAGATTGGGGAGAAGATGTGAAGATGTAGAGATACCTTTATATATTGCCATCAATGCCAAAGGGGGAGATTGTTGGCATATGTGTAGAGTATGATGACATGATGGTATTGTATGTTGTCATTGATGTCAATATGATGAAGGATGAACCGGTATATTGAAGTAAGCGAACTAGAAGGTGAATCGGTATGATGGTTCAAGTGAAACGATATATTGAAGTGTGAACCGGTATGATGGTATGAACCGGTATATGCAGAAAGTGAAACGGTATGTTGGAATGTGAACCAGTATATACAAAGTTTGTATCGGGGTTTCATTTGATATGACTACCAGTTGGTAGTCTCAACTTCAGGGTTTTCGGTTGATGCATTCCAAGTCTATGTGATTTGACCAACGACATTCTGTGATGAGTTAGCATTGAAATGAAGATGAGATCGTGTTGCCACGTCAGCCTTGTGGGCGTGAAGAATCTTCTTAAGGATCTTGCATGAAGAAGATTGATTCTATCCACCTCGAGAATGTGAAAAATCTCTGTAAACAGTGGAGAGCATGTGATGGGTTATCAGATTCCAGAAGCAGTGAAGAAAGAACGATGGAGAATGTCTTGAGATTTGTTTAAGATTGTTTTATCCTATGTAATGTGTTTAAACGGTCAGGATTGGACAGACTGTATTGATAACCTTGATGCTTAGGGGTTTAGGGTTTATGCTACCGATCTAATTGTTGTCTATAAGGTCAGTAATGTTTGTTATTGTAAAGTTGTTGGAAAATGATTGTATGTGAGGTGTTTCTTGCTAGACCGAAGGAGTAAGAAGAGATCTGCAGAGTGTGATTGCAGAAGTATAGGAACTGAAATGGATCTGTCTTGGCATTGAGTGTTGTTATCAAATCAATGTATTACCTGTTGACTTCTAACCATTTTAGCAAATGGAAAATCCCTTAACTGGGTAGCTTTAATAGGATTTTTGTAAATCCTTTAACAAGGTAACTCAAAATCATTGAGTTCTTAAAATCCTCTTGCAAGGTAACCTTTAACAGGGTTTTAACCTCTAAACAGGTATTTAGCCATCTCTTAACCGGGTGATCCCTAGCAGTATCGGTTCCTAGCAGAACCTGTTGTAAAAATTTTTAACCGGACTAGGCTCCTAACAGAGCGGACTTGAGAAGAGTTCAAGAAAAACTTGTGGGTATTCATCCCCACCGTGGTTTTTCCTAGTTGGGTTTCCACGTGAAAAATCAATGTGTTATGTGTGATGCTTTTTTATGTGATGTTTTAGTGTTTTCTGTTAAGTGGTAACGCAAGTTGATCCAGTGGTCATTGTATTTCTGATGTGTTACTTGCTTAAGCATATGGGTGAAGATTGAGATGAGATATTAGGTTTTGAGATTATTTAGATGACTACCAGTTTATGTCTTTTACAGTCATACTATGTTTTATCGGTACTGCCTTGTTTTAGATTGGTGATATTGTTTACCAGTTAGTGCAATCTTTGCAGTTTAAGTTGTTGAAGAAGTTTTTGTCTATACTGATTCACCCCCCCCCCCTCTCAGTATTTGTTGAGTATTTACTGTTCATCATTATTCATCAGTGAGCATATTTTGTGACAATACTAGTGCAATCAATATTTCCATGAATCTGGTATTGCATGCTAGAACTAAGCACATTGATCTCAAGTATCATTTCTTGAGAGAGAAGTTTCGAAACAGAGAGGTCGTATTACAACATGTTTCTAGTAAGGAGCAGCTAGCAGACATATTCACTAAGCCCTTACCGAAGACTACATTTACCTATTTGAGAGGTGAATTAGGGGTTTTGCCCCTTCATGAAGTAAACTAAAGATGTGTTCTCCACATCAGTCAGCTATTACAATGACAAATCTTTCAGGATTTATGTGTTGAAGGATGCTACTCCATAGGGGGAGCAGCATAGCAGAGTATGGAAGCTTGTGCCTCCACTTTAGCATTGTTGTCAAAGGGGGAGAAGATATCTGATGAAGATATTTTGGATGCATTGGTCTATGATGTTTATAATTGTAATGCTACACTAAGTATTGACATCAATGCCAAAGGGGGAGATTGTTGGCATATGATGGTATGAGAGATTATTGGCATCTGATGAAGTGGTGACAAAGTATGTTATCATTGATGTCAATAAGTACAGGTCAACTGGTATGAAGATTGGGAAGAAGTTGTTATTGATGATCAAGTTGGAGAGCTGGTATAAGAGAAGTAGTGAATCGGTGTCAGGGTTTCACTAAGTGTGACTGTCGGTTGGTAGTCTCAGCTTTAGGGTTTCTGGTTTGGCAATCTAGCTTGTGCGATGCAACCGATGATATTTTGTGATGAGTTAGCTAAGAAATAAAGATGAGATCGAGATGCCACGTCAGTTTTTTGCACTCGAAGGATTTCCTTGAGGATCTTGCATGAGAAGATCGACTACATTAAATATCTACCTCTAGAATGAACATTCTTCTTCGAGGTATGAGAAGAAAGCGTGATGGATTACTAATTTCTATGTGCGGTGAAGAATGGATGATGCAAAATGACTTGTGATCTATTTGAGATTGTTTCATTCTATGAAAAGTGTTTGGACGGTCAGCATTGGACCGCTTGTAATTGTAAACCTAAGATGCTTAGGATTTAGGCTTTGTGTTATCAACCTAATTCTTGTCTATAAGGTCAATGATGTTTGTTATTGTAAGTTGTTGGCAAAAGTTGTGTGTATCCAAGTGATGAGATACTTGCCAGACTAGTGAGTGGAAAACTGCAAAGTGTGATTACAGAGTAGAGTGAGTGAAAACTACAGAGTGTGATTGCAAAGTATAGGAACTGAAAAGGATCTGCCTTACAATATAGTGTTGTTATCATATCAAAGTTTTACCTATTGTCTTCTAACCATTTCAACAGAAGGAAAATCCCTTTGTCGGGTAGCTTTAACAAGCTTACTGTAAATCATTTAACCAGATGACTCAAGTTCGGTGAGTTATTTAGATCCTCTAGCAAGGTAACCTTTAATAGGGTATATAGCCATCCCTTAACCAAGTGATCTTTAACAAGATCGGTTCCTAGCGGAAGCTTATTGTAAAGTCTTTAACCAAACTAGGCTTCTAATAGAGCGAGCTTCAAAAGAGTTCAAAACAAGCTTGTGGGTATTCATCCCCACCGTGGTCTTTCCCATTTGGGTTTCCACATGAAAAATTTGTGTGTCATGAGTTGTGTATTTTTAATGTGATGATTAAGCATTCTTTGTTTGAGTAATTATGCATACAGAGCTAATGGTTATGATATTGATGATACACCACATCCATATGTTAATGGGTGAAGTAGTTATCAGGTATTGAATGTATTTGAAGTGTTCAGTTTTACCGGTTTATGTTGTCTGAAGTCTTACTATATTTAACCGGTATTGCCATGGTTAAGTTCAGTAATGAAGACAACCAGTTAGCATTGTTTTAACTTGATAAGTTGCAGAGAAGTTTTTGTATGTACTATTCACCCCCCCCCTCTCAATACCAGTTAAGGTATTTGTTGTTCATCATTATTCATCAATTTCCTCCATATTCCTGGTCATGGAGTTGAGGATATCCAGAATCATAATCAGGAAGTTCTTCATGGTTGTCTTTCCTTCCTCCAACTTCAAGAAATATCCCTTTAAATCTATTGAGGTAGACACACTAGGTGCATTGTCCTTGGTTCCATATGGAGTTCTTCATGTCGAAAAAATTAGGGCTTACATTCATGCAAATCTTGAGGAGCTAAGGAGCTCACAGCTATTGAATCTTCACTCCAAGCAACTGTTAGGAAATGATTTCAGGCTTAAACCAAAATTTAGATTGTTGGAGGAGAAGAATTTTGCCCAAGTTGTCAAGTTCCTGTTGTTCAATGAAAACGAATGGGTCTGGTATGTTTTGAGCCGAATGTATGATGAATTTGTGTGTTTGAGAAAGCCATTTAAGATTACCAAGGATGCTATCAGGGTCATAACTAGTTTGAGCTCATCTGATGATTTACCCATGCTGAAGTCCATCAAAAACCAATTCATCATTGATGCAACCGGTTCAAAATTTGACAAAAGGGCAATGACAATCAATGACATACTTGAGCATGATATAAAATTTGCTTCCATGGTAATTGGTTACAAGTTCTATCAGTCCAGTCGGGAGAACTCTGTATCCTATACTATAATCTATACAGCCTATGAGATGATCAAGGAAAATAAAAAATATGACTTATGTGAGTTGTTGCGGAGTGAGCTATTGAAGAATCTAACCAAGATAAAGAAAAATAAGAAGAACACATTCAAGTATGGCATCTTGATCTTGTTCTTATTCTTTTTCTTCATGAATGAGGTTCCGAGAATTGGGAATGTTCAATGGGCATATGACAAACCAATGATTGTTCAGATCAGAGAACTGTTAAATACCATTGGTGATAGTAAGGCTCGAAGAATTGCTCTTTGGGGTTATTTCAAGAATTTTCAAAGTGTAATGCGGGATAGGGAAAGGATCCCAAAATCAATTTTTGACAAGTATAAGGACTCTATTTGTTTCATGGTAGACACTAATTAGTGCTTGATGGAAGAAATAGAATCTAGGATAGTTTGGATCATGCCCATGGGATATGAAGTTGATGCACAAATACTAGATATGTATGCTCAACATCTATTGAGAAATTCAATTCACACTTCAGAGGAGAGGTTTGGCACATTTGTAGAGAAATAATTGTAGTTGCATTCTCAGTTTAAGAGACCTAAGATAGTCCAGAAGGTGAGAAAAGAAGTATAGTAGTATGCAAAGAGTATTGGCATTTCCAAGGAAGCTGTCAGGGAGGCCAAGAAGAGATCACAACAAGTTGAAGAGGAGAAATCCACCAAGGAAAAATCTACTATTCTAAGAGCCTCTCCTATCAAGCTAGGGAAAACCAAAAGCTTTGTACCCTCATCCAGTTCTGCTAAGCCAGCTAGCACTAAGAAATCACAAGTCAAATAATCTGGCAAGGAAGGAAAGAGAAAGAAGGCTAAAATTTCAAGAGAATATGTAACAGTTGAAGATGATGAGGAAACAAAGTCTGATGAAGTTGTAAAGGAAATCAAGACAAAGGGCACCAAAGCAACAAGAGTCTCTAAATCCAAATCATCCGATGAAGAGAAGGCAAGTAAGAAAATGAAGACAGGTAAGTCTGGTATGTTTGTTGATGATGTAGAAAAAGTAATCACTAGAGAAGGTAACTTAAAGCCACTTTTTGAGTTTTATGATAAATTTGAAGATGTTGAGAAGAGAGTGTTGGAAGAAGCCACAATAAAATACTTAAATACTTTCAATAGGGAACTTATAGAAATCATGTCTGAGATTCCAAAAAGCCTATATAATCACTTAGAGATGACAAGAGTTAATGCCAACATTGAGGAGGAAAGACTTAGAGAGCAAGGGTTGATAAGTCTATGACTATTATACCAGTTGAAGAGATGAATTAGATATTTAAGGAAGCAAAAAGGGAGTAAAGCAAGGGTGAATAAGCTTATGATTGGTAAGACAAATGAAGTGGTGAAAGAGATAAAGAAGATATTGAAGGCAATTCTTGGAGAGCATAGATTTGATGTTGTCTAAGGAGAAGAGCATGGTGGTGATGATCATTTTGTTCCAGAAGTACAGGAAGTACACTCAAAAGTTGAGCAAGTTGAAATCAATGTTTCCTCTATTCTGGAAACAAGAGATGAATAAAAGTAATGAAGAAATAGTGCAGGATGCAGTTGAGGATACTAATCCTCTAGACCAAAAAAAATATGGAGACACTGAAGGTGACAAAGGAAGAAGCAGAAAAGGTGACTAAGGAGAAGAAGATTGAAATTGAAGTTGAATCAAGAGACACTGCAAGGGCAGTGAAGGAATTCTTAGAGAAAGATAAGTTGGACTTGGATGATCTAGAATTGACTCAAGGGCCTATAAATTTGGCCACTCTTTCTCCTATTCAGAAGCTAAAGTTTGCATCTTTTGCTCAGGCCAAAGCAAAAGAGGAGATTCAGAAAACTCACATGGAGGATAGTGAGCTGCTAGGTCTTGCATCCAATGTCCTAGAGAAGTTAATGCCTACATTTGTTAAGGACACATCTGATTCTCCCTCTGGATAGTTAAAGAGCCTAATCAATCATGTAAGTACTCACTTTGAGTTCTTAGAAAAGTTAGCTAATATTAATGTCTAGAATGAATTTGATGATAAAAGATTCAGTGAATTGAAGAAGATGATTGCAAATGATAGGATCTTGTTAGACACCTGTGTGAAAAGTATTCAAAATGCCTTATCTAAAGGAGGTAATGTCTACAAATCTTGTTTATCATCTTCCTAATTTTTTGAAGACATTAAGAAGCAAATAAAGGAGAATGAGAAGAAATTGGCAAATATTTCTCAGTCCTTTGATCCCTTGACTACTTTTGTGTCCAGTCAAGAAGGTCAAGTTGTATCATTACTTGAAAAAATCAAGAGCTTAATGCATGATAAGGACAATATTGTTGGTAGAGTTGGTGAGCTTCAGATTCTAATTGCTCCTAAATTGGAAATAATGCTTGGTGCTTTAAAGGAAGCCCAGGATGCCATGACCACCAATGCCACCATAGATCTTCAGTCAACAGACATGCAGGCATTTCTCTTCAGTGGTCTCATCTCAGTTTTGGAATGTCTTAAGAAAGGTTGGGACAATCATTTAAATTCATTGAAGAACATTTTTGCGGATATATTTAAGTTCATGTAAGTCTGTTTGTACATATGTTATTTTATATAGAGTTTTGGTATGAATTTTGGCATGCAGATTCCTGCCTTTGTCATTGATGTCAAAGGGGGAGTGTAGGGTAGTGAAAAATATAATGTTCATCTCAGGATGAGCTTTGGAGTTTTGGAGTTTTGAAATTTTTTGAGTTTTTGAGTTTTGCAATGTGTGTCCGACATTTAGTCATTTTTCACTGTGTTGCCATCAATGCCAAAGAGGGAGAATGTTGGCAAGAGACATTGCACGAGTTTTTAGGTGTTGTCATTGATGGCAACTCAAGTCAATATACCCATCCTCAGTGAATGATTTTCTCATTCCGAAAGTCAGATTGAAGATTGGTTTAAGTCTGGCAAGCTTAGAATAGAGCGTTTCACAGTGTTTGGTATTTTGGTTGGTATTTTGTTTTGGGTTAACATTTTGTGTTGTAGATCAGAGGGAAGCTAGGAAGATGTCTGGAGCGCTCTAGAATTTTAGCCTCAAGTGATGATTGATGTGCAATTTAGAATATCAAGTGTATTGGGTTTTGGTTTGACAATGCAATTCAATCAACTAGCATGATAAAGCCTTATGCGGATTAAGTGGAGTGACTTTGGCAATTGTTTTTGTGATTGAGTATGTTTAGCCGACATATGTGGTAGCATGTGTTTGATTGTTTTCGTCCGCATTAGCATTTGAGTTCGGATTTTGTCGCCAGATCGTACACGGCTCACAAAATAATTAAATGTTCTTGAGTTGACATGTAGTTGATCTGATTTATTGTTATGAAGGTGTTAGTGATCAATTGTGTGTAGTTTCACATGTGCAAGATAGAGATTGGTGCTCCACATTATAGCAGAACAGTGTAATAGAGTAGTGAGAGATGATGTGTATGAAATTCATGTATTGTGCTTAACCGAAATTATATTTTGGCATTTGTAGATGTTGTTCAGCAATTCATATGATCTGTAATCTTTTGTATTTGAGTTGTAGGCAGTAATCCTCTCTCTTGAGTAGTGAGCTCTGGGTAGTGTGCCCGAATGCATGTGCATTCCCCATTGTAATATTTTTATACTTCTAGAGAGTATACTTATTTTATGGGTTCATCCCCACCGCGGTTTTTCCCTTAACCAAGGTTTCACGTACAAAAATCTTGGTGTTATGGTGTTGTGGTTATTTGTTTTATATTCTTGCATCTTTCTTTTGTTCATATACATTGAGTGGTTGAAAGAACAGTTTAATAAAGTTAAAGATTGTATAGTATTGATTAACCCCCCCTCTCAATGTTCCTTGATTCCAACAGGGTGTACCTAAAATGGTTTTGTAGCTGGGACCCATATTGCATCTTGCTCATACTATATAATAATCTTCTCCCTATATTGCACTTAAGGGGGGTTCTTTGATTAAATAATATTTACTCATGCTTAAGTTTACTTAGGCAACATTATTTAATATTGTTCATTTAGGTGAACATCGTTTAACTTGCATTTTGTAGTTGGGTAGTTGACAATAGTTGTTTCTACCTACCCATACATCTGATTGCTTGACACATGTCCATATCATGCAATCTCCTACCTACCACCTTTAGCCTTATAAGAAAGGCTTATGTACATTATTTCTCATCACAAATCAATTCATATTATTGGTGAAATATCTTTTTCTCTTTGCGAAGGTAATATTGTAGGTTGTGTTCTTAACAATGGAGTTTCACTCCAACAATTATAGCTAAATATTTTACGTCTATTAAAATTAAATGGTAACTAACATCAAAAAATATTTGGTAGAAGAATTTAGTAGAAATATCATGCTGGATATATATGTATGTATATATGTACACACACACACACACACACATATTGAATCTACAAGCAACCTGCTTCTTTCAAAGAATTTGCATTCCACACCTAAACTTGCATATGTAATATTATCTCCAACAACTATCCATTTTTTCTAAAATCTATTCACATTAATGAGAACACTAGAACATGATGACACATATAGATTTTTAACTTGTGAAATTATCCCCAACATCCTCCCTATTACTAAACATATGCTAAACTATCAAATAAGCACACCACTGTTCTTTGAAACTTTGGTAATCTCCTCCTGTAATGCAAAAATGGAGGCTAAGGAACGTATATTTCATCTAATAAACCTTTTATATATGTTTCAATTTTAAGCTAAGTAATAGTGATCATGTATGGTATATATAATTATATATCATCATTTATGCTTAGCTAGAAGGTACTTATTGTAAGTAACAAGAGTGTGGAAAATAGAGGGTAGAGGATGGTCTAGCAAGATCTAGCTGAAAATCAGTACTATAGTAGAGTCAAATGGGATAGAACCATAGAGAATGAATCTCCATATGATGATGTTACAAGATTGAAGTAAGATGAGGTATTATGCCTCTCTACATTTAGACTGTAAGATGACAAATTATAGCAAGAAAGGAATATGGGTTGAGTAAGTAATCATACAGTATATATAAATATTTAATGTCTAAGATTATTTTAATATATAACTAGTTTATATTTGTGTTTTATTAATCATGTTTAAATGATTACAAATGTAATATTTATAATAAACAAATTTTTTGAGATCAATTCAAAACTTTAAAATTTGAATAAAAGTATGGAATGAAGAACGAAATGATAATGGAAAATGAAATATTGCATCTACAAGTATTGGCTTCACCGAGTATCTTTTCTTAGAAAGAGAGGGACCTTGTCATCATATCAAATTAGCACATTCTAATAGATTTTAGTGAGATAAATATTTAATGTCTAGGATTATTATAATATATAACTAGTTTATCTTTGTGTTTAAATGATTACAAATGTAATATTTATAATAAACAAATTTGTTGAGATCAATTCAAAACTTTAAAATTTGAATAAAAGTATGGAATGAAGAATGAAACGATAATGGAAAATGAAATATCACATCTACAAGTATTGGCTTCACCGAGTATCTTTTCTTAGAAAGAGAGGGACCTTGTCATCATATCAAATTATCACATTCTAATAGATTTTAGTGAGATGATCAATTGCATTTTCATTTTGTCTTTCCACCAACCAAAACACAACAAAATTCCAAGGTAAAGAAATACATCAAAGGTGCATGTGACCATAGATGTATATTGCTCACTTATAATTGTTCAACCTCAAAACATTTCATCTACTATGTCCATACACATGATATGGAGTACCAATATCATATTAAAGTTGACATTTAAAACTAGAGGCTTGATACCTATCAATCTTCCCAAAACAAAATTTGAAAGGATGAAACCATGATTTTTCTTTGGGAGGGTAGTTGTATCCCTCCCTATTGAAATTTCAATTCCATATTCAATTTCATAGAAGGGTTTATTTTTGTCTTATATAGGCACCTAATAATAGCTAACCATTTTGTTTCTATTAAAATTAAATGAGAACTAAAATCAAAATATATTTGATAGAAGAAATTTAGTAGAAATATCATATGGAAAAAAAATTATATATATTAAAGCTATAAGCAACATGTATCTTTTAAACAAGTAATATGTCACACCTAACTAATGTGTCATATTCTCTCTAACAACTATCCAACTTTCCTAAAATCTACTCGAATATGATGAAACACATAGATTTTTTCAATTCACATTATCCCCAGCATCCTCTATACTACTAAGCATCCACTAAACTATCGAATAAGAACACCAATATTCTTTGAAACTTCAGTTAACCTCCTCCCCTAATGTCGAAATGGAGGCATGTTAAGGAACCTGCATTTCCTCTAACAAACTTTTTATACATATTTTAATAATCTCAACATATCTAATGAGAAGTAAATTAGTTGAATATATTTCTTCACTAACCTTTGTCATGTCCACATTTTAAAGACAAAACCACAAATTTTATTTTTGAATTGTTAGCTCTTTTCCTTCTCACAACCTCATCAATAATATTGAACTAACAAATCTACTACTTCATTACCATTGATTGCACTCCTCCTATGTAATTTTAGAGCATATTTTATACACTCCCAAACATTGTACCATCATTTGTCACAACTATGGATGAACCATTTGTTGAAACATTTCCACATTTGAGATAGAGAAACTCCTATCTCAAAGGGGATCTCAAGATACCTTGAGATAACACTATGATTAATAAATTTTCATTTAGAAGATATCCAAAAAGATGGTTTATCTATTGTATTTTTTCTTTTTAATTAATATATACATTCTTCCAATAAGAAAAATTATCCACCACAGTGATAACATTAACATTCACAGTTAACAATTCAGTCATGTTCTCAAAGGCCGAAGCTATTTTGGCTCCAAAACAGACTTTTCGTATAGCGTGTTAGCGACAGGGTAGTCAATCACAGCCATTAATTGCAAATTCGACGGTGTAAAACGCGCGACTAACACATGTGTTAGTCAATCTGTACTGTCGTTTTGGAGTCAAAATAGACGCGTTCGTTCTCAAAGGCCGAAGCTATTCTGGCTCCAAAACAGACCTTTCGTACAACGTGATAGCGAAGTGTTAGTCAATCGCAGCCATTTATTGCAAAATCGACGGTGTAAAACGCGTGACTAATACGCATGTTAGTCAATCCGTACTGCCATTTTGAAACCAGAATAGACGCGTTCGTTCTCAAACTGTTGTGTCAGACAATTTATTCATCTGAAACATTAATTAAGGAAGACATTTACTTCTGCAGCAGGCTCTGATACGGTAATGGAAATAAATGACAACCAATAACATAATTTATTCAGCAGAAATATAGATAAGTCCATTAAAACCACAAATAATGTATTCCTTCCAAGTAATCAGTGTACCATACGTAACTCATTAAGATAGATCTATTGACTTCTTTATGATATGTGTCGTATTCCCTAGTGGAAAATAAAAATACAATAGTGTTGTTGTCATTGAATTTAAGACGATTCAGCGGATATAAAAGTATTTTTTATTAATGGGGTCCATTAAATTTATGTAAACAATTCCTGTATTGATCTCATCAATCAAGTTTTAAAGCTCTTCCATTTAAGCTATTCATGTATTCTTTATGGCATCCAGCTTAAGATAAAGACTTCTATATGTGGACCCCTTGAATGGGGTCTGTTTTCATTATAAAATAGAACACGCAATTGATATGCACAAAAAAATTAATCAAGTCTGTTCATGGTGACATGTTGTAGGTTCCGGAACATTTTTTTTATTGATCAAAGTTGAAAGAATTATAGTAGTCGGTTCAAATAAAAGACTATCGAAAAAGAAAAAAAAGTAGGATTGCTTAAACATCATAGTAAAAATCAGTTGAAACAATCTATTATTGTCCACAAATATGAAAGACTAGTACAACCAATTGAACATAACAACTCGTGGAACATACCAAAACACAACTCAAGCATTAAATTTGAAAAGGTTTTGAAATTGACTGGCACATCTAATCTCTCTTCCATGGAGCTGCAAAAAATGGTGCTTTAATTTTTTCTACAGTTAGAGACACCGTGGACGATGAAAGAAAATAAAAGCATGCATCTTCACGGATGGAGTATATATGAATGCTTGTATTACATGTATTTAGTATTGTTTTGGAATTTTGTTATTGGTATATATGATTTTTTTAAGGTTCATGGATGAAAGAAGAAGAAAATTGAACATTCTAATAATATTTGTTGGAACTTTAGACCCCTAAGGAGAGGCGATATTAGATATATGATGAGGATATATCTGCAAGATTTGATATAAAAAAGCTTTTTTTTTCTAATTATTAATATATGTATTTTTTTGTTGGTATTGGCATAATGTGATAGTTAAGTTGTGGTGTTGTTGTTCTTGCCATCAAGGTTCAAACTCCATTGGGGTGTTGTTGAATCTTTCTATTGGGGATGAGGTGCCCAATTTGTGACCTCACCAGTTCATAGCTCCAAGTCAAAAGCTTTTACACCTTTTCAAAATATGTATGTATGTACCTATGTATATATGTATGTATGTATGTATTTTTTCAATTAAAAAAACAAACTTATTTAAAATAGAAAAGAGATATGTATAAAAGTTTAATTCTGTTTGGTCATTGAAGTTTAACGTTGATAAATCATGTTGAATCAAAAATAGTTTATTTCATGCAAATAAGAATAGTTTTGGCATACAAAGAATGGTCATAAAAATCAATGTCAAAAAGTTTTGTTTTTTTTAAGTTTTGGAGCTATTGTTAAGGTAGATCACCAAGCCAACTCTAGACTTTGAGCTCTAAATACTATGGCCTTGAACTTCAAACATTTTAAAAAACAAAACCATGTATTATGAATGAAGAATATAACCTTGTTGTGTAATTTTCCAACATGGAATTGTATTAAATCCCTAACTTCACTCCTCCTTCATTAATTATGAGAGTGTCCACCAACATGCACCTACAACAACAACAAGTGCACCAATAAATATAACTTGCTATTGAAGATCACCCTCTGATTTTTATCGAATGCCAATAGAATATATTAGGAGATTAATGTTTTCTTTTATGTTTAGTTAATAGTTGTGGACTTGTACTAGAATAAAAGAACCAAAATATGCATGAGCATGTTGCTAGATTATAGGAGTGGTGAAATAATTTAAGGAACCTTTATTGAGAAACGAGTTGAAATTACAACAAGAAAATCTTCTATAAAGTGTAAGAAAAGTTAAGATTTGTTTCTTTATCTAGAATCACCATAAAAATATTATATATGCATAAATCAATAACAACAATAACATTACAAATCATATAGACATAATATTTACAAGTAGAAACCGTTTCAAAAATAATCACTCAAAAAATAGGATGAGAATCTATTAATCTTCAAGGTAATGAGATGTTATCAACATACTAACACTTTACATTGTGACAACACTTTGACAAAATTTGTGTACATGTAAACAATGAAATGTAGCAATCACTCATACCTCCAATACATAGGCAAAGAGAGAGTACAAATCATAAATGTTTTATCAAAACCATGCTATCATGCAAAAACACTACACTGACAATGGAGAACATCTTCTAAGAATAGTAAATGCATCAAATCACTTCACATGTGTGTCACGTGGGGCTCAATCAATAAGTTCTTAACTAGAAAATGTAATTACAAATACATCTTTGACAAATAACTCTCTAATGGTTCACATCATCAATTCTAGTGCTCTAATTTGGAGTCCACTAAATCATGTGAGCCCCATCTATGAGAACAAAATTTTCCACTTCTTCCTATAGCACCTAGGAATGGGAAAGTGTTGTATATAACCTCAAATTCAACTATACCCACAAGCATTATGCTCCACCTCTTTCTTGAATGTATATCAAAATAAATGCTAAGAATTTAGGGGAATAATTATTATAAATTAGTTATCAAATGAAAAAAAAAATTATAAATTAATTTTCCAGTTACACCTAAGCATTTAAGTATACCTTCCAAAAGTATTGGAGACGTAAAATATACATAAGATTGCAAGGTTAGTTTCACCTCAATCTTGACTTTCTTTTGCTTTAAACTATACATTCCAAATACACCCATAGGAAATATAAATGGAACTAAGTACAAGAACTAAGGCCCATGGCCTTACTACACCAAGAGAACCTATTCATAGGAAATGGCTTCATGAGAGAGTCTCTTGAGTGTCATTTTTTTGTAACATGACATAAGGTCATTATCTCCCATCTCTTGCACAAAGTGATATTGGACATAAAAATTCTTAGTATGAGCATGATAAATGGGCTTCCTAGCCCAAAAAATAGAACTTTAACTATTACAACCAATTTTAACAACTAATAATCAAAACCAATACATTTACAAAGTCGCTATAACCAAACCACCTTTTTAGAGGAAAATGTAGAGCTATATACTCTATTTCAATAGAAAACAAAGAAATTCCAGGGTTCCTTTTACTCATCCAATTGATTTCACCACCAAATAGAGAAAACACATAACTACTAGAAAATTATTATCCAAGTCACCTAATCAACATGCATCCACAAGGCCATGCATGTCTAATGAGTTATCTAGATCATCAATAACATGATAACATAAAGAGTAACTAGAATTCCTATTGAAGCGTCGAGTAACATAGGTCGTATGCTTCATATTAGGATTCAACATAAATTTACTCAAAAACTACCATTGCTTGGATAATATCTAGTCTAATTAAATCCATTGCATATATTAGGCTACCAACAACAATAGGATAATATAATATATTAAGACATGCCCTCAAAATAATCATCTAATTTGGAACTTAGATATAAAGAAATGTTAATGCAAGTAGGAAATAGAATATTTATTAGTTTACAATCATGCGTACTAAACTACTACAAAATGATAGGAACATAACTATCTAAATTAAACCAAAAAAAATGCTAGAAAATAAACAAGTTCAATACCAAAGATTGTGAAAATCAGTTTCCATCCAATAAATTAATCAAAGGATGAGATTCAAGGCTTGGATAGAAACAACATGAAAATCTGAAACTTATATGCAAAATTGAAAATTAAGTTGCCTTTATTATGGAAAACCCATGATTAGATCCTTCTTCTTTATGATGCCAAAAATCAACATGTTAACCATGCTTAACAAACCTATCTTATGCGAACTTATAACAGAAATAAACAATGATTAATATCAACATAAGATAGCAATAGTAAGTATAAATAAAAAACATAACATCAACACATAACATAGGATTTACGTGGAGAAACCCATGCAGGAAAAAACTCCACCAAGAAGAGAGGACAAGCTTGCATTAACAACAACAATAGTGCTTACAATACAATCACTTTCATTCTCCTCTTTCACTCCACCATAGTAGCACCTGTGGACATGTGAGAAACCTTCGTATGCCCTCCATCCATCTTTCGTTCCTATAGAGAAATCTACATTCAACTGTTATGCTTAATTCTACAACCAAAAGGTTATATCAAGAGCTTCAAAACTACCAATAAAGGTTCCCAAAGAAGACTCTTCATTCTTCATGACCACAACCTTTAGAATGCCTCCACAAAAAATGAAAAGACATCGATTTAGCTTCCAATACCTTCCCTCCAAAATGGACACCCATACTTGCAAGATAAACATTACATTAAATGTAATAAATGACTAGAATCCAAGAGACACTTGTTGCCTCTTCCATTCTCCCACTTGGAGAAACCCATAGGTCACTTTTTTCAACTTTTAAAGTTATAAAATATCTTATTATAGACATCCATAAGTGGAGAAAATAATATTAAATAATTATGTTCACAAACCACTTTAATCGTTGTTGGTGGAACCCATCACCCCTTATGAATGTATTACAAATAACGATGAGAATTAAATATTAAAAATTATTTTTTCAATACATCCTAAGTGCCTTAAGATACTTTCCAAGGATGTTGGAACCATGTCATAGGATTTACAAGGTAGATGGCACCTTAATCGTGACAAGAAAATTATGTAACCCATCGTTGTTTTTTATTAAGGCAAAAACAAGTTTTGAAGGGACCCGAAACCCTTTAACAAAAACAAAGATTAGTCTAGACTTAACAAGGAGTTAAGCCAACAAAGATCACTAAAACTGAACAGCCCCATATATAACATTGTCCACATTACAACAAAGGGGCAAAGACCAAGCAGAGTGAAAAGACAAAAATAGGAACTAGCAGAAAAAACCAAACATAGAAAAGCCAGCAGAGAACCAACACAGACACAGCAACGAACCAACCTAAATCTAGCAATTTCATCGACTATTCCATCTCTTTTTCAATCTCAATCATAGTGTTGGTAATCTTCTTGAGCTTTTGAAAGTCAGGAGGAGGTCCAACTGCCTTTCTCTTCAATGTACCTCTGGTCCGTTTGCTGGGTCCCAAGAAGATGTCTTGCTCAGTATTAGCATCCACATCCACCACACCCTTCAACAAGAACTACTCTTCAAGGCTGCAAATCATATTCTTGAAGCTTTCCATAGTGGCACCAATCACCTCATGACTAGTTTTGACAATCACTTTGATGGATTCCTTGATTCTAGCATTTTGGTCTTCTAGTGTAGCCATTTTGGCTTCATAGCCTTTCTTGAAGTTATTAAAATCCTCCATAGTTGTTTTAAGGCATTCGATAACAAAGGCCTTCTCATTCTCAGACCTAGAGGTAATCTCATCCAACACGTGCACTTTCTCCAACCACTTAAAATTATCTTTGATAATCTCCAATTTGTTGTTGTCAGCTCTTTGTTTGAGATAGATGTCCTTAATCTCATGAAAGATCCACTTAAAAATCTTAAAGGTATCCACAGCCCCATCTTTGGCTAAAGCCAGAACATCAGTAACAGTGTCCCTCTTAGAACGAAGCAAATGCGAAGAAGGGTCAAGAGATCTCGTAAAGGGCTGATGATTCTCAAAGTTTTGCATAGGTGCAGGCTCACTAGAAGAAGAGGGAGAAGAACTCTTACCCTAGTTGTGAAGGTTATCAACTGAAGCACCAGCAAGCTTAGGATCAATCTAAAGATTACCAACATGGGGGGGCAGTTGGAGCTGTGAGGATTTTTAGATTTAGGGCTCTTAATAGCACTAGCTTTCCCCTTATTTTTAGGGGTGGCTGAAGAGTGGAAGAAGTCTTCATCATTAGTCTCGGTATGGTACTCATACTCCAAGGATTGAGAATCCTCTAAGTTAGAATTAACCTCATGTAGAGAGAACTTCACAGGCAGAAAATATTTGACATGATCAAAGATAAGAAGGATAAGCCCTCCATACAAAATAGGTTTTTTGATAGGGTCCTTCTTGTGATCAACAATGCTAGCATTTAAATAACTCGCAAGAAAGAAGGGAAAGAAAATTCTCACCTTATGCCAGAAAAGGTTAAGGAGTGCAAAATGGTAGGCGAAAGATCTAGTATACCACCCATCAAGAGTGACATACTCCATAATCACCTTTAGGACATCACCCCAAATGGACTTAATCTTTGCAGTATTGTAGCTAGTAGTCCCATCTCTCACCAAATCTCTCTTCTCCTTCTCCTATTTAGGGAAGAGTTTCACCGCCTTCTCGGAGAATTTTTTGTCATTGTAGAACTTAGCTCCTTCAATAGAGAGGCTAGTGATCTCTGCAATGAGGTCCTCATTGATGGTAATATCTCTTCCAAAAAGGTTTACATATCCCTCATTATAATTTCTGACAAAACCTTTTGTAACCTTAGCTTTAACACCATGCAATTTCTCAATATAGGTGGTGAAACCACCTTTCTCCAAAATTCTCCAAATTGTTTTATTTTTATTCAGCACTGTGCAATCCATGGGCTACACATGCTTCAAGTATCCCCCCATATTATCACAACTACTATGCTCGAAAACCGGTCTGTAAATAACCAAAATATTGCAGTTCTTCAAATAGGAAATGATCCCAAACTATGTGTGAATGCAATTTGATCCCAAATGCACAAAGAAAATGTGTGGGAAGAAGGCTCTAGAAGAGTAATTAATTTTGGCCACCCAAGAAGTGTCCTTCACATGCCACGCCCAACTCATACTAATTACAATAAATCTTCAGACCGATTTAGAAATTATCATTATAATCATTGCAAATTAGCTTCTTGACTAGCAAGGTTATCTAGCCTAATTAACCCCTTCATTTCATCATTCAATTTCTCCCCTCTTCGCCAAATTAATCTTTCATGGGCTTTAACTCCTAGGTTGGCAAAGTGCTCTACCACCTTATTATTTTCCCTATAAGTGTGGGAAATTTAACATTCTTCAAAAGAATAATTGAACGACATAATCTTATCCAATTAGCTATATTCCAAGAAGGATTGACTTCTTTTTTGAGACATTGGATAATATTTTTAGAGTCTCCTTCAATCCATACCTTTGTACAGTTTATATGTTTGGCAATTGGAAGGGCTTCATAGGCTCCTGTGGCTTCCACAATATGGTTAGTCTAGGTATCCAAGGGGAGTGCCAATGTAACCCATCCTTGTCAATCTCCACCCCATAAATTTATTTTGTATCCCCCAACTATTTCATATTAAATGTACCCAAAAAATAAGTTTTGAGCTCCCAAATCAACACCTTGTTTACCAGTACACAACATATCATTCACATATAATGTAATGATTCGAATCTGATTATCAATAATATAGAAAAACACAATGATCCTCTTCACTCCTAAAAAAATCTAAATTCAATGTGAAAACATAAAAAAAAAAAAAAACAGTACTACATTCTAGACGATTATTTTAGACCAGACAATGATCAAATTAAATTGTAAACCAAGTGTCCCTTGCCCTTCACAATAAAACTATCAATACCCCATACAACAGGGTAGTTTTGACAGTAATTTTCTCAATCTCAAAATCACAAGCTATAAAAATAGATAATATGAATCTATAGAAGTTAAATCAGCAATATTTGGGAAGATTTCTTTCGATTTATGGGTGTTATCTACTATCCTTTCCTTGCACCACTCTAGTTGACTATATATGCCAATTTATTTTTATATACTCACAATTGATTTGATTTCTTCACTATAGAATAATATCAAGATTCTAAGTTCAGAACTATTTAAGTCCATCATCTTCTCCTATATGTCCTACATTTAAGGCTAACTATCCCCTAAAGAGAGACTCTCAAAAAGGTTTGGGTTCATCATTAGTACATAATTCAAATAAAATACACAACAAAGATATGATGGCTATACCTATCAACTAGATTAAGTTATTCCCTGTGTAATACCCACCAAAATACCCTAGAGAAAATAACTAAACTAACTATCAAATAGAGATAAAAGAAAAAGTCAAAACATCTACTAATGCAACATAGTAAACTATCATTACTCTAAATCATAGATTAACATAACATAAATATATTAAACATTATGAAGATAACCATAACATCATACAACACAAGCGGAAATAAAATTATAACAATTATCATCTCAATGTGTACCTATAATCATTCATCTATTCATCTAATCATCCATTCCCTAGGGTACTCTAACGTCATTACTTACTAGCAATAGCACATAACACGTCAATGTCATGAAACCATTAACAGTTGTCATAACCATTACATTACTATCTCTCTTATCATGAGTGTAGAGAGGAATTCAGAAATCATCAAAGCAATAGAAACATTAAACTAGCTCAATCACAAAACCAGATTGCAATGATAACAAAACCTACAAACATTCAATAGAGATATGGAAATGAAACATTCAATTCAAACGCAAACCTTCGCAAATGCGAATGTCTCCTCCATGATTCTCCATTGTCCTTCTTTCTTCTTCAAATTGCTTTGTTTTGTGGATCTCACCTTCAAGTGCATAAGTATAATATGAAAGCAAGATTGACAAGACGAGACGACAGCATAAGGGTACTAGAAGCGTGATTGATTCGGCCTTTTGATTGAAGAAATTCATCCAATTTATAGATAAATTGGATAAAAGACAAGATTAGCATGAAATTGATTCGAATGGAAATTCAAATCAAGAATAGCAAAATTATGACAAGTGTATGACAAATTGCTATGCAAGGATTTATGACAATTTATGACAATTTATGACAAATTGCTATGCAAGAATTTATGACAAGATTTTGAAATAGAAATAGACATTAGAAGAAATTAGAAAATTAGGTTAGAAATGATGACTTGGAAATTAGGAAATTGATGAAAATTAGGTAAATTAATTAATAATTTTTCATTCATTAATTAATTTACAAAAAGAGGAGGAATTAATTAGCCAATTAAATAAACATTTAATTGTGACAAGAAGACTTAGGATAAATAAATAAATCATTTAACCTATAGAGAAAATGGAGAGAAAATGACAATCAAGATTAAATGAATAAATCATAAAACCTTAGAAGATGAATTAGAAATGCAAGGACGACAATTAGGTCTTGACAAAAGATAATTGATGTCGATTCGATCATGATTCTGACTTGATAAAAGACCAATGTTGGTAAGTGATTTGATTGATAAATGCGCCAATTGACAAGGAACAATGACAAATTGATCCAAATTGACATGATTGAGAAAGACGACGATCGATGACAAATCGATCGCCAAAATGACAAGATTGAAAAGAGAACAACGATCGATGACAAATCGATCGCAAAACGACAAGATTGAAAATGACAACAATCGATGACAAATCGATCGCAAGATGACAAGATTGAAAAGGACAACGATCGATGACAAATTGATCACAAAATGATAAGATTGATAAGAGGACAAAAGCCTAATTCCATCATCGATTAGGATTGACGATGTCAAAATATGCCAAATGAGCACGCACATTGATGCGACAGGATAAGATCGACCAAAATCATGACTGAAGATTGTTATCGACAAGACCAAATTCGAAAGCGAGACAAATGAAGAATGCAGAAGAAGGACTCAATGCTCACAAATGATAAAGACCAAGTGCACAACATAGAAGAAATGTTAATGCGACGCAAGAACCCTAAAATAAGGCAATGCGCCAATGTTAAAGTATGACTCCGCAAGCATTGACCATTTTTAGATGTCTACATTTTGCCCCTCTTTGAGACAATGCAATTCTAAGCGTTGTTTCAAAGAACAATAATGAAAATGCCCTAGACACTGACAATGACATATGCATGCCCCCTCGAGGAATTGGCCAGAAACATCTAGAAAAGAGGCCAATTGATCGATAAGAATGATAAAAAATGATAGGTTCAAACAGACTAAAAATCGGAAATCAAATACACAAAGGACAAGCAATTGAAGGTGCAAAAGACCGTGACTAGCATAAGATGGAGAGAGTGCACGTCCATCTATGCACTGACAAAGATCTATAAATGAGACAAGGAGAAGGAAAATTGCTCATTTGCACTAGCCAAAGTGGAGGATTTGTTGCTCTGGAAAAGGACGCTTGCAGAGAGATGGCGAACATTCCAATGGCAGATCACCTAGGGGAACGTGTGCACACGTACAGACGACCGGACGACGCGGGAGCAGCGGTATGTATCTCAAAAACCCATATTGTCAATTTTATGAATTTGACTTGCTTGACATTGCGGGGCCCACAGGGAATGAAGAAAGTGACTTCTGTGCCTGTGTAAGCACATCCTACGCTTGTGTAGGGTATCCTGCGCTTGTGTAGGGTACATAAGCGCAAGTTGATGCATGACAATTTTAATCAGTTTGAATGTCTGGTTTGATTAAAAAAAGTTCATCTGTTAATGCGTGATTTCATTAAAGCACAATGTGTGATTGCGTGTCATTGGAGGGATGCTCAACGATCTGTCTTATGCACAAAGGGGATATTTATTGCAAAATGCTTGTTTTGGTTTTTTTTCAGGACTTTATTTGACTTTTTAGGGATTTTTTTCAGGACATTTTTTCAATTTTTATGATTTGTTCAGGACATTTTTATTTTTTTTTTAGATTTTTTTTTCAGGACATTATTCGATTTTTTTTAATTTTTTTCAAGACTTTATTTGATTTT
This sequence comes from Cryptomeria japonica, assembly GCF_030272615.1. Taxonomy (NCBI): domain Eukaryota; kingdom Viridiplantae; phylum Streptophyta; class Pinopsida; order Cupressales; family Cupressaceae; genus Cryptomeria; species Cryptomeria japonica. The sequence goes on from NC_081408.1 coordinate 535,233,914, forward strand.
TTTGTAATTTTTTTCAGGACATTTTTCAATTTTTATGATTTGTTCAGGACATTTTTCAGTTCGAAAGTTCCAGTGATTGATCATGACAAGGGGCACGCACCCAATGCACATCTGAAAGACATATATAGAAACCAGGACCGAAACATATGCACAAGAAACCGAAGTATGCAAGACAATGATGTTGACCAATCACAGGCCTGAAACAGAACATTGGGTCAGGACAAGGATAGGCACGATAAACCTGTAGAGAGAAAGCATAGCTAGAGGTCATGATAGATGACAAAGCAATGATCGTTTTACACATGGTGCCTGTTTGCCAAGTTTTCACCATGGTACTTTCCCAAAGTGCCTGTTTGCCAGGTTTTCACTAGAGGGTGAATCATTTTTCTTTACTTTTTGTTCTTGTCCTTTTTTTTTCATTTTTTCACTTTTTTTTGTATTTTTTTTGCTCTTTTGATTTTTTTGTATTTTTTTTTAGGATCATATTTGAAGAATTGCTGATAGAAAATTATGCCCAGTACTTGCGAAGGTGCATACTATTTACAGAATCAGACAAAGGTTCACCTTCTGAGGTGGCAAGCTGATATGCCCCCGAGCCATAAGTTGTAGTAACTATGAAAGGCCCAACCCAATTAGGTTCAAACTTGCCTTTGATGATGTCAGTAGATTGTGAATTCTTGGGGTTTGCCTTTAAAACCAGATCTCCCACTTCGAAGTGTCGCCCTTTGACCTTCTTATTATAAGAGCGATGGAGACAGTTTTGATATGCTTGCAAATGTGTCAGGGTTGTCTAACGTTTCTCATCTAACATCTCAAGCTAATGCAACCGAGAGACTCTATGCATCTCATCATCAATCAGATGTTGCAAGGAAACACGCAAAGAAGGAATCTCCACTTCCAAGGGTAAAATGGCTTCTGCACCATACACTAAGGAATAAGGTGTTGCGCCAGTAGGTGTGCGGATAGAAGTGCGATAAGCCCATAGTGTTGGATTCAACTATACATGCCAATCTCGACCAGCATCATTGACAACCTTTTTCAGAATCTTGATAATGGTTTTATTTGATGCTTCGGCTTGACCATTACCCTATTGATAGTATGGACTGGAGAAACGATGTTGGATGTGAAACTTTTCACAGAGTTCTTTGACATCTTTATTCTTGAATGGACGGCCATTATCTGTGACTATGGCAAGGGGAACCCCATATCGGCATATGATATAATTCAATAGGAATTTTGAAATTTGTACACCAATAATATAAGTCATGAGGATAGCCTCGATCCATTTTGTAAAATACTCTGTGGCTATAATGATGAACTTGTGTCCATTTGCAGATGTCGGGTGAATCTTACCAATAAGATCCAATCCCCATTGAGAAAAGGGCCACGGAGATATGATAGAATGAAGCTCTTGGGCTGGCGCATGAATGTAATTTCCATGGATTTGGCATTTGTAGCACTTCTTGACAAAATCATGAACATCTTTTTCCAGAGTAGGCCAATAATACCCAACACGAATCAACTTTTTGGCTAAGCTCAAACCATTGAAATGGCCCCCACATATACCATCGTGAACCTTGTGTAAAGCTGTTTGTGCTTCGTCAAAATCCAAACACTTGAGGAGGGTATGGTCAAAGGAATGATGGTAAAGGGTGTCGGCAATGATGACATATTTGGCTGTCTATCGGATGAAGGCTCGGCGTTGGTTAGCGGAAAGGTTAGGTGGTAGGGTTTGGGATTTCAAATATTGATAGACATCATTGTACCACGGGGAGTTAGGACCAATAAGAACACACATCACATCCGCTATCGGAATTTCAAAAGAAGGGACAAGCAACTGTTCGACCAAGAATTCACATTTGTCCATATTGTGGGGCATATTTAACATGGAAGCAATCGTAGCCATCGCATCTGCCGACTTGTTTTGCATTCTTGGAACTTGACTGAAATGGATAGCCATGAATTTTGTCTTGAAGAAATCTACCATATGCTTGTAGGGAATAAGCTTTTCATCTTTTGTTTCATAGTCAGCATTCACTTGACGGATGACTAACTAAGAATCTCCATAGACTTAAATGTGTGATGTTCCAGTAGATCGCTACTCAGAGTCCTATGACCAGAGCTTCATATTCTGCAATGTTATTGGTACAATGGAAAGTTATTCTGTAGGATTTGGGAATAGCATCACCTTGAGGGTTGACAAACAATATACCTGCTCCGGACCCGAACATGTTATGGGATCCATCAAAATATAACTTCCATTCAGTAGAAGATGTGAAAGCAAAGACTGATTCATCTAGAAAATCTGTCAACATGGGATGATCATCATAAATAGGAGCCTCTGCAAGTTGATCCGCTATGATTTGTCCTTTTATTGCCTTTTGCTCCATGTACTCAATATCAAACTCACTGAGGATCATAACCCACTTTCCTAGGTGACCTGTCAAAGCTGCCCTACTAAGCAAGTACTTAAAGGGGTCAATTTTTGCAACTAACAATGTCTGATGACTTAACATATAGTGTCGAAGCTTCTGTGTTGCAAAGACCACTGCTAAGCATGCCCATTCAATAGTTGAATAATTCAACTCATAGCCCACTAGTGTCCGACTGATATAATAAATAGCCCGCTCTTTGCCTTTCTCATTCTGTTGGGCCAAGAGAACTCCTAGTGTCGTTTCAGTTGCAGAAATATACAATATAAATGGCTTTCCTTCTATAGGAGGCATTAGAATAGGTGGAGATAGCAGATAATCCTTGAGAGCTTGAAATGCTGATTGACATTGCTCAATCCATTTAAAAGTGACACCTTTATGCAATAAATGCTGGAAAGGATGACATTTGTCTGCTAATTGAGCTATGAATCAGTGGATTGACTGTAGCTTTCCTTCCAGACTTCTTAGTTGATGGAGATTGGAAGGAGGAGGCATATCCATTATTTCTTTAACCTTGGTAGGGTCGACTTTGATGCCTCTGTGAGAAACAATGTACCCTAGTAATTTGTCGGTTGTGACACCAAAGATACACTTCTTTGGATTGAGTCTAAGCTTGTAGGTCTCCATTCGGTCAAAGATTGGGCCCAGGATGGCTAGATGACTATCTCTAGTGACGGATTTGCATAATAAGTCATCAACATAGTCCTCCATCAAAGTATGCATAAAATCATGGAAAATTGTCGTCATAGCTCTTTGATATGTTGCGCCAACATTTTTAAGACCAAAGGGCATCACATTCCAGTAGTAAGTACCCCAAGCACATGTGAATGCAATCTTATGTTGATCTTCAGGAGCAATGCGAATTTGGTTATAGCCGGAGAAACCATCCATCAATGAGAGCATCTCATATCCTACAGTCATGTCAACTATGATGTCTATATTTGGCAGTGGAAAATCATCTTTAGGGCATGCTTTATTGAGATCCCTAAAATCCGTACAGATTCTGATGCCCCCAGTTACTTTGCTAACTGGTACCAAATTTGAAATCCAGTCTGCATAATCAATGGGTCTGATAAAGCCCACATCTAGTAATTTTTTCAGTTCTACCTTGACCAAAAGAGCCACCTGGGGATGCATCTTTCTGAGTTTCTGTTTGACAGGCTTGGCATCTGCTTTTAATGGCAAGTGATGAAGGACTAATTCTGGATCAAGGCCAGGCATATCTGCATAGGACCATGCGAAACTGATCTTCTTCTCAAGAAAAAAATTTACAAAATCTATCTTTTCCTGTTTTGATAAAACAAGCAGCGAAATGAATGACCTTACGGTTGTCAGGTGTACCCAAATTGATTTCTTCAGTCATTTCCACAAGCAATGTTGATTTATCCTTACTTGATAGGGGTATGTCCACTCTTCCACCTTTGGGCGCCTCAAAGAGGTTTTCACCCACAGGTACGTCTTTTATTTTTACTTTTGTATGATTAGAGAGTGCCTTACGGTTTTCACTCAAAGACATATCTTTTTGATTTTGTACTTTTTCTTTTCTTTTTTCATTTTGATGACTAGAAGATGGAGTTGACTCCCCAAAATATGCTATAGAATCCAGATCAATAGCAAATCCTGCCTTATGATCACCTTGTGGTATGCCTTCCTGTAGTCCAAGGAATTTTGCAATTGCTTCATCATTTTGAAAACAATCCAATGTGAGTGGTTCTTGTTGGTCATGTTGGATAAGCTGTGGATAGACAAGGGGCATGTCATCATCGATTGTAAGGAGGGAGAGGGCCGAGATGGTAAAGATATAAACGTCTGTGGTATCACTGTCTGAACTACTCACATCTGATTCAGAGCTTGGATCCCAGAATGACTCTATCCAAGCATTAGGACATGTTTTAGGAGGAGGAGTTATTTCATGTTTGTCTTCCATGGGCAAATCATTAGGGTCAAGGAAAACATTGTCAAGGGCATAGGAGCTAGAAGAAAAAGAACTCCACTCCCATTCATTGGAATCAGTTTCGGGTCAGGTATCCTCAGGTGTTGTTTCATCATCAGAGTCACGCCCATTTCTACACGTGGTCATTTTGGTAGACGAGGGTCCAATTCCCAATGGTACAAAACTTAACCCTAAAGTTGGAGGTCGCATCTTGGGTATAATAGGTTCTAGCCTTCCTTTCTTGTCAGGGCCTAAGCCACTGCAGTTGTCATATCCTTTCTTCTGTAGCATAGTAAATCCTTTGTCGTACCACTCCACCAGCAACCGGATAGGTGGTGTCTCAATTGGATCCTTATAAAGCCAATCTATGACATCATCATCCAAAGTTTCTTTGTCAAGTTCACCCCATCTTGTAAACGTAGTAGGGGGCTGATATTGAATAACCACCTTAGGTTCCTTTTTCAACAAATGTGGTTTGCCATATGATTTTGGAGATATTGGAAAATTCTCGATGAGGAATGTTTGAGCCATTGAATACTCTCCGCATCCTTGGTCCTGTATCTTCAATTTTCCTTTAATAGCATCTAACAATTCATTAGGATCCACATAACTATGTGAGTGGGCCTCTCTATTGACTGGGACTTGCTACTATGGGGAATCCTTTAGAGTAGCACAAAATTGAAATGGATTAGGATCTCCTGGAATTGTTATCTTAGTTCCATTGTAAGGATATTTTAAACATTGATGATAAGTGGATGGAACTGCTTTCATTGCATGGATCCACAGACGGCCAAGAATCATATTGTAAGGGAGATCGAGGTCTAGGACCTGCAGGAAAGTGTTTTCTGTCATTGGACCGACTCTGATAGGAAATGTAATTATCCCTTTATATGGGTGCTTAGCATCATCATATGCTTTGATTGTTATTCTTTTGGAAGAATCAATGTCATTTTCTGTATAACCAAGGCCAATGACCACTCTCAGGGTACAAATATTAAGACCCGCTCTGCCATCTATCAAGACTCGTTGGATTTTGCAATTATGGACAAAGACTTCAAGATGTAAAGGATCATTATGAGGGAGCTTATCAGGTGAAATATCATTATCAGAAAATGCAACAACTAGATGTCCAATTCGAGCTTGAAACTGGTCAACATCAATGTCTGTCGGGACAGTGGACTCAATTAAAGCTTTATCTAGGACTGTGTGATGCATGGGGGACATTTTCAACAACTCAAGGATTAATATTTGTGCAGGTGTCTTTCCCAGATGATCTAGGAGATTATACTAACTTGCATGAGTTGATTTGGGAGGAGTTGCAGGAGCTCCTTTCAGGACTATTTTAGATCGACGAGTAGTGACTGCGCAAGAAGGATCTTGTCCCTTTATTCTTAGGGTGGAAACATACTCATTTGACACTTGAAAACAATTGATGACATTGTTATAACTACTATTTGCATAATTTGTTGTTTGGGTAGAGTTCGAAGAAGATGCTTTACCCTTGTCATGATCAAGCAAAGGAGTTTTGAAAATTTTATGATCAGTGTTAGAGGTCACGTTGGGCGGGTCTATCTCAATTACTCCTTGATCTAACAAATCTTGAATCATATGTTTCAATTGAAAACACGATGCAGTTTTATGTCCTTTTGACCGATGGTATTCACAATATGCATTATCATTCCACCAATGCAGTTTTACCAATGGTTCTGCCTTGATATCTGGTGACTTGATAAATTTTGCTTGTATTAATTGTTTCATTACTGACTCAATAGGCTCTCCCAATGGTGTAAACTATCGAGGAGGTCCATCTCTGGATCGAAAAGGTTTGTGTTGTTGATTTTGTGGCTGACCTTGTTGTTGATTATATTGTTGAGTGTATTGTTGATATGGCGGTTGTTGAGTAACATTGTTTGCTGGTGTTTGATTTTGTTCCATAGTTGACATATTAGGAGCACTCAATTTCTTGATTGTGAACGGGGGTTGATTTGCATTCACCGCTCTTGCGTCAACAACTCCATCATTAGTGACATTCTTGTTTTTGTACCAAAGTCTATTTCTGTCCCCTAAATTGTTTGTGTTGTCATTGTCTTTGTTGAGCTTAATGATTCCCTTAGCTACAAGAGCAGTTTCAATGTTCATCCTTTTCTTAATGAGTTTCTCAATGGTACTGGGACTTTTCAATTTGAGTTCATACATCATTTCTAGGACCAGATTTTGGATAAATAAATTCACCTGTTCTTCAGGTATATCTAGGGAACAATGACTATACAAGCTTCGCCATCATTGCAAGAACGTCACTAATGGTTCGCCTTGCTTTTGCTTGGTGTTGCATAAATATGACATGGTCACATCACTATCAATGTTGATTGCGAAGTGAGATATAAACTTTTGAGCCAATTCTGACCAAGTCTTTATATTCCCTGGAAAATGTGAATACCAATCCATGGCTTGTCCCATGAGACTTCATGCAAACAAGCACATTAAATATGTTTCCTCATAACTCACTTCAATACATGCCACGAAAAATGCTCGAATGTGGTCTTTTGGATTGCCATTCCCTATATATTTCTCAAATTAGGTGCCTCAAAATGCTTAGGGAAGGGAGGCATGTACAAGCTCTTGTCAAATGGATTAGGACATAAATCTTGATCTGTGTACAACTTCTTTGTTCCTTTGGTTTCCAATGCATCGACTTGTCGTTGCAACTTCTCAAGCTATTGTGTGATTGTGTCAAATTTTGGAGGTCCATCATTAATCCTGATGGGTACTCTTTGTCAATACATCATGTTTTCGATCGGTTGTTGATGCTCTAAAATTGCCGTCTTTGGTGTCTCCGGCATATAATGTTCTTGGTACACCTCTTGTTGTTGTGGTTGTGCCATGCCTTGATATTGACCTTGTTGCTATGCTTCTTGTGGTGGAATCATCATTTGTAGCCTAGGTTGATATTGCAATTGAGGGTGTTGTTGATATTGCGCAGACATCAATTGTGGTTGTGAAGTATGATAACTTGTTTATCTTGGCACATATTGAGGCATATGTTGTTGTTGATGCTGACGAATTGGAATTTGTTGACTTTGTGCCAATTGTTGTTGTTTCGGTGTAAATCCCATCATTTGCAAAAAACTTTGTTTGGGAGGTTTTTGTTGTTTCTCCTTTAGATGGGGTATGACACTTGCATTGACTTGTTGTGTCATTTGTCCAATCCATTGTGATGGTTGCAAGTTTGCATTAACTTGTAATGGTGCAGAGGGCGCTGCAACTTGTTGTCAAATACGATATTGTTGTTGTTGTGCATTGTTTGTTTTCACATTCAATTGTACCTTTTGTGTATTACTCAATTGTTGCCACATTTGCTATTGATGCAAATCATTATCTGTAGCTCTTTGTGTCGCCATTATCGAAGGATCTGTCACAATAGTTTGCATAGCCGGTACTTGAGTATTTGGCAAATATATTGAGCTTAATGGGACATAGGAACTTTGTTGCATTGTGGAATTGTTTTGGACATTGGTGAGATCAGGCATTCCAGTCGTGAAGTTTTCTTGCATCTTAGATTTTGATCCAATTTTATGCATGCGAGGAACCACTTCTTGTTGAGGGACAGCTGTCAATATTTGTGTGGTCCTCATTTGATCTTATGTTATAGGTGTTGTATTAAATAATGGATTATTTATTGTTTCAAACGGTGACTTTTGAGGAATAGTCATTGTCAATTCCTTTGAAGAACGTTTACCCATCAAGGTAGGTTGAGTTTCTTGTTGCACATTTTCTTCATTTGGATGCGGAGAGAAACTTAATAGCTCACCGCCCTGTTGTTTTTGCACATTGATTTGCTCACTTGAGGAGGTCACATTACTCATCATGTCAAGATATTTTTGTGGGAACATCTTAAAGACCTTGTTCAAGAATTTATCCATCTTTTTTGTCATCTTAGGATCTTTAAGGAACATATCAACATCATCGGAAGCATCGGAATCTGATGAAGAATCTGGTAAAACATTTGGATTTGTCTCCTGTTGAATGCCTTGATCTGAACCAAATCCTTGTGAAAGAGTTTGTTCCTCATATAATGTTTGAGTTTGAATGTCATGTTGCAGGTTTGGTTGATTCCAATCGAAAGGTGCATTTCCTCTTGGTGTTGGTGGAACACTCCCATGTCCCAGTTTCATGGGTACAAATACTAGTTCATATAATGGAGGTGGTCCAAGTTGAACCATTCCATATGGTGGTAATTATGTGTTTGACAAACCTTCAATTTGTACTATTTGACTAGTTTGAAACTGTGAATTTGATATGTTGTCAATGGGTTGATACGTTGGTTCGCCCATCTTTTTAGATTTTGACCTTGTTTCAATAGGCATGTCACTATGCAAATGCAATATTTTTGGAATTTTTCAAGGATAATGTATGATATGCAACTAAATGCAAACTAAATAGATGAAAATGCAATCTATAGCAAGAATGCAACCTATGTTTTTGGTTGTTTTCCAAGATTTTGACAAACTTTTTGGAATGCAAATCTAAAAGAGACCCTTAGGAAATCTAAATGATATCTAGACCTCAAAGGACAAAAGGACCAAGTGACAAAAGGACAAAATGACAATGTCTCCCCTATATGCTTGGATACTAAGATAGGTTTGATGAAAATGATATTGATGACAAAAGACAAAAGTTTGATAAGGTCTAGACTTCCTAACAATGACTTAGGGTTTATCAAAGATTTGTAATTACTCAAGTATGACAAAACCTAGTTTTTGAGACTATATGCAAAGGGACAATTACTATGCAAACGACCCTAATATGATATGATAATGACCTAAGCTTAATGAAGAGACCTAGGGTACGCAAATGTGACCTAATGTTATGAGGACAAGGATGCAAATGCAAATGTATGACAATGTCAACCTAAGGTTGAATTATGAAATGGTATTACTCTAATGAAAGAGGACACATGCAAATGGATGACCCTTATTGATATGCAAAGGAGTATGACCTAGGTGAAACCTAACCTTGGTAGTTGACAATGAACTTGCAAAATGCAAACCAAGGATGAACCTAAATCTAAGTGACATGAATGTTGAGACAAGATTTTGAAAAATGTTTGACAACCATGTTTGAAGGTGTTTTGAACTTTGTTGAATGAAATACTCTTGTGTTTAACCTTGTTTTGAATCAATTTGTCTTGTTTTTGAAATGAGACACAACTAAACTTTTGACAAGCAAAGAAGACAAGATATTTTAACTTAGACTCAAGAAAATCATGCTCATTCACACATTTCTTATGGTAGGTAAGGACAGTAGGTACTTGAGAGGTAGACTCGTTATGAGATTCAAGGAGAATACATAGATGCTTGACCCCACGGGATCCCCTCCATGGCACTCACTTCTCAGGGTAGCCAAGCATAAGTCCCCATGGAAATCTCCCCATGGCAAACTTAGTATCTCTTCCAAGTATCCGAACTCATCCTTCTCAAGCAACTTGAAGGATTTTTGGCCTCTAAATACAAGGTGTTTAATAAGGATTTCAGTTAAGCGTTACTCCTTGGTGTCACACAAGCGTGATTGAGACATAAGTCCACCAAGATACCAAACAAATGTAGTCGTGCAAGCACGATTTAGACCACGAGGCCCTACTTAGATGTTGATATGAGAAAGAGTCCAAGGGTCATCACTTCCCAAGTAACTACAATTCCCACGTAACCCTTCCTTCAAAGCTTTCGCCCATCAGGTATTTATTTATAGTGAGTTAGAATGCCAAGGTACTCTGGCTATGCTCACTTTGGGTCGTTCCCTTCTCACGATTGTCACTTGCTTGCAAAAGAAAGAAAATGGTCGGGAAGGCAGGCCCTCTAAAGGTAACAAACAATCCAAAACATGAGAATGGTATCGAAGATCTGGATTTCTGATCACCCTAAGAAGGATGAGAGCATACTCTCCTACTCCAATTTCAAACTCGACAATCAAAGAAAACACATGTTCATTCCATCCTACTTAGCAATCATACTAGGTGCCTAATTATGAATTACAAACACAAAGTTTAGTTGGAGTACAAGGCAACCTGCAAAATCACTAAGTTAGAAGTTTGATTTGTTTGGTCTTTGACTAGCGAACCTGCATAAGATTTGTTAGTAGTTTCAATTTTGTCTTCTCCATGCATAATGTCAAGGTGCTACACAGAGGATCAGTACCAAAGAAAAACCAAAATGCAGAAACAGAATGCAAAACAAAGTAATTTGCAAGTAAAAACACTGATTTTTACCTCTGTTTCTGACCTTACACAGGCGCAAAATGTCTTGACACAGGTGCAGAATGCATTGACACAGGCACAAAATGCACTGACACAGGCGTAGAATGCATTGACACAGGTGCAGATCCCTTGACACAGGCACAGATCCCTCCTACATAGGCACAGAAGTTCCCAGAAAGCCCTGAATTGCCCTGTTTCTTGGGTTTTTCACTTGCAAATCAGCTCAAAGGTACTCAAAACATAGTTAAGGGTTAAGTTTCACGTCAGGTTCACCAATTAATGTAGAGAGGAATTCAGAAATCATCAAAGCAATAGAAACATTAAACTAGCTCAATCACAAAACCAAATTGCAATGATAACAAAACCTACAAACATTCAATAGAGATATGGAAATGAAACATTCAATTCAAATGCAAACCATCGCAAATGCGGATGTCTCCTCCATGATTCTCCATTGTCCTTCTTTCTCCTTCAAATTGCTTTGTTTTGTGGATCTCACCTTCAAGTGCATAAGTATAATATGAAAGCAAGATTGGCAAGACGAGATGACAGCATAAGGGTACTAGAAGCGTGATTGATTCGGCCTTTTGATTGAAGAAATTCATCCAATTTATAGGTAAATTGGATAAAAGAAAAGATTAGCATGAAATTGATTTGAATGGAAATTCAAATCAAGAATAGCAAAATTATGACAAGTGTATGACAAATTGCTATGCAAGGATTTATGACAATTTATGACAATTTATGACAAATTGCTATGCAAGAATTTATGACAAGATTTTGAAATAGAAATAGACATTAGAAGAAATTAGAATTTAGGTTAGAAATGATGACTTGGAAATTAGGAAATTGATGAAAATTAGGTAAATTAATTAATAATTTTTCATTCATTAATTAATTTACAAAAAGAGGAGGAATTAATTAGCCAATTAAATAAACATTTAATTGTGACAAGAAGACTTAGGATAAATAAATAAATCATTTAACCTATAGAGAAAATGGAGAGAAAATGACAATCAAGATTAAATGAATAAATCATAAAACCTTAGAAGATGAATTAGAAATGCAAGGACGACAATTAGGTCTTGACAAAAGATAATTGATGTCGATTCAATCATGATTCTGACTTGATAAAAGACCAATGCTGGTAAGTGATTTGATTGATAAATGGGCCAATTGACGAGAAACAATGAAAAATTGATCCAAATTGACATGATTGAGAAAGATGACGATCGATGACAAATCGATTGCCAAAATGACAAGATTGAAAAGAGAACAACAATCGATGACAAATCAATCGCAAAACGACAAGATTGAAAATGATAACAATCGATGACAAGATTGAAATGGACAACGATCGATGACAAATCGATCACAAAATGATAAGATTGATAAGAGGACAAAACCCTAATTCCATCATCGATTAGGATTGACGATGTCAAAATATGCCAAATGAGCACACACATTGATGTGACAGGATAAGATCGACCAAAATCATGACTGAAGATTGTTATCGACAAGACCAAATTTGAAAGCAAGACAAATGAAGAATGCAGAAGAAGGACTCGATGCTCGCAAATGATAAAGACCAAGTGCGCAACATAGAAGAAATGGTAATGTGATGCAAGAAACCTAAAATAAGGCAATGTGCCAATGTTAAAGTATGACTCCACAAGAATTGACCATTTTTAGACGTCTACAATGAGAATCATGAATTTTCAAACACTCATCCTATCATATTCCCATTAACTCTCTAAATTCATTTTAAAACACCAATTCCAAGTGTTCCTAGTTCCCCATTTCTTCACTAACCATCTAGCTCAATATGAATCCAAATAACACTATCCACACATAAGAAATTCTAATTCTTCTCCTTTCTTAATTTCATCATACATCCCATCCAAATAACATATACATAACCATAAACAAGTTTATACAACAAATGCTAGCTACCTTCCAAATGAGATTACTTATAACAAGATTATCTAATAGCACCATTTCTACAATAGGGACACACGTGGCTAACCATTTCAAATCTTATTCCATATAGATCTCTATCTCTTTTCTACCTAATGAACATTATTACAACATGTATCATACAATGAATACAACATCCTATTCCATTAAAAGATCATAACTCGACCACCTCATCATCATGTCCTATTACATAAGAATACATGGTACAAGTACATAATCTCTTTTATATTTTTAATGTCATCATGATTCAATATACTCTCATTACATAGGAATTAGCTCTGCATAAAAAAGAACCATAGAGTCCATACAAATCTACAACTACCCATTCTTTTCCATATTCTAAGGATAACTAAGATTAAGGATTAATGTCTTTAAAATCAAAACATACATGATCATTAACATATCCACTACCATCCACAAGATATATACAAGATAATCCAATCGTATCACTCAACCATTTAATTACTTTCTAATCTGGAATTACATACACATTGAATATCCATCTACAATAATCTTATTGAATATATCTCATTCTGAAATCAACCTACTATGAGTCCTAATACATATGTTCACAAGATATTAATTACATAGTTTTACTATTGGATCTTTCTCAAGATACAAACACATGATATCTATTCCAATTATATAAATTATGCTCCAAAGATCCGTCCACATGATGAGATAATATAAATCCATATCCACACATGCAAGCATCTAACGAAGAACATCCCAATGGAAGAAGGCATCAAACTACCCGACCATGTGGAACCTGATAATATGATGAAACTATAATGATCCGGTCAACTACTGAGAGGGGGTGAATCAATAGATAGAAAATAAACTAAAATTTCACCAAACTTAATCCCAACTCATAAACAACTTGCAAAATTAAACTAGTTTAGACATTGTATCCAAAACTGCAACTACACTGTCAAACTTTATCGGTTGACCAAAACATCAATGATACAATGCAACAAATCTGAAACTCAAATACCATTTAACCAAAAAATTAAACCACTTTACTAACATTAGTAATAGCTTGTTTTAGATCATTTCTGGTCATCTAAACATATCTAAGTGGCTTTACCAGTTAATCATATCAAACATATCAAAACACATCCACAAAATCATTCACCACTTGACACAATGATTTTTCACGTGGAAACCCAAATGGAAAAAACCACAGTGGGGATAAATACCTACAAGTATTTTGAACTCTTTTGAAGTTCGCCCTGTTTGGAGCCAAGCCTTGTTAGAAGCTTATACAATAATGTCTTGTTAAGAACATATCTGGTTAAGGACCACCCAATTAAGGGATTGACTACAATACCCTATTAAAGGTAATACCTTGTTAAAAGTAACCTTGGTAGAGGATTTCAAATCCAAGCCAATGGATCACCTGGTTAGAGGATTTAAACAACACCAAGAATATTAAAGCTTACCCAGTTAAGGGATTTAACTGTTGTAATGGTTGGAGAACAACAAGTTCTTTGTTGATCTGGAAATAGCACTACCTTTCTTAATCAGATCCTTTTATGCTCCTATCTTCCTTCACAACATTCTGCAGACACTCCTTTTGGTTCGACAATAATCACACTACCACACTTAACCAAATTTGCCAACACAATTACAAACAACTCATTGACCTTATAAGCAAATACAATAGGTCGGTAACACATCACAAAACTTACAAATCTCATAGAGATTAAAAACATATTGGTTCAATCATAATCGTTGGATTACATAGCAATCAACTACACATTGTTCTAGACAACTTCAACTGCTCCTGGATCACCGCACATTGGATCTTGTAGCTCATCACATGTTTTTCACTTCATGTTATGCATTTGCTCATTCCCAAGATAAATAGTTATCTTCATGCACCAAATCCACTTTGAAACTCATCACGTGCATCATGCTTACGTGGCATCTCCATCTCCAATCATCATTCGGTCATAGATCATCACAACCGATTCACCAAGCTCCATCGGTTAGGGTTCTACTTATGAACTGGTTAGGGTTACCGTTTTATTACTCTGCTTCAATAATAATACCAATATCGGTTGCCTGCACTGCTTTACTACCGGTTGCTTTGCTGCATCATTACCGGTTGCAATACAACTCCATTACCAGTTGCTATTGACATCAATGACAACACTATACTTCATCAATGCAATCTTCATGCAATTCCAACAATCTCCCCCTTTGGCACTGATGGCAATGCAAATATCAATACCCTTTGATTGTGATGATTGAGAGTAAAGCACATACACATGTATAGGAATCTTGGTTTACATTTTTTCCATATACTCTCCTTCAACTGTATCTTCATGTCTTCAGCTGGTAATTGGCTATTCAATCATATACAGTTCTTCTCCCCCTTTGACAGCAATGTCAAAGTGAAGGTTAACCATTCCATGATTCATCGATCTACAACTAGCTTCTCCCCCTGTGGAGTAGCTCCACTCTACACCAATCCATCTTCAAGATTTTCAATAAGCTTCGGGACTGGTGTCTTCCATATCTGCTTAATTGAATTCATGTAGGGGTACAACCCCTAACTTACCTCTAAGATACTCAAATGTAGCCTTAGGTAGAGGTTTATTAAAGATATCCGCTAGTTGTTCCTTAGTAGATACATGCTTCAATGACACATCTTTACTTTGCATTTTCTCTCTCAAGAAATGATACTTCAGCTCAATATGTTTTGTCCTAGCATGCAACACCGGGTTCTTAGAAATGTTTATCACACTGGTGTTATCCCAGAAAATCCTTACCGGTTCAGATAGCTTCAACTTGAAATCTTCCAAAATCTGTTTCATCTAGATTGCTTGGGTACAATTCATATATGCAGCAACATATTCAACTTTTGTTGTAGATTAAGAGATACAACTTTTTTTCTTGCTGCTCCAAGACACTAGTCTGCCTCCAAGAAAAAATGTTCCTCCGATTGTACTCTTCCTGTCATCAACATTGCTTGCCCAGTTTGCATCAGTATAGATTTTCAAATCAAAGTCTCCTGCATATGGATACCATAATCCATAACCAATTGTGCCTTTCAAATATCTAAAAATTCTTTTAGTTGCTACCATGTGTGTCTCCTTCGGGCTTTTCTAAAATCTGGCAACCAATCCTACTGCATGAGCAATGTTCGGTCTGCTGTGAACAACATAATGTAGTTTAACTATAATTGACCTATACTCATTTTCATCAACTGATGCAGAATCATCTTCCTAAGACAATTTATAGCATGTAACCATTGGTGTTCCAATTGGTTTACAGTCTCCTAGTCCAAAAGTCTCCAATACTTCTTTCACATATTTGGAATGTGTGATGAAAATACCTTCCTTCATATGTTGGATTTGTAGACCTATGAATTTTTTTATCTCACCTGCCAATGACATCTCAAACTCATTCTTCATTTCATTAGGAAAATCATGACACATGTCATCATTTCCACCAAAAATGATATCATCTACAAATACCTCACTTACTAGTATCTTATCTCCTTCTGACTTGAGATATATGTTATTGTCTTCACTAGTTCTTTGAAAACCTATCTTCACCAAGTGAGAGTGAAATCTTTCATACCATACTTTTGGTGCTCGCTTCAATCCATATAATGCCTTATGTAATTTGCACACTGTGTCCTTTTCTACAGTTAAAGCATAACCATCTGGTTGTTGAATGTAGACTTCCTCTTCCAATATTCCATTTAGAAATGTTGACTTCACATCCATCTGATATATTTTGAATCCTCTATATGATGCAAATGCAAGTAGAGTCCTTACTCCTTCTAATCTTGCAACCAGTGCAAATGTCTCACCATAGTCTTCACCTTCTTCTTGTGCATATCCTTTGCATACCAGTCTGGCTTTATTTCTGACCACTACTTCATCTTCATTCAGTTTATTCCTAAATACCCATTTTGTACCTATTACATTCTTGTTCTCCAGTCTGGGTACCATTGACCAAGTATTGTTCTTCTCTATCTGGTCAAGTTCTTCTTCTATTGCCTTGATCCAGTCTTCATCTGCAAAAATGCTTCTTTTGCAGTTCTAGGCTCAATGGTGGAAATCATACATGAGTTCTCTCTAAGCCTTGTTCTTGTTAGTACACCTGCATTCTTGTCTCCAATAATCTGATCGGGGCTATGATTGAGTCTAACATACCTTGGAATAGCATGATCTTATTTTTCAGGTTCTTCTTCTTCTTCACTTTCTTCTTCTTCTGTTGGACCTTCCTGTTCCAGTTGAATTGGGGCTTCTCTGATAAGTTCTTCAACTTCTAGCTTCACCAATTCTGGTTCCAAAAATAGTGTGTAAGGTTCTTCTTCTTCCTTCTCTTTACTAGTGTCTCCTGAACTTTCAAGAAACTCACTAACTTAGACATCAACACTTTCAATGATCTTCTTAGTCTGGTTGTTGTAACACTTGTAAGCTTTGCTCTTGGTGGAGTAACCAAGAAATATGCCTTCATCACTCTTGGCATCAAACTTACCAACATAATCACCTCTTTTGATAAAACGTCTACTACCAAAAATCTTAAAGTAACTGACATTAGGTGATCTACCATACCAGTTTTCATAGGGAGTTTTGTCTTTACCTCTTTTAACCAATATCTGGTTCATTGTGTAAACAGTTGTGCTGACATCTTCTCTCCAGAATGTCATAGCTATACCTCCTTGAATTATCATAGTCCTAGTAGCTTCAACAACTGACCAATTGTTCCTTTCTAAAATATCATTTTGTTATGGTGTCCTAGGTGTAGAAAGTTGCCTCTTAATTCCATTATCTTCACAGTATCTAGTGAATTCCTCTGAAGTAAATTCACCACCTTGATCAGTTCTTAAGCACTTTATCTTCTTTCCACTTTCATTTTCAACTAAGGCTCTGAATGCCTTAAACTTGCTAAATGCTTATGTCTTGTCTTTCAAGAATGTGACCCACATCATCCTTGAGCAATCATCAGTAAATATCATGAAATACCAATCACCTTGAATACTCCTAGTCTTCATTGGTTCACAAAGGTCGGTATGAACCAAATCTAGAAAAAGTTTTGTTGAGAAAGATTTTCTCTTGAAGGTTGAGGATGTCATTTTCCCTAACTAACATTCCTTTCACAAAGCATTCACCGGTTTGTCCAACTGTGGAAAACCTCTTACTGATTTGGACTTACTAACCTTTACAATGTTATCAAAATTTACATGACAGAATCTCCAATGCCAAAGCCAACTATCTTCTACTTTTGCAATTAAACAATTGTTGACTTTAGAGTTTAAATGAAACAAGTTACCTCTAGTCTATTTGTCGGTTTCAATCAGTTCACCTTTGCTTCCATAAATCTTGCAGACTCCATTCTTGAATTCTAGTGGGTAACCTTTGTCATTGAGTTGAGCAACACTCAAAAGATTGTGTTTCAGTCCTTCAACCCAATAGACATCATCTGCACTGCTTTTACCATTCAGAGAGATGGATCCTTTTCCTTTCACCATGTAGGGTGCGTCATTCCCAAATCTCACAACACCTCTATTAAACTCTCTCAAAGCAAGAAACTTACTCCAATCACCGGTCATGTGGTGTGAACATCCACTGTCTATAATCTAGTCATCTGAACTATCCATGCGAGAGACCAATGACTTCTAATCTGATGTCTCTTCTTTAATAGCAACAAAGACAATGTCCTCATTTGCATCTTCTTCAGATTATTCATATGTAACTCCTCCATCCATTGCAATGAGACAATCTCTTTTACCTTTGCCTTTATACTTCTTATACTTCTCTCATTTTTTCTCATTATCTCCATTTGGATAGTTAGAAGCAATATGTCCAATCCGGTTACATGCAAAACACTTCAAAGGTAATTTACCTATGTACTTACTAGTACCTCTGGGTAACCACTTGGACAACAATTCTTCAAGCTCAATCAAACTGTCCTCATCATCTACCTCTTTGTTGGATCTGGACTCATGACAGTAGCTCACTTCTCTGCTTTTCCTTACCAATGGGGTAGAAACTAAAACTCTAAATGCAGATTCTGATCTTTGAACGCTTCCATCAAAACCATTTAATTCAAATGCAGTTAATTTACCAATGATAGAATCAAGAGTTACCTATGTTTTATCAATAGATTTGAGTTCCTAAATGGATACAACTCAGATAGCATAGACCGGTAGAAGGGTTCTCAACACCTTGCTAATCACTGTGGTATCATCCATTGTACCTCCAACACTTTTGATCTCTTTGACTATCTCCTTGATCCTTTGACCATACTGTTGAATGTTTTCACCTTTAGCCATCTGCATATCATCAAATTTACCTCTCAAACTCTCTTCTTGGGCAATCTTAACATGTTCATCACCGCTATAGATATCTTCTAGTTTCTTCCTACTTCACAGGCAGTCTCCAATCCATGAACATCAACATACTCTAATTCGGACAAGGAACTAATAATGGCCTCCAATGCTTGATTGTTCTCTCGTTGCTCCTTCTTTTGATCATCTGACAGAATCCCACTAGTCAAGTTATATTTAGTAACAACATGTTCCCAATATTGACTTCCTAAGCTCTTGATATAGATCTTCATCCTATCACTCCAAATTTTGTAGTTTTCCCCATTGAACTTTGGACCTTCTTTCTTCATCATGTTCTTCTAGATCTTTTCCTCAAGCTATTAGGCCTAAACATAAGAGGACCTTAAATGCTCTAATACCAATTGATAATATGATGAAACTATAATGATCTGGTCAACTACTAAGAGGGAGGGTGAATCAGTAGATATAAAAGAAACTAAAATTTCACCAAACTTAATCCCAACTCATAAGCAACTTGCAAAACTACAACTGCACTGTCAAACTTTACCGGTTGACCAAAACATCAATGATACAATGCAATAGATCTGAAACTCAAATACCATTTAACCATAATATTAAACCACTTTACTAACATTAGTAATAGCTCATTTCAGATCATTTCTGGACATCTAAACATATCTAAGTGGCTTTACCAGTTAATCATATCAACCATATCAAAACACATCCACAAAATCATTCACCACTTGACACAATGATTTTTTACGTGGAAACCCAAATGGTAAAAACCATGGTGGGGATGAATACCCACAAGTATTTTGAACTCTTCCGAAGTTTTCCATGTTAGGAGCCAAGCCTTGTTAGAAGCTTATACAATAATGTCATGTTAAGAACAGATTCGATTAAGGACCACCCAGTTAAGGGATTCACTACAATACCTTGTTAAAGGTAACCTCAGTAGATGATTTCAAATCCAAGCTAATGGATCACCTAGTTAGAGGATTTAAACAACACCAAGCATGTTAAAGCTTACCCAGTTAAGGGATTTAACTATTGTAATGGTTAGAGAGCAACAAGTTCTTTTCGAATCCGAAAATAGCACTACCTTACTTAATCAGATCCTTTTATGCTCCTATCTGCCTTCACAACATTCTGCAGACACTCCTTTTGGTTCAGCAACAATCACACTACCACACTTAACCAAATTCACCAACACAATTACAAACAACTCATCAACCTTATAAGAAAATACAATAGGTCGATAACACATCACAAAACCTACAAATCTTATAGAGATTATAGACATATTAGTTCAATAATAACCATTGGATTACATAGCAATCAACTACACATTGTTCTAGACAACTTCAACTGCTCTTGGATCACCGCACATTGGGTCTTGTATCTCATCACGCATTTTTCACTTCATGTTATGCATTTTCTCATTACCAATATAAACAGTTATCTTCACATGCCAAATCCACTTTGAAAGGCATCACGTGCATCATGATTATGTGGCATCTCCATCTCCAATCATCATTCGGTCATAGATCATCACAACCGATTCACCAAGCTCCATCGGTTAGGGTTCTGCTTATCAACTAGTTAGGGTTACAGGTTGATCACTCTGCTTCAATAATAATACCAATACCAGCTGCCTACACTACTTTACTACCAGTTTCTTTGTTGCATCATTATCGGTTGTAATACAACTCCATTACGGGTTGCTATTGACATCAATGACAGCATTATACTTCATCAATTCAATCTTCATGCAATGCCAACAAAACCACCCCCTCATGCTAGGAGATGACATGGGGTTCCAACTCACACTCAAGACCTAGGCTGACACCTAATAACCAAAGGACCAACATGACATCCACAAAGACAACAACCATAACAATGAATCACATCACAACACTAATCATAAATTAATAAACACCCAAAGGCATGATCAACAAATCAAGGCATAAGGATAATGGACATAAGTAGGGAAAGAGTATCATCACATGCTATCCTCACAAAGAAAGGAACAATGCCAAACCTTGATAGACATGTCATTATGTTCTATCCTCACAAAGAAGGTAAATTCTCACCCATGGTAGTCATGCATGCTATCCTCACATAGAAGAGTAAATCCATACCCCTGATATACATACATGCTACCCTCACATAGAAGGGTAAATCCAATCCCCTAATAGACATGTGGAGCCATCTAAACCTATGTGAGAACAAGGGAGATTAGATTTCCATCTCAATGGCCTCAATCCAATTATTATCTCAGTAAGTGAATCTCAACCCAATCAATTAATTGTTAATGTTATCACTTGCCTATATAAAGAAAACTTTCAATGTGCCCTAGTGCTCTAGGCTCTAAGCATCAACAAGGAACCACTTAGCAACCTATCTCACTCCACCCTAGTCATCACATGAAATCCCACTCCCCTTAACCATATGCCAAGACCTTAGGGTGAAACATATATCAAAATAATATCATAGCCACAACATGAAGGCTCGCAACTAACATAAAAGCAGACAACATCTCTAAGAACATATTGAGCATTAAGGACACATATGGCCACATACAAGATAAGAGCCTTCACCAAAGAAAAGCATACAATGATCCAAAGCACAAACATGATTCAAAGACTAATCCAAATAAATTCCAATCCTCAACAGTGAGGCAATATATATCCCACTAGAGCTATGATAATCATTCCTCAACAGTGAGGCATTCTCCCTCTAGCTGGAGCAAATCCACAAATATGCAAATCCCTCAATGATAAGGCACAAAACCTCTTATCGGAGCACAAAATCAAATTATAGAGATAAAAATAACATCAATAATATTTACAAGAACTCAATGCATTCATAAATTGCCTCTAGAAATTGCCCACAATAAAAAAATCAACTACTAGGCTCAAAACTATCAAAACCCACAATCTGGGGCAAAACAGTGCATAGAAAATGTTGTTTGGTGCATTGGGGGTGCATAATGGTGCATAGGCCTCAAAAATTAGCGCATCCACTCCATAATTTAGCGTATTTGATCCTAACAGTGGCACATTTAAGCCAAAAAGACAAAATGAAGGTTTATGAGGTCTATAAGCGATGGGTGCACCCAAAATTGAGTATAGATGAAATAAAAATAAAGAAACACTCAAATGAAGTTTTATGAACATTCTAAAAGAATTCAACAATGATGTCTAGCCAAAATCGCACTCAGAAGTGCATAGAACTTCACCAAAACTTACATAGAAACTAAAGGAGATACAATATGCAAAGGTAGGCTCAATGCAACATAAGGAATTCTAATGCCCATACAAACATAGAACAACCACAAAATAGATAATGACAAAAAACAACTTCACAAAACATCTAAAATTTGACTTGCGACAATGCTATAGGAAAAGAAAATCAAGACTTGCAAATGCTCACAGAGCATAAGGAAATGTAGAGAAACATTGAGGGACACAAACATCAATCCCTAGCTTAACTAAACTCAAACAATTCATAGGGAAATCAAAACAAAGAATTAAAATAGGAGAAGTGCAGAGAGGAGATTCCCGGCAAAACCCCATTTCCAGATTTCTTCATATTTCTTATATATTATCAAACAACCATAATTTCTTTCCCAAACCAAATTAAATCATCAAATATAAAATTCCACTCACCAAACAATCTTTCAAAAATAAAATTGCAAAGAGAGTCAAAAGCTCCAACTTGGAAATCACAATCCAAACAAGGGAAGATTCGATGAAGAACAATTCCAATCCAGCAATCCAAGCAACCAATCTTCAATCCAAGCTCCAATTAATTTGAAAACCAAAAATTCATTCCAAAATCTCCTGGAATCTAACCCTGAAAGCATACACAAAAATCTCTATAAATAAAAATCAAACTCCAAACTATAGAAATGTTGGCAATTGACACTCAATTGGATGGTTTCACTATGTTGTCATTGATGGCAACATGGTATCTTGATTTGGCTTCATGTTTTGGTTCACTTGTGTACCAGCAGGCACTTCATAGACACTACTGTTGGGAGTATTTCAAATTGAGTCAAAGTTTGTAGGCCTATTTCAAATTTTTGCTCTGTATGTCAGAAAGGCACCCAAATAAGTCAGTCCACATGGCCTAGTTAACAAGGGGGTAAAATGGAGCCAGTTGATTTTCAGAAGGTAAGGCTCGGGATTCATGCCCCACACCTTTCATTTGGCCTATTCAGTGATGTGCAACTTTCAGAATTCAATTTGGAGAAGTTTATGAGGTACCCGTTTTGAGGGGTGAGCTGGAAGTGCATTTTAGGCACAAATGCAGATTTTATTGAGTAGCCTACTTTGAGCGATTACATATTTTGCCCTGTTGATCGTCATGAAGAAATTCAAAATGGATTCAATTCTATGCATAAATGCGAGTGTGCTCACAAATTTTCAAGTCTTAACGAATCCATTTGCTCAGTTTTTGAAGCCGATTCCATTTGCAGTTTGTGTGTTTTGGCAAGTCTCGGTTTCGACAGCTAGTCGGAGCCCTGTTTCGCATAAGTGTAAAAGTTACCTCAGTAAGCGTCATGCCATAATGTCTGTTCCGGGCTGATGTTGGTATAAATGATGAGCTACGTTTCAAATTTCAAGGCTCTACCAATCCGTTTGATCAGTTTTCAAAAGAGCTCATTTTGCCATCATTTTCAGTTATCCGCACTTCAGTGTTATATTAGTTAATGTTGCCATTTTTGTGTGCATGCCATTTGCATCCTGTCAATTTGGTGATCAAACTGAGAATTCAAAGATTTAATATGTACTTAAAGGTACTTATGTTCCGAATTTGAGGACCCACGGAGGTCGTTTGATATTTTTGAGAAAGGCGTCATGTGTTGCCAGGACATTGACTTCATCAGGTCCGTAGTGTCGACAAAGCCAGTTGGGCATTTTTCGAAATTAATACCTCTTCGTTCGGGAATCATCCTGAAGAACCGTTTGGTACGATTCATCCTTGTATATCAGAGTACACGCCTGTCAGATGGCGAGCTCCAGAAAGGTGTTTTGACAGGTTTTAAAATTACGTCATCACGATTAAATGCAAAAATTGTGGCATAATTGCCTGAAGGATGTAAAATGCAATTTTATGATCCAAAAATGATGTCAACCATTTCCAGAGGTATGTCTGAGGTCCATGAAGCATTCCAGGGGTCAGTGGCATGAAAACGAAAAAAAAATTTGGTCGGACTCACTTCGGGTCCGACCTGGCTCGACTGCAATTCGCCAGTGGGATGGTGAGAGGTGACTTCAATTTATTTGTCATTAATGGATTGATGGTGCGTATCTTGCATTCCAGTTTTGAACCGAAAAAAATTCAGAGAGATATCAAATTTACCAATGTATCACTGTGTCTGATTTTGGGAGCAATAAAGTTGGGATTGCTGAAGTAGTTTGAAGGAATGATATGGCACTATCACTCAAGCTTTCTTTCTAAATATGATATGCATTGTTTTGGGAGCGAGGCACAACTTGAAAATGGGTCAAGTGTCCGCCCCAACAAAGATGCAATGGTCATAATGCTGCAAAGCTCAAACTTTATGGCTGATTGTTTTCAGTCTCATGCCATACGTGATAGCTCTTCATTGCTAAAAGAGAAGATGATAAAAGTTCATGTAAGAGGAATACGTCATCTATGTCAAACTCTATACAAGTTTAAGGAAGATATGGTTCCATCTCTAAGGCTTTTGGATGTGTGATGTATGTCCAACCTCCCAGGGAATGTTATCTATGGAGGACCGAAACCCCAATCTCCCTAGGAGAAGCTAGTACTAAAAAGGTAGACAAACTTTTCAAATAAATAGCAGAATTTTGGCATGCAAGCATATTATGTTTGGAGGCCAATTAAACTCTAGGAATATGGCATTGTGTTTCTCATGCGTTCCTTGCTGTGTGTCGTTGTCCCTGAACATTGAAATGGTTTTTTCAAACTTTTCAAATTCAAACAGCAAGAGTATGGAAAACGTTGAAAACTCATAGTTAATGCAAACATTTGTTGAAACTTCCTTATCCTCCCTGCGTGACATGGAGCTGAAACTTGGATGCAGCGTTAATGTTTATTACGCAAACACCATTTGACACTTTAGGATTCTGCGTGGCATTGTAGGGATGCAAATAATGAGAGACTTTCAATCAAATGTAATTCCTCCAGGCAGCGTGGTGTTTGAAATGGCTTGCAAAGGACTTCAGCTGGGCGTGGAGATGAGGAAAGGGTTGCAAAGACATTCTAGACAATGCCAAAGACCTCCCTACACGTGCATGGTAGAAGACTGAAGTTTTCAAAACTCAACAAGGTGCTCGATGTTGAACCCCTTGCGTGGAAAACGGTGGGAGGTTTTCAAAGAAAAACAACTAAAGGCGAAGCAGTGAGCAATATCATAACACTAATAGCATTCAACGCAAAGAAGAAAGTTTTGTCTTTATTTCAGAAAGTGCTCGCTAAACCAGTGAGACACAGCTTCAAAAAAGGGCAAATCGCAGGGTTGTTATATGGGCTTTCTTAGCTGGGCTTGTATTGCTCCTATGCTTTGGCTCTTTGGAATGCATGGAGACTTGTCACTAATGGAACGGCTATTTTGACCGGAGTTATTGTGGCATCTACTGTAATGTTTTTTTTGCTTCTTCTACACTCTCGGAGACAATGACTTTGGTTCCAAATTTCGTTAAAAGCAGGGAAGCCATGAAGTCG
The DNA here is from genome assembly GCF_030272615.1 of Cryptomeria japonica. NCBI lineage: Eukaryota > Viridiplantae > Streptophyta > Pinopsida > Cupressales > Cupressaceae > Cryptomeria > Cryptomeria japonica. The sequence goes on from NC_081408.1 coordinate 535,259,539, forward strand.
GTGTTCAAAATCCTTGACAGGCAGACACGGATGGAGCCAGAAGATCCAGAAGCATTCAATGTCGAACACTTGAAGGGAGACATAGAGTTCAGGAATGTCACATTTTGTTATCCTAATCGACCACAATTTATTGTTTTTGAAAACCTGGACCTGAAATTAGAAGCAGAGATTGGCAAATAGCAAGGGCAGTACTGAAGAATCCTGCAATCTTGCTGTTGGATGAGGCTACCAGTGGATTGGATGCAGAGTCAGAGAGGGTTGTGCAGGAGACCTTGGAGAGGGTGATGGAAGGCAGAACATCTGTTATTGTTGCTCATCGTCTCTCCACTATAAAGAATGTGGCCACCATTGCAGTGGTAAAGGAGGGAAGGATTGCAGAACAGAGGTCTCATTCAGAACTCATGTGCCCTCCCAAATGAAGCAACCAGAGCAGCGTTGAAGCTTTCTGGTGATGACATGAACATTCAAAGAACAAGTGTCACAAACTCCAGCATCCTCTAAGTGCCTTGTGTTGATAATTTATCCCAGTATGACATGGTTGAGAAGAAAGACTTTTGAATGCCAAGCAAATAAAAAAATCGCCATGAAAGCACTCAGGGAAAGCAAAAAATGAAGTCCCAGGCTTAATCGCTTTGTCCCACATGCGCTGGGAGAGGGACGTTTTTAGTGTTTATATACAAAAACGCATAGTATTATAGTGTCTAAGCTTTAAAGGCTTTTGACACAAGGTGCCCATGGGCGCCCAAGGTGGGCCCACGCGTGAGCACATTTCTCGAGGCAATGGAAGAGTTGATTAGACGAAGATCAAGTGGACCCCACGTAGGCACGCTTCCCGAGGCAAAGAGGTGAAATTTTGCAGATGAAGGCCAGGTTAACGAGCGAGCATGTTCGAGAGAGATCGACGGCTCGCGCTATTTCGCAAAGGAAGATGCACGAAGTTTAAACCCAGCGAAATAGCGAAAATGAACGTGAGCCGTCCACGTGTCATGATAGGTGGCAGTCCAGTAGGCGAGTCCCGGTGAGGTGGCACACAGTTGGCGCACAGGTGGCAGTCCAGTGGTGACCAAGTGGCAGTGACGAAGCAGGTCAAGTGGCAGAAGATGAGGTGTCATCCCAGGTGGCGCCCAGTAGACCCCATCGACCAATCAGAGGCCACCACGTGGCAAGGCGTCAGAGCACAAATGGAGGCAAAAATTTAAAATTGAAATTGTTTATTATATAGTTTAGACTATATTAATAAATGAAAAATTTAAATGTTTGAGCATATTGGGGAATTAATTCGCCCAGGACTCAATTTTTAGCCAAGGTATAAAGTGTTATATATTTTCGGAAAGCTCTCGGAGCGAGAAATCCAATTATGAGGTTAATTTTGGCAAATGTGGGATATTTTGGATGCAGTTTTCATGGGAACAAAATTCAGTTAGAGAGGAGAGACACTTGGCAATTTTCAGTTGTGAATTTGTTTTTCTTCCTTCCTCTTTTTATTCCCCAATCTTCTCAGTTGTAAGGGTTCCAGAACTCTGTGAGGAAGTGCTCCAGATTTGATGGCTTCCACTTTCTGAATGTCATGACCCAAATTTGTAAATGCTTCTGGTTTTTCAGGGTACAGAAGATTGCAGTGCATTGTTGTAAATGTGATTTTAGTTGCAGGTCTTGCTTGTGTCAGGCATGAGTAAATTCCTCACATTATTGTCTCTAAGTATGCATTTCATTATCATAAATTGAATCCTCAAGGAGGATGAAGATTTGTCAATTTTAAGGAAATTGTATGACTGTTTATAGGTATCCTTCAAGGAAGGTTTTAAATTCTGTAGTCAGTCATAAATAATGAAATGTGTATCCAGATCTGATAAATTTGTGAATGAATCAAATAGTGCATTAATATAAGGTATTGGTGCATGAATATCTTGTTTAAGGAAAACAAATTTGCATCTATGATTCATATTTGCAGTTCTGTCTGTAACTCTGTTGCCCAATGAACAAGGCACTGGTCTTGCAAGTTTGGGGATGGTTTCAGATCAACATTTTAAAAGATAAATCTATTTCCCTTTATGTTTAGGGGTGTGTGTTCCATTCTTTCCAAGCTCTGTTTCATCTTATTGTCTATACAGATGTAGCCAATCTGTAATGTTTCCTAATATGTTTGAGCTTGTGAAATGATCTATCTGCTTAATGTTGATGCAGTTAGGTGTCTGTAATTGTTGTATTTAGTGCATCAAAAGGGTGTCCCCCCCTAGGTCTAGCAGAACCTGAAGTGCAGGAGGATCAATTAGGGTCCTATGTTATGTTGTCCAAGCCCTGATGTGTTTTGTAGACTGAAATTGGCCATTTCATAGAAAGATTTGTAGGTGTTCTTGGGTTATCACTGCTGGTTCACTTGTGTACCAGCAGGCACTTCATAGACACTACACCGACACCAACACCGAAACCGGTAGGAAGGAAGGATTTCTTTGGTTACTGGCAATGCAGGTCGACATGGTTTAGAATAAGGTTATTGGTATTGGAGGCCGACATCTCTTGGATCCGGCATTGGCAATTTTTTTTGATATTCATGTATTTATGTTATCTATCCGACATGTATATTGATATTGTAATTATCTTGGTAAGCCGACATAAGGCATCATAAATTGTATAGGGTATATAGGTCAGTTGGATTATATCATTTTGATATGGTAATGGTATATATGTGGATGTGAAAGAATGTGAATATGTATTAGGAAGGAGGTGTAAAATATATCAAAGAGATCATGTATGTGAGGATATTTACATAAGGGTTATTCTGGTAAAGGGTTTAGGGTTTCAGGCCGGAATAGATAGAGCTTAACCGGAACTGTATTCTGACATAGAAGATGTTATCTTAGCAGTTCACTCATTTCTCCAGATTGTAGTTTGGATTTATATGTAGTAGTGAGTCTCCTTTTGTGATTGAGCGGTGTGCTCTAGGCTGTAAGCCTTCCTGCAAGTGCAGACCCCTATATTTTATAATATCTCTTCATATGGCCAATGGACTGATATTGTGGGTCACAAATCCCACCATGGTTTTTCCTCTTTGAGGTTTTCCACGTATAATTTGGTGTGTTATGGTTCTCATTTATATGATTGGCTTATTGGTTTCTTTACTTCTTTCAATTCCATATGTACCAATATACCAGTTGGTGTATGCATGTTTTAATAAGGTTAAAATCGATCATACCAGTAGAACACTGATTCACCCCCCCCCCCCACTCCTCTCAGTGTTCTTGGATTCCAACAAGAAATCCATCAGCCAATCAGAAAATTTGAATAAACTATGTATCATACCTACCTTGCACAATATCGAGGTAATTATTATTTATAGTATTATTTACTTACCTCTATAAAATCAACCAATCCGGAAAGAGGGTAGGTAAACTTTATATTATATCTGGTTCTACAAATAATATTATTGTACTAATATAAATATGAATGGGATAATAATAATAAATCGAATCCCAATAATAAATAAAAGGCTTATATAATTAGAAACTAATAACTAAATATAAAAAATTAAATCAACAATAAAACATAAACATTAAATAATTAATAAATCAATAAATAATAAAACAATAAATAATTAATACAAGTCAATTAAACATTAAATCAATTAAATAAAAATAAAATCTCAACAATAGATAAATATCAAATAATCAATTAACCAAATAAATAAATGATAGCCATACTATAGGATAAATTAATTTAAACATTAATAAATTGCATTAATCTAATTATGAATTAAATAATAAACACACACTCACATCACCTCAAGCAACCCGACATAAGGGTCAACATCGACACAAGACTCTAACCACCAACTTGTTCCACGACACAACTGACAAGATGAACAACTAAGCCTAGAGTGAGTGAAGGAAACACATGCCATCTCCGACAACTTGTCATTGGGATAAGACACACTCAGACCTGTGGAACCAGGTGGAGTCGATGTCTAGTACCTACAAACATGCATCCACCACTAAACACAATACAACATATACAATAATATATCATAAATAATCAGGCAAGTGATAGAGAATCACAACATCATATCATGCTCGCAATGAGTGGTATGACATCATCCGTATCACAAAGACACTCACAATCATCATAACATCAACTCAATCATCATCATAATCATCGAATATGGTTAGCATAATCATCGAATATGGTTAGCATAATCAAGATGCTATCATAACCTCATAAATAATATAACTCATACATAAATAGTGAGTGCATAAGATTGATCAACATATTAGTCCATGACATAACTTCATCCACATAAACCATAATAAATCCACTAATGTCAAAGAGACTATCAGAGCACAAATCTAAAAGTGTATACCACACCCTCTCATAAAGGATGTGTCATGGAGGTGCATTACACCATGGCCCTTTTCAAGGTAGGTGATAACTATATATTTGTATGGTCATTATGCACACCCTCATTTGATCTATCATCTAAATCCTCTTCTTCAGATACACCATCTATTCCATCTATTTTTTATTTCACATGTACATCTTCCTAGTTCTCAATATTTGATTTGAAGTGTACTATGTTTTCTTATCCTTTTGCTTTGGTTATTCTAGAACTAAAAAGCTTTCAAACCCCTATAAATCACATTTCTTGAAAATATTATTTTTCGGATTAAAGGATTCAAAAAATTATAACTTCTTACATTCTCATTATTACCTACAAATATGAGTTTCTAATGCTTTGGCTATAGTTTAGATTGATTATCCTAGGAAACATGAAATATAACACTCATAGACAAAGACTCTTAAATGTGAAACATAAGGCTTCATACCTATTTGTTTCTTAAAATTTGTATCTAATTCTTTTTCCAAGAATTTGGGTCCCTTTGATACCTTGTAGACTAAGCCTTAAACAAATCATGATGAAAAAAAAGACTTCAAAAACTCCAAGGTTCTCAAAAAAATTATATATATTTCTTTCATGTTGGCCATTTTGAGTTTTTCCAATTTTTATTTTTATTTTTATTTCTATGAGTTCATTAACTACCTAAAATCCCAACAATTTATTGAGACATGGGAAATTGTTCCAACACCTAAAGACAAGAATGTCATTGGTACTAAATGTGTTTTTAGAAATAAATTAAATGAAGATGGAAAGGTGATCATAAACAAGCAACTTGTATGCAAAGGCTATGCTCAAGTGGAAGGAGTTAATTTTGAAGAGACTTTTGCTCTAGTAGAAATTTCAGAAGCAATCAAAGTATTTTTAGCATTATCAGTATTCAAGAACTTCAAGGTATATCAAATTGATATCAATTCAACATTCTTGAATGGAGAGTTAGAAGAAGAGATATACATTCAACAACCAAAAGGTTTTCAGCTATCTGATAATTCAAAATTTGTATGCAGATTGAAGAAAGTCTTTTATGAACTCAAACAAGCCTCTAGAGCGTGGTATTCAAAGCTAGATAAGAATCTATAATAGAAAGGCTTTACTCAGGAGTTAAGTGTAAATAGTAACCTATACATAAAATATGGAGGATATCAACTATCCATATCTCAAATCAAGTATGTAAAAGAAATGTTGAACAAATTTAAGATGGAAGAAACTTGCAAGACAATTAGCACACTGGTGCAAGAGCACCTTGCAGATTTTGAAGATCATTTGAGAAACAAAGTCTCTTGGAGGTGTTGATACGTTCCTTGAATGTTTTTGAGTTGTAATAAGTTCTTTTCAAGACCATTAATTTTGTTTTGATTAGCCATGTAAGGCTTTGATGCCATTTTGTAGTGTGAACTCCTTAGGACCTATTTGGTCAACCATGGTCAAATGACATCCAAAATGCCTTCATGAGGTAAGAAATGTATTTTCGCTCCTATGTGGCCTATTTTTCCGGTTTATTATGTGTCCTAATAGGTCCCATAGGCAAATGTCATAAGTTGTCAAGTTGGTGCAAAGTTGTCAAGTTTGGATGACAACTTGTTGTCAATTTGTAACTAATCTCCCTCCAATGGCTACCTAATTCAAATTTATGTTGGATTAGGTTGAGGAGGTTGGATAAAAATTTCTTAAGGCCTTGGAGGTTGAGGAGAAAGGATGACGGTGAAGTTTGGATGTAAGACAATGATCAGATTTCAATAAACACTCAGAAATTAACATAAATCTGTTGTAACAGTGCCTTGTACTGTCATAGTACGGACCCCATGTGCAATATAAACCATTGATTTGAATAGGAATCTTATTTTATGTTCTTTTGGTTTTGATTTGGTAGGAAAATACTAAGGAATAAGTGAGATATCTGCATTTTTGTAGAAGGTGGTCTGAAAACCCTCCAAAACTAGGGTTCTCATGGAAATGAACTCTTAACCCCACATTCCTCTGGAAAAATTGGCTCAAAATCTGTGGAATGGTATGGGAGACAATTTACTTTAATATTTCCCAAGTTTCTGGGTGGTTCGTTGAACTGGTGGAGTTTGGGATCAAGCACTAGACTAGGCATCTTCATGTGACTAGCCGGTTTTGACTGTTAAAAATGGTGCAGAGGTAAAAGTAAGTGTGTTGGACCCTATATAACTGTGATGTTTTGGGATGTGTGCAAATATTTTTCATCCATTGGTTTCATTGGATTAATCCATTGGTGTGTGGTTTCTTTGTAAAAGTGGTCTAAAAGTCCTTTTAGGTCTCTTGTAGCAGCAGTGTTTGACCCAGTCAATGCAAGAGTTGGGTTCTAAGTTTTGGAAGATTTCTGTGTCACTAAAAAGGGTATCTGAAAGTGTCAAAGGTTTGAGGTTTCATAAGGATAATCTCAAATTTTTTCCCTTAAAATATCAAAACCAGAGCTACTAGGAATAGGCGTCTTGTGGCAAGCAAGTCACCTTGATTGAACTTGCAAAACAAAAAGGTTGTTGTCTTGGTTGTGGAAAGTGTTCCTTGGATCATTCAAGTGGTTCTATAGGGTCCATACCTTCTCTGCAATGTTGGTTGTGTCATAACCAAATTGGTCATAGATGACTACAGGAGAGTTGGTGTCAAGGAGAGTCTTGATGTGAGAAGTTGTATCTCAATGAGTTGTTTGTGTATCCAAAGGGGACCCATTGAGAAAATGGGAGTGCACTAGTGTCCTTGAATTTTGTTCACAAGTTTGTCTAAGAATCCATGAATGTTGAGACCTTAGTAGAGGGTCTTGTTAAGTGATTTGGGGTAAGAATCCTTTTTTCCTTAGGTCTCTGCAACATATTGGTATCAGAGCAAGTCTGATCATTGGGAGGATAGATTTTGGTGCATTTCAGGATAAGAGACCCAAGAAGAGGCTAGTGTAATGCCTCCAAAGGGGATGTCCATAGAGGTGGCTAAGTAATTCCTAGAGATGGAAGAGATGATCAAGACCATGGTCAAGGAGGCACTCAAGGCTGAGCTAAAGGCAATGAAGAAAGGAAAAGGGCCAAGTGAGGAGACTGATGAGAAGGGGAACAAGAGGATGAAGAAGAAGAACCCCAAAGGCAGGAGCTAGAGATACTTGTTGATCAAAGACCATTCATTGAAGCCCTCAAGACAATAGGCAAAGACTCTTCTGAAGCAAAGATGGAGATTCCTACCTATAGTGGGAAGATGAATGTTGAAGAACTTGTAGATTGGATAGATGCCTTGAATAATTATTTTGAGTACAAGGAAGTGGCTGAGGAGAAGAAAGTGAAGTTTGCAAAGACTAAACTAAAGGGTACTTCTTTAACCTAGTAAAACTATACTCAAGGTGAAAGGGTGAAGATGGGCAAGAGTATGATTCACTCTTAGGATAGGTTGGTGTCCAAACTCAAGGCCCAATTCATGCCTATTGATTATCAAGTGCAGTTGTATAGGAGAATGCAAAACCTAAAGCAGAAGGATTTGGATGTGGCTTCCTACATAGAAGAATTCCACAAATTGAGTTTGAGATTAGGGAACTGTGAAGATGAAAAGGAGAAGGTTGCTAGGTACTTAAATGGACTCAAATTCAATATTCAAGATGAGATGAGTCTGATGACTCCTAAAATGGTAGATGAATGCTTTCAAATGTCTTTGAGGGTAGAGGATAAGCTGAGAAGAAAAGGTGAACAACACGGTAGGGGAAGAGGAGGCAATAATTTTAGAGGAAAAGGAAATTTTAGGGGAAGAGGACAATCTCAAAAACCCCAAGGTGAGTCTAGCCAGCAAGAAAAAAGTGGAGACTCGGGTTCAAGAGGAGGATTTAGAGGAAGGAGACCTAATGGAAGGGGTAGATTTGGAGGACCAGGAAGAGGTCCTAGTGTCTTCACATGGAGATGCTTTAATTGCAACCAAGTAGGGCACACTGCAAGAAAGTGTCCTAAGAAAGCCTCAAACTCTCATGGAGGAGAGAGAAGCGACCAGTTGATTCAAGAAGATGATTGCCAAAGTGTCAATTCCCCAATTGGAAGTGCAGCCCCAGCCCATGATGGAGAAATATTGATGATGAGGAGATCCATGTTGAAGGTACCTCAAGTGAAAGAACCCCCTCAGAGGAAGACGTTATTCAGGACCATGTGCAAGACCTATGTTATGCTATGTAAGGTAATAGTTGATTCAAGTTCTACTAAAACAATTGGTTTCCACAGAGATGGTAGACAAATTAAAGTTGAAAAGGTTAACTCATGCTAACCCTTATAAGGTGTCATGGTTAAATAAGGGGCAGCAGGTCTTAGTAGATGAACAATCTTGGGTAGAGTTTGAGATAGGAGAGTATAAGGATAGAATATTGTGTGATGTGATCCCCATGGATGCTTGTCATCTGTTGTTAGGACGTCCATGGCAATATGATGTACAATCATAGCATGATGGGAAAACAAACTCCTTTCTCATAACCAAAAATGGGAGAAAATACAAGATGGATCCTTTACCGAATGAGGGTGTAGATAAGAACATTGGGTCAAGTGTCATGTTAGTGAGTGGAAAATAGTTTCTACATCACACACCTATGGTTGAAGGGTACAAATTAAGTAAATATGATGAGTCTTCCCTAACTAATATAACTTTGTATAGATATATGATCGAGATTTTTTTGTATGTAGTTACCTATGGGTCGAACATAATGAAAGTAGTAGGTATGGTAGCAAGGTTTTAGGTAGCCAATAAGGAAAATCATGTCAAGGTTGTAAAAATAATATTCAAATATTTGAAAGCCACATTAGATTTTGGGTTGTGGTATACTAAGAGCAATAACTTTAGTCTAACATCATGTATAGATGCAAATTGGGTCAAAAGTACGGATGACTAGAAGAGTACAAGTGGTGGAGAATTATCTCTTAGTAATAATATGGTGTCATGGTTGAGTAAGAAACAATATTTAGTTTCCTTATCTACAACAGAAGTGGAATATTTTGCAGCAGTTTCTTGTTGCACTCAGGTTCTATGGTTGAAACAAACCTAGAAAGAGATGAAGATTTGATTTGAAGAGCCCATTCCTATTCTTTGTGATAATAAAAGTGATATAAATTTCTAAAAATTCCCAATAATATACTCTTGAGGATAGAGCATATATCAATTGAAAGTATCTTTTTTGAGAGAGCAATTTGCATGCAAAGAAATGAAGATGGAGTAAGTTGAAATAAAGGAGTGAAATGCTAACATCTTTACAAAACCTCTTCCAAAGGAAACTTTTGAATTTCTTAGGAAGAAGATAGGAGAGGTGGCTCCCTCATTTTAGTTCAAGAGGTAGTACAAGTTAAGGGGAGTTATGATTCCCAACCATAGAAAGACTTGGTGGTCTTGTGGTGAAGTAAAGGATGTAAATAAGTGTTCAGTTTGTATCAGTCTAGAGGAGAGCTGAATTTTTCCATGAAAAGTCGTGACCCTTTTCTATTGGTATCAAAGGGAGAAAGAAGTCCAAAATTCTCAAGAAATAAAAGGAGGAGAAATAAGACCAAAGATTCAAAGAAAGAAAGATTTGTAAAGAGAATGTATCAAATATGCTACATAGTGGGAGCATTTGAATATATAGAGAGGTTGTTCTGAGGGGAAGAATTTTTGTGGTTTGCCATCAATGAAAGGGGTGATATTGTTGAAAATTGTGATGTTTATGTTGTCATTGATGTCAAATGTTTGTATGATGGGAGCAGTCAAATTATTATTATTTTCCCTTTGATTTTAGGTGTCTAAAATTTTGTTGTAATTTTAATTATTTATGAAATGTCATGTCATGTCAGAGCATCTATGCTCTCGAAGAATAGAGTCAAGCTATGTTGGATTTATCTCTTACATCATATCATTAGTATCATCATAAACATATATCAAAAAGATGTTATAGAATGTTTTCGTGCTCTATTTTTCGGGAACTGTATAAGCACTTAATGTTTTCTACCAAATTATAATATAGTGATATTTTGTGTCCTGAAATTTAGAAGATAAGTAAGGCTACTCATGAAGACAAATCTATTCAATTTTAATAAGTGGAGATAAAGAAGATGCTCATAGTGACTAGTTCATTATTTATGTTGATGTTCTTGTTGAATTTATCAAAGTATAGTATTGTATGCCAACTAAATGAAGTGTGTGGAGGTCAATTGGTAATACATGTTATATTTTCACTCATATTGTAATGTGTGGGCTTTTGGATTGAGCCTATTACATGTTTGGTTAAGGTTTATTCATGTGGTTGATATGTGGATGTTGTAAATAAGTTCTAAGTTGACTTGTGGATATTATAAATAAGTTCTAAAAATAGTGGACCACTCTATACCTTATCAAGTCTCTAGAAGAAACAATGTTCAACCTTATTATCCTACTTGGATATAATCTTTCCCAATCTTGGTGTTTAGTAATAGGGAAGTTTTTATTTATTATCCTGCTTGTGTACAAACTCACCCAACCTTGGTGTCTTTGAAAATGGAACTTTATGTAAGATTGATGATTGCATTATCACGATAATAACATATTCTCCTTTAAGAATAATTATGGTTCATATGTTGTCAATAGTGTAAATGATTTTATTGCAATCCTCAAGTTAGGTTGTGTCAACAGTTCAAAGTAAGATGATCTTAGTATCATACTTTGATTAATATTAGGTCAGTATCTATAATGGTTACCTTAAATATAGCCTCAATGGTTTTATATATTATAATTAATCTTGTATTATGGTCTCTTATATTTTGAACTTTAGCTATACAATGTGGATATTGACTACCAAATGCTTAATGCAACTCTTTAGATTTTTATAGATTATTATACGTGTTATACTATTATGTGTATTGTTGCTTCATATATGTGATTGTGCATTATCAATGTTGGTTTATAATTCTTGATAGCTAACTATAAGCAAAAGTGTCTAACACCTCGTGAATAAAGGGTATTGTTTCAACTTTCCCCAAAGAAGAGGTTTATGATTTTGCACATATGTTCATTGGATTAATTTAAGATTTATCAATATTTATTTTGGGATAGAGGGATGATATATATAAGATGTATCAAATGATTTCAAGAATAGAATCAGTGCAACCATATTGAAGATGAATACTTGAGGTGGACTTGGTTGCATGTCATATTATTTTTTTATCAAGGTTAATTACCTTTGTATGTCCTTGTAGGAAAACAATTATTATTTGGTCTATCTTCTTTGACTTATAAATATTACTGGCCTATTAAGATTATACAATAATAAAAACAAGCTTAGATGCCTAGAATAGTTGTTATAGTATGCTCTGTATAGGTTATGTACCTTTTGTTACTTGTTATGTTGCTTCTAGTTCACCCAACCTATAGGATAATCATGTTATGGCATTTACTCTATGGTTGCAATGCTATTCATTTTATTTGTATTATCGACAATTAATTAGGTGAAGATGCCTTGCACCTTTTGGAAATATGGTATGCTCTCAACAATGCCTCATCATGATTACAATAGAAAAGGTTTTTAATCTCACACCTTTTCAAGTCATTGAAGGTGATGGCAATGTTTTACGACACTAATTTTTGGATTAGATTTTTGATAGGTTTTAATGTTAGGTTTTTTATCACATAAATGTTTACATATTGGGGATCCATATAATATCCATATTATTTGAATTTTGTTGTTTGTTTATATATTTTTTCCCATGCAATCTAATTATGATATAGGGGTATTTGATTGTTCCATTTTTTTGTATATGTGATAGTTTTCTACTAGATTTTTTCTACGTAATCTAAATTTTAGTCAATGTGTGAGAATTGTGATCTGTATCTATTTTAGTGGGATTTTTTAACTTGGAATTCTCTCAACGATCTAGAATTTCATGAAACTTTTTTGTGCACAATGAAATCCCATTAGTTCTATAAATTTCTCATCTTAAATTCTTCACATTTCTATATTATTTCTTGTTTATAAGAGATTTTTTCAAATGAAATCAATTCATATATGAGGAAGGATGAGGCTTTGTTGATATGTTGGTAAGCTAAACAGTCCCAGTACCAATGTTGAGGCAAGTGTAGACATTGGCCCTAATCTCTTGTTTATTGTGAAGTGAATAGAAATTGTTTCATGCAGATTAACATTGTTTATAATTATTATCACATTATCCTTGTGATTGTAAACAAAATTAGTGATGCTTGGAGTTGATCTTTGTTTTTGTATGGTTTCCTTCTTATAAAGGAGTTATAAATGTGAAATGCTAATGATATTATAAATTTGCCTATACAAGGATTCTAGTCAATTTGGTTGAATATGTGGATTATAGGCCTTTAAATCCATGTTGTTTATGTTTGTGGATATTTTGACTCAAGTTATTTTTTTAGCAGAATCATTTTAGAGGTCCTCCTATGTTTAGTGGCTATGGATAACAAGGCTATCGTGCCCCTCAACCTCCTCCACAATAGGGTCCACTGAGTTTACCTCTCATGCAAAAACTAGGGTATGGCTATCAACAATTAGCACCTCACTTAGGTTTGCCTTAGCAATATATGTCTCATCCATATGATAGGTACCCCCTCCCTCTAGCACCTAGTCAACTAATGCAATAGCTTGGAGGTTATGATGACTATGAACAACAAGGGTAGGCAATTGTAGGCTCAACTAATGGAAACTATGGCTACGCATAGCCCCAAGCTAGTGGTGTATGCAAAAAATTGTGAATGCAAAACTAAGTAGATTGAAAAGATAAGACTATCAATCAAATAGACACATATTTCAACCACACTCAAAATTAGGATGTTGAGAAGGAATAGAACTAGATAAACAAAATAAAAACTATGAAAGTGCAAACTCTAGATTATCCTTCAATTTGATAGTCCCCTAATTTGATGTGTGCTTTCTATATTGTAGATGCTCAAATTCGCTCCATGATAGTGAATGCAAGATGGATGCTAAGCTAAAATGATATTGCAAGATGGATGTAAGATGCTTACTGGATGTGCAAAATGGTGAGTAAACAATTCTACATTATGAGGGTATGAAAATGAAAGTGGGTGGATTGTGAAGGAAAATGAGGGGATTAAATAGGCTAGAATGAGAGATGGAGAAGCATGAGAATGAGACACATGTCCCTGAGAAGGGCAAGTGTCATGGATGAGAATGGCATGTTTCCTTGAGAAGGACAAGTGTCATTGGAAGGAATGACATGTGTCTCTGAGGACACATGCCTATTTGGGAATGAGACACCCAAATAGGAAGGTTCTATTCTAAAAATAGAGATATTTCCATGTTTTAGGATACTTGGATATTTTCCCAAATTTTAAAAAATTTCCCCAAATTCAAAGATATTACCCCAAATTTTAGGAAAATTGGGATATTTTGGGAATGTGCACATATATGGAGAGGGTTAAGGGATAAGGTTGACCAAAACCCTTGGTTAACTAGGCAAGTTGGGTTAGAGGAAAGGTTAGATGGGGGTTAAAGTTAGGAGGCACTTGACTCAATTAGATTATTTGAATTAAGTAAATTCAAATAAAAAGAGGAAAAAGGTGTCATGAACTAAATAAAATAATTGTTTTATTTTATTTAATAGAAGAAGGGTTTAAGGGGGATCAATTAATTAAAAGGTTAATCAATTAATTAGACATGGCTTTATTAATTAAATTAATTTAGCCAAAAGGGATGTTGTATTTAATCAAATAATATAAATTATTTAATTAATACAAGCGACCAAGGGAAACCAATTTGATTAAATTAATTAATCAAATTCAAGTGTCTACGAGTGGTTATGGGCAAGGAAGCACATATGGTCAGAAAGGGTATCCCCAACAAGGTTATGGCATGATTTCTTAGTATCCATTGTTGGTAATATCTATTCTAGTTTAAACAAATTGTAATTAAATTCTTACACTCGTGCCCACATTCATAAACACTATTTTTTATTCACCACGTGTCCCAATTATCTAGTAGGCTTAAAAAGGGCTTGCAACATCTAGTTCAAGAGATCATTCGAAATAGTAATACAAGCCTCCATAAGGCTTAAATAAAAAATATTTTTATCACATTGGTAAATCGAAGGAATGTCGATTTCAATAACATTTCACCCTCCTTTTGATGGGAAGGTTAAGAAGCTAAAATCTTAGTTTCCCTTTTATTATTAAAGTGCAAATGAGATCATTTTATGAATAATACAAATAAGCAAATTTTCACACACATATATTCTTTGCCACTATGACAACCTTGACTTTTATATAAATATAGGTTGTTTCATGTTTATTGTAAAGCCTTGTTTTAGTCTTTGAAAAACTTCTAAGTCGTTGAACATGGAGATGGTGTCTAGTTGCTCTTGTTTGTAGGCAAATTTGTTCTTTATGGTCTAAGAATATATGTTAAATCCATATGATGCTCCTGTACAACATTCTAGCCATATGCAAGCTACCAGAACTACCCATCTGTTCTTGAAGGAATTGTACCCCATTGAAGCAAGCCCTGTTTCAAGAATGTCTCTAGAACTAATCTATTATTTAGACAATTTTTTGTGTAGAATTTAAAACTTTCTTAGGTCTTCTTATATATTGTTAATGCTTTCTAGTCTATGACAATATCTTTTATCTTCGATATTTTCTCTATAACTAATCTAAATCTCCGGCTATTAAAACCTCCAACTAATCTAAATCATTGCAACATCAATATGAACTTGACACATTATGTCTCTTGTTATAACTTATAGTCTTGTTGTATTATTATATTATATTATATTATATTATATTATATGTTTGAATGATGAAGAAGCATTTTTTAAACAAACTAAATAAACTTCCAGGCTCAATTTTAAACTCTAAAATTTGCCTAAAAGTATAGATTGTAGAATGAAATAGAAATAAAAATGGAAGATAAAATTTGTAAGTAATGATTTTACCAAAAAGTTTCTAAAAAAAAGAAAGGGAGTTTGTGATCATCTTGAGTGTCCTCACACTAAATACTCTTAGTGAGAGGGACATTCCTTTTAATTCTATGTTTCAATTATCCAAACTACACAATAAATATCCAAGGTAAAACAAAATGCTACAGGTGTGTGTGACCATAGATATATAGCTCTCTTGTAGTAGTTTGACCTCAAATACCTCATGTACTAAGTCCATACAAATATGATATGGAATGTTGATATTAAATTATAGTTGCTTGATAATAAGCAAGGACGGCTAAACTAGTTCCAAAACGAGGTTATAAAACTCGTGTTATTGATTTTTTTGAAAAATTTTGAAAAATCAAAGCCGCAGCTAATTCTGTTGATCACGATCAACGATCTGTAATTTTTGACAAATTTTGTGTTATTGACTTTTCATATCGTTTTGGAGCCAATTTTGCCGCAGCCAATAATAAACCCCTAGTAGTTTTAGAAAAATAAAAAAATAAAGGATGTTCTTTATTCAAGGACTTGGGTCCCATGTAAGCTATCAACATATTTAGCACAACATGTTGACTCTCTATTCTAGGTAGTATTGATCGTAAATAATGGACAACATAATTCATAGTGATTGTCTATAATAAATGTATGCAAAATGAATGGAAGGGGATTTTATCACAAAATATGGGTGATGATGGATACTATAGTATAGGAAAATAGGATTCAAGCATAGAAAATAGATGCCCATATGGCAATGTGGCAAGATGGGAATATGATTTGGTGTTGTGGTCTAACATGATAGATGATAGCATGCACACATATGGTACATGGTGATGTAGGTAATCATATGGTGTATATGAATATTAATTGTGTAAGATTATTATATTTTATTTTGTGTATAATTATGTTATATTATAATATATAAATGATCAAGAATACCTTTTTCATAATCTCAATAATTTTTATTTGGTTCACTTCAAAACTCTCCAAGTTTAGATTAAAATTGTGAATTGTAAAATGAAAACAACGATTAAAAAAATCTTAAATTTAAAAGTAGTGGTTTGCCTAATATTTTTTATTAAAAAAGGAGGTCAATTGCCATCACATTACATGTCCACAATATAAAAACTATCAATAAAAAGATCAAGTTCATTTCCATTATCTAAATTACACAAATAAATCCAAAGATGCGTGTTAGTACAAGATATATTGGACTACTATATGATTGTTCAACCTCAAAATCCCTCATAAATCGATCTCATATGCATATTGTCTATTAGTGTCAAATTAAAGCTGACATCCAAGATGGGAAGATAAGTGCTATCAATTGATCGAAACAAAAGCTAAAAAGGATGAAACTATTATTTTTATTTGAGAATACAATTGTATAATCTTTGTAACTTATTTAACCTCTTAATGATAACTGACCATTTAATTTATAATAAAATATAATGAACAACATGATACTTTTAACACTTTTTTTAATAAAAATATTATTAAAAATAAAATTTATACATTAAAATTATAGACAATATATTCCTATGGACCATATGAATATTTGATATATTATTTTAACAACCATTATATTCTTCCCAATACCTATTCAAGTTATCTCCTACAACTTCCACAAATATAATGCCTGCCTTATATATTAGTTTTTAAAGCTTTTTCTATTCGAAATGTATAATACAAGTAAAACAAGAGAAATTTCCACAAAGACGATAGAGTTTGTTTTTATTATAAAATTAAATAACGTGCAACTTCCATGGACAAATTTGCACAAGAAATGCTCATTGTGACATATTGTAGACCTCACCGAAGAAATGTATTGTCGTTACCTTATCATCAAAGACAAAACCTAGAATTTGATGGTTGAAAATTCTATAAGAGTAAATTCAATTAATGTTTTAAAAAAATTAAAATTGTCAAATAAAGTATGTTTATATTAATTTTCATATAAAGACTTCTTAATAGACTTTTTAAATTGATCACAAATAGTATATAAAACTTCAAAATGTGTAGAATTTTTTATATTGTAGAATAATGAATGTATTTGTATAAGATTTAAACGTTCTTGTGAGATGTAGCATATTAATTATATTTCAAGTCTATAAATGATCTTGAGTTTTCTATTAAAAGACCTTCATAATACCATGTTTTAAAAGAAGCAATTAGTGTTTCAGATAAAAGTAAAAATCATATTTAACTGATACTTTACATAATAAATCTCATTACCTTTTCAAATTGCAACACTAAGAAGAAGTACTTAAATGATTATGGGACTAAATAAAATATTTTTTTTTTTTTTTTATATTCACTATCGTGGAATCTGGAGGTGTCCTTGCCGAAGCAAGACTAATCCCCCAGTGTGTACAACCCACTCACAAGGTAGCAACACACACAGAGTTAACACAGCCGGGGACTCGAACTCAAGACCATGGGGAGCATACCCACGCCTTAAGTTGCGATCCACGACCGGGTGAGCTAGGACCGAAGCCCAAAAATAAAATATTAATTATACCAGGAAGCATTTTATAATGGTAGCAAGGCATCTCAATGGCATACATTAAAAAAAACATAGTAAAAATATATTTAGAGTGCAATAATTTAATATATAATTAAATTATTGAAAAGTGGCATATGATGCTAATTAATAAAGGAAATGCCAAATTCATACCTAAAGTTGGTGACCCTAAAAAAACTATAATTGGAGACAAATAGCTTTGTTGAATGCCTTCTTTAATATCATTTTCAAAGCTCTTACTCTCAAGCTGCACCATTTCCTCCCTCAACTTGTTTCTCCTAAACAAACGAGCTTCATTAAGTCCAAATTCATCTTGGATAATATTATTGCTATTTAGGAAGGCACGGAGTAGCCTCACTGCTCTCAACAATCTACCATCTTTCATAAAATAGACATTTTCAAGATCTATGATTGCACTAAATGGTCATTTGTCATTATCATACGTCAAGCGCTCAATTTTGGGTTCCATTTCATTTAATCTATGAAGATATTAATTGTGGATTTTTGCGCTTGCACCATTATTTTTTATCAAAGACCTATGTCTTTTGGGTTTTGGTAGGTTCAATCATCCATTTTATCTTTTTTATCATCATTTGTAGGTTCAAGTACCTTTTTTCAACATATAGAGAATATACAAGATTGATTAAGGCATCTCATGCATGTTGATGTCAATTTGCAAGTTACAAGGTGCTAGCAAAGGAACCTTAGAATGATCCATAGAAATGAAGACATAGAAAATAGATCAAACGAATACACCAAAAGACCTCCCCCAAACCACTCAATCAAGACAACCCCAAAAAATATATGAGGTTAAAATTTTATACTATGTGATTATAGGTGCTAGATGCCAAATTTGGCCACAAGCTTAAAGTCTAGTTTATATACATAATGAAATTATTTTGATTATAACATTACAAAGTATAACAAAAATCATGTACTTTAAAAGAATGACACCCAAAAATATTATTGTAGGAGAAAGAATGGAGCCCCTGTTGGAATCCAAGAACACTGAGAGGGGGGGTGAATCAGTGTTCTACTAGAATGTTTAGTTTAACCTTATTATAGCATACATTCACCAACCGACATACCGGTACATATATAATTGAAAGCAGTAAAGCAATCAATGAACCAATCACACAAATGAATACCATAACATAGAGAGTTTATACGTGGAAAACCTCAAAGAGGAAAAACCACGATGGGATTTGTGACCCACAATATCAATCCACTAGCCATATGAAGAGATATTACATAATATGGGGGCCTGCACATGCAGCAAGGCTTTCCGCCTAGAGCACACTACTCAACACAAAGGAATCTCACTGACTACAGTCACTATGAATAAAGAAACATACAACTGAACTCATTTAATGCATCTGCTATGCCTAATCGAGTTTCGGTTCAAGCTCTAACTGTTCTGGTTCTAAAACCCTTAAACCCTTACTGGAATAACCTTCGCTCTGTTGCGTGCCCAAAATCATCTACAGATCATTACAGAATATAGATCTCATACACAAATGACCTCATATACATGATCTTCGCATTACTGATCTAATCACACAACTTCATCATATCATATATCAAAAATGATCTAATATCTTACCTATATACCCTTACACTCCTTCATGACTTATGTCGGCTTACGTAGATAATACAAAATGATTATGCATGTCGTCTCATTACATATATACATAAATAACAAAATGAATTATCGATTGTCGGATCTCCCAATGATGTCGACCTCCTATATCGATACCCTAATTACCGGTTATTATCCTTGCCTGATCTTCAAATCATGTTGGTCTCCAATGTCGGTACCCATAGAATCCTTCCTACTGGTGAAGATACCTGTTGGTGCCGATGAAGTGTCTGTCGGTGAAATATTTGTTGGTGAAGTACCAAACCAAAGAATGAAGCCGGGACATGTTGCCAACAATGACAACATATGAAACCAATCAAATGAGTGTCAATTGCCAATAATCTCCCCCTTTGGCATTGATGGCAACACTCATGTGAAAAATGAAAATGGTTTCCATCTATCAGATTCACCCTGAGACTGCTCCCCCTGAGCTAAATATGTCATATGTAATCATGATCTATACAAATACTCCTTATCTTTTGATGTCAAGGATTTATTTTTGACTTATACCTCCCCCTCTGACATCAATGCCAAAAAAAAACCAAAAATCGGGATAAAGAATGAAATTCTATACAAAGAATGTGTCCAAAAACACCTTACCGGAGTTGAATATACTTGAAAATTTATGGATAGGATTTCTCCAAAAGCTCTAGAGTAGTGTCCCAACTAGATTTGAATGTGTCAGATACTGATAAAAGTCCATTAAGCATATGAGCATGGGACTCTTTCTCCTTAAGCTCTGTCAGTGTGGGCTTACCAACCATATCTATGCATTCCCTTTTATGTACACTAAAGGAGTCCAACCGGGGACTCACCAATCCTCTAGGCCCTTTAGCTCTCCTAATGATTTTGTCTATATCCCTTTCAAGAGCTGAAATTTGATCTTCTAACAACAAAATCTGCCCATCAATAGATGTGGTCAAAGAATTGAAACCATCAAAAGAATTGACTATACCTACAATTTTATCTTGAGAATATTTAATGCCTTTATCTATATCTGCAATTAGTAATCTGGTGTTACAACATATTCTGTATATATTTGTACATTGCCTTAAAGCATTATCAATTAATTTCAGTTTGTCAGTAATCTCTTTCTTTTCTAATTCAATCAATTGATCAAAAGTGGCTTTCTTAGATTGAGTGAATCTTTCCAATGCCTGTCAGTTAGATATTTGCTACAATGATTGAAAATCCTTAGAGATGTGCTCAATAATTATTTTGAGCTTGTCAGATGGGCTTGCTCCTTTGTCAAACTGGCACTCCGGGACAAGTCTGTGCAAAATTGGAATTGAGTGATCAATTATTCCTTTGTCCATTGATCCTTCCTTCATCATCTTTTGAGTAGTTATCATCATGAGCTCAGTAGAACTCATCTCATTTATGCTTTTCTGCTCTACCTGGGAGGTGTCAATTGACAACAAAGATGTGCTGGCTACCAGTTCCTTGTCGAATTTCTCTCCCTTTCTCTCTGATGGTTTAATACCTTTAATAACATCTTCTTTTGCACCCGTGACTTCACCACTTGCAGTATATTTTACTGTTGATTCCTCATTAATTGTATCCTCAACCTGTACATTCTGATCTTGAGGACTATTGTCCTCAAAATCTGTAAACTATACATTCTGTGTATTAACCGGTATATGTACATTATCTTCTTTTGTCGGTATCTCCTCTTTGTCTTGTATATTAGATTATGTCAGAGGCTCTACATCCAATTTCTTAGTATCCTTTAAAATTGTGGGTGATGCACCCACTACACCTTTGCCTTTCCCTTCAATCGGGATGTCAATAGTCTCAATCTTAGCTTTCGGTGAAGAGAAGAAACCAAGGTTGTCAACAAAGAATTGTACCCATGCCTTGTGAGTTTCACTGATTATTTCATTAACCCTGCCTGCCATAAGGCTAATTATCATGTGCTTGCTACTTAAAATTGTTTTGTCTGCAACTTCAAGGGTCATATCCAACTCATTTGGAGTAATTTAACCACAAGTAGTTAATAACTCTTTAATTTTTATGTGCTTGTCCTCCTCCATAGCGGACAATCTCCTAGCATCTAGATTATTATATAGTTGTGTCGATATTTTCTTTTCAATTTCTAATAAAGCCTTCTTAAATATATCTAGGTAAAACAAGATTGTTTCCTCCTTTTTCTTTCTGCTCATCATCATCTAAGTGCTCATAATAGTATTGTATATTTTTTTAAATTCCATCCTTGGTGATTTCATCTATCAGTTCTGCACAAGTCTTAGGAGGGATTATATATACATTACCAGTTACAATAGCAAGGTCTATGTCTTCCTTCTTCTTTCTTTTGCCAATACTGGATGGTGCAGAAGGTGTAAGAGATGTTTCTTTTGGAGCTCTTTTCTTTGCAGGTTAGCTAGCTAGTACCTTGATTGTGACCTTTCTTACCGGTTGCTTCCTTTCCTCCTCCTTAGACTCCTCACCTTTCATTCTCAGTACCCTCTTGAATGCTAGAGGAGTGTCATCTTCAATTCCAAAGTGATGGAATAGGCTCAATGAAAATTCCAGGCTCTTTCCTCTTCCTTCCTTTTTCCGGAACAACTTCTATTAAGTCCTTGATGTCTTGGGATACTTTTTCAACAAATTTGTTGGCCTTACGTTGTTGTTTCTCCCTCTTCTTCCGATTGAATTCAGTTTGAACTTCTTGCTTCTTTTTCTTTGCAGTACCAAAAGACTTTTCAACCTCATCAATTGGATTATCAATCAACATTTAAGCATAAGCATCCAGAATTACAACATCAACCTCATACCCCATCTCCTCTATCCATATCTTTTAGGGTTTAACTGCTTCCATTAAGGTTTCATCCTTTTTGACCAAAAAGTAGATCTCGGTTGAGTATTTGTCAACAATGTGTTTGGGAACCCTCTCTCTAGATTTCATTGCTTTCTAGAATGCCTTGAAATAACCCCAAACCTTATCATCTCATAGGCTTCCTAAGCTAGCAATGTATTGCTTCAATTGTCTACCTACCGAGATGTCAAATGCCCACTGTCTCTTTCCAAAACCAGAAGTTTCATTAAGGAAAAATAGCATTAAGTAGACAATGATATTCCCATACCAGAATATCCCCTTGTTCTCTCCTTTAATCTTTCCAAGGTTAATGATCAACTCATCATTCATCCATTTACATAGATCTATTTTCTCATTTTCCCTCATAATTTTTTGTGCGGCATATATGCAAGAGCTAGAAATTGAATTGAGATGATTGGATTGAGTTACCTTATACCCAATGATCATGCTACCAAATCTGATGTCTCGATCAGTGATGGTGCTGACTCTCATCGATCGTCGATCCGAAGTTGCACCGGTGAGTTTGTTAACTTGATCATTTGAAATATTTTTCTCTGGACGTTGACCAATATGTGGCAAATCGGTGGTGGCCCTAATGGCCTCCTTTGTGATCTTATAAGGTCTGTCCAACCAAATGAACTCTCCATGAACCCTCCATAGTACATATTGGATGATCGCATCTTCAAATTCAGAGATATCAAGAATGCCAGCAAACCCTAGATCTTCAATGTGCTTATATTCGGGTTTGATCTTACCCGAGTCACCCATCAAATCATTCATATACATATTATTGATGTCTCTGGTACCCAGGTCCTCAATGTGGCAATGAATATATGCTCTGACGTCTTCCACATAATCAACTTCTTCCAGAACACGTGAAAAAGTGTGAATCAAATCATATGCAGACATTGCTTGAAAATTGGCCTGGGACAATCCTTAACCTCAATAACAGTTGGATTTGCAATGAAAGTAGGTGCAAAGGATGACCCAGCTTCCATGATGAAAGATGATTGCAATAAATACCTAAGAAATGGTTGTCGGTGAATAACCCTAGAGAATTTTCTCGAGTGCTGGTAGAATTGATCATGAAGATTTATGATTGCTCTGAATCACCTTAGACTCACTCCGTATCACTCTTAATTGCTCTGAATGCAAGGTAAAAAAATGAAGTGGATTCAACCATTTAACCTTTGAAAAACCTTAATTCGCCATTGATATAAATGTCTTCTGGTGGAACATACCAGATCTCGGTCAGACATCTCCATGCCGGATAAACCTTTTCCAATGTCTGGAACTTCTTCCAGATCTCCTTCCCAAGGCTTATGCAATATTTTCATGAAATTTGCCAACCCCTAAGCATCTGCCTCAGTTACCAAATGAGCTTCCTACATGTGCAAGAGGAATCTGCTCTGTCGGTTGAGTAACCAGAGCAGTTCCACTTGCTGATTGATCATCTTACTTCCTGACCCATTTCTTGGTATGATCTTGCTAGATTTCATTGATATTTTCTTTCCCTTTATCATTTGATCCATCATTGCTAACCGGTGGATTTTTGCTTCTACAAAACTTAGCTATGTGTCCAATCTTGTTACATGCATAACATGTAATATTATTCTTTTGAATTGCTTTGCTATAACCGGTATAATTGCTTGACATGCACTAATTAGCCATATGTCCAAATTTTCCAATGCATGATAGTTTACATTTATTCTGCAATCTTTTGTCTTAAGACCATACTTATTGCATTTGGAACATTGACCGGGAGTAGAATTATAGTTTTGATTTGCTCTATTTCTACATTGCCTATCCATATGACCAAATTTATTACAAACAAAGCATCTACCATTAAATTTGTAAGCATTGAGTTGCCTTACTAGTATCTTCTGGTTTCAATTGTTCTGATCTTCATTTACAGTACCGGAGCTTTGACCTTGTTCAAATCCAAGTCCACTAGAATCTTCGTTGTGTCTTTGGCTTTTCAATAGTTCATCAAGATGTGTTGAACTAACCTTGAATTTGTCCTTTTACTCATTTGCAATAGTTAGATCATCTCTTAGGATTATCATATGTCTTTCAAGTTCTTGTTCATTGCTTTGGGATTGTACTAATTATGTTCTCAACACATCATTTTCATGAGCCAACCGGATGCATTCTTCAGATCTATCTTTCAGAGATCTCCCAAGATTTTCTTCATTCATCTTCCAATCTTCAATCTCCTTTGACATCCTCATAGTTAGGGCTTGCATTCATTTCTCATGACAATATTCTCCTGACTCAGCTTGACATTTTTCATTAAGGACATCTTTCTCTTCATTATCCTGATTTTGCATAAGTTCCTTCCTCCTAGCTTGAATGGATGTCAGCCTCTCTTGTAGAATAAGAATGAATTCCTTTGTAGAATTTAATCCATCTTGTAGCTTCAAGTTCTTCATTCTTTCAACATCATAATCTTCAAGTCCTACCTCAAGTTTCTTCTCCATACTCATATCCATGGATTCTGAATTCAGGATCTCCCTCAAGGTGTTAGGCTTCCTCCAAGGCACAAGGCTCTGATACCAATTTTTGGAATCCAAGAACACTGAGAGGGGGGGTGAATCAGTTTTCTACCAAAATGTTCAATTTTAACCTTATTATAACATGCATTCACCAACCAATATACTGGTACATATATAATTGAAACAAGTAAAGGAATCAATGAACCAATCACACAAATGAACACCATAACACAAAGAGTTTACATGTGGAAAACCTCAAAGAGGAAAAACCATAGTGGGATTTGTGACCCACAATATCAATCCATTAGCCATATGAAAAGCTATTACATAATATGGGGGCCTGCACATGCAAGAAGGCTTTGCCTAGAGCACACTGCTCAACACAAAGGAGTCTCACTGACTATAGTCACTATGAATAAAGAAACATACAAATGAACTCATTTAATGCATCTTCTATGCCTGATCGAGTTTTGGTTCAGTTCTAGTTCTAAAACCCTTACCGGAATAACCTTCGCTCTGTGAGAGCACCCAAAATCATCTATAGATCCTTACAGAATATAGATCTCATACACAAATGACCTCATATACATGATCTTCGCATTACAGATCTAATCACACAACTTCATCATATCATATATCAAAAATTATCTAATAACTGACCCATATACCCTTGCAGTCCTTCATGACTTATGTCGGCTTACATAGATAATACAAAATGATTATACATGTTGGCTCATTACATATATACATAACTAACAAATTGAATTGTCGATTGTCGCATCTCCCAATGATTTCAGCCTCCTATACTAGTACCCTGATTGCCAGTTATTATCCTTGCCTGATCTGCAAATCATGTTAGCCTCCAATTCAAATACCCATAGAATCCTTCTAACCAATGAAGATATATGTTGGTGCCAGTGAAATGTCTGTCGGTAAAGTATCTATCGATGAAGTACCAAACCAAAGAATGAAGCTGGGACATGTTGCCATCAATGACAACATATGAAACCAATCAAATGAGTGTCAATTGCCAACAACCCCATGATAAGTTCCCAAAATGAGAATCACTTAGCAATAGCTATGAAAATATACAATTTCTAAAAAAAATTAGCACTAAAAAAATAATATGATTATACTAGTTAGAAGAGAATGAAATTTTACCCCAAATCAAAAAAAAAATTTGGAAAAAGGAGTTTAGATGATAGATATATGATTGTTTGAAGGTGAACTATAAAATCAAAACTACTAATGGAGAAGGGGGGAAATTGGAGTGACCCACTAAGGGTCATTAATCATCAAATTTAACATAATGTATAATGATGGTCATTTGGTTTCCACATTTAACACAGTATCGAATGACAATCATTTACTCATCAAATTTAAAACAATGATGGAAAAAAAATGAAATATTTTTTGTCACAAAAATATGAAGTATTATATATGAAAATTAGTTTTTTTGGCCTTATAAACTTAATGGTAGGGCCTATTTGGACTAAGAATGCTCCAATGAAAAAAAAAATCACTGGATATGAGTTTCAAACCTCAGCTTCAAACCTTTGTAGATCTGACCTCAAATATCCAATTTGGACAAACAAAGGTAAAATTGACTTTTTGGACACTTTGAACTCAATGGTGAGCTCGAATTTACACCAAAATCTCCAACATAAACCTGTAATATGAATCCAAAATGGAAAAACCTCAAATTTGGTATTTCTATCAACAACAAAAAAAAATATTCTCTAGTTCATCGTATGATCCAAGAGAATAGCATATTCAATTTTCCAAGATCTACCAGGAATTACAACCTAGCAATAGCTCAAGCACAAAATAACTCTTAAATATGAGAAGGATATTTATAGATCTAAAGCTTTGATACCATGTTAGATTCAGTCAAGGACTCAAGCTCCCAAGATCACCCACAAAAACCAAAATAACTTTCTACAAGGGAGAAAAGAAGGAGCATAAATTTATAATAATGGATACAAAATATATCAAATTAATATGATTAATGATGTGCATATGGAATCTATGTAATACTATCAAATGTACATATTAGACCTTGTTTATACGAGCAAGGTTAAGAGATAGGACTAACTAGATGATGACTAGTGTCTTAATACTAGATCATGAACACAAGTAGTGATAAGATAGGATAAGATTGCATGACACTAGAAGACCTTCTAAAAAGATTCCTATCTGACTAAGTAAACATAACATGTGAACATATGTAAAAGTTCCTAACTAGGAACTAATTAGATAATTACCTTGTCCATGCTATAAAGGGGAAAACGAATAAAAACACCCATGTTTACACCAACAATAAAAGAGGAGATGAATATCGTCAATGGCTTCCTCCAAATACGAAATAGGAAACTCACAAAAAAACCATGAGATATTTGTCATGTACTTGTCTTGATTAATTATTTATAAAAGTAATTACTATTATCCTAATATACTAAATCATTAGAAACCCTAGCTGAAGCAACTTTAAAAGTTGAATAAGAAAAAAATAATGGAGAGGAGATCTCAATTTACAAGTCCTTTTACTATATTCTTCATTAAATTATGTACCTCACTCGCTCCTTTTCATTTGAATATTCTATGTAATTCTCCTTGATCATGTAAGTTCAAATATGGTTGTTGTAGAATTAAAAAACATGATGAAAATGGATGTTCTCTAAAACAAATTAATGAACTAAAGCAATTTGTTCAAGAAAATCACATGTTAGATTGGGTTATGGAAATAGCTACTCAAAATGAAATGAGCTAAAAGCACACATAAAGAGAAGATAAATATAAAAAATATGCTATTCTATTCAAGTATGAAGTATGCAAAAGCTTGATCAATAAATTTATTCATAAGAGATGATAGGATGCCACACCCTTGATCTTAGAGCATATATCGGTTTATGACTAGTTAACATGTGGCTACCTTAACTCTTAATTAAGTTATATTATCATTATTATATTATTATTTAGTTATATTTATGTTTACCTAGGGATTATATACATGGTTATCTAAGTTGATTTGGGTGATATCCTATGCATAAGTAGAGTATATATAAAAAGGTATTGAGTCTAATTTGATCACCAAATTGTGAATCGTGTTCTCGTTGGATATATTTGGGGATTTATCCCTTAAAAGTGGCTTATCTTTTATTATATAAGAAATAAATAGGGTTTTGAACCCTTTAAAATAAAATACCACATGGGTAGAACAAAACAAGCCATCAATAGACCTCTAATAGCACATTAATAGTAAAGTTCAAAGTTTTTTAACAATAAAAATAAAGTAGATTAAAACACAAAACTTAAACAAAAAGTTGTCCCAGATCTTTAGTTAGGAACTCGTACAGTTCCCCCTTATCGGTATTGGTGCTTGCCCCTATATCTTTTCCATGGTGTTTGAGCTCCATTTCCTATAGTACACCTACAGTGATTGTTATACAACACATAAATTTCAAGATGAGCTAAGAAAGGACCTTCAAATTTCCTTCTAGGTCATCCACTTTGGTCCTAAGGGCAACCAAATTAGCAATTTTTTTTTGCATTTAGTGTAGGCTTTCTAGGTAGGTTCCATGGTGAGGGTGGTGTCAGAATCATCTAAATCTATGAGGGGAACATTCATCACTAGAACACAATGGAAGGTCATCAATTTCCTTTTCATCATTCTCTTCTTGTTCTTTGATTTCTTTATCATTTTCTTCAATTTTAGTATACTTACTGGAAGTCTCCCCAATAGTAAAGTTAGCGGTTAAATGACCACAAATCTATTTTGATCTCCATATTCTTATCCTAGACCCCTCCCCCCATCTTATCTTCCATATTAGTAACAATGGTCATCTTGTCTTCCACCTCCCTATCTTCCCCATTGTCCTCAAGGATTAAATGTTCCCTATTGACCAAAGTATCCTCTTTCTCAATGAACTAGACAACACGTTTCTTGGTCTTCTTAGCTTCAGAGTTTTCTAGTAGATTATATGTTTAACATGCAACTTACTAGGAACATGGGTCCTCATAGGGCTATTTTTAAGGTTACAAAGCCCCACCACAATATCCTTCTAGGGGAGGGGAGACGTGGGGCCTTGGGAGATTTGGATTTGGATGGCCACAAAGAAAGATGTCAAATTGGCTTGTTATTCTCAAGTGTTATCAAGCATTTACATAAAAGTGGTATCAAAGCATGATCTTGGAACTATGAAGGGAAGGAATTTTTAAAACAATTTGGAGGTCATTTTGGGAAATGCATACCTCTCAAATTTCGGTATTTTTTTAATCTATTTTTCAAATGGTTTGTAAAGAACATATTGAAGCATCTACATGCCAAAATCTAGAGGAATTGGAGTAGTATCAAAGTATTTATTGTCATTTTTGGGGGGGAAGAACATATCTCCTATATCTTGGAAAAAAAATTATTGATTTTTAAAAGGTTTTTAAGAAGTACGTGAAGAGTTGTTAGTAAGTTTTTTAAATTGATTGGAGCAAAATTAAGTGATTTAGTTTAGAATTAGGGTTTCTAACAAATTTTCTCTTGAGGCTACAAATAAGCTAATTTCTTATAGGTTTTTGGGGAAAGTGACACATAGGTCTTAGAAAGTTACAAATTTTTTTTTAGATCGTTTAGATTTTATTTGAGTGATTTTTTATAAGAATGTTTTTTTCCAACATGATTGGGCCTATAAAAGAGGCAAAAAGGATGTTGTCACACCAAGGAAATATCCTGATAAGGATGAGGTATTAATTAAAGATATTACTCCTAATAAGGAAATAATAAGGTTAATAAATGCTTTTCATCAATGAAGATGGAGATAGGGAGGAATATAAATGCCTAATTATAGGATATATAGCACACATAGAGAATGTTAAATGCTCATTTGTCACATGCATGAATGCATTGAGCAACCAAGGTGAATCATCCAAGTAAGATAATATTGATCTTGATTATAATACTCACATGGGATCTAAGAACTTGTTACCAAAGGTGGATATACATAAGTTTGATGGAAAGGATCCAATAACATGGATAAATCAAATATATGTTTTTTCGATGTGCATTGGGTGAAAATTTTGTAATTTGGGGAAGTTCACAAAATCGTGGTTTCAACCATAGTATGTGAGATTAAATCTCTCCTAATTGTAAGGGAAGGCTCCCCCTTTTTCTTACTTCTCTCTTCTATTTAGAACAAAATACAAACTTTGATTCCTAATCTAAACTTGGGCGGTACATAATTCTATTCTATTTTTAGAATAGATGTTATTCTTTTCTCTTTCTTCAAAAAAGAAGTTACAATTTGGAATAGTAATGATTAATACAACTTTGAAGTTACTACAGAATAACTTAAAGCATGCTAATTAACAATAAAAATAAAGAGAAACAAAGTTTCCATAAAGGTGCAAAGTCCTATGTTGCTTCTCCGAGACAAGAAAATAGTGTTGAATCACAAAGTCTTACAATCACTATAATCTTATCTACCTTCAATACATAACTTTTGTAACCTACAATATTTAACCAAGATAACAAAGCAAAGCATAAAGTCTTTGTATTGATATCTAATTACAATTTTGATAATCTTTTCTCAAAATAACAAAATGAAGCTCAAAGTCTTCAAATCACTAACTCTTGTACTAATTGCTAATTCTATTTAACAAGCGCTGAAATGTAACACAAAGTTTACACAACAAAATTTGTTCTACTCTTTAATAATATATTTCCACGATGTTTTACTTGATCTAATCAATACTTTATAATAATAATGACATAAAAACACTCTCATCATAAACCACAATGTATTCAACACAAAGTCTGAATGCCAAAGCTTCCTTCTTATTTGATCAAATTTGTAAAAAAATAATGTGAACTCAAAGTTTCACTTTGCTCTTCACTTCAGCAAAGTTTATTTGTATAAGATTAAAAGATTATAATTACAATGAGCAACCTCATATATATAGAGGTGCAATGAGCTAATCTAGGAAAGCTACAACAAACTGTGACTAAGTTAAAAATGAGTCCTACTTGACTTAGGACTTGTGCATATTCTAGATGCAA
The DNA here is from genome assembly GCF_030272615.1 of Cryptomeria japonica. Classification (NCBI taxonomy): domain Eukaryota; kingdom Viridiplantae; phylum Streptophyta; class Pinopsida; order Cupressales; family Cupressaceae; genus Cryptomeria; species Cryptomeria japonica. The sequence continues at coordinate 535,290,322 of NC_081408.1, forward strand.
AAACAATACAAAATGACACTTGAGGTGTTGAAAATCTAACTGCAAGAAAGCACCTACAACTTTAGAAATATTAAAACTACTAAGTGTCACCAAACACTCCATTATGATCTTGCTTCATAAATTCCTTGAAATTTTGAAGAGCAATCCTCGTTTGTTCTTCAGCAAGTCCCTTGGTATGGCTTGTGATAACTTTGACCCGAGTGATGGAATCTATGAGGCTCATATAACATTTTTTATGATTCTTTAGAAGAGAAGCCAAATTATCCATATTGACTTGAATATTTATTAACTTATCAATGGATGATATTGAGAAGACTTCTTTGTCCACCTCTTCTCCAATGAGAAAGTTGAATTCTTTGATAAGAACATCTTCATGAAGAGGCTTTTGATTTTCATCAATGAATGTACAAGGAAGTGTTGATAACTTTTCAATAATCTCATTTCCTTTGTCATTGCATTCCCTTTAGGACTTTCTCATATCCTTGATAAGCATTTCCAAGGTGTTCATTTGATGTTATAGCGCTTCCCTTTGCTCAATGTACATGTCCCTCAAAGGAAGCACTTCATTATCAACTAGAATATCTAATTGAAAGTCTTCTAACTTCAACCATGAGTTGAAGTCCTTATCTTATATTTCTAATTGCTTTGATAATAGATCCAATGTAATATCTATCTCATACTTGACACCCTCTAGATTATTGATTAGGACAACTGCAGAACATATGAGATGAGTTCCATGATTGAGTGTCCTATCCTTCCACTCACCAACTAATCTTCCTCATGAATTGATTTGCTTTTCCTATTTAATGATCTATTCATCAACTAATGAGGTGACTAGTTCAATTGTCTTTGAATTCTTTGTTATCTTGATCAAAACATTGGTGAGTTATTCCACTTGTTTCTTCAATCTATCCCTCTTGATCTTTCCTCATTATACCTTGCCACAAGATTATCAAAAGATGATTGAGCATCTTCTATTATTCCTTCATAAGTTTTCTTACCCAAATCAATCCTATTGATAACATAATATGTGGGTTGAATCTTGTCTATGTCTGTTCCTGGAGGAGGAATCGTCAATTCTACATGCTTGTTTTTTGACTTATCCACCTTTACCCTAGATAAGGTCTTGGCTTTATTTGTACTTGGGTTTAACGGGAACCAACTAGCTAAAGTCAAATTCATATGGGGAGATGGTTTTCTTATTCCTTTTAGGGGTATTGGAGATTAGCCAACGTGGTAAAGGCGTATCATCTTCTACTTTTATGGCTAGTACTTGCGATGACAATTCTTGGTTCTATATACTTGTGGTCACAATAGGAGTGGAAGTTACAATTGTAGGTGGATTTTCAACAACTGAAACCTTGGAAGGAAGATCGGTTTCCGACATGAACTTATCAAAATCTTCTAACATAGAGGAAGTCAATTTAGACAAGTTAGGAAGAAACACATTTTCAATATTGTCATGTGGGGTATCTAAAGTTGACTCACTAGTTATTGTAGTAGGAATAGTTTGAATTACTACACTAGGAGCATTCGATACATATGAAATGGTAGAACCAAAAGGAGTAGGATTAGAAACTGAAACTGGAGGGGGAATCGAACCTGGAGTATCATGAGATGAAGGAGAAATGATTTCTTGCATCCCTTTGGACTAGGAAGTATTGGGAATTTCTAGTAAGCCTCCTTGTCATACTCCTCTTCTTCTTGTTCATTTTCTAACTCTTCCTCTTATTCTTGGTGTGTCTCTTCTTCAAGCAATTCTTCTTTAGCCTCATCCTATAATTTAGTATCTAGGGTCAAGGATTCTCCTTGACTCTTATCCTTACCTTTCCCAATTGTGAATTTGAACTTAGGAGCCTTTGGAGCTGCCGAATCTTACATGTTTTTATTTCTCAACTTAAAATTTTTTTCCAACTGGCCTTGCAGTGTCATCCTTTGATCTAATTTGGAAAGGTTTTAACTGAATCCCTTTTTGTGTCAACCAGACATTGGTATTGGCAAGGATATTATGAAATCTAGCCCTTATTGAAGTATTTTCTTTCTAAGACTGTTGAATAAGAGGCAAGGGTGAATATGCAACCTTATTCTTTTCATACATAGGATCTAGAAATGACTCCGTCATCTTCAAGATCCTCAAGAATGTCAGCAAGGTTTAGGTTCTCAACTTGTTTCATAGTAAGGTGATGGTAGTCAAGCCTTCGGATATCTTATTTTATTCAACAATCAATCCAAATATCTTCTACTCGGTGAACATGAGTGTAACTCTTCTTAAATTTGTTCTTCATCCCTCTGTAGTCAAAATATTTCTTGGCCTTGAAGAACCTCATTGTTACTCTTCTTATCTCTTCATCTATGGCTCGGGCCTTGTAGGTGGAATTGATTAAATATCTTCCAATAGTGAGGGATAACTTGAAATAGGTCTTGTGCAAACCTGATTGCCATTCATGCACCTCCACCATCTGACGAGCCAATTCCATGAGTATAATTTTGTTTGATGGTTATCTAGGAAGCATGAAAGGCTCACCATCAAAGAATCCTATTCTGAGATATGTAAAAGTAGGGAATCATATGAATATGCACCCATATTGGTTTACCATGTTCCAAACTTAATCTGACACTCTCTTCTTATGAATATCTTTATCAAACATGTACATATAATGATAAAAGAAAGCATCATTCACTCTCCTGAAATGATGGAAACTATTCTTAAGAGTTAGTTGTGAGTAATATTGATATACAAGAACTTGACTCCTATCTCCTATGGTAGACAACCATGGAAAATGCATCATTGATTCTATTGCATATACTAGGTATGAATTCATATAGAACTTCAAAGTGGTAGGAACTGTGGAACTTAAAAACAAATTCCTGATTTTGAAGCCCTAGGCTCAAAATTCTGATTTTTGACACTCAAAGTCCATTTTGTAGTATAACACGCCATGTTAGCTACACATGTGTTGTGGGTTGGAAGATGTTGAAAAATCATGTGGATGGCAGTTTTCAATGAGACATCATGTGTCGACAAGACTGACCTTTTCTCTTATCAGCTTTTGCATGTTATGCTGATGGCCTTCCTTTTCGGTGTGATATATCTATGTTTGGTTGAAATGTGTTGTTTGGTGGTGTCCTCTCTTGGTCTCGGGCCCACTCCATTCATGTACATGCAAGCATACATGTGGCTACCATGGGTTGGATCCCTCGATAGCTGGGCCCACATCATCCAACCCATTATCAGCCTATCACATCCAAATTGAATGGAGGAAGTTGTTTTTTGTTTTCATGCTAAGTTCCGGTCAACCTCCAATACCCAATAGTTGGGCCCATGCTGTCTTAGTGTCTGAAAAAGTTTAGGTGGTGATCATGTGTTGGTTCATTCAGAGTGAGCTATAGTTGTGTGGGCCCTTTCATTCATTGTTTGGAGGCAGCATGTGGCAGACGCATGTTGGTTCTTCCTATTCTGTGGGGCCCTTGGTAGTGTATCGATATATGTTCTTTTCAGTATAGCTTGCCCTTAGGGTAAGACCATTTTGCCTATGGCCACCCTCTTGTGTTACACCGATATGTTCTCTTTGGTGTGACAAGAGATGGGTCATGGCGACACGGTTTTTCTTTTCGGCCAGACTTGCTCTTTCGGCAAGATAATTTCCTGTGTATATAGAACCATGGAGACATAGTGACATGGAGTTTTCAATGACACATGTTTACTATCACATCAAAAGTGGTGGATGCCAATAGATGAAGTTGGACCCCACTTGAACATGTCATCTCTTGGGTGACCAATAAATAGACACCAAATGGATACATGGACGAGGTGGGCCCATCGCCCCATCTCTTAAGTGGAGTAAATGGTGATCTTTTCCTATAGATCTGACAGTCTGGATTGTCACATGGTTGCATGATTAATGCAACATAAACAAGAGCTTAATGTTGCTTCCCCCTCAACTTAGTTTGCATGGGGATCCCATAGGAGGTCATGACTAAGAAGTGGGTACCATGATTGACCATAATTGACCTACATTGACATGTTGAGTTGAAGACCGGTGGTTGGTCCATGTGTTAGATTGTGTGGTATATGGGCCTAGCATTCAAATCAGGAATGCAAACAACTATCTTCTGCCACTGTGTGTGGTAAGAGTAAGCACGTAAAGGGCACCACGAGGTAAGAATAGGCCTAGTGGGATTCATAACCTGCCACCCCATGATGTGAAAAGAAAAGGGTAGAAGGCCTTACATGGTATCAAATAGAAGAAGGTATAGGTTGGCCCTGCTACCCCACACCTGGCAAAATGAAGAAGATCACCCCCCGCAGGGTGACAAAGCATGATAAGGGAATGGGACCCCGACACCCTGCACTGTAAAAAGTGATGAGAAGATGGACTTGTAGGGTAGTATAATGGTGTAGCGAGGGACTTCCCCCCACTATCTCATAACATCTCAAGCCAAGGTTAAGTTCTCCCATAGGGTAAAATAAGCAAAGAGGATCTGGTTTCCCCGCTATCTCGCAGCCATAAAATTGAAGAAGGAGGATTTATGCGAGTCAAAATGACAATGAAAGGTAGGTATCCCGCCAGCCTATAGAAGAATTGTTGTTAAAGAAGTGCATAATGCAGATGTTAGTCGACTTGCAGAAATGTGCCTACTTGTAGCCCAATAGTCATTGTCCACGCAGATGGTTGACTAGGGTTGACCGGAGGACATGTGTGAAGTTTTGATGCCATGGATGCTTGTCGATAGACTTGATAGTCCATGTGGTTGTTGAATGAGATTGACCCAGTGATTGGAATGATGAAAATAATGACAAGTGGCTTCCAGGTGGTCAGATATATGATCTAATATGCAGAGGTCAGTGGCTGAGAATGGTGGATCTTAAATATGGTATTTCTCCTATCTAATCTGAGTAGGTCGACAAAGGATGGAGAGAGCATTAATGAAAATCTTGTTGTAGATTTTTTTGTGGCTCGAGGTGATCTACAGAGGATATCAAATCTTACAGGCAGGTGAAGGTTACTAAATTTAGAAATCTACTCTCAGGGATTGATTTAAGATGGTAGATGATGGAGATAGTGATGGTAGCTAATCTGCAAGTGGGACAAATTTTCTTTGCAGCTTGAGAGGATTGTTGAGATGGTTTTGCCATCAAATTCATAGTGTTTGTGGTTGTCCTCGTAGCCATTTGCATTAAATGCCTCTAAAAGGATTGTGCACAGTAGGGTTTTTGTAATCTTTAGTTGTCATATTTTGACAAGTGTTATTTCTGACCTATAGCTTGTTTTTATCCCTTGTTGATACAAAAGGGATTTCAAGGCCAAAAAGACAGATTCTAAAGATTTTCTAAATAGCATGTAATATGAGCCAAGGAACATAGAAAGAAAGCTTTTCCTCTCTACAGGTGTCCATTGTTATGATATATGTATGCTTCTGAATATTAATGAGAGAAGGTCATCTTCAAATTGTCTCATGCTTTGTGTCCACATGTTGTATGAATTTCTATGTTAATGACATATGAATTCATCCTCTTCAAGTAGGAGTGTATGATTTTGAATATGGGTCACTTTTAATGAAAGAGTTAAATTATATTTTCAAGATCATTACAGTGTGTGTTGGATTGAAGTGTTAGTCAGTCTGTATGATTTCCTGAACAAGTTGTACAAGTCATAACATGTTCAAAGGTGTTCATTGAATATGTGTCATAGCAAGTGTTGATTGTTTGTAAATTGGACTCTGTTCACCTGAAGTAGGCACTAGTCATATTAACATTTCAGAATCATTCTTATTTCACCTTTTATATTCTTATTTTACCTTTTATATTTATGCAGTAGGAGTAGTTATTAGAATAGATAACCAATCTCAATGCATCCATAAAAGATATTAAGTGAGGTTGAGGCCAAAACCAAGAGTTTATCTATATTTCGTTGGTTTATTTTTACTAAGATAATCTGCTTTAGTAGGCAATGTCTGAGCATAAATTTATCATAGGCCATTAGGAAATTGTGAGGTACACCCGTCTTGGTCTAGCAGAGCCAAAAGTACGAGAGATTTCAGTTTTGCAACTGAATCTCGTTCGTTGGCCAAATTCATCCTTGAACCTGTTGATGAGAGAGTGGCTAAATCTCTAGGGCTTAGGGACCTATTGATTTCAGAACCAACAGGAACCTTGGTTAATTTCTCACACAGAGCATCACTTATATGTTTACCCTAATAGATCTCCTTCTTGTTTTTCCAAATAATATATGTATTGATAGATCCACCCATCATAAGTATTTGAAATAGGAAGTTCCTTCACACTACTAAGAAGAGTAATCAAATCATTTACCTCTTCAATGAAGTCACTTTGATGAATAGTCTTTGGCCATCTTGGAATAGTTTCCCTTATAGTCTTCAGCCATTAATCATTGATATTTCTCTTGCACTTATCTGAGTTGTTGTCATAATATGATTGTGTGGATTCCATGTCAATATTAGCATATTGATCAATGTTTGGACACTTGAAGAAAGTGTCAAAGAAATTATCATCCAATTTGATGAGAATTTTCTTTCCCTCTACATCCTTGACTCACATGATTACTAGATCATATCTATTAGCTAATACTAACACAAACTCAAGATTTTGTGTTGACATTGGAAAAGTTGCAATGAAATGAATGCCACTGTTGATGGTTGCCTCCATTTTGTAGTACATTGGCATATTTTTAACAACCTTTAAGAATTCTTCTAGATCTATATGTCCTATCATTGTATCCCTAATGTTATCAATATTATATGACATAGATGAAGACAAAAAGCTAGATGAGAATCTTGCTTCTTGAACTTCGTTGATTTCTTGCTTGGTGATGGCTCCATCATTTGACTGTGATAGCAACTATAACATTTTGAAAATATCATCATTCATGCTTTAGCTTATTAGAATGACCTTATTAGGATTCCAAAATGTTAGTCCCAACCGGTGCTGAGAGGGGAGGGGTGAATCAACACTATACTGATTTTTACAGATTTAACCTTAATTAAAACTTCTTATTCAAACTTAACACTTATAAGTATAGGAAGAATTGATAAGAAACATGCACACAAAAATGTAACACACAAGACTACCAAGATTTATCTCATGGAAACCCAAATGGGAGAAAACCATGGTGTGAGTAGAAACTCACAAAATCTACACTCTTTTAGAGTACACCCGGTGAGGAGCCATCCCTGTTAGGAGATTACAAAGACATTGTTAGGTATGTGCCACCCAGTTAAGGGATTTTCTTTAAGGCCTATTAAAACCTTTACCCTGTTAGAGGTAGCCTTGTTAAAGGAAATAGGATCATCATTTAAGATGTCACCCGGTTAAGGGATTTTATAAAGGGACCTGTTAAAGTCCACCCGGTTAAGGGATTTTATTGTTATAGTTATTAGAAAATAATAGAGAGAATGATCTGTTGTAATAGCTACTCTTAGCTTAATCAGATCCAAATTAAGCTCTTTGGTTTGACCACCGGTTACACTTGCTCTACACTGTATCGATGCTCTGCATCACACTTGCTCTGCACTCTTCTGGTTCTCTAGATTCTTTATCTTCTCTTCACACTATCTGACCTCTGCACACTCTCTTCACCACTTTGCTATTCACTTAGCAGTTTTTTCCTCTTCTCATCTTGTTGGATTGCCTCTCCTCATAATTGCACTTTGCAATTTTTACAATCAATATTTTTGGTTTTCGCCAGAAACCTTTATACAAAACTCAATAGATTTGAAATTCAAATCTTTCCAAATCTTCCCGCACTCACTTTGTGCACTCTCCATCAATCTCGCCAATAACTCATCCTTAACAACCTCTGCAACTCATAACTTCACCAACCTCTAGGTCGTGTTTTTTCTTCTTAATGCGAACCGGAAAATCCGCACAAATCTCACCTTAACTAATTGTTAACTGCAGTAGACTTCACTATCTATTTCTTTAATGATCTCTCGCCATGACTGACTCACCTTTGGTCATCACATCCAGCTTACCGGTCACTACTCTGATATTCACGGTGGATATCATCCTTCAACTTGTATCACCAGTTCATTGGTAACTCTTCACCTTTGGCCACTGGTCACTGGTCATTAACTAGACTGATCACATGTATGTCCAAAGTGTTCCGGTCGTGCATAAGACTAATAAACTACAATCTGAGTCACCTCTTGTGACCGCATCATCATTTTATCTACTGATTTTAAGAAACTTATCTCAATACCTATCGAGTGCTTGAATGACCAGTTGACTACTTTGTTTTCCCTTCAACCGATTAGCCTTCTACCAACAAACTACTTAAGTGTGTCAATTATGCATATTTGGGAAGCACTGAATCCTCCATATTGTTTGCAACCATGAGTAAACCATTGAGGCTTACCACATCGTCTTTCCTATGAGCTTGGCCTAATTCACTAGTAAGTGTTGGTCATCAATGACAATACGGACTGATGAACCGATTGTGCCAACACCATCAGTTATGCCAACAATCTCCCCCTTTGGCATTGATGGCAACACTTCAAACTTCTCTGTTAGCAACCAGTCACTTCTGCTTCTGTTGTACTGATGGGCTTCTCTGTTTGATCTTGAGTAAAGATCGTACTCCCCCTTTCACTATCTTTCATTCATGTCACATCTGACTTCATCTTCCTTCATGTTCCATCTAACTTCACTCCTCATTTGACAACAATGCCAAAGGTGTAGTATAGACAACCTAATGCACATAGTACGATGGCTGCTCCCCCTAACAGGAGTAGTCCATAATCATCAATCCAAATACATAGAATTTTCAGGAAAATCATACTGGATTCATGTTGTTAAGATCTTCACTTACCTTAGAGTATGAAGGGGAATTACCCCTAACTCACCTCTGAGATACTCAAAAGTATCCTTAGATAGTGGCTTGGTGAATATGTCTGCAACTTGTTCCTTGGTTGGCACATATTCTAGTCTAACTTCTTTGTCTTGCACCTGTTCCCTAAGATAATGATATTTTATTGCAATATCCTTGGTCTTAGAGTGCATTACCAAGTTTTTTGATATGTTAATGGCACTTGTATTGTCACAGTGTATCACCACCGGTCCAGTCACCTTTTCTTGGATACCTTCCAAGATCTACTTAATCCATACTACTTGTGTACAGTTGATTGTAGCATCCACATACTTCACCTCAGCTGTGGATTGAGAGATACAATTATGTTTCTTGCTTGTCCATGACACAATCCTATCTCCAAGAAAGAATGCACCTCCACTAGTGCTCTTTCTGACATCAATGTTCCTTGCCTAATTTGCATCAGTAAAGACACTTAAGTTGGAATTTCCCTTATGTGGATACCAAAGACCATATCATCAATCCCCTTGAGATATCTAAATATCCTCTTAACCACCACCATATGAGTCTCTTTTGGATTTGCAGCAAATCTAGCAACCAAGACAACTTCTTGTGCTATATCTGGTCTACTGTGCACTGCATACTACAATTTACTGATCATGGATCGGTATAGTGTCTCATTCACTTCATTAGCCTCCTCGTTTTTGGAGAGCTTACAACCTATAACCATTAGGGTTCCAACAGGTTTGGAATCTTCCATTCCAAAAGTCTTCAATATTTCCCTTATGTATTTGGTCTGGCTAATCAATATGCCATTCTTTAGTTGAGATACTTCCAGACCGATGAAGAATTTTATTTCACCAATCAGGGACATTTCAAATTCTTTCTTTATTTCTTCTGCAAAACCTCTACTCATTTCATCATCTCCTCCAAAGATGATGTCATCTACAAAAATATCTGCAATCAAATGTTTTCCTTCTTGTCCAATCTTCAAATACAAGTTACTGTTGTCACTGGTTCTCATGAACCCTATACTTATCAGGTATGAGTGCAGCCTCTCATACCAAGCTCTTGGTGCTTTTTTTAGTCCATACAGAGCCTTTTTCAGCTTACATACCATGTCTCTTCCATCTTCTAAAGCAAACCCTTCTGGTTGCTCAATGTACACTTCTTCCTCTATAACACCATTCAAGAATGTTGATTTGACATCCATTTGGTAGACCTTGAACTTCCTGTAGGTAGCATAAAGAAACAAGATTTTGAATCCTTCCAGTTTGGCCACTGGTGCAAAGGTCTCTCCATAGTCCAAACCTTCTTCCTGTGCATACCCTTTGCAGACTAACCTTGCTTTGTTTCTTACCACTTGACCGCTTTCATCCATTTTGTTTCCAAACACCCACTTGGTGCCTATTACATTTTTGTTCTTCGGTCTGGGCACAAGGATCCAAGTTTCATTTTTCTCAATCTTCTCCAATTCTTCCTCCATAGCTTTGATCCAGCCTTCATATTTTAGAGCCTCCTTTGTTGTTTTGGGCTCAATTTAGAGAGCAGACAGGTACTCTCCCTTGCTTTTCTTCTATTCAATACTCCTACATTTTTGTCACCAATAATATTGTTAGCAAGATGATTGTTTCTGGCATACCTTGGTTGTACCGGTTCATTTCTTGGATCTTCTTCTCCCGGTTGTGTAGGTTCTACTTCACATGTTTCCTCATTTGCAGCTACATTAGGATTCTTTATAGCAGGTTCATCCAGTATAGAGTAAATAAATCCTTCATAGGCCTCTGGTTCACTCTTGGTGTCCTATTCATTTTTCTCAGAGAACTCATCCACTCTGACATTTGCACTCTCTACAATCTTACCAGTCCTTTTGTTCAAACACCGGTATGTTTTACTCTTTGTGGAGTAACCTAAGAAGGTTCCTTCATCACTCTTAGGATCGAACTTTCCAGAGTACTCATCCCTCTTGATATAGCACATGCTTCCAAATACATTTAAGTAACTCACATTGGGTGAGTATCCACACCATAATTCATAGGGAGTCTTATTTGTCCCCTTCTTCTCCTGAATCTGGTTCAAGGTATACATAGCAGTACTCACTGCTTCTCTCCAAAAGACATGTGTAATATCCTTTTTTATCATTAGAGTCCTTGCACAATTAATTAGAGTTATGTTTCTTCTTTTAGAAACTCCATTTTGTTGACGTGTTCTAAGTGCAAACATTTGCCTCATAATCTCATGATCTTCACAGTAATTCATGAACTCTTGAGAGGTGAACTCTCCTCCTCTATCTGATCTCAAGCATTTCAGACTCTTACTGGTTCCTCTCTCCACTCAAGCCTTGAAGACCTTGAACATGTGAAAGGCTTCATATTTTTCTTTCAAGAATACAGCACACATCATTCTTGAGAAATTATCTACAAACAACATGAAGTACCGGTCCCCATAGAAACTCTTAGTCCTCAGAGGACCTAACAAATTTGTATGCACTAGGTCCAGCACATTTTTAGATGAATAAGATTTGTTGCTGAAACTAAATCCGGTCAACTTTCCTAGTTGACAATCTTTACACATAGCATTCTCAAGTTTCATAATGTCAGGCATACCTCTGGCAAACTTCATTCTACTAACCTTTGTTATGCTATCAAAATTAACATGACACAATCTTTTGTACCACAGCCAACTGTCTTCTACCTTTACCATTAGACAACTTTCTACAGTGGTGTTTAGGTAGAATATATTACCTTTGGTTTGTTTACCGATAGCAATCAGACCTCCTGATTTATCACTTTTTTTCATATTCCTTCATTAAACTCCAACCGGTAACCCTTATTGTTAAGTTGTGCAATACTTAATAGACTATAATTTAGCCCTTCTACCCAGTAAACATATTCACAATTGGTTTTATCATTTCAGGCAATAGATCCCTTACCTTTTAATGCACAGGGAGCATCATTGCTAAATTTCACCAGTCCTCCATCACAGTCCTCCATCACAGTCCTCCATGCTAAGGAATTTGTTCCTATCCCCAGTCATGTGGTGAGTGCAACCATTGTCAGTTACCCAGTCTCCACACTGGTTTGAACTGGAAATCAGTGCAATATCACTTTCCTTTGTGCTATCTTCCTTTACCACTACAAATGCAATCCCTTCTCCATTAGATCCTTTTTATTCTTCATCGGTAACTCCTTCTGCAAGATAGCACTCATTGCTCTTCTCTTTGTATCTTCTAAAGTTATCCCTCCTATCATTGTCAGGACATCTGGATGCAATATTACCTATTTTAATGCATGAGAAACACTTCAGGGGTAGTTTACCTATGTACTTCCCTTTTCCTCTTGACAACCTTGTTGCTATTAGGGCTTCAAGCTCATCTTGTTCCTGTTCTTTTGGATTACAATTTGTCATGTTCATGAGAATGATTGGTTCTTGTAGTAGAACTACTTCTGGTTTCTTTTCTTTTCATTGTTTGTGCAAGTATCATGTAAGATTTGAAGGTAGCATCATTCTTAGGCATATTGTTATCATAGTTGCTCAGTTCAAAGGCAATCAGCTTACTGATCAGGGAGTCAAGTGTAACATTAACTGTTCCCAAAGATCTGAGTTCCTAAATTGCAGAAACCCTTATGGAATATTGTGATAGCAAGGTTCTCAAGATTTTGCTGCCCACATCATCTTCTTCAAGTTTTCCTCCAGCACTTCTGATGGAATTCACCACATCCTTTATTCTTTTGTTGTATTGTTATCTCCTTCTTCCATCCTCATCTCATCAAATTTGCCTCTTAAACTGTCCACCTTATCCTTTTGTACATGAGGATCTCCTTCATAGACAGTCTTCAGCTTATTCCACATCTCATAGGTTATTTTCAGATCTTGAACCTCAGCATACTCGTTATCAAATAACGTACTAGCAATCATATCCATAGTTGCAATGTTGTCTAGCTTCTCTTTGATCTGATTTGCAGTGAGGATCCCTATACGTTCATTGTACTTTATGATTACATTATTCTAGTATTGATCTCCTAGGGTTCTTAGGTAGAGCTTCATTCTACCACACCATAATATGTAATTCTCCTTAGAGAACTTGGTGCCTTCTTTTTGCATCATCTTGGATCTTTCCTTAACCTATTAAGCTCCTCTGAATCTAAGGACCAATGCTCTAATACCAATTGTTAGTCCCAACCAGTGCTGAGAGGGGAGGGGTGAATCAACACTATATCAATTTTTATAGATTTAACCTTTAAAACTTCTTATTCAAACTTAACACTTATTAGTATAGGCAGCATTGATAAGAAACATGCACACAAAAATGTAACACACAACTACCAAGATTTATCACGTGGAAACCCAAATGGGAGAAAACCATAGTGTGAGTAGAAACTCACAAAATCTACACTCTTCTGGAGTACGCCCAGTGAGGAGCCATCCCTGTTAGGATATTACAAAGACACTATTAGGTGCCACTCGGTTAAGGGATTTTCTTTAAGGCCTGTTAGAACCTTTACCTTGTTAGAGGTAGCCTTGTTAAAGGACTTAGGATCATCATTTAAGATGTTACCCGGTTAAGGGATTTTCCAAAGGGGCTTGTTAAAGTCCACCCAGTTAAGGGATTTTACTGTTGTAGTTATTGGAAAACAACAGAGAGAATGATTTGTTGTAATTGCTACTCTTAGCTTAATCATATCCAAATTAAGCTCTTCGGTTTGATCACTAGTTACACCTACTCTGCACTCTACCAATGCTCTGCATTATTTCTCTTCACTTCACACTATCTGAGCTCTGCACACTCTCTTCACCACTCTACTATTCACTTAGCAATTTTTCCATCTTCTCATCTTGTTGGATCACCTCTCCTCATAATTGCACTTTGCAATTTTTACGATCAATCTTTTTGGTTTTCGCTGGAAATACTTATACAAAACTCAGTAGATTTAAAATTCAAAACTTTCCAAATCTTCTTGCACTCACTCTGTGCGCTCTCCATAAATCTTGCCAACGACTCATCCTTAACTACCTCTGCAACTCATAATTTCACCAACCTCTGGCCGTGTTCTGTCTTTTTAATATGAACCAAAAAATTCGCACAAATCTCACCTTAACTAATTGTTAACTGCAATAGACTTCACTATCTGTTTGTTTAATGATATATTTCCATGACTAACTCACCTTTGTTCATTGCATCCATCTTACCAGTCACTGCTCTGAGATTCTTAGTGGATATCATCCTTCAACCTGTATCATTGGTGTAACTCTTCACCTTTTGCCACCGGTCACTGATCATTAACTAGATTGATCACATGTCTGTCCAAAGTGTTCTAGTCATACATAAGACTACTAAACTACAATCTGAGTCACCTCTTGTGACCGCATCATCACTTCATCTGCTAGTTTTAATAAATTGATCTCAATACCTATCGGGTGCTTGACTAGCCGGTTGGCTACTATGTTTTCCTTTCAACTGATTAGCCTTCTACCAACACACTACTTAAGTGTGTCAATGATGCATATTTGGGAAGCACTGAATCCTCCATACTATTTGTAGCCATGAGTAAGCCATTGAGGTTTACCACATCTTCTTTCTATCGAGCTCACAGGTAAATGTTGGTCATCATTGACAATACTATTGATGAACCAATTGTGCCAACACCATCAGTTATTCCAACACAATCTATGTGTGTGTATTTGATTTTAAATCGGATTTGTATCACCAATCTATGTGTGTGTATTTGATGCAAATCAGACTTAAAAACTCAATTGACACCAAAATTTGGTGTAAAGAAAAATAAAATGCATTTTGGACTTATAAGTCTAATTTGCATCAAAGGGAGAACAAATGATGAAAAGAGGTGGCAATTGGGCTTACAAACGCGATCTACACCTATGGAATAACAAAGGAAAAGATCACTGCATTTGGTGTGGGTCGGGGTTATAACCCCACCATACATCATTTAAATGAGTCATGGTGTATGTCGGGGTTACAACCCTAACAGACATCATGAAATAATACTTGGTAAAACTACGTGTAGTTTGGTGAGTTTGAGGACGATGTAGGGTAGGGGTATAGCCCCAACATACATTGTTAGGTGAGACTTCAGTGTAGGTCGAGGTTATCAACCTGTATTACACCAAAAAAGATGACAACATATTGATAATGTGTGTTGAACTTGCGCTCACGACACACATCATATGAAATATGGTGTATGCCATGAGCATAGGCCCAAGATATATAGTATTTCACATGAAACTTGGTGAAAATGGATCAAACAATGTATGTCAAGATTAAGGCCTTATATACACCAGACAAAAAACAGTGTGTGTTGAGTCTTAACCTCCAGCATCCACTGAAAAACAAAGGGAAACGATATGAAAAGATAGAAAACATACCCCATAAGAAAAGGCTTTGACCTTGCGCAGTCACTCTCAAAATCCACTAAAAACTCTCGAGCAAATCAAACTAATGAGGGTGAAAAAGGGATTAAAAAGAAAACAAAAGAAGAAGAAGAAAACAAAGAGATTTATGAAACCTTAAGCAATTGATACGCTCAATCGCATGACATAAATATGCTATTTGAGCTTATAATTCTGATTTACACAAAAGACTCAAAAATGGTGTAATTCAGACTCATGAGCCTGAATTGCATCATTTTAAGATAAAAAGTACAATGTAAGAGTTAAAATACGACCTTGCACAAAAGGCCAAAAGGTGGTGTAATGTCAGACGTTAAGTCCGTCTTTCCACCAAAAGATAAAAAAGTTTGTTTAAGTTAATTTTTTGAATTAACCAACAAAACTAAGATGGTAAATAGCTACAAAGTTTCCCAAAGACTAATGAGGTGGACAAAATGCCTCAAAAGATGAACCCTTAGAGAAATGAGAATGAATTTGAATTGATATTTGTAGGGGTTATCCAATTTTTACTTCAAAATAAAAAACAAGGATAAAAATATGCATCAAATAACAAGTGGAAAAAAGGTGGAAATGGCTTCCCTACCTTTATATTTAGAGTTGGTCATTTGATGTCATGCTATGTAATCAATGACATAAAAAGGGTCTCATTATCTCATGGTCATTTTTTATAGAGAAACTTCAATCATAGTATAGAAATAGTGTGATTAAAAACTTATTCAACCAATTACCTAAAATTCAACAAACAAGATCATTCAAGGATTACATTTAGCAATTCCAAATTCTATCCTTGAGAGTGGATACAATTATAGAGGATAACTTTAATGAAATATTTTTTGGGTGGTCTCAAGGGTCTCATTTGATATGAGGTATTTATGTTTAGTCCTAGATCTATATCAGAGTCTTTTATCTTAGCATGCAATGTTTATGAGAAGTATTTAAACTCTAGAAGGAAAGGGATTCATGAGATAAGAGAGAAAGGATTATCAACACCATCTATCTGCTAGCCTACTAGATTAATACCACAAAAAAATGAGGAGAAGAGAACAAAAGGATTCTATTTTAGTTGTGATAGAAAATATAGTCAATAACATAAATCCAATGAGAAGAAATTATTCTACATTGAAGGTCTTAGTGAGGAAGCATAGGAGCAACCTATATATTAGAGGGCGATAAGGAATTAAGTGTGAAATCACAAAAAATCCCCAACCAATCATTTCTTATCATTCATTCTCAGGATTTAGCACTGTATATGGTGAAAATGGATAACAATAATAACAAGATTGAAAGGCTAAATGAATTCAACCACAAAACCCTAGCCTAACAACAACAAAGATCCACCATAACATATGAAGATTACCTAAGACAATGCAAATCACCAAAAATCACAAAGATTATACCATCACATGTCCAATAGGGTTTTGATCTCCATTCTTCCTATCTCCATTGATCTTGCTTGATATATTTGCTCTCAGATTTTATGTGCACAAGAGCTCAACAAAGAACGAAATGTGGTTGCAAGTAAAATCGTAGTGTAGTCAAGTCCTTAAGATGATTCATTAGGGTTTGATAATGAAGGAAGCATCTCCTTATATAGAAGACACTATATGAAATGGAGGGTTAAGATTGAGAGGGTAGGTAAAAGAAATAATAAAATAATGAAAGGGGTAGGTAGTGCAGGAATTAAGAGATGAATGACATGTGTCATGTGTAGAAAAGGCTAATGAATTAATTAAATAAATAAAGATTTATTTAATTAATAGAAGAAGTGGGATCAATTAAATAAATAAGATAATTATTTAATTTAGGAAAATGATAATTTAAATAAATAAATGTATTTATTTAAATGAGAAATAAGGCTAGAAGAGGATAAATGAATTAATTAAATAAATAAGGATTTATTTAATTAATAGAAGAATTAGGCTTAGATAATTAAATAAATAAGGATTTATTTAATTAATAGAAGAATTAGGCTTAGATAATTAAATAAATAAAATATTTATTTAATTAGACATGACAATTTTGGGTGTCTACATTTTGCCCCTCTTTGAGACAATGCGGCTTGTCGCGTTGTTTCAAAGAAGATAAGATGAACTGATACAGAGATGCCCCCTCGAGAGATTGGATGAAAATGTCTGAAAAGATTGCAGACAATCTCTCGATAAGAAAGAAAGGCTAGAATGGACTGACCGAATAAAGTGACAAAGTCACGGGATAATGAAGACTGACTCGGGAAATGAAGGCTAAGGCTAGGGTAGGCTATAAGATAGACCACGGGCAAAAGACATCCTCATTGTCATCTACACCCTCACGAGCTCAAAGTGCAGAGCGAGAAAAGAGCAGGAGCAGTCAGCAGCGATGGCTTCTATGCATAGATTCGACCGTGTTCACCGATTCCAGAGGCCAGCAGAGGCAGGAGAGCCGGTAAGTACCACCAAGCCTCCTCGTATTTTGACGCATGTATTTTTGTCATTAATGCATGCTAGTTAGAGCAATAAATGCACTTAGGAATAGGGTACCAAAAAAGTCTGAAAACGTGTAACCGCGTCTGCGTCGGTGCCAGGTGTGTCTGTGTCCGACAGGCGCGTCTGTGTCGGTGTCAGGCACGTCTGTGTCTGGAACCGCGTTTGCGCCAAATGCGGGCGTGTCTGCGTTGTGCAGGGGCATCTGCGATGTGCAGGGGCGTCTGCGTTGTATAGTCGCGTTTATGCATAGTATAGGCATGTCTATGTCCTACAGGCGCGTCTGTGTTTTTCAGGCGCGCTTGTGCAGTCTGTAGGTGCATTTGTGTCAGTCAAGCGCGTTTGTGTTAAAAAAATGCAATTTTGGTCTTCTAGGTCAAATCGGCAGTTCTGTGATGAACATACGTTGTCGATTGGATAAGCTGCTGAGAGGATACGCTCAAGCAAGTCCTCTAGGAAGACTAGGATAGATCAAGGCACTTTGTGATGAACAGTGAGTACCAAGATAGAGTACTTTGTGATGAACAGGGAGTACCCCAAAGTATGAGCAGCACTTTGTGATGAACAGGGAGTGCAAATGTGAGTAACATTTTGTGATGAACAGGGAGTGTCACACACGTAGTACTTTGTGATGAACAGGGAGTACTACTAGAATAGAAGTAACACTTTGTGATGAACAGTGAGTGTCACTAGGATAGATAACCATATGCATTTAGATAAAAATGTAGCATTTTGTGATGAACAGTGAATGCCACCATGACTGACATGATTAAGTTGCTTGACTGCAGGAGTACTTGCCTATGCTGGAGTCACGGGAGAGATTCCCGTCGACACAGAGATTGTGACTTGAGTTGTCGTTTCACGATAGAGCTGCCATCAAGGAGATGGGTTTGAGACATGTGCTGTATGTGCCTGAGTTTCGGGTAAACATGGGACTGTTGACTGCACTTGCCGAGAGATGGCATTCTGAGACATGCACTTTCCATTTGCCGATGGGTGAGATGACAGTCACCCTTGAGGATATCTACAGGATTCTGCATATACCGATTGATGGAGATTTGATTCAATATGATCGAGATGGTGACAGAGAGACATTGAGATGGGTGTTTCAGGATCCCGGCCTAGAGATGAGGGCTCGTCATGTGGCATGGGACACCATGATAGCCACAGGGTTAGCATTGCCAGCTATGACCGGAGGAGTGATTAGTGGGTTCTTGTGTCCGGATAGGGCGACACGGGGATTGGTAGTGGACTAGGGCGGAGCATTAGAGACACTGGTGACGCAGCACACCAGATATGCTTGGGGACCATGTGTGTTGGCCCACTTATATTATGAGCTTCACCAATTTGTATACCATGGGTCAGTTGGATTGGGCTGCGGGGTGACACTACTGTAGGTTTGGGCCTATGAGCATCTGCCAGTGATGAGGCCGATACACTTCTGAGGTAGGGGACATGGACGCAGCTTTGTTCATTTGTACGACATGATCACCTCACAGCCGTGGATTGGCAGGTTAGAGCATTGGCGGCGAGTGCTGGATGATATTGATGTAGTCATCTAGAGACCGTATCTAGGATGCGAGGAGTGGGAGGATGACGCAGTGGAGTTGCCATACACCTTCCGGAGTAGGTACCTGATTGGGCAGACGCCTTATATACTGGAGAGGCAGCTGGTGGACAGGGTTGGCCGACAGTTTGGCCGGATCCAGAGGATGCCACGAGGCTCGGGTATGTATGCCAGTACAGTTAAGGATCAGGCACAGTTTTGGCCTTTATTGTCATATGATCAGGCGCTGACACAGCTGGCAGAGATGATACCTCTTCCTTGGGACATGTGGCCTGAGATTGAGGACGCCGGGATGGATGCAGAGTATACAGCGTATTGGGTAGAGCATCCATTCCCCCGATTGACAGATCCAGGAGAGCTACTGGATGGAGATGGAGGAGGAGATGATGATGATGATGGTGGGGGTGATGGGGGTAGAGGCCGACGAAGGCGGAGGGGAGTAGTGGGAGAGAGGCGAGTTGCACCCCGGAGGGAGGGTGAGGAGGAGAGGCAGGCTCGGGTGGTGAGGGGTCGCGGTGGATTGCCCCTACAGGTACCAGCAGCACAGGGTCCCAAGCAGGTACAAAGACAGGGACAGGGATAGGTACAGGGACAGGAGCAAGGACGGAGATAGGGACAGGTACCCGTACAGGCACCAGTATAGGTACAGGTACAGGTACAGGGGCAGGCACCCGCAGAGGGGGAGCCACAAGCAGAGGCGGAGGGGGGGGATCCAGAGGAGGATGAGCTGATTGAGCTCAGGGAGATCTGCCAGGGCCAAGCAGATGAGATACAGGAGTTGGAGAGGGAGAGGGACCGACTCAGGTTGAGGCTCAGAGATACTGAGCGGGAGAGAGATCAGGCGATTCAGCACTACATAGAGGCTGAGACAGTGCTGAGGGCAGGGAGGCAGGCGGCGGAGGACACAGGGGTAGGCTATGCATATGTCCTGCAGGCTGGAGAGGAGATAGGGTACTGGAGGGACCTCTACTATGGTGCAGTGCTAGCAGATCAGCGAGCGAGGAGCTTCCATAGACCGTCGCGTACAGCGACAGCTACGGGAGGGAGTCGGAGGAGGCAGGCATCTAGTGGTGGGGTCATGGGTCCTCCACCACCACCAGATAGAGGGGGCAGGCGGGATGATCCTGGGGCGGGTCCTTCAGGGGCTCAGATTCCATCGAGGCCAGGCGGCTCCGAGGGAGGGAGTTCATCATAGCCTTAGAGGGCTCCCATTGTATCAGTGTTGTACCATTCTTTTGTATTGTAGACACCTGCGGGTGATTGTAGCCATATGATTTTGACATCATTGTATCATGACACTTTTGATTATATATATGAGATGATTCATCTTTGCGGCAGCTATATGCATGTGTACCTATGTGATGAGATGTTCTTATGTGATTCTTATGATATGGATGCAAATATGTATGTACTGCAATATTTTTGTTCTTTTATGTTTTAAAATGTTATGCATATGAATATGATAATGCCTATGAATATGATAATGCAAATGTAAATTGTGCTAATAGGTGTTGTGTGCAGGATGTGATGCAATTGTGATATCTATATGTATGTATGAAATGCTTATATGTGGTAATGCAGGTGCAACTACATGAAATGCAAATGTTTTTGGTGTGTCATTATACTCAGTCATGTGATAATAGGCTATGCGGACTCGAGGAGGATGATGGAAGTCAATCAAGAAAGGGGGATGGAAGACAGAAGATATGAAAGTGAAAGAGCTTCTTGTGCGTTATCATCATTGAGCTTTATTATGGCAAAATAGGTTATGACAATCGAGGCATATGTTCGACCCAAAAAGTCATTGTACCTGTTTGTATGGAGATAAGACAGTCACAAACAAGGAATGCCCCAGTTCACACTAGACTCACAGTATCCTCATATCCTTGGACAAGTCATAACATTACTAAGAGACAATCCACAGACAGCAAATAGAAATAGGTGATGATACCCCATCCTCGCCTTTCTAGTCAAAGACATCCTGAAGATAGAATCTCTAGTCAAAGACATCCCGGAAAAGCTAAAAGACATGTCACCAGAAAGATAAAATCAAAAGAAAACCAAGACTCGACACCAACATCCATTGCAGTCCTCAAGTTTATCGTCTCTTGTCACTTGTATAAGTCTTATTTGATTGTGGTCACAATGTTTACTTTCACAGAAAGGATAGATAGCACTGAACCATAATGTTGTCTGAGTCTGTTGAAAGATTTGATTTGTTGAAGCCCATTGTTGCTGCTGTGTCTCATCTGAAACTGACTGAATCCATGAAACTGATACTTTATTGCGGATCTGTGATGCAAATGTTGCTTTATTGCGGATTGTGCGTGAATAGCCTGAAGAAAGATGGAAGAAACTTTACTCCTCGAAACATGTGATGTTCTCAGTTCCACACCCATCACTAGACGTAGGATTTGCCTTAGCCACAGATAGGATCTGATTTATTATGGATGGAAAGGGATGTGAAAAGGGAGGTTTATTATGAATGGCTAACCAATCTTGGGTAGATCAATTGACAAGCCATGATGGGAATGGGTAAGTTTGTTATGAACGAATAGGTTGTGAGTGTGTGCAAAGTGAAATGATGAAAGAGAATCCTAAAGGAGGGAGGAGCAATGTCTCTTCGCATGGCGCTGGTGACCCAGTTTTCACCATGGTACTTGCCCAGGGCACCACAGAAGTGGTTTTCACCGTTGGACGAAATTATTTCTCTTTACTTTTTTCAATTTTTTCAATGTTTTTGTGTCACAAGGCGCCTGTTTGCCAGGTTTTCACCAAGTAACGATTTTTTTTGTTTTATAATTTTTTTTGTATTTTTGAAATTTTTGATTTTTTTTGTATTTTTAAAATTAGGATATTCTGACGAGCTATGTGTAGAACCTGCGAAGGTGCATGTTGTTGATAGGATCCTCCAAAGGTTCACCTTCTGTAGTTGAGAGCTGATATGCCCCAGAGCCATATACTGTTGTGATGATGTAAGGACCAAGCCAGTTTGGTTCAAACTTGCCCTTCTTCTCTCTGTCTTGCTGATTTTTGGGGTTTTCTCTGAGAACCAAATCACCTACCTCAAATGTGCGAGGCTTGACTTTGTGATTGTAGCTGCGACTCATTCGTTGTTGGTAAGCCTTGAGATGATTAAAAGTAGTTTGTCTCCGTTTATCCAGCAATTCTAGTTCTTGTAAGCGAGAGACCCTGTAGTCTTCATCAATGATGATGTTTTGCAAAGAGACCCGTAAAGAGGGTAACTCGACCTCAATAGGCAAGATGGCTTCAGAACCATAGACTAGTGAATAGGGTGTAGCTCCTGTAGGTGTACAGATGCTTGTGCGGTAGGCCCAGAGTGCAGGATTGAGTTGGATATGCCAATTACGGCCAGCGTCGTCGACTGTCTTCTTGAGGATTTTAAGGATTGTTTTATTAGAGGCCTCAGCTTGGCCATTACCTTGGGGGTAGTACGGTGTGGAGAAACGACGGGAAATATGGAAGCGGTCACAGAGTTCGCGAACATCCTAATTTTTGAAGGGACACCCGTTATCAGTGATAATGGAAACCGGAATACCATATCGGCAAATGATATAGTTAAGGATGAATGTAGCAATTTTCTTTCCCGTAACTTGTGTGAGAGGCACGGCTTCAATCCATTTTGTAAAATACTCTGTGGCAGTGATAATGAATTTATGACCATTGGAAGAAGGAGGGTGAATCTTGCCTATGAGATCGAGCCCCCACTGACAAAAGGGCCAAGGAGATGCAAGTGGTTGAAGTTCTTGTGCTGGCGCATGTATGAGATCTTCATGAATTTGACATTGCTTACATTTCTTGACAAACTGATATGAGTCTTTCTCCATATTGGGCCAGTAATATCCAGTCCTAATGAGTTTCTTGGCCAAGGTAAGACCACTAGCATGTGGACCACATATCCCTTCATGCACTTCACGTAACGCAATCTGAGCTTCGTCGCTTTCTAGACATCTAAGAAGAGTGCCATCTAGACCTCGTCGGTATAGGATATCAGCTAAAATGACATATCGAGAGGATTGGCGAATGAAAGTGCGGTGTTGGTTATTTGATAGATCAGGAGGTAAAGTATTGTCTCGTAGGTATGTGAAAATGGAACCATATAACTGGGATTCGGGACCGACAACACATATCATCTCAGTAGGCATTATCTCATATGAAGGGACTAAAAGGTTATCCACCAAGAACTCATAGCGGGTCTCGTTTGGAGGTAAATCAATCAATGAAGCAATTGTAGCCATGGCATCTGCGGCGCGATTCTGCTCTCTTGGTATCTGCTCAAAGTCTATCTTTGTAAAGTGCTATTTCAGATCATCCACCATTTGTTTATAAGGCATTAACTTTTCATCTTTTGTTTGATAATCACCAGTTGCTTGACGGATAACAAGTTGGGAGTCTCCAAAAACACGAAGTTCCTGGATCTTCCATTGAACTGCAATTCGTAATCCTGTTGTTAATGCCTCATATTCCGCTATATTGTTAGTGCAAGGAAATGATAAGCGGTATGATTTTGGTATAGAATCCCCTTGAGGAGTTATAAAGAGGATGCCAGCTCCTGCCCCATGCTGTGTGTATGAACCATCGAAGTACAGTTGCCATGGCTTTGCATGTGACACTGTTAAAATGGATTCATCTGGAAATTCTGAACTTAGAGGAACATCATCTATCATGGGAGCATCTGCTAATTGATCCACGATGGCTTGTCCTTTTATTGCTTTTCTATCCACATACTCGATGTCAAATTCACTCAGTATCATTACCCATTTGGCCAGTCGCCCAGTAAGTGTTGCTTTATTGAGAAGGTATTTTAACGGATCTATCCTTGCAACCAACTTAGTCTTATGAGTGAGCATGTAATGTCGTAATTTCTGTGAAGCAAAGACCACGGCTAGACATGCGCGCTCAATTGGTGTGTAGTTTAGCTCGTATCCCACCAATGTGCGACTGATATGATATACTGCTTTTTCCTTGCCCCCAGCAATTTGTTGTGCTAAGAGTGCCCCCAGTGCCGTTGGAGTAGCTGATATGTGTAGTAGCAGTGGTTGATCTGGAACTGGTGGCATCAGAACTAGTGGATTTAGCAGATAGTCTTTGAGCGTCTGGAAAGCCTGTTGACAGTTGTCATCCCATTTGAATTTGATGTTTTTATGTAGCAGGTGCTGAAAAGGATTACACTTATTTGCCAGTTGTGCTATGAATCTTCGTATGGACTGGAGTCTGCCTTGTAAGGATCGAAGTTGACTGATATTTCTTGGTGGTTGCATTTCCAAGATAGCTTTGACTTTTGCTGGATCCGCTTCAATTCCTCTTTTGGACACGATGAATCCTAGGAGCTTCCCTGAGGTTACTCCAAAGACACATTTCTTGGGGTTTAATCTTACTTTGTATTTTTCCAACCGATCAAAGGCAACTGAAAGTATGTCCAAGTGTGTATTTTTGTCTATTGATTTGACCAAGAGGTCGTCAACATAATCTTCCACAGTTACATGCATGAGATTATGAAAGATAGTAGTCATAGCTCTTTGATATGTAGCACCTGCATTTTTTAGCCCAAAGGGCATGACATTCCAACAGAAACTTCCCCAAGGACAAGTGAATGATGTTTTGTGTTGATCCTCGGGTGCAATTCTTATCTGATTATAGCCAGAGAATCCATCCATTAATGATAGCATTTCATGACCTGCTGTGAGATCAACGATCAAGTCAATGTTTGGTAATGGAAAGTCATCCTTTGGACAAGCTTTGTTGATGTCTCTGAAATCTGTGCAAATTCTGATGTTGTGATCTGGTTTACTGACAAGTACCAAGTTAGAGATCCATTCCGGATAATCAATTGGATGTATGAATCCGACATCAAGTAATTTCTCAAGCTCTGCTTTGACTAGTAATGCCACTTGTGGATGCATTTTTCTCAATTTCTGTTTTACTGGTTTTGCCCCCGGTTTGACCATCAGATGATGCATTACCAAATCCGGATCCAATCCAGGCATATCAGCATATGACCAAGCGAAGTTGATTTGTCGCTCTTTGAAGAAACTTATGAATTTTGACCTTTCAGACCCTATCAGTGATTGAGCTAGGAATATGTTGTGTGGAACCTCTTCTGTACCGATGTTTGTTTTGATAGTCTCCTCTACCAACATGGATGATTTTTCCTCATATGATGCTGGGAGAATGTCGAGCCTTCCATCTTCGAGAGCCTCAGAGAGGTTTTCACCCTCAGATACGTCCTTTCTTTTTACTTTTTTGGAATCAGATAGCGCCGCAGTGTGGTTTTCACCATAAGACCCTTGATTTGTTCTTATTTTCACATTTTTGCGACTGGAAGGTCTGACACCCTCACCAAAATATGCCACGCTATTGAGTTCTATGGTGTATTCCGCTTTATGGTCTCCAGGGGGAAGATCATTTCGTATGCCTAGATAATCAATAAAAGCTTCATCATTTTGGAAAGTATCCAACTGTGTAGGTCCTTCATTATCCCAGTCAATGAGTTGGTGATGAACAAGGGGAATGTCATTAATGTCTTCGAAGTTAGCGGGGCTAAGAGTGAAGATGTGGTTATATTCGGGTATGTCAAGGTAATTATCGAGGTCATCGATGGCACTCTCCACATCAGTCTCGATCACGAGCGAGTCCAAATTATCATTACTAGTAGCGCATTCCGGAATAGGTGTTCTCATCCTATGTGATTTCAACCTAGAACCTTGAGACAAGGACTGTGTAGACTCCTCATGGGTTGTTTCTTGACCAACTCTAAATTTTTTATAAGACTCCTCCTCTTCTGTGGGTTCACCTGGCTCTCTGAATGTCTCGGTGAGCTCATAGTCACTGGAGGATTTGTCTGAACCCCATTCCCATTCGTTGGAGTCAGTGGAATAGCGATCCTCTTGTTGAATTTTGGCAATTTTGATTTGTGATGCCTCTTCTGTCCTTTTAGTGTGGATCTTGGAAGTCAGAAAACCAAGTCCCTTTGAGCGTTCCCTTTTTATAGTCAATTCAAGTTGTAAGGGCTCCATAACGCCTTCTTTGCGTAACCCAAGAGGGCTTTTTCCATCATACCCAAATTTTTGTAGAATCTTGAAGCCTTTGCCATATTTCTCACAGGGTATATTGATCTGATCTTGTGTGTCATCTTCAATGTCTTTGTAGAGCATTTTGTATAAACCTTCCTCTTCCAGTTCGCCCCATCTTTGAAAGGTAGTAGGGTCCCATTTGAGCGTCATGATGAATGTTTGCTTGTTAGGATGTGGCCTTCCATATTCTTTTGGAGAGTTCATGACTTGTCGTAAATACATGGTCTGATTTAAAGTGTATTCTCCCATGCCTTTGTCCTAAAATTTGCTTTTAAGTTCACCTTGTTTTGATGTCGAAGGTTTTAATGACTCAGGATCAATGTATGCCGAAGAAGGAACAGCTTCACGATTACTGGGAATGATGGTCTCAGTATGTGATCTCAAGTTATTGCAATATATGAACGGATTAGGATCGCCGTTAACTGTTACCTCGACTCCGTTGTGAGGAAACTTAATGCATTGATGATATGTCGATGGGACTGCCCTCATTTCATGAATCCAAGGACGTCCTAGCAATATATTATAAGTGAGATCTAAATCCAGGACTTGGCAAACCATATCTTTTGTAACTGGCCCAATTCTTAGAGGTAAGGTGACCGTGCCCTTAGATGAGCGTTCTTCATCATCGTATGTCTTGATGGTGATTTGATTTTTTGAATTCACAGCCTTATCAGAATATCCCAATTGTTTAATGGTGCTCAATGTACAAATGTTTAGACCAGCTCCTCCATCTATCAGGACTCGCTTTATTCGATGTTTGTGTATGAAGGCTTCGATATGTAATGGTGCATTATGTGGTTGACTTACAGAGGCATCATCGGCTTCTGTGAATGTAAGGGAATGTGGAATGGAAAGGTATCCCACCATGGCTTGAAACTAGTCCACGTTCAGATCAGTAGGAACGGCGGTGTCTCTCAATATTTTGTCAAGAATAGCTTTATGAGCAGGGGATATGCGTAAGAGCTCAAGGATGGAGATGAGCGTGAGTGTCTTCCCTAACTGTTCTACAAGGTCATACTCAGGTTTAGTAGATGAAGAAGTGGTGTTTTTAGTGGAGGCACCTGGCAAAGTAATTTTACCTCTACGAGTTGTAACATGACATTCAAAGGTAGGCTCGGAAGAAGATCCAACACCTCTTAGGACAATCTTGGGTCGCTGAGGAGGATTCTCAGGGTTTTTGTTCTTGATGGTAATAGTAGAGATATGGTTGTCCATCGAGATATGATTGATAGTTGAATCATAGTTGTAAGGTGCTCTAGTATAGTTGGCTTGATCATCTGTGACTTTAGCTTTTCCATTGTTGTGCTTTGGGAATGGTTCCTTAAACATCTCATGTTCTTGATTGGATGAGTGTCCCTCAATCTCAATGTCACCTCTATCAATGAGATCTTGCACAATATTCTTCAGTCGATGACAATTACCTATTTTATGACCCTTGCTTTTATGAAATTCACAATACTCATCATCATTCCACCAATTCGGCTTAACCTTTGGTTCATATGGAGGAAAATCTGGAATTGTGATCACCTTGTTTGCCACCAGCTTTTTTAAGACTGACTCAAGTGGTTCTCCCAATGGAGTGTACTTCCTTCGTGATCTAGAAGTTGTTTGAGTATTCACCTGATTGTTTGTAGAACTTGATCCTGAAAAGATGAATTTGGGTCACACTGTGTTGGCATCAACAACACCATCATTGACTATGTTCTTGTTTTTATTCCAAAATCTTGGCTTGTATTTTCCTTTAAAGTCATCTTTGTTTTCCTTGAATATCTTAATGAATCCTTGTTCAATTAGGACCTTTTCTGTTGCTAAGCCTTTTTCAATGACGTCCTTGAAGGTGGACAAACAAGCTTTCCTTAGATCATAGCCAATGTCTTTGTTAACATTCTGGGTGAACATCTCTACCATTTGTTTTTGTGGAATTTCACAAGAGCATCTGCTAGCTAGATTTCTCCATCTTTGTAAAAATGATGCAAAAGATTCTCCCTCTTTTTGCTTGGTGTTGCACAAAGTAGTGACTGATATGTCTGTCTCTATGTTATAGGAGAAATGTTGAATAAATGCTTCTGCTAGGTCACCCCATGACTTAATTCCAGGTGGAAGTTGGGAGAACCATTCCATAGCTTGATCACCTAAGCTTTGTGGGAATAATCTCATCAAATATGTCTCTTCTGCTACTACCTCAATGCAAGCTGTGAAAAATTGTCTTATGTGTGCCTTAGGATCCCCTTTTCCTCTATACTTGTCAAATTTAGGCGTCACAAAGTGTGTAGGAAATGGAGGCATTGGAATGCTCTTGTCAAATGGATAAGGACATATGTTTCTCATTGTGTATGTTGGCTTCGGTGTATTTATGTCCTCCATTTTCTTTTGTAAGTCTCTGATTTGTTGTTCCAAACTGCTCTTAGGTGGAGATCGACTTCTTGGACCATATCCTATGTTTGAGGTACCCATTGGAGGAGGTATATGTTGCATATATGGATGATATTGATCATACACATGTTCATATGGAGGAGGTCTATAATGATGCTGCATATGTGGAGCACTTGGTATAGATTCATGTTGAGGAACACCATATCTATTTTGTGCATGTATACCATACTCTACAGGCATGTCATGTTCTATTGTGTTTCCCCCAAATTTGACATGAGGTTTCCTTGTGTCCAAATTTTGAGCATGCCTTGGAATATCCCATTGCTTTGGTGGTTGATCCTTAGCATTGATATGTGATTGAGCATATTTTTCCCCATAAGACTTCCATAATGGTCTGCGAAGATGAGTATCATATGTTTGACCATGTGTATGTGGGACCTCTAGTTTTTGAAGCAAAATTGATGGTGATTCAGGTACCATGTGTGGTCCTCTATTTCCTCCACTATTAGGTCTCCTTTGATGCATGTTGGAGTGAGGTTGCTGCAAAGGTCTATGTTCCATTATTTGAGACATATCAAAATCATGAGGTATCTTGGCTCCACTTTGTGCCATCATGTGTAAGAAGTATTGTCTATCCCTCCTCATTATCTCCTCAATCAGTCGATTGAAATGGGGATTCATAATGGATTCTTCTACATCTGCTGAATGTATTGATAAGTTGTCCAAATTGTCATTGTGTGTAGCATTGTTGTTTAGAGTGTCCATGTTCTCAACATTTGGAATGTTTCTATAAGCCTCCATGTCAGGTAATGTAGTGTGATCAGTATTGAAAAATAAATCATTGTCATACTCATAAGAACTCATGTTTGCGGACTCTTGAGCTTCTTTAGTTTCTCTCCTAGATTTTTGAAGACGGGTTTCAACCATGAACTAGGTATTGACCAAGATGTGTGAGACTAGATGAAAAATGGAAAGAGTATGGAAGACCAAGAGTTGGATGAAATGTAAATGAGTCTGAAGTGTACTTGCAATGTCCAAAGTGTAAGACCAAGTATGTATGTAGTAGAGTAGGTGTGACTTCCAAAGAGAGGATAGTTTCTCTTGATGAGGTAAGCTGACCTTGACCCTAAGTAAGACCAAATGAGACCCAAAGGTAAGAAACCTTGATGAGGGACCACCTAGCAAAGTGTTGTTGTATGTAGTGTTGACAAAGTATGATGAGGAAAAGCAAGTGACCTTTTGACTCAAGTTTTAGACAAGTATGAATGTAAAATGAGATGTGAAGAAATGATGGACTATGTGAGACCCAAGGACAGGTTGAATGCTAGATGAAACCTGAAGAAACAACCTAGGAAGCTCAAGTATTCCGAAACTGATTTCTTTTGTTTGTTGGACTCTGAAATTTTCTTGCAATTTTGAACACAGATGCGACTGTATACTTCATAGACGCGGTTTCCGGACATAGACGCTACTCTGTTTAACCCAGACGCGCTTCTGCAATTTTCTTGTTTATGTTTGCTGGACTGTAAAGATTTTTGCAATTCTGGACACAGACGCGACTGTATACTGCACAGACGCTGTTATCCAACACAGAGGAGTTTATATTCAACACAGACGATGTTATAAACACAGACGCTATTCTGCCCTTCACAGACGCGGTTAAAACAGACACAGACGCGTTTCTGTAAAATTTGTGCAATTTTTTCCAATCTGTGAAGTCATTTTGTTGTGACCAAATCTGACTGTTTGACTGTTTTTCGTGACAAGAGGACACAATGTTGATGAGGACCCAATGTTTGCAAGTGTTTAGACTGACAATGACTCCAAGAAAAGTGTGTTGTTTGATGTAAAATGTTTTGCATACACTTGAAGACACAAAAGACACAATGTTTTGTTGTTTGGTTTTGAATGTTTTGAATGTTTAACATAAGTCAAGCACAATTCTTATGGCTGGCCAAGACAATAGTTGTTGATCCCACATGGGGTTTTACCCCCGAGGCTACGCTATTCAAAGCGGATACTTAGATGCTTGACCTCACTGGCTCCACCCTCGGCACTCACTTCTCGGGTCAGCCAAGCATCAGTCCCCATGAAAACTCCCCATAGCGAACTTTGTATCTCTACTAAGAACCGTATGTGTGTGGGCCGCTACCAGAGGTCCGACCTCCTGCCCCAACAACTAGAAGGATTTGGGCCTCTAAAACAAAATGGTGCTAGTAAGGGCATCCACTCGTGTGGCCATACATGCGGCACTTTCAGCTCTGTAAATACAGAAGGCTCCCAGCCGATAGGGGTTACGCCCTACAAATGTTCAAATAAATTTGATCAAACGGGTTTATGGGGAGACATAGTGTCGGTATGAACTAATCAGCACACGTTATCCATAGTTTTCACCATGAATACATTTGATTATAGTGGTTCGGATGAGGTGGGTTTTCCTCGCTACCACTTGGGTCGTCCTCTTCTCACTAGTAGTCCTAATGACCACACGGGAAGACAGGCCCTCTAAAGATTAAACAAAAAGAGCCTATTGCTCAAGACACAAAAGACAATGATTCAATTTTAGTGCACCAATGGAAGTGTTTGCTAGTCTATGAAAACAAGGCACACAATAAAAATTCAAAACCCTAGCCAAGGACCTGCAACAAAAGTTGTTAGTAGTTTGGGTTGTTTGACATAATCACCCCTTCCTGCAAACATACAAGTTAGGTACATTTTAAAAACCCAAAAAAACTTTGTGACATAGGGGCCTTCAACAAAACGTTTTGCTTCCAAGACAAGCTGCACCAATTTAGTTAGCTAGATCTGAAAGTGTTAGTCCAAAAATAAACCAGATCTGAAACCCTAAGTACAAAATCCGAAAATTGAATCAATGAAAACTTCAAAATTCTGAAACAGTAAATACACAGACGTTGTTACCCTCAACACAAACACGTCTGGATAACACAGATGCGGTTCTGTGATGCACAGACGCGCCTAAAAATCACAGACACTCCTTTCCGACACAGACGCGGGTGAATGCAACACAGACACGCTTCTGTAACACAGACGCGGATAGAAAAGACACAGACGCGCCTATCCCGGAACCTGCAAAATGAAATATTGACAAAACACAGACGCAGATAAAGTTGTCACAGACGCGCCTGAAAATCAAAAACGCGATCCAAAAGTGCGCAAACGCGAAAATACCAAAAAATGCTGCCGAAAATGTCCGATCTGCAACTTCAAAAACACAAGATCGGCAACAAGGAGGTTAAATGCAAAGGGACAAGAGTCCCACCGGGCGTGCCAAAATGTATATGGTGAAAATGGATAACAATAATAACAAGATTGAAAGGCTAAATGAATTCAACCACAAAACCCTAGCCTAACAACAACAAAGATCCACCATAACATATGAAGATTACCTAAGACAATGCAAATCACCAGAAATCACAAAGATTATACCATCACATGTCCAATAGGGTTTTGATCTCCATTCTTCCTATCTCCATTGATCTTGCTTGATATATTTGCTCTCAGATTTTATGTGCACAAGAGCTCAACAAAGAACGGAATGTGGTTGCAAGTAGAATCGTAGTGTAGTCAAGTCCTTAAGATGATTCATTAGGGTTTGATAATGAAGGAAGCATCTCCTTATATAGAAGACACTATATGAAATGGAGGGTTAAGATTGAGAGGGTAGGTAAAAGAAATAATAAAATAATGAAAGGGGTAGGTAGTGCAGGAATTAAGAGATGAATGACATGTGTCATGTGTAGAAAAGGCTAATGAATTAATTAAATAAATAAAGATTTATTTAATTAATAGAAGAAGTGGGATCAATTAAATAAATAAGATATTTATTTAATTTAGGAAAATGATAATTTAAATAAATAAATGTATTTATTTAAATGAGAAATAAGGTTAGAAGAGGATAAATGAATTAATTAAATAAATAAGGATTTATTTAATTAATAGAAGAATTAGGCTTAGATAATTAAATAAAATGACAATTTTGGGTGTCTACAAGCAGTACATAAACTTTCAAGGTAGTGGGTTTATTAAAGGACATAAAAACAATATTAATATACTTAGGAAGCACTCATAATTTAATCAACAAAAATTTGAACCACTTATCTAAATTGTAGTTTCAAGTCTTAATTACAAATGGTGGTATTGTTGGTTATTCTAGGAAATGTCATACCATTAAATTATAATTTTTATTTACCCAATATTTTTTATCTCAATGGGTACAACATATATTATTTTAGGAGTATATAGTGGTTTAGTACTTCGAACAAAAATGAGATAAAATTCCAAAAACTACTCATTAGATTTTAAAAAGGACATATAGTGGAGCTAATAGGTTTGCATGCAAAGTCTGTACATATGGTAATATCACATCAAATGCAAAATTTTCTTAATAAAGGAGTCAATGGATTCCTGACCAAATTATTTTTATTAGAAGCCTATCAATCAAATTCTCCTAAAAATTTAAATTTACAAGAAAATATAGATTATCACTCAATGGAATTTGGAGATATGATTAATGGACTTCCTCTTAAGAGGGATCATGATCATGCCATAAAACTATCACTAGGGATCCAACCACTAAACATCAGGCCTTACAGGTACCCATATATATGTAAAAGTGATATTTAAAATGTTATTTAGGAGATTCTAGAGGCATAGATTATCAAGCATTTCCATAGTGCTTACTCCTTGCCCCTGGTGATGGTGCATAAAGTATCGAACTTGGTGTATGTACCCAAACTATAGAGCATCAACATGTACACTATCAAAGATAAGTTCCCTATTTCGAACATTGATGATTTACTGGGTGAATTGAATTGATCTATAGTTTTTACAAAGTTAGATCTTAAATTAGGTCATCACCAAATTTTAATTAAGGAAGATGATATTCCTAGGACAACATTTAGGACTCACAAGGTTCATTATGAAATTTTGGTGGTTCCATTTGGTCATACTAATGCACCATCTACATTTCAAAGTTTGATGAACTCCATCTTTAAGAAAATTTTGAGGAATTTTTTATTTGTGTTCTTTGATGATATATGTTTTGTAGAAACACATGAGATGAGCATTTACAACATGTAGATCAAGAATTAAAAGTTATCTAAGATCACCAACTCTATTTGAAGCCTCCCAATTGCTCTTTTGGTCTCAAACAGGTGGAGTAATTGGGACACAATTTTGCATGAATGAGTAAAGGTGGATCCAAATAAAATTAAGTCTATCATGGAATCGCCTATTATAAAAAAACACCAATAAATTGAGGGATTTGTTGGGATTGATTGGATACTATAGAATATTTGTGAAGAATTATTGTTGTATAGAATCACCCCTCATAGTTCTATCAAAGAAGGATTCCTTTCAATAAAATGAATTAGCTAATGCAAAATTTGAGAGATCGGAAGAGGCTATGTGTAGTACTCTAGTTTTTTGATACTCTATACTTCACAAAGGACTTTTTTATGAAATGTCATGCTTTGAGTAAAGGTATACAAGTAGTTCTCATGTAGGAGGGAAGACCCATTGCTTTTTAGAGTCATGAATTAAATGATAGGAATAAACTCAAACCTATTTATGTGAAGGAAATGCTAGATATTCTTGATGCATTAAAACAATGGAGGCCATATCTAACGTGAATGTACTTTAAAGTTAAGACAAATCATGATAGCTTAAAATAACTTATGAATCAAAAATTATCTTCTGAAGAGTAACAAAAATGGGTCATTAAGATGGTGTTAATATGTTTGGCTATGACTGTGAGATATTATATAAAAACGGAAAGGAAAATATTGTAGAAAATGCATTATCTAGGAAGGATGAGAAGGATGAAGTTTTATTATATGCCATTTTAATATTACTAGCAGATTGGGTAGCAAATGCCAAAGTAGAGTGGCAAAATGATGTTACTACAAGTAATCTAATTCAAGATTTATAGAGTGATCCTAATAGCTTAGATAAGTTTTCTTAGAGTGGATATGATGTGTTTCGTAAAAAAAATTATACATGTGGAATAATTTCACTCTAAAAAAACAAAGATTTTCATAGTCACATGAGTCTCTAGTTGGTGATCATTCAATATTTTTAAAGACATATCATCAAGTCAAGCAAGAGTTCTTTTTGGAAGGGCTGAAATGGGATGCTCAAATTTTTGTGGTTAAATGTTTGGTTTGTTAAGGACATAAAGGGGAGGTGATAAATAAACTCGGTTTCTTGCAACACTTAGTTATTCCAAACAAATGTTGATAAGAGGTCTCTATGGAATTCATCATGTGGCTTCCAAGATCTAAAGGTAATAATGTCACCATGGAAATGGTGGATTGCCTCGCTAAGTTTTCCAATTTCATTATATTATTATGTCATCATTCTACAACAAATATGATGACAAAATAATTTTTCAAGAATATGCAACAGCTACATGGAACACCTAATGTTATTGTCAGTGATCGTGTTCCCATATTTACTAGTAAAATTTAGATAAATTTATTCTCGTGTTTGGGTAATCAATTTGATAATTATTTTTCATACCATCCTTAATATGACTTGGAAATTGAGGTTTTTAATAATTGTTTGGGCTTGACTATCTACACTATTTCACTTCAAATAAGTAGTCCCATTGGCGAGATTGGCTACCACTAGCAAAATAGTTGTATAACACTTCCTTCAATCATTCTTAAAAAATATTGTTCTTCCATCACATCATTATTGAAGGTGTCACCAAGAGTTTAGGTTGTGGAGGACCATACACTTCATTAATAACAAGTACTTTGAGGGCTTTGGGGGAATTTGTCCATTCCACAAAATAGAATGAAGAAACAACTGGACCAAAACTATAGTGAAATAATTTTTTAAGTTGCTCGGAACTAGGTTTTCTTAAGATTTTAGACTTATAGGAAAATTCCACCGAAGCAACAAACAAGGAATAGAAATTTATTACCAAAATATTTGGCCTATACCAAATCATTCAAAAAATAGGTAGTCTCATCTACAAGCTTGACTTGCTACCAACAACAAAGATACATCCATTTTTTTATGTTTCCTATTTGAAGAATGTATTTGGGGGTAATATCCCTACACAAAAAATATTACCAAAACTCAATGAAGGAGTAATCATATTGGAACCAAATTTCATCTTCAAACATGCACAAAGAAATTGAGGAATAGAAAACTCATTGATTATCTCATCCAACGAAAGGATTTAATAGTTGAAGATGTCGCATGGGAGCATGAACAATGTTGGGACTCATTAAATTTGAGTCAAGTTTTGAGCCCCATTTCAAAATTTTGCTATTGTGCTTTCAAAAAGGCACCTAATCTCATTCAGGTGGCCTAGTTAGAGAGAGGGTAAAATGGAGCCAGTTGATTTTCAAAGGGTAAGGCTTGGGAAATATGTCCTATACCTTTCATTTGGCCTATGAAGTGTTCTTCAACTTTCAGAATTCAGTTTGGATCAGTTTATCAGGTACCCATTTCAAGGGGTGAGCTGAAAGTGCATTTTAGGTGCAAATGCAGATTTTATTAAGTGGCCTACTTTGAGCTCCTATATCTTTTGACTTGTTGATCGTCATGTTTAAATTAAAAGTAGACTAAATTCTATGCATAAATGTGAGTTAGCATGCAAAA
Source organism: Cryptomeria japonica (assembly GCF_030272615.1). Taxonomy (NCBI): domain Eukaryota; kingdom Viridiplantae; phylum Streptophyta; class Pinopsida; order Cupressales; family Cupressaceae; genus Cryptomeria; species Cryptomeria japonica. Next base: position 535,326,683 of record NC_081408.1, read on the forward strand.
GTTCAAGTCTTTATGAATCCATTTGCTCAGTTTAGCAAGCTCAATCCGTTTGCAGTTTATGGTTTGCACAAGTCCATGTTTCAGTTGCTAGTCGGAGCCCTACTTTGCACATTTGTAAAAGTTGCCCCAGTGAATGTCATGTCAAAATGTTTTTTTCGGGCTATTTCTGGTATAAAAGACAAGTTATCTTTCAAATTTCAAGCTCATGTCAATCTGTTTGATCATTTTTCAAAAGGGTTTCTTGAGCCACCTTATTTAGTGTTTCGTACTTTCATTGTCGTATCAGTTAAAGTAGTTATTTTCATGAGCTCACCATTCGCACCCAGTTAGCTTCCCGGTCAAACTAATCATTCTAAGATTTGATATGTACTTCAAGGTACCTATGCCTCAGATTTGAGGGTCTATGGAGATCGTTTGATATTTTTAAGAAAGGCATCATGAGTTGCCTGTGCATTGACTTCATCAGGTCCGCAGTGCTAACAAAGACAATTGGTCATCTTTGACCATTAATATTTCTTCACTCGGGATTCATCTTGAAAAACCACTTGGCAAAGTTCATGTTTGTATATCAGAGTACACGCTTGTAAATTTGCAAAGTCCAAAAAGGTGTTTTGACTAGTTTGAAAATTACGTCTTTGCGATTAAATGTGAAAATGTGGCGCAGGCGCCTGAAAGTTGCAAAACTCAGTCTGATGATCCGAAAATGGTGTCGATCAATTCTAGAGGTATGTTTAAGGTTCCTAAGGCATTTCAAAGGTCATTTGCATGAGAATGAAAAAAAATTTAGCCGGACCCACTTTAGAGCCCGACCTGACTTGTAGCTTCATGCATCTTTTCAAGCAAAGTTTAATTGTTATTTTTGCAATCATATGTTTATATGATTTAACTATGAAGGAAAGGAATTTAAACCCCAAGAAAGTGTATTAGTAGGCATAAAGCCAGTTCCTTCTCCCTCGTAGATGGCATGGATTTTGAGAGGAGACAAAGAAACTTAAAGCCAATGCAAGGGCATTAAAGCTTTCAGCAGAAGGCAAACTGAAAGGTGCAAGCAACATGGTGGTTGAAAGGACCATAGAAATCAAATGCAAATTGGCAAATACATAATGCCAATCTTCCCTTGCCTGGTTAAACAAATTGCAAAACGATTTCCCCTCCTCTCCATGTGAAACGTTGTTAAAGGTGGAGAGAATTCTGGATCTGCAACGTGCCTGCAAGGGGGCATTTATAATCTTTAAAGAAAATTACAATTGGCATGTGAAATGCCAATCAGAATCCTCCCTCCATGTGTGAACAGCTCCAAATAAACAAAATGCAAATAGCAGCCACTAAGAAACTCCAAACTAATGCTAATAGCAAGCATTCAACCTTCAACATTTAAATTGGCAGGCTTTATACCCAATCCTCCCTTCAAGTGCCAGTAAAAATGGAGGGTCATTCAATTTCAAACCTTCAGCAAATAGCAATTAGCAGGTGTATGTGCCAAATTCCCCTACTGGAGTGTGGTGTATAAGTTTGGGGAGTGCAATTTAAAACTCCAAAGCAAATTCCATCCTCTCTCTCCATGTGGGTAAAGGTTTTATGAAGTCTTTCATGCAAATGCACTTGGTAGATGTAATGCTTAAATTCTACAACCTTCCCAGCATCTCCCTATGTGTGGCATTGGTGGAGGGTAATTAAAAAGCTCCCAAACAAATGCATTTTGCAGGTGTTAAACTTTCCATCCAATCTCCTCCAGCAAACAAAGGGACAATAGAAATTGTAAAGCAAATGCAGTTGGAAGGTGTGGAGTAAATCCACAACCAGAGCATCATTTCCTGCGTGGTATGGTGGAATGGCGAAGAAAATTTCTAATAAAACACAGTCCCAGGCAAAACACATTTATCCCACGTTGGTGGTGAGAGGGAAATATTTGATATTTAAAAGTAATGCCATACACATCTATAATGTCAAAGCCTCAAGGGCTTTTGATGCAAGGTGTTGGTTGGGGACCCTAAGTGCACGGGTGTGAATCCCGAAGCGGCCAAAGAGATAGCTGGCGACCAGGTGGACCCCATGTGTGTACAGTTCCCGAGGTAGCTGAATTTGGCAGAGAAAGAGTGAATTAATGAGTGAGCAAGTTGAGGAGATTGGACGACTGTCACAGTTTCGCAAGTCAAAGTTGCTCGAAGAATAACCATCGCGAAATGGTGAAAAGCACGTGCGAAAAAGGGATGGTAAAGATTGTGTAGGTTCATCAAGATCCGACAGTCGGTGTTGTTTTACAAGCCAAAGTTGCTTGAGGATTAACCATTGTGAAATGGTGAAAGATGACGAAGCAGTCCAATGGCATACAAGTGGTGGCGATGTGGCAGTCCAAGTGGCGAACCAGTGAGGTGTCATCCTAGTGGACCCTGTCAGTGAATCACAGGTTGCCACATGGCAGGGCATCAAGCCAAAAAATGGTGAAAAATCAAAGTTAATAATAAAGTCTTGACTATAATGTAAAATTCAAAAAAATTAATTGATCGATCTATATTCAAGATTAATTCACCCAGAGGGTATTTTTTACTTGAAATGCTAAGTATTATATATCACCGAAAAGCTCTCGGAATGAGGAATGCAGTTATGGAATTAGTTTCAACAAAAATCAGATATTTTGAGAGAAGTTTTCAAGGGAAGGAGAAAGGAAATGAAATTTAGTTAGGGAAAGAAGACAGATGGCATGTTCTGATGAAATCTGATATTTTCCCTCTCCTTCATATTCCCATTTCTTCTCAATTGTAAGGGTTCCAGAATTTTGGAGGAAGTGCTCCAGATTTCATGGCTTCCAGTTCTGAATTTCTTGACCCAAGTTTGTAAATTCTTTGGTTCTTGTTTAGGGTATAGAGGTTAGATTGCAGTGTTGGAGATGTTTTTTCTAGTTGCAGGTCTTACTCGTGTTAGGCGTGAGTAAATTTCACACAATATTATCTTTAGGAATGTATTTCATTGTTATAAATTGACTCCTCAAGGAGGATGGAATTTGTCAATTTGTAGGAGATTGTTGTCACTGTTTGTAGGTATCCTTCAATGAAGGTTTTAAAATCTGTAATCAGTCATAAATAATGAAATATGTATCCAAGGTCTGATGATTTTGTGAAGGAATTGAGTAATGCATTAGTATAAGGTATTGATGCAGGAATATCTTGTAAGGAAAATAAATTCATAGCTATGACTTGCATTTTGCAGTTCTGTGTGTGACTCCATGCCCAATGAACAAGGCACTGGTCTTTGAAAGATTTGGGGATAGTTTCAGATTTATACATTTAAAGTAAATCTATTTCCCCTTGTGTTTATGGGTTGTGTTTCATTCATTCCAAGCCTTGTTTCATCTATTGTTTATACAGATTTAGCCAATCTGTGGTGTGTTTTTAATTGGGTGGGTTTGTGGAATGATCTATATTCTTATTGTTTGATGTCGCCATATGTCTGTAACTATTGTATTTAATGCATCAAAAGGGTGTCCCGCCCTAGGTCTAGCAAAACTTGAAGTGTAGGAGGATCAATTAGGATCCTATGTTATGTTGTCAAAGTCCTGATGTGCTCTATATATTGAAATTGGCCATTTCATAGAAGGATTACAGGTGAACTTGGGTTAACCAGATTTGGTGAACAACAAAGAGTTCATTTGGAAGCATATGCACTCAAATATTTTTTTGAATAGGGTGGGCATGCTACACACTTAATCTTAGAGTATACATTGGGTTATGAGTAGTCAACTTGTGGCTACCTTAACTCTTAATTAACTTATATTTTATCATTATATTATTATTTAGTTATTTATGTTGGCATAGGGCTTGTATGTGGTTATCTAAGTTAGCCCCAATGACATCTTAGATGTAAGTAGGGTATAGAGAGTTAGTGAGTTTTATTTTATTATTGTTTTGTAGATTATGTTCTCATTGGAGATATTTGGAGGTTTTTCCTCTCAAAATAACTTGTTTTGGATTCAGGCGGAAACAGGTTTTGAAGGGTCCCTGAAACCCTTTACAAAAAGGATTCTAAAAGATTTAGAATCAAAGCTTTATAAAATGTATCCAAAACAAGATAGGTTGAGAAGTATAAAACTTTACAAACAACAACCCAAAAGGAAGCAAAAGCCCAGATGGGCAGCAAAAAATTAGCAGAGAGACTGAACCCACAAACTAACAGAACTAGCAACCCAACTACATGAGGCACTTGAGGGTTTTAGCCACCTCCGCCTCTAGGATACTCATCTTATCAGTTGCAGCCTTCATTTTCTTATAGTCCACATTCTAAGTGGCCGCTTTCTTCTTCATATTGCCTCAAGTCCTCTTACTGGGTCCTTTGTCAGCCTGGATCACATCATTATCATCTCCAATGGTAACAATAGTTATGTATTGTTGCATACTATTGAGGTTGTTCGCCATTGCATTCATGGCATCTACCGTTTTCTTAACAATCTTATGGCTACAAGACATAATAATCTTAAGGGTATCCTATATTTTCTTATAGCTAGCTTCCACATTGGAGATTCTATCTTTGAACCTTTTTTCATTTGGTCAATACCTTCTCTAGCCCTTTTAATGCACTCCAACACCAATTTCTTCTCCTCCTCCATCCACTGCCCAGCCTCTTTCTGATTGACTTAGATATTACCCATAGGAATTCTCTCCATCTTGCTTCCCAGTTCCCTCTGATTAAGTCTAACCTCTTTCAGCTCATGAAACAACCACTTGAACATACTGAAGGTATCAATTGCATGTTCCCTGGCCATACCCAGCACATTGTCATAGTCCTCCTTATCACTAAGCTCAGCATATTTGAGACGAAGATCCTCATTAGCTGCAACACCAATATTAGCAATAGTAGTGCCAGGGGCGACGAAGGGGGAAACTGAATATTTTGGTTGTCTGACACCTTTCTAACCTCCTTCTCACTCACAAAAACCTCAGGGTTAGCTTTAGGACCGCTTGAAACAGGGGTATCCTTGCCAGCCGAAGTAGAAGAAGAAGAAATCACAACTTTGTTTTGCCCTTTTTTACCTTTTCCCATAGGAGACTTGGCCATTGGGGTATTTTTAGACTTAGCTTTTTTAAGAGGGGGAGGAGACTCAATGTCAGATTCTGAGTCAGAAACCTCACCACCTGACTCCCCAGCACTAGTTGCATCCTCAGAAGAGGTCTGAATATAAACATTTAGAGCGGGAAGGGCATGGAAGTGGGAGTAAATCGGGACTAAAATCCCTTCATGAAGGATGGGGAATTTGGTAGGTTTATTCTTATGGTCTTTAAAACTGGCCCTTAAAGAAAACATAAGATGGAATGGAAAGGACCTTTTGACTCCATGGTGAAAATAGTTCATAATCACAAAATGATGTCCATAAACTCTAGAGAAATGATCGTCTAGGGTTAAATACTACATAATTACCTTTAGTAGTTTCACCCAGAAGCTCTTGATCACATAGATATCATAGTAGCTAGCGGTCTTCTTCACAAATTTATCTCTCTCATCTTCAGTCTTTGGGAAGTTCTGCACAACCTGCTTGGTATAAGTCCTATCTCTGTAATACTTCATACCATCAGTCGATAGGTCGGTGACTTGGGAAATGAGGTTGTCATCAACCAACACCTTCCGCCCATGGAGAGTAATAGTCTCGTCTTTCTAGTGCTTGGCAAAATAGTTGGTAACATCCTTGTTTCGACCCTACAACCTTTCAATATAAGGGGTAAACCTCCCTTTCTCTAGGAGCCCCCAGAGCTTCTGCTCTTTCTTCAACTGCACACAATTTAGTGGCTCAATTCTCTTCATGGAGCCCTGGAGCCCCCCATTCTTAGCTTCTCTTTGTGATTAACAATACTCACATCTTGCAATCTAAAGAACAAAGCCCACAACATACCAATATACACCCTCAAAGCATGCAAAATAACTCCACACTTATTATTTTGTCCTCTTTGGCCACATGCCAAAATCGGAAAGGAGTCGATCTTTCTAGATGCACTTCTAGTCATGATGGCACTATTGTCATGAAGGATTCCACCCATGATGCTAAGTGCAAAACCAAGCAATCTTGTGAAGCATAGAAACACCTTCGAGCCTCTGGGTTGCTCAAGTTGAAGGTGAATCTCTAGGTTATCAGTTGGCTTCCCTTGAATCCCTCCTAAACTTAATGACTGATGTGGAAAAGAGTAAGAAATAATCTGAAAATACTGAAAGTTGCAACTAAACTAGGAGGTGATACACCAAAATTATAATGATAATAGCCTAAAAACTCACAAAATATGACAAAACTTCATCCACACAAAAAAAATTTACTCTTCAACCACATAAATATTTCCCATGAAGGCTAAGGGAATCGTAAACTTGGAAGGAAAACCAGTTTCACAAGCAAATTGACAAATACCTCTTTTACACAACCTAAAACCTGTGATTATATGAAAAGCAAGGATACATGCACATAAAAGAGACAGAAATTCAAATGTTTTTGGATCAAAATACAGTAAATCTCTATCAAATCTGTAAATGAACATGCACAATTACCAAGGCAAACACATGAAACTCTATAATATTAGAGGAATCCTGCTATAACACGGAAAGACTATAGTGCTGAGATACAGTGATTTTTTGCAAAGATATGTTTGAAAAAAAGAAAGAACCAGAGGAAAAAAAGAAGGAGAGAGAAGAATATATAGAACCCATGAAGTTCATCTCCTTCAAATGCCCTAAATAGAAAAAAGTTGCTTGAGAAAAAGCCTTGGGCGAATTTGCCCAAAATAGCCTAAAAACTCATGCATAATACTGCTAAAAATAGCTTGTGATGCTAAAAATAGGCCTCTAACTGATAGTGCAATAAAAATCCCCCCTTTGCTAGAAATAGAACTGTCACATTGCCAAAAAAAATAGCTCCTCTAAAAAGAACCCCACTTCTGAAAAATATGCATGACATGTGTGCTACTAAAAATAGCTCATGAACTGAAAACAACTCTTTCTAAAAATTGCATGATCATGTTATCAAAAATAGCCCCCCCTGAGAAAAGACAACTACCTCTGAAAATTTTGCATGCCATCTATGAGTGCCAAATATAGCTCTGAAGAAAAATCTGTCTCAAACTCCCTCTGAATGCTACCTTTTTATTTATTAATTTAATTATATTAATAGAGTGTTTATATTTTCTTTTCATTACGCATCTATCAATAAATTTAAGTTAATAAATAAATTTATTATTTTAAGTTATAATTATAGAAGAACTTTTTTAATAAATACCAAAAATCTTTTATATTTCTTTTTATATTTGGCTTCCTATAATTATAATTAAAAACAATAAATAAAAAGGAAAAATAAAATAAAGGGTATAGGCATGCAAGCCTCCCCTAAACATAGCAATATATCTTTTCTTTTTGCAAAAATGGGTTTAAAGCCCCCTTGCTAAAACATACAATGATACAAGGCAGAAGTGTTGGAGACTTAGCCTTTTAGGGGGAGTTAAACAAAGTCAGCCCCACATGAATATTAAACAGTGACAATTGAAATAAAAGAATCCCATTAAAATTCATCAGATTTTAGGGCATGCAAAATATGAAAAGTGATTGAACCCTAATCCATTATTTCATTTCGCACTTTGTCTTATCGAAGAAGACATCTCTATCGGCAGCTACATGCATGTGGGGTTTGGAGTTTAAACTGCAGTTATAACAGGAACTTTGCATCTTGAGCATGGATCTATTGGAAACACAAGTATGCATGATTTTTCCTCATATCTTCTAGCATAATTTTTGAAGCTTTTATTTTGAGATAAAAAGGCAAAAACTTGTCTCTTTTCATGCGAAAATATTAGGGTTTCTACTATATTCGGATTCATGACTTTAAATAGCATTATAACCTACAGCTACCATTGAGTCTTTTGTTGTATTTGAGGTTTACTATATTGAGTTTGCGACTACCTTTTATACATTTGGATTGTTTTGTGCACATACTTTTTCACTGTGTTTGAATAAGCATTCTGAAACAAGACCCTTGCATTGCTTTTGTAAGGTATATTTGAAAGTACCCATTAAAGTGTAATGGATGACTATCTTAAAATTATCATGCTCTATGATTAATATCGTCATTGTGACAAAAGTCACTGTATTTTCAAAATGATCAGCATATACTTAGGTTTTGGTGACTGTAGATGCTTTGTAACAAGGTTTGTGATGTAACAATGATTTGCTGCTCTTTGCATTTGATCTTCTTGAGGTTGTACTTTATTTATTATGACTCAAACACCTGCCTTCATTGATGTACAAGATAATGTGCTTGATTGTGATGCTCATTGATTGTCACAAAATTTGAAGACTGTAATGATGATTTGTGATCTATGTCCACTATATGGACTGCTCATGACTGTACCTAGTTGTCTTTTGGACAATACAGATTTATTTTTCATTCATTGATATTGAGTGTCCTAAAACATTGTCTATTTATGGCTAATAAAATCTTTACATCTTAGCATTGTCTCAGAAACAAAAGTTTCTATGGATCTTCCCCTTTGTGCTTCAAAACCATTCGGCATGCATTAAAGTTTTGGTGACAAAATATGCATTCATGGGTTGTCCCTTATGTAGCAATGATGCTTCTAATCTGCGACATTGGTGTAAGTTGTTTTAATAAGGATTCTTATCACTGTAACCAAAATTGTTTCTCAATTGACTTGATGCTTTGGGCTATCATGATCATGCAAACACCATGGCTATTAGGATTGTCTTCTTTTTTATGTATTGTGACAGTGATCAAGGCTGCTATATTGGTCCTTGTCTTTGTGACAATCTCTTGACTTGAAAAATTTTATCCTCATGTTTGATGTTTGACATGGATTGTATGGACCTTGATACTGAGATAAAATTGGTTGCCTTTAAACCTTCTTCACTATTTGATGACTGCTCTAGGCTTATTGATACAACCATGCATATCTTATTGTTATCAATTATTGAGATGGCTACCTTTTGTTAGTGTAGTCATATAGCTAATCCTCCTCTTTCCAAAGTCTTAATTAGACTGGTTCAAGTGTTCAATTATGATCACTTTCTACTATATTTTTGTCATGTATGGATTATGATTCATTGATTCACATATCCTTATGACAATACTTTTTGGTTTGAGATTGTCAAACATATCGAATAGAGTCTTGGGCCCTACTCGTCAATACACACCTTGTAATCGATCCAAGCACAAGTTGTGACTACACCTTTAAATGATTTCACTTTTGACACCTTTGCCTTAGCAGTTCCTGTAGGTGGTTGTTGTAATATAATTCCTTCACACAACTTTGGAGGTTTTGACCTCTCATTGCAATGTCATATTCTTGGTAAAAACTTTTTTGTTCTCCACTGTGAGTAGTTTGGATGAATCTTGGATTAAAATACTATTGCATGACGAATCCTCTGATCTACATCTTGATGGGACTATCCTTATTTTTTTGCTTTCTATCTTCTTGATTGTCTTACTACTTACTGTTTGAATTGCAATTATTGTGTGAAAATTGTGACTTACTGTGATATGACAGTGACTCGGACCTATTTTGATCATGAATGATCCAAGTCTTCTTAACTGTAATATGACTGTATTTGTTTACAATCACTGTGTTCATTGTGTCCAATTGGTAGATCTCTACTCATGAAGATTTATGACTATGTACTTACTTTTCTATGAAGTCTCATATCACTGCCCTCTATTGCATTTAGTGTCCTTTAATGATTGTTGGGACTTTTTGTGCACTGTGTTTAATATTCTTCACATGCTTCGAGTTTGCTTTGATTATTGTGCCTATATGACTGACTATTTATTTCAATCTCTAAGTAGATAAATGTGACAGCTTCTTATCAATGTGGTTGCTTTGTTATTATTGATAAGTTGTCCTAAGACACTTAGAATCATTCTTTATTACAGACTTGTCTACTCGAATCTCGAACCTTTGTGATTGTCTTTTGACTGTTATGTGCCTTATTTGATAAATGTTTAGTGAATGAACTCGTGAATTAATCCCAATCAAAACACTTTTTATGTTGTTAATCAAGCCCAATCTACTCTTAAGACTTTGGCAATCCTCATTAATATGTATGCTCATTTATGGATATGTTTGAACTGTATAAATTTAATCCTAGTTAAGACTAAAGATATAATGCTTTGACTTTTTATTACAAACCTCTTGGATCTTATACTCTTTGTATTTTTCTATAATTGCATTATTGTATTTTGATCTTGCCCTCATATTGTAAAGTTTGTTTTGGCTTGTCATAGGATCATCTCCCAACTGTAAAAGTATTGCTATCACCATTTTATTGTCACTGTGAAGTTGAGGGTTGTTTTAATGGCTTCTTTATCTTCAAGCATGGAGACTCTTTCTTTCTCTACTATTGGATCATGATTAGCTGTTGTCAATCAATACCAGTCAAGGGGTAGATTCTGAGCTAACAGTACACAGTCAGGTGTAATAATTTAAAAGATAGTAATAGTACCTTTGAGTGATAGTGATTGTACTACTATGTTGCTATACCCCATAGTTTGGAAACAAAGTTGCTTGTAAATAACCTTTGTTTGTTGTTTGTTCTCTAACTCTATATACTCAATGTGGATGTTTTTTACTGTCCTTTTGGCGATATGTAATGTGATTTTTCTTTATTTTTGAGACTGTTAAAATTGTATCCCTGGCAGTCTTTATATTTGTCCATTATGGAAACTTGAGACTTCTTTGTATATTGATATGATGTTATGCTTTAGATCTCCTATATTGTTGTATTCATTGTATTCTTCTAAATGTTGCTCTATGGTCTGAAACCCCTATCTACTACTCCTTAATGCAAGACAATCCATTGGTTTTAGGGTTTCTACATAGATGATAATGATCTCTGATTGTATATGTTGCTCATTAAGCTATCAAGTGTAATATTATTTAATCTTTTATGGATGTTAACTACTATTAATTTGAACTGCCACTACTTACATGTGATCAGTAAAATATTTCTTGGAATATCCATGATGTTTTGGATGACTAGGCATCTTTTGTAACTGTTACATGTGTTATGACCTACCACTTTTGTTCTTTACATGTTGTATCTTTATGAGTACTCACTACTTGTCTGTTATATTTTTCTGAGTTTGATCATTTTTACTTCCATAATCACTCATATGATGGCTCTAGTCATCTATTGACCATGGAATATAGTTATATTCACTATTGTATGTGTTGTCATTGAATGGCAACTTTTACTGTCATTGACTGACAATACATGAGACTTTGGATACTGTTGTGTTCCTGTTTGGTAATTGACTAGTGTCTCCTTGTGAGTGATGATTAGTATGCTGAGCTCAACCCTTTTGCGAGCCCATTTTAATCCACATACTTGATAGAAACATGTATCTACACATGAAACAAACAAGTTAGATAAAACATGGTACTTGATGCTTTCTCATGGCACTTTGTCTACATTGATCTTTATTTGTACTCTATATATATCTGATGTAGCACTATAAGCATATCGGGAATAGTAATATGTATGTTAGGGTGAGGTAAGTAACCTTGAGCTCTAACAAATATTTTCTTCTCTCACTTTTTAGGTGATTCCTTGGAGCGGATAGTGAGGCACTTGGATTCCAAGAGATGTTGATCAATTATCAAAAGAAACATGTCATCATTTTCAAGAAATGACGAGATCCTTATCTCTTCTTCACATACCCCTCTTATTTCTTATATGTTTACAGTTCTATGTTGATGTACTTCTCTCAACTATTCCCACGACTTGTGTGGGATCTTGTGAATAGTTTGCTTTCATAAATAAAGATGTATTTTATGTAATATTAAACTTGAATATCTCTTATTTTTTATTTAAACAATTGCATATCTGAAAATGAATACTTTGTATAGCATACAGGTTTATTTATGAATGCAATAAAAAAAATTATATTTTCCACCTGTCTCCAATGCAATCTTGTTGTTATTACATTAAAATTCTTGCATATCTGAAACAAACTTTTGACTTTCAAACCATGTTCTAAAGATGGAGAAACTGAAAAAAAATTGTGTACCTTTTTAACTGCAATATATAAGGCTTGTAACAGGCCACCAAAATTGGGTGTAGCAAAATTTGGTAATAGGCACAAATTATCATTAATATCACTCACTGCCTTGGCTTCTATCATGAAGGATGAGCATGAAAATTTCAGCCTCCAGCTTGTCCCCATTGGTCTAACTCAATTGACTCTTACTATTAACCCCTTTACTTGCAAGGTAGTCGGCCACGGAATTAGACTCCCTATAGATATGGGATATAAAAAATTTAACAAAAGATTTAATAATATCCCTATCTTTTTTAATCCAAATTTCAACATTCCAAGAGGGTTTAGAAATACCCCTTAGATAGTTTATAATATTTTTTGTCTCTCCCTCCAACCAAACACATTTGAAATTGTGTTTTATAGAAACAATGAGGCTTTGGTAGGCTCCAATGGCTTCAGTAAGATGGTTAGTCTAAGTTCCCAATGGGAGGGCCATCACTGAAAGAAAGTTGCCATTGTGATCACGCAACACTCCCCCGCATCCTATCAACCCAGGGTTACCTTTGGTTGCCCCATTAAAATTAATTTTGGCCCAACCCTGAGGAGGTTTTCTCCAACCAAGATTAGCTCTAATATTAGAATTGGGCCTGACAAACTGAGATATATCATAATTAATTTCCCAAGTATTGGCAACCCTAATCTCATAGTCTTTAAAACCATTGTTCTTAGTCATACACTTTAAACTAAGAGTAGAGAGATTATCAATTATAGCCTGGTTAATTTTCTTGAAAACAATCTCTGACTGAAGATAGGTCTCCCCAAAGATTTGATTATTTTGCTCCTTCCATAAACCCCACGCCACATGAGGAAACATAAAGGACCATAAAGTTTTTAATAAATAATTCCTAGTAGGTGCCCTCCATTGGTCAACAAACTCCTTAAATGACCTAGGAAAGATCCAGCAAAGATCCCATCTCTAAAGAACTTGACTCCAAACTTCCATCACATAAGAACAGTGTAGAAAAAGATGATCAACATATTCATCTTCCTTTAGGCATAAATAACATCTATTAGGTATAGAAAATCCCCTCTTACAAAGATTATCTGTGGTAAGGATTTTATTCAAAAAGAGAAGCCATAAAAACATGTTAATATTAGGTATTAAATGTTTAATCCAGGATTTGGAACATAATGGAACATGAGGATCATCATAGCAGACCACATAAGCAACAGAGAATTTACCAGTAGAGGAGAACCTCCAGATCAATTCATCTTTAGAACTATTCTCTAATCCAATGGAGTATAGAGAGACCTGCAGTTGGGCAAGAGACAGGTGAATAACAGAGAGATTCACCCATTTCCCTTCAACCCAATAGTCTACCACCATTGACCCAAAAGAAGCAATACAAACATCTCTAAAAGCACCCAACAAAGGATCAGAGGCCAGCGGACTCTTGCCGATCTAGAAGTCATCCCAAAAATGGATACTCCTTCCATTCCCTATCTTCCAGTCTGATCCACAATTAGCAACATCCCTAGCCTTAATAATGTTATTCTATAGATATGATCCAACAGGGATTTGAGAGGAGTTCAAAAAATCCTAAAAAGTATGAACATTGTAGAGATATTTATTATGCCAGGGAGTATTCCATTCTCTCCTACAGTCATAAGTTCTCCAACTTGTTTAGCCAAGGGAGCTAAATTAAAAGACTTGATACTCCTAATCCCCAGACCCCCATATTTTCTGGGTTTATAGACATTCTTCCACGCCACCAGTAGAATTCTTTTCCTTTCCTTCACCCCCAACAAGCTGAGGGCATACGCCGAAAGGTTCTGTAGTGTGGTCTTTAGCAGCTGAATTTTCCCAGCTTGACTAAGAAGGGCACCCTTCCATCCTAACAGCTTCCTTATGAAGTGATCAGTCAAAGAAATCTAAAACGAATCAGTTAATCTCAAGTATTACCAAGTATTTGTGGAATATTTTATATTATCTTCCTCTTTTGTGTAATTCATTTCATTACATAGGATGCATATAGTATAGCCTTATAATTTTTAAATTGATGAGAATGATGAAAAAAAAATGGATTGTTATCTAAGTTTCCAAATCCAAGAGGACAGGGAAAACGCATAATCCAATGAAATAATAGATTAATTACCCTATCCTTCCTAAGTGATAAAGAAAATTACTTAGGAGATAATTAAATAATTATATCAAAAAAAATTCTTTTGACTCAAGAATCAAACATTTCACAAAATATGACAATCACAAATTTTAAAATAATTTAAAATGAGATAAAATAACCACACGCAAAGGAAACACATTGTTTACACATTTACATAAAATGTGCATTCTAGAATAACCACCAATTCAGATTTAGGTTTACACGAGGATGTTAAGATTCCCAAAGATACTAAGAGGGGGGTGAATCAGTATCTAACCGGTTAACAGATTTTCTGACCTTATTAAATATTTTGCATTCCAAAACAATGTACCGGTAAACAAGAATTAATGTAGTAAATATGAACAATAAACACAACATAGGAAGCACACCATAACACAAGTTTTTTAGTGAGGAAACCCGATGTGGGAAAAACCTTAGTGTGATTTGTGACCCACAATATCCACTCACTGGCCAATGAATGGATATTACTTACAAGATGTGCCTGCACATGCAGGAAGGCCAACTGCCTAGAACTCACTTCTCAAATACAAAAGGAAGTCTCACTAACTTACAAACTGGATTATGAGAATCTAATATGATGTACTACTACAAAAAGCATCTACTATGCCAGGTTCAGTACCGGTTGAAGCTCATACAATAACCATAAACCTTTCTACAAGATCTACCTTAGTATTCGCTCTACATATTCATCCTATTATTTCTCTCTCTAAATGATTTACAAGATCTCATAGTTATATGAGTCTTATTATAATATGTCATGTTGGCTTACAAAAAGATATTACAATTAAATACAATATACAATAAACAAAATCTTGTCGGCTAGGGTGCCAGTAAACATTCCTGTCGTTGTCGGTGAACTATCTGTCGGTGTAGAGTCTGCCGGTGTCGGTGCCTACCGATGCCATAAGATTGCAAGGTTGCCATCAATAACAATACCTTCAATCACCTACAATTCTCATTGGAGTGTGCAATGCCAACAATCTCCCCCTTTGGCATTGATGGCAACACCCATGAATAAATTCATAATTGTATCCAAAAATTGAAGTCCAAAAATCTTACCAAAACACTGTGCTCCCCCTGAGCAGATGATCTCTAAGTTATTTGATTTTTCTCTTCTCTACTACTCCCCCTTTGACATTAATGACATAGACTATCAAAATGTCAACTGAGTGCAGTTTTAGCTTGAACCTTGTAACCAGTTGGTAACAATCTGAAATAGGTCTGCTAATACCAAATTTAGGCTCTGAGTAAACCTGGCACTGTCCTTCAATGCTACCTCTGTTCTTTGAATTGTACCGGTGAGGTGATGCATTTGCTCTTCCAGTCTCTTTTGTCCCTGAACAAGTGTCTCTGAGATCTCTTTCCTCAAGGAGATGAGGTTATTCAATTTAGGACTGAGTCAACATTTTAGTTCTTTTGCCTTGCCTTTTATTCTTTCCTTCTCCTTTTCCAAATTCTCAAGTTTCTCCTCAAATCTAGCTACCTCCTATTCTATAGCTGATATTGGTTCTAATGAACCAATGATATTGTCAGCAATATCATTTATTTCTTTTTGTACTTTTTCTGATCTCCTTATCGATATCCACTGTCAAAAGATTGGTCTTATATGTATCTCTATATAGTTCCTTAAACTCCATAATGGTTTTACTCAATGTGTCCTATGCACTTCTTTATTGTCTCATCAAAGAATTTTTCCTTTTCTCTGTCCATTTTATCCTTAAATGTCTCTTTATTTATTTCATCAACAGTTAGTATATTGTCGGTGATATACTTAGACAATGTGTCTAATTGACTCAAGGAATCTTTATTTTCTACATTGCACTTGGGTGAAATCAATTTAAGAATGGGGATGGTATCATCTATACCCTTATAGGCCAATGCATTGCAATCAGTAATTTTCTTAATAGAGTCTAATAATACCTCAATTACATTTGTTGGTCTGAATTCAGTCATGGAAGTACCAGATGATTGTCCAATTACCTTAACAATCTCCATGTTGCTGGTGTGAGCAACCACTTTGCTTGCCTCGACCTCTAGTGGTTCAATTTGTGTTTGCATTTCTATCAGCAAAGGTTTAGGCTTCTCAGCTACTGCCAATGGTACTATCTTTGCATGTACTTGTGACTCAACCTTTTTCTCTGCTTGTTTCTTAGTGGGTTTCACTGTGCTCTCTACTTCTGGTTTCTCTATCTGCACCTCTGCACTATCCACTATCGGTGATTCAGTAGGCTTCTCTGTATTTTCTGCAGTTAGTATCCCATCTATTGGTTTTTCAATGTTTGCATCAATGGTATCAGTCACCATTCCAATCTCAATATGTTCCAATGTTTGTTCTGCATGTGTCTCTACCTCAATATTTTCAGTCAGTGGCTCAGTAGCCACATCTTTCTTCTCACTAGTGGTCTCCTTATCAACCACAATATTTACCTCCTGAGTATCAATGTTCATTGTGTACAGGATTTTTGATTCAGGATTTGTATCCTCATGTGGAGTCTCCACATCCTCAGTAGCCGGTGTTGCATTTGTTTGAATTGGTGGAGTAATAGAAGGAGGTGGCAAATTGTCTATCACTTTTATATTTGGTAGTCCACCTACCTTGCCTTTTCCCTTATCTTTATCCTTTTGGTAAACTTTGAAGGCTTTTTGTCTCTTTAGTTCTTCGTGTTTCTCTTTTTCCACAAAGAAGATGTCCCATTTATCAGTTGTCTCTTCTGATATCTCATTAACTCTGCTGGTCATTAGACTTACATGCCGGTGACCACTAAAAAATGTTGTTATGTTAGTTGTTGATCAGCTCATCAATTTCTTCAACTGATTTAATAGGGTGAACAGCTAACAATTTCTCAATCTTTATTTTCTTGTCTAGTTCCATAATGGCTATCCTTTTAGCATCAAGCCGCCTATACAAATCACTAGGTAAATTATCTACCACCTCTATCAAAACTTTCTTATAAATGTCTAGGTGTAAGATGATATTGTTTTCTATGCTTTCCTTTTTTTCATTGGTAAATGTATCATATAATTTACTAACATTTGATAAATTTCCATCATCTATTATTTCATTCAATAGATTGTCAAGAGGAGGGATAACCTGTTTTTCCTTTTTCTTCCTAGGTGTCATTTTCTTTGTTGGGGGCCTCATTGCATGTTGTTTCTTTCTTGTCATCCTAGTTTTCTTGGGAGGAGGAGAGGGTACCGGTGAAGGTTTTCTCTTCCTATCTACTCTTTTAAACTCAGCTGGGATTTCACTTTCTGATGAAGTTCCAACCGGTGAGATGTGAGCTTCTGGTTGTAACCCTTCCAAATCACTTTCTTTGATACTACTGATATTCATTACATTTTCCTTTATCTCTTTAACCTACTTAGATGCACTTCGAATATATTTCTCCCTTCTCTTTCTCTGTTTCAGTGTTTGCACACCACTCTCTATAGTCTCAACATTACCAAACACCTTTTCCTTTGGTTCTCTAGGGGCTTCAAGTAGGGCTTTGGCATATGTCTCAATAATGTTCACATCAGCCTCATAACCCATCTCTGTCACCCAAACAGTTCTAGGAATAATTGCTTCCATCCAGATCTCATCCTTCTTAATCACAAAACAAATTTCTTTTTGATACTTGTCTACAATACTCTGAGGTAACCTTTCCCTAGTCTTCATTTTTGCTTTAAAGGCTTGGAAATATTCAATTATTTTGTTTTCCCTATCTGTTCCCATGTCAGTGAAGATATCCAACAGTTGTTTCCCTACTGATATGTCATAACCAAAGTCTTTTCTACCTATACCAGGAACTTCTTTTGTAATATATAGCATTAGGCATACAAGAAGATTTACAAATCTGAAAGTACCTTTCTTATCTCCTTTAATTTTCTTCAGATTATCAATTAATTCATCTTTCAACCATTCACATACATCTATCTTAGCATCATTGTTGATCATATCATATGCACTCTTGATACATAGACTGGAAATTGAGTTCAATTGGTTAGCATGTGTTGCCTTATATCCTAATATCATGCTTATGAATCTAACATTGTCATCTTTCACATCATTAACTCTCAAGGATCTACTATCATAGGTTGCACTAGTTAAAGTCATTACTGTGTTGTTTGGGACTTTCTTAGTCTTATCTAGCCTAGAACTAGTGGAAGGTAAGCCAGTCATAGCCTTAACTTCTTCTCTTGTGATCTTATGGATAGAGTCTAACCAAAAGAATTCACCATGAACTCTGCTAAGCACAATCCTTACAACTTCCTTAGGAAATTCCGAAATGACAAGGATTTCCACAAAACCTAGGGTTTCAAAAACCTTATGTTTTGATTTTAAAATTCCACTTTCATCACAAATCACATTTTTGTACGTTTTCATGATTTCATTTGAACCTAGTTCCTCAATATGGCAATGTATGTAAATTCTTGGGTCTTCTGCATATGCAACTCCTTTAGGGATTTTAGAAAATGCACCTAGGGTATCATCCTATTTGCTACTTCAGGAATAATATTGAATACGGGCCTAGGGCATTTAACCACTTCAATAACAGTAGGGTTTGCAATGAATTCAGGAGCAAAGGAGGAAGCCATTGATAAATACCTTAATCTACCTTCTAGGTTTGGATGTTTGAAAGATTTTGCTTTACTTTTCGTTGTGGATGCCTTCGATTGGGTTTTTCACGCTCTTAGGAAATTTGAATGCTCGATGAGTAAAAAAGAGTGAAAAACACACACTTATAATGTCTTTTCCTTCAACTACCATAATAAATGCCTATTGGTTAAGTGAAACTTAACACATCTGCTGGTAAAAAAGAAGTTCATCTTCTCACCATCAACCGAGGGTAAACTTGCATGATTTTCAATTTGATGCCATACCCCCAAAAGGTTTATTTTTAGTTAGATGAAGAATCTCCTACCGGTGGAGTAATACTCTATTCTACTAGTGAAGGAATAGTCTCATCAACATTTTGATCTCTCTTTCTAATCCATTGTTTTGAAAATTCTTGCTTTACCTCATCAACCTTCTCTTTGCCTTTCAAACTGGGTCCTTTGTTATTTGTCGGTGAAGTCTTACTTCTACAAAATTTTGTAATATGTCCAATCTTGTTACAAGCATAACAAGTCGCATTTTTTTTCTGAATAACCTTTCCATATCCTATGCTGGTATTTGTTTTGCATTGATTAGATAGGTGTCCAAATCTTCCACAAACATAACATCTTACATTCATTCTGCAATTTTCTGAATTGTGACCAATTTTGTTGCATTTGGATCATTGACCGGTGGGTGTATTAGTGTTCTGATAGTTTCTAGATCTACACTAATTTGCTCTATGACCATACTTGTTACAGTTAAAGCATTTCCCATTAAATTTGTAGGCATTAGGTTGTCTTACCGGTTTGCTATGGTCATGATTGTTTGTAGTGTTGGAGCTTTCACCAACTTCACATCCAAGTCCATTAGTGTCTCCTTTAGGTTTCTAACTTTTCAACATATCATCAAGTTCTTCTGAACTTTTCTTGAATTTCTCTTTTTTTTTATTTGCAGTAGCCAACTCATTTTCCAAAAATTCCTTTTGTCTCATAAGTTCAGTTTTATCATGTTCCATGTGAATCAAATTTGTCTTCAACATATCATTTTCATGACGGAGTCTTAGATTTTCATTTCCAGCATCATTGAGTCTCCTAGTCAAGTCATCTTCATTCTTCTTTTTGTCTTCAATGTCTTTACAAAATCTCATAGTCATGTCTTGCATCTCATTCCTCAAGGTCATGTTTTCTTGCCTCATCTTGCTTACAAGATCATTAAGAGTTTCCTTTTCATCATCATCATTCTGTATCTTCTCATGAAGTTCTCTTCTTTTGTTTCTAGCAATAGTGAGATTCTCTTGAAGTCCTTGAATGAATTCCTGTGCAGTCTTCAAGTCATCTTCAAGTTTGATATTTTTCAACTTTTCTGCATCATAATCTGCAAGAGTTGTTTCTAATTGCTTTCTCAAGTTTTCCATCTGTACCAGTGTCAGAATCTTCCTCAAGCTGTTAGGCTTTTGAAAATAGAGGACCAGGATCTGATACTAATTGTTAGGATTCCCAAAGATACTGAGAGGGGGGGTGAATCAGTATCTAACCGGTTAACAAATTTTCTGACCTTATTAAATATTTTGCATTCCAAAACAATATACCGGTAAACAAGAATTAATGCAGTAAATATGAACAATAAACACAACATAGAAAGCACACCATAACACAAGATTTTTGGCAAGGAAACCTGATGTGGGAAAAACCTCGGTGTGATTTGTGACCCACAATATTCACTCACTGGCCAATGAATGGATATTACTTACAAGATGTGCCTGCACATGCAGGAAGGCCAACTGCCTAGATCTCACTGCTCAAATACAAAAGGAAGTCTCATTGACTTACAAAATGGATTATGAGAATCTAATATGATGTACTGCTACAAAAAGCATTTGCTATGCCAAGTTCAGTACCGGTTGAAGCTCATACAATAACCATAAACCCTTCTACAAGATCTACCTTAGTATTTGCTCTACATATCCATCCTATTATTTCTCTCCATAGTGCGAATACCGGTAATAACAACCAGCATATGGAGGAGCAGGACAACCAGATGAATCAGGAGGAAAGGGACATGGAAATTGAATAGAACAAGGATAAGGAGGATACGAGCAAGGAAAAGGATAGAGATGGAGATGAGATTATTTTGGATAAGCTCAAGAACCAATTTGATGCTCGTTTGGGTTTTGATAGGTGGGTATATGAAAGAATTAATAAAATGGAAAAAAATAGCTGATCAACAGGAAGAACAGGGACAGAAAGGTGAAAGTAACCAAGAGCAGTGGAAAAAGGTTATGGACAAAAAAGTGGAGAAGCTGGAAGTTCAGATCAGCAAGCTGGAGGAAGGAAAGACAGCCATGAAGAACTTCCTAATTTTGATTCTGGATATCCTCAACTCAGTGACCAGGAATATGGAGGAAATTGCCAAATACCTTGATGGTTCTAGTACTTCCAAACCTGTTGTGGACCTTGATGTTGATGATGATGCTATTGAGGTTGGGAATGTGGCTAGTACTACAAGAGGTGCAGCCAAAAGGACTAGGGCAAGTATGAAAAAAATTGCCTTGGCCTCTTCCAAGGAAATCCCAATTCTCAGGGATAATATCAAAGAAATGCAAGGGATTAGCAGAAAATTGGCTAATGCCCTTAAAAACATTAAGTAATTTGTTTGATTTCTATTTTGGCTAGTTGTTGTTGGTTGTGTTGGGCTTTTGCCCAGTACTTTGCTGGGTTTTTTTGCAGTCTGCCCTGTCTTGTTTCCTAATGCTCTTATCTTTTAAGGTTCTTATGTAAAGGGTTTCGGGGTCCCTTCAAAACCTATTTTTCCTGCAATCAAAAACATAAACTAGAAACTAAGATGCATGAGTCAATAATAATTCATTAACATAAATTAGACATCATAATCAAAACTATATTGAATATGATAAAAATGATAAAACTAAAATGGTATAATAATTTAAACATATAAAGACACAACATATGCATCACATAATACATAGTTCAGATTCCAAAAACCATTTGATATCTTCATGAAGAAAACATCGATGGTTATGTAAAACATCACAATTGATGAGCTGAGATATTAGCTCTTTTATTCCTATAACTGATAAGTTTTTGTTATGTTTTAATTTGTATATAGAGATATTGTTTGAGTCATACGATGTATTAAAGTTTTACTATGTGTATTCTAGATGATAACTAAACCCATTGAATCATGTATTATTTTGACCTTTTATTCATGTTGCCATGTGGATTATCATAGGTAATATCATGTGTGAATGTATAAGTGTTATGATTAATTTATATATATATATATATATATATATATATATATATTTGTGTGTGTGTGTGTGTTTTCTTGTATGTTCTATCTTTTTAATTGCAGGAATAAATGAGATGTTGCAGAACCGGTTATTGTATCACATCATAAAAGCAACTGGATATATTCAAGGATGGTTAAATATTCAAAACATCAAAGAGGATAGTGTGTGTAAGAAGAGGCAAAGGAATATCAAGGCGCTGCCAGATTCATTTATGTTTGTCTTCATCAAACATCAATCTTGTAACACCACCATGCTATATTCTTGGCTATGGTTTAGCTGAGTTCCATGTTTCCTGTGGATTAAATTCTTTTGTTTGCAGTCATAAATGTTTTCCGCCTCATTTCATTAGCGTGACCTAGATAGTAGGAAGTTGTTATAGTTTTCTTATAAATAAAAGCCTGCACCTCTTCTCAAAGGTTAGAGATAGGGAGTTAGAAACATAATTATATAGAATTTTTAGAATTTAAAGCATTTCTTTCATTTCATGTGTTGTATCGACCTTTAAAAACAATGAATAAAAATGATGTTATTATGAGTGTATAGAATTATCTTTAAAGTCTGTATACACTCATCCAAGGGGGGCCACTTGGTGAGTAATCATGTGCATTTGTTAGATTTAGTTTTCCTTTTGCTGCAGTACATGTTCTAGCGATTGACTATTCCTGCAGCCACTGGAACCAGATCCTATGACTATTCCTGCAACCAAAGCAGATAGAGTAATTCATGTTTGTCAGCTCTAAACTTAGTTAATAGTTCTTTAATTAGAATCTTCTATTAACGCTAATATTTCATGTAGCCATTCAGTTGTTATGATTATTGCTTGTTTATTTCAAATAGATTTAGTTGTTGCAGTAGTGCAGAATAGCTATCGCATGAACTTGGTGCATACATAGTGCAGACCCATTTCAAATAATACGTCCCTGGCTTGACAAGTAAATGAACTTCAGTCATGGAGATAATAACTACACAAATGAATGACCAATCTTTGGGTTGAGACTTTAGCTCTAGTTATTGTTCCTATTGGTGAGGCAAACATTTTTGGCATCGTTGTCGGGGATGGTGGCAAACTAAGAACCTCTTATAGTTATGAATTTTCAAGCTTTCAGTATAGTTATTTTTTATAACTTAGTTTGTTTTAAGTAATTCTCATGAATCTTCATGCATAGAAGAAGAAGAGATGCTCAAGGTCGATTCCTTCCTAACCATCCTAATCATACAAGATTCAATACATATGAAGCACCAAATGTAAATCCTTTTGCTACACTTTACCAAGCCCCAAGTAATTTGAACCCCCTTGAATTTGAAGTTTCTGAGAACAGCCTTTATTTCCTCTTTGGACCTCTTGAAGATGAACTTTGTTTAGTAACTCCTCCTCAAAGACAAATGCAAGGAAATCCACCCCCTGGTGGGAATAACCCACCTCCACCTATGAACCCAATGTTTGAGTTCCCTATTTCTGATCTGCATGATAATGCTAATCTCAAGAACATCACAGCTTCTGTTAGATACTTGATCAGTCTCAAAGACACTGAGAGGGGGGGGTGAATCAGTGTCTACCCGGTAAACAAAAGATATAAACTTGTTTGCAACTTTATAACCCAAATTAACATACCGATAAGCAAATAATAATATAGTAAAGAAAAATAAAAGTATAACCATCAATGCACACCATGACATAGATATTTTTGGCGAGGAAACCCGATAGGAGAAAAACCTCAATGGGATTTGTGACCCATAATATTTACTCACTAAACAATATGAATAAATATTACTTATACAATAAGGGACTGCACATGCAGGAAGGCCAATAGCCTAGAGCTCACTGCTCAACAACAAAAGGGAGTCTCACTGACTACAATTGGATGGTTAAATCCAATAACAATGTACTGCTCAAAATAGCATCTACAATGCTGGATTCATTACCGGTTTAAGCTCTGTCAAATACCTCTGCCATAAACCTTGCTTCGCTCTGCTTTTCTCTTATTCGCTCATAAAATAAGTACATCATAATGCATATATAGGCTCTCATATACCGCTTACATTCATTACCCAGTTATCTTTCAAAATGACCTACAAAATCTCATACATATATGAGTCTTTACAATACATCATGTCGGCTATAAAAATATAATTACAATACAAAATAATATTATTTCCATGTCGGCTTAGAGTGCCGGTGTGATCTACTGTCGGTGTAGACTAGATGCCGGTGTGAATAAACTTATAGTACCTATCGGTGCCGGTAGATGATGTATGTTACCGGTGTAACCTATGAACCATGTTACTAGTTGGTTGCCATCAATGACAACATCAACCATTCTCCTCTGAGTGTATAATGCCAACAACTTCTTCCATTCCTAAATTCTATGGATTACTGATAGAGGATCCCAACACTTTCTTGTTTGAATTTGATGTCCTTTGTAGGAGTTATGATTACACTACAAATGCCCATAGACTCAAAATATTCCTTGCCACTTTAAAAGAATCAGCTTTGAGATGGTTTTGTTGGCTTGATGATGATTGTAATGAATGACTTCATATATTGTCATTGATGGAACATGTACACACACACATATGTTTGTCTACCGGTGTTACTTCAAAGTTATTTGTATTAGATTCTATTGGTATTAGAAGTTTTTCTTGGGATGGTATCAAACCGGTACATGTCGTCAATCGATATATACAGGAATGTCCTGACACCAGCTTGAAGATCCAGCGGTGATTATCAAAGAAGAAATGGAGGACAATCGTTTTATATGTTGACAGAGGTTAACTCCAACTGATATTGGTGTTCCAACTGGTATTCATTGATTGTGTGATGAGTTATCACCGGTTGTGATGAGTTATCCTAATTGACAAATTTTGGTAGTATTTTGTGATGAGTTATGTTTGATTGTCCAGATACACTGCACCTAGGAAATTGTGATATAATTTATAAGGCCAACATGAAATCTAAATGTCTATATAATAAAATTATGATGAACTATTTTGTATGTACGATGAGATATATTATGAGATGATTTGATGTGAATACAGAAGAGTTAAGTCGCAAAGTATGTTGGTAATGCGGTTTTGAGTGCGCATAAGAGGATCTATTCAAGCAAGTTGTGCTACTTCTAGATCACACCACCTGTTGTTTTCCTATCACTACAATAGTCAAATCCCCTAACCAGGTAAGCTCTAACAAGCTTCATTGTACAAATCCTCTAACCAAGTGATCAATTAGTTTGGATTTAGAAATATTCTACTGAGGTTACTCCTAATAGGGTACTACCTTTAACAGGGTATAGCTCCTAACAGAGCTTTGGGATCTTTAACAAGATTCACTCTTAGCAGAGCATGTTTGTAGACCTTAACCGGTTAGTTACCTATTACTGCAGATAGTTAACTTGTGAGTATCATCTCACCATGGTTTTTCCCATTTAGCTTTTCCATGCATAAACGCTTGTGTTATGGTGGATATTTTACTTATTGTGGATGCACTAATATCATTTTGGATTGCATGCATAATGTTTAACAAACTTGTTAAGTATATCTATCGGTCAGTATTTAAAGTAGTATTGCTTTGGTGTCATTGATTCACCCACCCCCCCTTTCTCAATGTTTTATAAGTCTATTAGGTTTATGAGTCTAGGGAGTAGTACAATCACTACATGGGATGAGATGAAACAGTTGTTTCTTGTGAAAAATAAAGATTATTGTAGGGGGGTTGACTACCATGGGGATGATATTTTTAGAATGACACAGAAGGAAGATGAGAGTCTAGAAGATTATCTGGAGAGATTTCTATTCAGTGTCAAGAAGTCCAAGCATAGTACTCTAAATGAAGATTCTCTTAATTTAATATTTTTAAGGGGAATCAGTGATGAATGTGTTGGCATTCTACACTCTAATGAGAATAGTTGATGTTGTCATTGATGGCAACCAACTGGCAACCAACCAGCAATAGGTTTCTACACATGCACTGGCATCTCAAGACATCATACATTGGCAAACACCGGCACCGGCAGACACTTTCACCAGCATCCAGATTACACTGGAAATGAAGTATACCGGCTCTCAGACCGACATAAGACAAGTTTTGTTTATATATTGTAAATATAATTGATTATTTGTAAGCCGGCATGATGTATTGTAATAGACTCATATATGTATGAGATATATGTATGAGATCTTATAGATCATTTTGGTAATGTAATGGATAGGTGATTATTATTGGTATATGTAAAGATAGCAAAAGGTTTTGGTTAAGGTATTTGACTAAGCTTAAACTAGTACTGAACTAGGCATTTGAGATGCTATTTTGAGAAGTACATTGTATCGGATTTAATTATCCATTTTGTAGTCAGTGAGACTCTTTTGAGAATTGTGCTCCAGGGAGTTGGTCTTCCTGCATGTGCAGGCCCCTATTGTAAGTAGTATTTATTCATATTGGCCAGTGAGTAAATATTATAGGTCACAAATCCCACCGAGGTTTTTCCCACACCGGGTTTCCTCATTAAAATATTATGTGTTATGGTGTGCATTTATGTTGTCTCTATTATTTCTTTTTACTACCCTATTTCTTGTTTATCGATACATTGTTTTGGGTTGCAAAGATATAAATAAGTTTAAAGATTCCACTAAACGGTTAGACACTGATTCACCCCCCCCCCCCTCTCAATGTCTTTGGGACTGTCACTGAATATAACAATTGGTATCAGAGCTTGGTCCTCTATTTGTAGAAGCCTAACAACTTGAGGAAGATTCTAAAACCAGTACAGATGGAGAATTTGAGAAAACAGTTGGAAGGAGCTCTTGAAGATTTTGATGGAGAAAATTTGAAGAATATCAAACTTGAAGATGATCTGAGGACTACTAAGGACTTCATTAAAGGACTTCAGGAGAACCTGGTTATAGAAAAAAATAAGAGAAAAGAACTTCATGAGAAAATGTAGAAACATGATGATGAAAAGGAAACTCTTAGTGATATTGCAGACAGGTTGAGGCAAGAGAACACTAACATGAGGAATGAAATGCAAGACTTAACCATGAGACTATGTAAGGATATTGAAGATAGAAATAAGAATGAAGAATATTTGACTAGAAGACTTAATGATGGAGGTAATGAAAATCTAAGACTTTGTCATGAAATTGATATGCTAAAGACAAATGTGATTCACATGCAACATGATAAAGAAGAGCTTGTGAGACAAGTTGGAATTCTTGAAAATGAGTTGATCACTGCAAATGAACACAAAGACAAATTCAACAAAAGTTCATAAAGACTTGATGACATGCTGAAAAGATAAAAACCTGATGGAGATACAATTGGACTTGGATTTGAACATGGAGAAAGTTTCAGGACTGCAAACAATCAAGATCACAGTAAACTGGTAAGACAACCTAATGCTTATAAATTTAATGGGAAATGTTTTAATTGCAACAAGTTTGGTCATAGAGAAAATCAATGTAGATTTAGAAATAATCAGAATACAAACTTACCCACCGGTCAATGTTCCAAATGCAACAAAGTTGGTCATAATTCAGAAAATTGCAAAATGAATGTGAAATGCTATGTTTGTGGTAGATTTGGGCATTTATCTAATCAATGCAGAACACAAACTGGTCAAGGATGTGGAAAAGCTATTCAGAGGAATAATGTAACTTGTTATGCATGTAACAAGATTGGGCATATTGCAAAATTTTGTAGAAGCAAGACTATACCAGCGAATAATAAAGGATCTAGTGTGAAGGGAAAAGAAAAGGTAAATGAAATAAAGCAAGAATTTTCAAAACAATGGATTAAGAAGGGAGATCAGAAAGTTGATGAATCTGTCTTTGCACCAGTTGAATAGAGTAACCCTCCACCAGTAGGAGATTCTTCATCTAACTAAGGAATAATCCTTAGGGGGTATTGCAGCAAATTGAAAATCATGCACTCTACCCTCGGTTGATGGTAAGAAGACACATTTCTTCTTTACCGGTAGATATGTAAAGTTCTCACTTAACCGGCGAGCATAAAATGTGGTTTTTGAAGAAATTTTTGGTTATATAACACCAAAAAACCCTCATTTTGATTCACCAAGCATTCAAGCATTCAGAGAGCATGAAATTGAGAAAGGGCAATCTAAAGGCGAAGCAGCAAAGTGTTTTTCAGGCATCCAAGGATTTCAAGCAAGAGGTATTTATCTTTTGAAATGACATCTTCATCTTTTGTACCTGTGTTTATTGCAAACCCTACTGTGGTAGAAAATGTTAAGCGCCCTAGGCCCATGTTTAAAATCATCCCTGAAATTGCCAAGCAAGATGATTCTATCGGAGCTTTTTCAAAAATTCCGAAGGGAGTCACTTTTGCCAAAGACCCTAGAATGTACATTCACTACAACATAGAAACTCTAGGAACCGATGATTTGGAGAACATGTATAGTGGTGTCATTACTGATGAACAAGGTTTAATTAAACCAGAGCATAAGATAGTTGAAGACTTAGGATTCATTGAGATACTGAACATACCTGAATTTCCTAAGGAGGTAGTCCATCTAGTTCTGAGTAGAGTTCATGGAGAGTTCATGTGGCTTGACTCTATTTTTAAAATCTCTAAGGAAGCAATTAAGGCAGTTACTGGTTTACCCTCAACCGGTAGTAGGCCCGATAAAACTAAGAAGATACCTAACAAGGGAGTTATGGAGTTAACCGGAGCTACATCTGACAACAGATCTCTTAGGGTTAATGACATTACTGATGCTAATGTGAGATATGTGAGTATGGTACTTCGATACAGAGTAACTCATGCAAACAGATTAAATTCAGTTTCTAGTTTATGTATTCATAATGCATATGAGTTGGTAAAGAACAATGCTAAAATTGATATTTGTGAATGGCTTAAAGATGAATTAATAGACAACCTAAAAAATATTAAGGGTGACAAGAAAGGGACATTTCGTTTTGGCAACCTACTTGTGTGTCTGATGCTTTACTTCACCAAAGAGATACCCAACATTGGTCATAAGGACATTGGATATGACATCCTGGTAGGCAAAAAAATCAAGGAAGCTATCATCGGTATGGACTCTAACGGTGACAACATTATAATAGATTACTTCAAAAACTTTCAGACTAAGATGAGAGCTAGAGAAAGGTTACCCCAGAGCATAGTAGACAAGTATGACAAGAAAAAATACTTTGTAATCAAACGTGATGAGACATGGATGGAAGCAGTTGGCCCTAGAACTATTTGGGTTACTGAAATGGGTTATGAAGTTGATTTACCCATTATTGAAACATATGCTAAAACACTGCTTGATGCACCTAAAGAACCATCTGAAGAAATTTTTGGTAATGTTGAGACCATTGAGAGTGTTGTTTCTATGCAGAAACAGAGAAAAAGAATAGAGAAATTTATTAGAGATGCATCCAAGATGGCCAAGGAGGTTAAAGAAAATGTAATGAACATAAGTGGTATATTTGCCAATGAACTAGAAGGATTGAAACCGGAAGCTCATGTTTCACCAGTTGTTACTTCTTTTGATACAGACAATGGGAAAGCAGCAGAGTTCAAAAGAGTTGAAAGACAGAAAAGGAAACCCTCACCGGTACCCTCTCCTTCTCCCAAAAGGACTAGAATTTTGAGGAAGAAGCAACAGGCTATAAGGAAACCTAAAAAGAAACTAACACCAAAGAAGAAACAGACTAAGACATTGGATACCCTGACACCAGAGGAACTAGTAAATGAGATAACATAGGATGGAAATCTTTGCAATGTAAATAAATACTATTTTTCTTACAAAGATTCAGACAATGACACTATAGAGGCTAGTATAATTTTGCATTTAGACATCTATAAGAAAGTTTTGATTGAAGTTGTCGATGATCTGTTGAATGACTTATATTTAAGGTTAGAAGATAAAAGAATGTCAGTGATGGAACTAGATAAAAAGCTAATAGTTGAAGCATTATTGGCAAAGCACCCTATAAACTCTAGAGAGGAAATTGATGAACTAATTTCCGAAGCAAACCGATCAGTTTTTATCAGTGGAAACCGGCAGGTTAGCCTAATGGCTAGGAGAGTTAAGAAGATTATTGATGAGACTGCGGACAAATGGGATATCTTTTTTATTGTAAAGAAAAAGAAAGAGGAAAAGGAAAGATAGAAAATAGATAAATTTTTTGCTAAGGTGTACCAAAAGGACAAAGGCAAAAGCAAGATTGGTGGTGTACCTTCTATAAAGGTAACAGATAACATCCCTCCATCGGCTCAGGACACTCCTCCATTAACTTCAGCATCACCGGTACATACAGAAAATCAACCAGATAAGGCAACTGATGAAGTAACTCATGATAATACTAACCCGGAGTCTAAAATACTTTTCACCATGAATGTGGATACACAGGATATTAACATTGTTGTGGATAAAGAGACTGCAGAGGTTAAGGCAGATGATGTTAAGGATAGTAAGATCTCTGAGATACTGGCACACACTATTGACTCTTAGAAGACTGGGATACCAGCACAAGCTAAGCAATAGGAGACTAAGAAACCAATAGAGGATAAGGCAAATAAAATAGAGTAACCAAAATCAGAGAAACCGGTAGTTGAAGAGGTACTTGTACATACTGAAAAATCAAAAGCAAAGGTACAAACACATACAGAGAAACCGAAAGAAAATGTAAGTAAAGAGAAAGCAATTGATGGAAATAAGGAGGAAATAGTGAAGGTAATTGGGCAAGCATCTGTTGAGAGGAAATCCATAGCAGAACCAAGCACATCCACTAGAGAATTCAGACCCACTAACATAACAGATGTTCTATTGGATTATATCAAGAGGATAATAGATTGTAATGCCTTAGCATTTAAGGCTATTGATAACACATTATCTATCTTGAAGATGATTTGACCTACTTGTAAGATAGATCACATTAATGATTCCTTAGGTAAATTGGACACATTGTCCAAATTCATTACTAAAAAATGGCATAACTATAGATAAGGTGAATGAGGATACTATAAAGGAAAGAGTAGATAAAGAGAAAGGAGAATTCTTTGAGAATACCATCAAAAACTATAATGAGCATATGGATTCATTATTACCAATACTAAACTCAAAAAATTTAGAATATAAGGAGTT
The DNA here is from genome assembly GCF_030272615.1 of Cryptomeria japonica. Classification (NCBI taxonomy): domain Eukaryota; kingdom Viridiplantae; phylum Streptophyta; class Pinopsida; order Cupressales; family Cupressaceae; genus Cryptomeria; species Cryptomeria japonica. The sequence goes on from NC_081408.1 coordinate 535,357,869, forward strand.
GTCTAGAGAAGCTTGCAAGCCTCACCATCTGACTAAGGATATAGATGAGGAAATCAAGAAGACACAGAAAGAAATCGATGATATTGCGGATAATATGATAGGTTCCTCAGGACTTATCTCAGTTTAGGAGAAGTTAGAGGAACTTGAGAAAGAGAAAAAAAGAAGGTTAAAAGCTCGGAAACTCAAAAGTAAACTTGGTCCAAAATTGGACAGTCTCATTACTCAATGGGTTGAGATATCAAAGGCAATAGTGTAATGTAATAATCCTTCTTCTTACAATGAAAAGAAAGAACTCAACCTTTAATAGGTCAAGAAACCTTAAAAGGGAAAACCTAGGTTTGCACATAATAATTAATAAAAGAATTAATTATTATGCACCTAAAGTTAGCTTAAGTGTAAAAGAGATAAAAGGAACTTAAATAATTAAACAAATATTGTTTAATTAATCAAGTAAATACCTGAATACTCTAACACCCCCCCTTAAGCTAGACTTAGGGAGAAGCTAAAACCTAGTACAGCTACTGAAAGCAGGAAAGATGGGTCCCAACAACAAGGCCTGATCAGATACCCAAATACAATGAAATCTCTATGGACTGGAGAAATAGAGAAAACCACATGGGAAAACACTCTACTCCAAAAAGAGATGGAAAAGAACACCACTAAAGCATGAAGAACCTACAAACACTGTCGAAGAATAATTGCTGGTTTAAAGAACCTCCACTGAAATAGAACATGACCAGGTAGAGAAGACTGTAATCTATATGAGTGCCCTCAAATGACACTACTCGAATCAAAAGGAAAACACGACAAACAACTAAAATCAAAGATACATATTGCATGAAAACACCAAAGCTTGAAGAGTTGATAAATCGAACCACGGAAGCATTAGAACCAACAAGACAAACCTCCCCATAATGTTGAAGAGGGAGAGGGACAGGTACACTGAAAAAGAACGGCCAACAAGAACTACACGACGAAGAACCAGGGACATCAAAGGTGTTGAGATAGTACACAGTGTCGTGGAAGGAACACTCACTTGACACAGAGCATGAGGCAAATGTCATGGAAGGAACACTCACTGGACAAAGGCAGATGACAAACAAGGCAAACATCAACCCCCTCATGGCACTTTATTAGTAGTGCATGTACAATAAGGCACAAGATATGCAAGATCTTAAGTAAACAATGCATGATGGCACTTTATCTCAGTGTGTTTGCATAAATACAATGCTAGAATGATAAGAAGACTAGAAATAGAAAGGAGAACCAAAATAGAGACATCATACTTAGAGAAGAGATCCCAGGACCTGAAACAACCAAGATATCCACTAGAGTGCTGAAAAGCAAAAATTGAATAAAATATTCATGGATCATAATCTAGAAATAAAACTCATATGGCTGGAAAGTACACAGCACATGCTTTCCAAAAATATAAACTTTTCAGAAAATGGAGTTCAGGTGCTCATTCTACGGCTCCCAGAGTGCAAAAAAGAGACCCCACTTTGATTGGAAACAAACACAGTCAAACAGAAAAATTGGAAAAAAAATCCAACATCATGAGGTCCGATTTGAAACTAGCCTTTTGACGCCTATTCAATTTCAAAAAAACAACTCTGTATGCCCAAGATATGGCCAAAAAACCAAACCCCCCTTCAAAACAAGAGGAAGGGGTAGTCTGGTGGTTGGGGCGGGTGAAGGTGGCCAATGGGCTGCACTCCGGTGGTGGCTAGGTGGAGCTCCAATGGCCGAGTGGTGCCCCAGTGGCCAGGCGGTGGGTGTTCCGGTGACAACGGTGGTCGGGCGGCGGTTTCCGATAGTAGAGCCAAGGCGGCCTTTTCCGGTGGGGCTACAGGAGCCGGCAGGCGGAGTTACCGGCGGGAGGAGCGCAGCAGCAACGGCGACGGCCAATGGGTGGGGCGGAGCAGCGGTGGAGGAGGCCAGCAGGTGAGGCGCGACTGTGGCAGAGGCTAGCGGGCGGGGCAAAGTGGCGGGAAGAAGCACTGCATGCAGAGGCCGGCAGGGCGGTGTCGGAGGCGGGAGGGCTGGCGGGGGCCAGCAGGGCGGTGTCGGTGAGGGCTGGGCCAAAGGGCCGGAAGGCGAGGCTAGCGGGGGCCGACGGGGGCCAGACTGACAGGTCCGGCAAGGGTCGTACGGCAGCCGAACTATCAGGTCTAGTGCCCTACGCAAAAATAAATCCCCAAAAAAATTTTGAAACCCTCTTTTTTTCTCGATGCCTTTTTTTATTTTTTTATTTTTTTTTGAAGATTTTTTTTTTTTTTAAATCAAAAATTCGACCTGCATGCTGTAAAAAGGCAAAAATATTTTTATTTTTTTAAAAATTTCTCGAACTGCGTGCTAGGGTCATACGGCCTGGTTCTAGAGAAAAAATACTCCCAGAGGCTCAGGAGCCAAAACTAGGCAAGTTTTATATGACTATAGGGGTTCTCGGGCCTTCTAAGCATGATGGTGAGGTCTGTTTAGGCCAAAGTGCTCAGAAAAAAGGCCTATCCCTAGGTGCATAAAAAAACTTTCTAAAACCCCAAATCTGCTTCCAATGCAAAAATTCTCAAAACAAGAAAAGATAGTTGCAGATCTGAAGCTCTGATACCATATTGGAGTTGATGTTTGCCTTGTTTGCCATCTGCCTTTGTCTAGTGAGTGTTCCTTCCACGACATTCCCCTCATGTTGTATGTCAAGTGAGTGTTCCTTCCATGACACTGTGTACTGTCTCAACACCTTTGATGTTCCTGGTTCTTCATCATGCAGTTCTTGTTAGCTGTTATTTTCAGTGTACATGTCCCTCTCCCTCTTCAGCATTATGGGGAGGTTTGTCCCGTTGGTTCTAATGCTTTCATGGTTCGATTGATCATCTCTTCAGGCTTTGGTGTTTTCATGCATTGTTTACTTGGGATCTTGCATATCTTGTGCCTTATTGTACATGCACTACTTATAAAGTGTCATATTGGAATTGAGAAAATACAACACCACAGAAGCCCAAATGATCTCTGCAAGCTGAAAAACCTGTTACAAGGAGAAGCAAGGAAGCAAATCACAGAAGAAAGAAATACACAGAAAATATGTTCAAAAAGAGAGAGCTCAATATTCACAACAAGTGTAATGTAATAATCCTTCTTCTTACAATGAAAAAAAAGAACTCAACCTTTAATAGGTCAAGAAACCCTAAAAGGGAAAACCTAGGTTTGCACATAATAATTAATAAAAGAATTAATTATTATGCACCTAAAGCTAGCTTAAGTGTAAAAGAGATAAAGGGAACTTAAATAATTAAATAAATATTGTTTAATTAATCAAGTAAATACCCAAATACTGTAACAAAAAATAAGTAGTATGGAGAAAATAAATGCACAAAGGAGATCACTTGCAAAAAGGGGAGCACACTTCTTTTTGGATAGTAGTTTTGGATTTCAATGCCAAAGGGGGAATGAGAATAGTTGATGTTATCATTGATGGCAACCAACTGGAAACCAACCAAAAACAGGTTTCTACACATGCACCGGCATCTCAAGACATCATACACCGGTAGGCACCAGCACCAGCAGACACTTTCACCGTCATCCAGATTACACCGGAAATAAAGTATACCAGCTCTCAGGCTGACATAAGACAAGTTTTGTTTATATATTGTAAATATAATTGATTATTTGTAAGCCAACATGATGTATTGTAATAGACTCATATATGTATGAGATCTTATAGATCATTTTGATAATGTAATGGATAGGTGATTATTATTGGTATATGTAAAGACAACGAAAGGTTTTGGTTAAGGTATCTGACTGAGCTTAATCCGGTACTGAACCAGGCATTTGAGATGCTATTTTGAGTAGTACATTGTATTGGATTTAATTATCCATTTTGTAGTCAGTGAGATATTTTGAGAAGTGCACTCCAGACAGTTGGCCTTCCTGCATGTGCAGGCCCCTATTGTAAGTAGTATTTATACATATTGGCCAGTGAGTAAATATTGTGAGTCACAAATCCCATCGAGGTTTTTCCCATATCGGGTTTCCTCATTAAAATATTATGTGTTATGATGTGCATTTATGTTGACTCTATTATTTCTCTTTACTGCACTATTTCTTGTTTATGGGTACATTGTTTTGGGTTGCAAAGATATAAATAAGTTTAAAGATTTCACTAACTAGTTAGACACTAATTCACCCCCCCTCTCAGTGTCTTTGGGACTGTCATTGAATCTAATAGAATGCATGGATGCTTTGGACCTTATGGGAGGATGTGATATAACACAATCAACATGGAAAGACATTGGCCAAATCTATCAGAAATATTCCAGATCTTCTTCTAAGAAAAGTAGGCGTTTCAAGTCAGAAATTTCTTCATCAACATCCAGTAATGGAGTTTCTCGAATGGAGTGTAGCCACCTTTTGAAAGATTTTAAGGAGGATATCATAAACAATATGGCTATTCAGTTAGACACACTTCAAGCTAAGAAGAAGCATGAGGAAGCTAATGCAATTCTTGTAGAATTCTGCCCACATTGTAGACAAAAGAAAAGAGACTGCAAATGTAAGATGGTTGCAAATCTTGAAGTTCCTGATTTCAAGACAATACAAGGAGATGATGAACAAGTTTTCTATGTTGCTCAAAGGAGGCCAAATTTTTCAAGACAAGGTATGCCCCCTAATCCACTGTCTTTTTCAGGTTATAGTGGAAATTCCTATGCACAAACTAATCAATGGCAATCTCCATATGCTCAAAATTTTAGAAATTATCAAAATTGGTATAATCCTCAAGGCCAAGGGCAGAATTTTGTCAATCAAACTCCACAGTGGCAGCAGCCACAAGGAAATTGATCTTAGCCTCAGGGACCATGGCAACAATTCCAAGGGAATTGGCAACCTGCCCCTCAATGGAGAGGAGGTCGGCAATGGACAAATCAGTTTTCTGGTTATCAGCAACCTCAGTAGCAGCCACAGCAACTTGCTATAATGCCTCCTCCTGCTACCAATATTGTTCCACCTAAACCTACACATTTTCCCCCTCAACCCATGTCAAATCCTAAGAGCAAGCCCCAGCAGCAACAAAAAGTTTATTCAGCTGACCCTAATCAATACCCAACTTATTCTCTTTCTATAAGTGATATTCACCTTAGATCTTGGATAACTTTACCTAACCCATCCCCTCTAGTTATAACTGAGATATAAAAGGAAAATGAAATATCTAGCCTAGCAACCCAAATACCTCAAAATCAGCAAATACCCCCATTTCCTCAAAGGTTGCAAGCTAAAGAGATTTCACAGGAAGAGGAAGTAAATTTTGATATCATAGATCTGTTGAAACACATATCTGTTAAAATTCCATTGTCTCAAGCTATTAAGGATGTCCCTATTTATGGTAAAGCAATTAAAAAGGCATGATTAAAGAAACTTGGCAGAAAGAAAAGGGATCCGCAAATAGTGCATGTAATGGGTCAATTGGCTGATATTATGTTGGGAAAGGTTTCAATTCCTAAATATTATGATCCTGGTAGTCCTATTGTGAAAATAGTCATCAATGGCACTCAGATAAAGTGCTTTAATAGATTTGGGAGCAACCACATCAATGTAATGACAAGAGATATTATACAGAAACTTGACACAACCAGTCTCAGGCCTACACCTACAGTCCTGCAACTTGCTGACAGTTCCACGGTTCGACCTGATAGTATGATTGAGGATGTTGTCATCACTTTGGACTCCTAGGAATATCCTATAAATTTTATGATCATGTCTCATAAAGCTTCATTGGGGGGATATCCAGTTATTTTAGGGAGACGTTGGCTTGCTACAGTCAGTGCATATATTGGATGTTGGTCAGGGGATATGACTATTTCTGATGAAAATACTATCAAAACGTTGGCTCTATATTCTCCTGCTCAGCCCCAACTTGATCAAGAATAAGTCATTTGGCCTAACGTGGGAGAATAATTTGAGGAGGGAGTCAACTCTGTCAATCATCTTATGATGATTAACAGATAATCATTCATACAACTCCAGGATGATGATTCGATCCTCTCTAAAATTTTGGAAAATCAGTTTAAATAGGAGCAATAGTCGCAGGAGTTAACATCAAATATTACAACATCGAATTTTCATGTAGCCACTGATATATTGCATACCTTGTTGGCACAAGAAGGCTGTACTTCTCATCTTTCTGAGGCATCTCAGGTTGATCTTATTGTCAAAGTGGAAGTTGATCCAAATAAATATTTGAATATCAACAATCAACTCACTGAGACTCAAAGAATAACACTGGTTGAATTTCTTAAATGTCATCAAAACGCTTTTGTGTGGGATTATAAAGAAATGCATGGAATTGATCCTACAGTTTGTACCCATCGTATTTATATCAAAGAGGATTGTAGACCACTTAGACAACCATAGAGAACAATTAATCCTACATTAAGGGAGATAGTTAAAGAGGAACTACAAAAATTATTAAATGTTGGATTTATCTATCCTATATCGGATAGTCAATGGGTGTTGCCTCTAGTCATAGTTCCAAAGACAGGAGGTAAATGGCGAGTATGTGTAGATTACAGAGCTTTGAAGTTAGCAACTAGGAAGGATCATTTTTCATTACCATTTGTGGATCAGGTATTAGATTCATTGGCAGGGAAGTGGTACCTTTCATTCTTGGATGGATTTAGTGGCTACAACCATATTCAAATTACTCCCGAGGATCAGGAAAAGACTACATTTACCTGCCCTTGGCAGACATATGCATATTTTGTTCTTCCGTTTGGGTTATGTAATGCTCTAGCTACTTTTGAAATAGCAATAATAAGCATATTTTCATATATTTCCCAGGATAGTATGGAGCTCTATATGGATGATTTTACTACTTATGGTTCAAAATTTGAAGAGGCATTGAATAATCTGAAGAAAGTTTTGCAGCAGTGTGAAGACTACAATTTATCATTAAATAGTGAAAAGTGCTTTATGTTGATGCAGGAAGGTATAGTTCTTGGTCATCATATTTCTATAACTAGAATACAGGTTAACCCAGCCAAAATTGAAGTCATTCAAAACCTCCTTGCACCTATAAAGCAAAAGTATGTCAGAAGTTTCCTTGGTCATGTTGGATATTATAGAAGGTTTATCAAGGATTTTAGTAAAATTACAAGACCTTTATATTGTCTTTTGACCATGGATATGGAGTTTAATTGGACCTTTGCATGCCATGAAGCTTTCTTGAAGCTCAAACATGACTTGACTCAAGCACCAATGCTCAAGGGTCTGAATTGGTCATTACCTTTTCATATTCATACAAATGCATCAGATTATTCCATAGGAGCAGTTTTAGGGCAGAAGGTTGACAATTTAGAGAATGCAATTTATTTCATCAGCAAAAACATGCAAGGACCTAAGCTTAATTATACTGTCACCGAAAAGGAGATGTTAGCAGTCATATATGCACTTAACAAATTCAGGCATTATATCACATGATGTCATATATATGTGCACACTGATCATACAGCAATCATATATCTCATGAACAAACCTTCAATTACAAGAAGATTGGCTCGTTGGTTACTATTGATGCAGGAATTTGATATTACAGTTTTTGATAAACTATGTAAATCCAATGTAGTTGCAAATTATCTTTCTAGGATTCAATTACAGGATGATCTTGTAGCCATAGATGATGTTTTCCTAGATGAACATTTGTTCCTTATAAAAGCACATACTCTCTGGTATGCTGATATTGCAAATTATCTAGCTGCTAATAAGATGCCTTCTCATTTTTCTCCTAAAGAAAGAAGACTGCTAGTTGAGAAAAGCTTTAATTTCTCATAGATTGTTGATTGTTTATTTTATACTAAACCTGACCAAGTCATGAGAAGATGTGTCAGAGAAGATGAAACATATCATATCCTTCATGCATGTCATGATGAGCCATGTGGAGGACATTTTGTTGCTAAAAGAACATCACTTAAAATCCTTGGCATAGGATATTATTGGCCAACTTTATATAAGGATGCAGCACAATATACTAGAAAATGTGATAGATGTCAGCGAATGGGTAGGCCTACCAGATCTGATGAAATGTCATTATATCCCCCAGATATTGGTTGCACCATTTAATAAATGGGGATTAGATTTTGTTGGACCAATTGATACTCCTTCAAATGGGAAATCTTATATTCTAGTATGCACTAATTATGTTACAAAATGGGAGGAAGCACGAGCCATGACACATGCAAGAGATAATAAGGTAGCCAAATTCCTCTATGAGGAAATATTTACAAGATATGGAGTTCCAAGAGAGATTGTTTGAGATCAAGGACCACAATTTACTTCCACATTAATTGCGGCATTGGTTAATGAATATAATATCAGACACAGGAAGTCTACTCCATACCATCCACAAGAAAATGGTCAATTGGAAGTTACAAACAAGGATTTAGAAGCTATTCTTACCAAGACAATAGCTCTTCATAGGAAAGATTGGTCAAATAGACTTCCTGAAGCCATTTGGGCATACAAAACAACATGGAAGACGCCAATTGGTTTTACAGCTTTTGAAATGGTGTATGGAAAAATAGCAATGATGCCCATTGAGTTTGAGCATAAAACTCTTAGGACAGCTCTGTAGTTGAATATGACTCTCTCAGAAGCACAAAAAGACTGCATCATGTAATTGAATACTTTGAATGAGCCAAGAAAGATGGTTGTCTACCAAACAGATCTTATTCAACATCAATGAACTAAATGGCATGATAAGTATATAGAGGAGAGAAAATTTAAATCTGGCGATTGGGAATTGCTATATGATTCCAAGTATAAGGATACTGTGGGGAAGCTACAGACAAGATGGTTGGGCCCATGTGAAATAGATGAAGTTTTAACAAATGGAGCAGTTTGGTTGACCACTATAGACCTAGTCATATTCAAACTTCTAGTCAATGGTCATCGACTACGCCTGTATCATAAGCCTGTGACCAAAAAATGGTTCCTACAAAAATTTGGCAATCAAGAGCAAATAACGGTTCCTGCAGCATCTGAAAAACACTCTCCTATCATAGTTCCTACAACATCTAGAGAGGACATTATGGATGCAGTTCCTGCAGCTTCTGCAGGGAGCGTTCTTGGTCCTCAGTCTTAAATTCTTCATGTGTGCTTTCATAATAATTATTTCCATGCTTTATGAAAATATCATTCTCCAATAATAATTTTCTCGTACACATCATCCCATTTCATATCTTTGTTTGTCACCTCATCTCATTTCATATTTTGAATAACTAATTGGTTCATGCAGCATTAATTAGTACGACTACAGGTATGTATATTATTTATTTTTTCTTAATTATGCATTTATTATTTCATTATGATTATTGCCTATTTTGATTTGCATAATCTGCGTACCCTTCCCTCTGTCCTCTTTCACATGTGTGGACACATGTCATCTTAAGTTGGGGGGGTGTTTTATGGTCTGATTTCCAAGTTGAGTAATTGTCTGTCTTTGACAGTAATGTGTTTTAATTTGCCTAACATCATTTTTGAATGAGACATTTTGTGACACGAGTGAGTATTTCATCCTACCGCCATAGTCGATGAAAGGTACTAAAAATAAGTAAAGTATTTCAGAGCATGTACTGAAAACAAGTAAAGTATTCTAGAACATGTATTTTTCAGTTTTGTAAGTTATTTTTGTCCTTCATTCTGCTATGGTAATTGTTTTGAAAGCTGAGTTAGCCATGGGAGGAGCTTCTATCCGTCATGAACCAATAATTCATGACATTTTGCTGCAGGATGTCCAGTGTGAACATTACTTTCGTATGTATGGGTGGATTGACTATTTTCTAAAATTGACGGACTTCAACGAAGAAATTTCCCATGAATTCATGTGCACATACAGCAAAGGAGAGGCCTCTATTAAAGGTTTAAGATTCATTGCCACAGAGCAATGGATAGCTGAAGTCACTAAGTTGTCACAGGAGGGAGAGTTGTTTCCTAAATTGAATGATGCGAGAAGCGCTAGGGCAGAGTTTACTCACCTAGCAGACATAACCCTAAGTGTGGACAAGAAGGGAACCAAACAGACATATCTTCTAGTGGAATGGCCCCAGGTGGCATTTTATGTGATGAAATATATTTCTTGTGATGGTAGGTACTCAAATTTGCATTCGGTCCATTTTAAATTACTAAGTCATCTACGGCATGGCCGAAGGATGAATGTTCCCAATTTCTTGTATCATCTTATTTCCATAAGTGTAAAGGAAACATAGAAGGGTGGAAATCGGTATGTTAGTCATCACGGCTTGATTAAATTGTTGGTAGAATGTTCTCTCAAAGATGTCTCTTAGATTGCATGGGGAGAGTTCAAAGATATCCTGCAATTTAGGGAGGAAAATATTCCTGCTACAGAAGAAATAGCAGCCCAAGAGGAAGATATTGGAGAACGCTCATCTCCTAGGGTTTCTGCAGTGAATGAACCTCATGTTGCCAATGAAGCCTTGCTTGTTGCAGAGGAAATGATAATTGAACCAAATATTGAGCATCCCTCCACTCATTTTTAAACTGGAGCGGCATCTTATAGAAGGAAAAGGAAAGAAATAGAAATAGTTGATGCAGAGGAAGAGACCGTAGAGCGGCCTCAAGCAGTGCAGGTTTCTCTTGCAGCTAAAAAGTGCAAGGTAAAGGGAAATTCCCCTGCAGAAACACCTTCTACAGAAACTCCTCCTACAGCAACATCTCCTACAACTACTTAGAAAATGTATTCGAGAAGGAGTCAGCGGGGTAAACAGAAAACTCAAGAAGCAGGGGATGTGATTGAAGTCATTTCTGTGGAAATGTCAGAAGAAGGGCACGAAAGTCAAACAAAGATTCAACTGCAGGAAGAACATGGGGCCAGCAAACTGTCAAATTTGGTAGATGTAGTAGAACAATTTGAAGAACTAGTTGAAGAAATCTCACGCCCTTGGGTAACAACTCACAGGCTCCCTTCATCTCTCACTAGTTTATCTATTGCACTTACATTTTATAGACAGTGGGAGATAGAAAGGGCTAGGTTACAAGGAGTTATTGATAAACAATAGAAAGATATTGAAAAGAGGGACAATCAGATTGTGGAATTGCAAACCAAAGTAGACATAGTTGCCAATATGGTTCTTGAATTGATGCAATGTAGGGCTCCTCTGAGAGTTTATGCTTTATATTTAAAGGAGCAGTATTTATGTTTCAAGTTAAACCGCATTGTTAGGGATCTTAGTCCTTCTCTAGATACCCCTCAAGAATTTTATAATGTTTATCAAAACTCTCCTACAACTGTTAGGAATTTGTTATGTGAATTTTATTTGCATAATTATGTTGTGACTTCTTGCAACGAATGGAATCCCTTACTATACATGGGTGATATTCAATTAAAAGCATTGAAGGCATGGATACAAAATGAAATCAGTATGGGGACTCAGGCTAGAACATACATAAATTTGGAGTTTGATTGCCCATTACCACTCTGAGCTAAAGCCAAAAACCCATGGTGTATTTACTATGACTGGCAGAAGTTGTTAACGAGACCTAATGTTAGGAGCCAAGTTCTACCGTTGAGAGAGGAAGCATTCTGGGAATATGAGAATTTGGTTGAAAATGAAAATAAAGTTGCAGTTGAAAGTCTAGTTCAGCGCTGGAATAATCTCCCAGAAGACCTAAAGCAGGGTGAACCCCATTAACTACCTAATTATCATGCAACCACACAAAGATCTCCCAAGTACATCCACTCGGGTAGGACAAAAAGCAATAAATGGCTACCCTTGATATTTCAGCCACCTATCCTTATGTGGCCATTAATGGGATGCAGGGTTACAGACAAACCATATGAAGAGGCCACAGAGGAAGCCAGATGGACTAGATTGGAAAAGATGAAGGATTTTTATTGGAACTTGGCTACAGGAGGAATAGGACAAGGAACCATAGGCAATTTATGAGTCAGTGCTCGGATAAGAAATTTTCCTCTTACTGGAGGATCAGCAAGACATTAAGTTGGGGGGCATGATGAGCTGAGATATTAGCTCTTTTATTCCTATAACTGATAAGTTTTTGTCATGTTTTAATTTGTATATCGGGATAGTGTTTGAGTTATATGATGTATTAAAATTTTACTATGTGCATTCTAGATGATAACTAAACCCATTAAATCTTCTATTGTTTTGACCTATTATTCATGTTGCCATGCAGATTATCATAGGTAATATCATGTGTGAATGTATAAGTGTTATGATTAATTAAAATAGATATATATGTGTGTGTGTGTGTGTGTGTGTGTGTGTGCACTTGTATGTTCTATCTTTTTAATTGCAACAATAAATGAGATGTTGCAGAAGCGGTTATTGCATCACGTCCTAAAAGCAATTGGATATATTCAAGGGCGGTTAAATATTCAAAATAGAAAAGAGGATAGTGGAAAAGCAATAGAAAGGCGCTACCAGATTCATTTATGTTTGTCTTCAGCAAACATCAATATTGTAACACTATCATGTTATATTCTTGGCTACGATTTAGCTGAGTTCCACGTTTCCTATGGATTAACTTCTTTTGTTTGTAGTCATAAATGTTTTCCGCCTCATTTCATTTGCGTGACCTAGACAGTAGGAGGTTGTTATAGTTTTCTTATAAATAAAAGCCTGCACCTTTTCTCGGAGGTTAGAGACGGGGAGTTAGAAACAGAATTATATAGCATTTTTAGAATTTAAAGCATTTCTTTCATTTCATGTGTTGTATCGACCATTGAAAACAATGAGTAAAAATGATGCTATTCTGATTATATAGAATTATCTTTGAAGTCTGGATACACTCATCCAAGGGGGACCACATGGTGAGTATTCATGTGCATTTATTAGATTTAGTTTTCCTTTTGTTGCAGTAGATGTTCTAGCGATTGACTGTTCCTGCAGCCACTAGAACCAAATCCTGTGACTATTCCTGCAACCAAAGTAGACAGAGTAATTCCTGTTTGTCAGCTCTAAACTTAGTTAACAGTTCTTTAATTGGAATCTTTTGTTAATGCTAAGCTTTCATGTAGCCATTGTTGGCATTAAACACTCAGATGAGAATAGTAGATGTTGTCATTGATGGCAACCAACTGGTAACATGGTTATACCGGCAATAGACATCATCTACCGACACCAGCAAGCACTACAAGTTTATTCACACCGGCATCCAGTCTACACCAACAGTAGATCACACCGACACTCTAAGCTGACATGGAAATAATATTGTTTTGTATTGTAATTATATTGTATAGCCAACATGATGTATTGTAAAGACTCGTATATGTATGAGATCTTGTAGGTCATTTTGTAAGCAAGGAAATGTAATTAGGTAATGAATGTAAGCGGTATATGAGAGTGAATAACTGTATATGCATTATGATGTAATTATTTTATGAGCGAATAAGAGAAGAGCAAAGCGAAGCAAGGTTTATGGCACAAGTATCTGACAGTGCTTAAACTAGTACTGAATCCAGCATTGGAGATGTTATTTTGAGTAGTACATTATCATTGGACTTAACCATCCAATTGTAGTCAGTGGGACTCCATTTTTGTGATTGAGCAGTGAGCTCTAGGTTGTTGGCCTTCCTGCATGTGCAGGCCCCTATTGTATAAGTAATATTTATTCATATTGGACAGTGAGTAAATATTGTGGGTCACAAATCCCACTAAGGTTTTTCCCCTACCGGGTTTACTCACCAAAAATATTTGTGTCATGGTGTGTATTAATGGTTATACTTTTGTTTCTCTTTATTGCATTATTACTTGTTTACCGGTATATTAATTTGGGTTATAAAGTTGCAAACAAGTTTAAATCTTTTGTTTACCAGTTAGACATCAATTCACCCTCCCCTCTTAGTATCTTTGGGACTGGTCAAGTATCTAACAATTGGTATCAGAGCCTAGTCCTCTATTTTCAGAAGCCTAACAACTTGGGGAAGATTCTGAAACCAGTACCGATGGAAAGTTTGAGACAACAATTGGAAGGAGTTCTTGAAGGTTTTGATGCAGAAAAATTGAAGAGTATCAAACTGGAAGATGAACTCAGAAACTGCTCGGGATTTCATCAAAGCACTTCAAGATAACCTATTTATAGCAAAGAATAAGAGAAAATAATTACATGTGCAATTGCAAAATCAAGATGATGAAGAAAAAGAAACTCTTAGAGATATTGCAGAGAAATTAAGACAAGAGAACAATAACATGAAGAATAAGATGCAAGATTTAACCATGAGATTATGCAAGGATATTGAAGATAGAAAGAGGAATGAAGAAGATTTGGCCAGAAGACTTAATGAAAGATCATATGAATCTCAAAGGCTTAGTTATGAAAATGATATGCTCAAAACATATTTGATTCACATGCAACATGACAAAGAAGAACTTATGAGACAAGTTAGTACTTTGGAAAGTGAGTTGGTCACTGCAAATGAATACAAAGACAAATTCAAGAAGAGTTTAGATAATCTTGATGATATGCTGAAAAGTCAGAAACCTGATGGAGAAACAATTGGACTTGGATTTGAACATGAAGAAATTTATGGGACTGCAAATGATCATGATCACAGCAAACCGGTAAGGCAGCCTAATGCTTATAAATTCAATGGGAAATGTTTTAAATGCAACAAATTTGATCATAGAGGAAATCAGTGCAGATTTAGGAATAATCAGAATACAAACTTACCCACCGGTCAATGTTCCAAATGCAATAAAAATGGTCACAACTCAAACAATTACAGAATGAATGTGAAATGCTATGTTTGTGGTAGATTTGGACATTTATCTAATCAATACAGAACTCAAACCGGTCAAGTTTATGGAAAAGCTATTTAGAGAAACAATGTAACTTGTTATGCATGTAACAAGATTATGCATATTGCAAAATTTTGTAGAAGCAAGATTGTATTGGCAAACAATAAAGGATCTAATGACAAAGGCAAAGAAATGGTGACTGAAATCAAGCAATAATTTTCTAAGCAATGGATTAGGAACAGAGATCAGAGGAATGATGAATCTGTCTCTACACCGGTAGAACAAAGCAACTTTGCACAAGCAGGATATTCTTCATCCAACTAAGGAATAATCCTTAGGGGTAAGGCAACTAATTGAAGATCATGCATTTACCCTCGGTTGGTGGTAAGAAGTTGTAATTCTTCTTTACCGACAGATATGCGGAGTTTTCACTTCACCGACGAAGCATTTATTGCAGTTGTAAGTTAATTTTTGGTTATAAAGGCATTGTAACTTCTCATTTCATCTCACCAAGCATCCAAACATTCGAAGAGAGCAAAATTGAGAAAACGCATTCTAAAGGCGAAGCAGCAACGGTCTTTCAGAGCATTCAAGGATTTCTTAGTTAAAAGGTATTTATCTTTCACAATGATTTCCTCATCCTCGATTCTTGAATTCATAGCAAACCCTACCATTGTGGAAAACATAAAATGACCTAGACCCGTTTTCAAAATAATTCCTAAGATAGAAAAAATGGATGACTCCATTGGTGCATTTTCTAGAATCCCGAAGGGAGTTGCGTTTGCTGAAGACCCTAGGGCATACATACATTGCTACATAGAAAGTTTAGGGTCCGAAGATTTGAAGAACATGTACATGAATGTTATTGTATATGGTGAAAATGGATAACAACAATGATGAAAGACTAAATGAATTCAACCACAAAACCCTCGCCTAACAACAACAAAGATCCACCATAACATATGAAGATTACCTAAGACAATGCAAATCAAATGAAATCACAAAGATTATACCATCACATGTCCAATAGGGTTTGGATTTCCATTCTTCCTATCTCCATTGATCTTGCTTGATATATTTGCTCTCAGATTTTATGTGCACAAGAGCTCAACAAAGAACGGAAATGTGGTTGCAAGTAGGATCGCATATGAAAGTCCAAAAGCGTAGTCGGGGTTGAATGCATAGTCAAGTTAGCCAGGATGCATAGATTGATTAGAATGATTTATTAGGGTTGGTAATGAAGAAAGTATCCTCTTATATAGAAGACACTATATGAAATGGAGGGATAAGATTGAGAGGTGTAAAAGAGGTCGGCTATGATTAGAGGGTAGGTAAAAGAAATAATAAAATAATGAAAGGGTAGGTAGTGTATGAATTAAGAGATGAATGACATGTGTCATGGGTAGAAAAGGTTAATGAATTAATTAAATAAATAAAGATTTATTTAATTAATAGAAGAAGTGGGATCAATTAAATAAATAAGATATTTATTTAATTTAAGAAAAAGATAATTTAAATAAATAAATGTATTTATTTAAATGAGAAATAAGGCTAGAAGAGGATAAATGAATTAATTAAATAAATAAAGATTTATTTAATTAATAGAAGAATTAGGCTAAAGTAATTAAATAAATAAAATATTTATTTAATTAGACTGGACAATTTTAGGTGTCTACAGTTATCACTAACAAGAATGGGGTAGTGAAACCAAAACACAAGATAGTTGAGGATTTAGGTTTTATTGACATCCTTCATATGCCAGAATTATCAGATGCAACAGTCCGCTATGTTCTTAGCAGGGTTCATGGTGAATTTATGTGGTTGGACTCAATTTTTAAGATCACTAAAGAGCCTATAAGAGTTGTTACTGATTTACCATCCATCGGCACTAGGCCTGACAAGAAGAAGAAAATCCCTAACGAGGAAGTTATGAGCTTAACCGGAGCTACATTTGACAACAAGTCACTTAGGGTCAATGATATAAAAGATGACAATGTTAAATTTGCAAGTATGGTCATTGGATATAAAGTTGCTCATACCAACAGGTTGACTTCTATATCTAGTTCCTGCATTCATAGTGCTCATGAGATTATATTAAACAATACTAAAATTGACATTTGTGAATGGTTAAAGGATGACCTATTAGAGAATTTGCACAAAATCAAAGGTGATAAGAAAGGAACCTTCAAATTTGGAAGTCTGATAGTGTGTTTAATGCTTTACTTTTCAAAAGAGATTCTCGGTATAGGACATAAGGATTTTGCCTATGATATTTCTATTGGAAAACAGATAAAGGAGGCAATTACTGGTATAGGATTTGATGGTGATGAGTTGGTTAAAGACTATTTCAAGAATTTCCAAACTAAAATGAGACAAAGGGAAAGGATTCCCCAAAGCATTGTGGATAAATATGATAAACAGATATGCTTTGTAGTGAAAAGAGATGAAATTTGGATGGAGGCAGTTAGACCCAGAACTATCTGGATTACTAAAATGGGATATGAGGTGGATTCACACATCTTGGATTCATATACTAAAATACTCCTAGATGCTCCACTAGAACCAACAAAGGAGATATTTGGTAATGCTGAAACCATTGACAATGTTGTTGCTATGATTAAGCAAAGGAAGAAAAGAGATAAATTTATGAAAGATGCTTCTAAGATGGTAAAGGATGTTACAGAAGGATTGATGAATCTTAGCAGTATTGTTGCTAGTGTGAAAGAAAGTCAATCAGAACAGCAACCGGTAGCTCACATTTCCCCTGTGGCTACTACATCTGATTCTGACACTGATCAGGCAACCGAATTCAAGAGAGTGGACAGGAAGAAAAGAAAACCCTCACCGGCACCTACTCCATCTCCCAAGAAGTCAAGGACATAGAGAAAGAAACAACAGGTTGTAAGAGAGCCCAGTGGTCCAAAGAAGAAAGTAACTCCAAAGAAGAAATCTAAACCTAAGGCACCAGATACTCTTTCACTGGAAGAATTGATCAATGAAATCACCCAAGATGGTAACCTTGGTAATGTAAATAAATTCAATAATTCTTTCAAGGATTCGGATAAGGATACTATAGAAGAAAGTATTATTTTATATCTTGATATCTATAAGAAAGTTCTTATTGAAGTTGTAGATGATCTACCAAATAATTTATACTTAAGATTAGAGGCTAAGAGAATGTTTGTCATGGAGCTTGACAAGAAATTAAAGGTAGAAGCTCTATTAGTTATGCATCTTGTTAATTCCAAGTAGGAAATTGATGATCTAATATCTGAAGCCAATAGAACAGTTTTTGTGAGTGGTCACTGATAGGTTAGTCTTATGGCCGACAGAGTTAAAGAAATAGCAGATAAACAGCAGATAAGTGGGATATATTTTTTGTTGAGAGAGAGAAGAAAGAAGAGAAGGATAGACAGAAAATGGATGTCTTTTTCTAAGGTATATCAGAAAGATAAAGGTAAAGGGAAAATTGGAAGTTTACCTAATATCATGGTCAAGGATAACCTTCCTCTACCGGCACCGGCACAGGACACTCCATCAATAATTACAGAGGCACCAACACAAACTAATAATCAACCAGAAGAAAAGGCAGAGGAAATGACAAAAGATGATAGTAATCTGGAGTCTGACATTCTTTTTACTATGAATGTGGACACTCAAGACTTTAATATTGTGTTGGATAAGGAAACTACAGAGGTAACGAAAGCTGAAACTACAAATATTGAGATCTTTGAGTCACCGGTCAACATTGTTGACTCTCAACAGAATATTGAGATACCAGCTGAAGTTAAGAAATCAGAATCCATCCCTGATGATACTCAGCTTAACACTAAAATATCGGTGGAAGCAGTAGCAGAAAAGGGACAAGAACAGAGTATAGCTGAACTGGCAGTCAGCAAGGCAGATAGTAAAGATGACAGCAAGGATGAAAATAAGGTTGAAAACAAAAGTGAGAAGAAGAAAGAAAAAGTGAATAAAGAAGAGGTCAATTGTGGAAGCAAGATAACAGAATTGGTTAAGGTTAATGTGCAGACATCCAGAGAAGATAAGAAACCAACTACAGAACCTAACACTCTGCCTAGCACTTCCACCATGGATTATAGACAAACAAATGTTACAGATGTACTTCTAGATTCAATAAAGAAGATCACAGAATGCAATGCCTTAGAATTTAAGGATATTGATGATACTTTACCAATTTTGAAGATGATTGCACTGGCATGTAAAGTTGATCACATTGTTGGGTCTGTGAGTAAATTAGACACATTGTCCAAATTCTTTCTTCTAATATTCAAACTGTGGATAAAATAAATGAAGAGACCGTTAAGGAAAGGGTGAATAAGGAGAAAGATGACTTCTTTAACAAGACAATTAAGGAATGTACTGGACAGATTGATTCTTTGTTACCGGCACTAAATTCCACCATTTTGGAATACAAATAATTGTACAGGGAAGCATGTAAGCCTCACCATTTAACAGAGGATATTGATAAGGAAATAAGGAAAACAAAAAGAAATTGATGATATAGCTGATAATATGATAGGTTCTTCGGAACTTACTTTAGTTTTGGATTAGGAAATGGCAATCTATGAAGAGAAGATTGAAAAATTGGAAAGGGAGAAAGCGAGGTTAAAAATGAAGACCCGGGAGTTTAAGAACAAACTTGGTCCTAGATTGGACAACTTATTAACACACCGGAATGAGCTAAACAAAGCATCTATTCAAGGCAACAAATCACTGGAGAAATAGATGCATTATCTGACCGAGATGATCTGACAGACAAAGACCATAATTTCTGACAGTACTAAATTTTTACAAGGTCTTAACTTGGTTTTAGCAGATATTTTTCAGATTGTACATAACCGATTACAAGTTTCTAGGTAAATTTCAAATTCTTTGATTCTTTTGACATCCTCTGTCATTGATGTCAAAGGGAGAGTAGTGGTGTATGAGAAAAATGTACAGAAGGAGATCATTTTCTCAGGGGGAGCACACTTAGTTTTTGGTTTTTTCTCATGTGTTTCCATCAATGCCAAAGGGGGAGATTGTTGGCATTACACACTCAGATGAGAATAGTTGATGTTGTCATTGATGGAAACCAACTGGTAACATGGTTACACTAGCAACAGTCATCATCTACCAGCATTAGTAGGCACTACAAGTTTATTCACACCGGCATCCAGTCTACACCGACAATAGATCACACCGGCACTCTAAGCCAACATGGAAATAATATTGTTTTGTATTGTAATTATATTGTATAGCTGACATGATGTATTGTAAAGACTCATATATGTATGAGATCTTGTAGGTCATTTTGTAAGCAAGGAAATGCAGTTAGGTAATGAATGTAAGCGGTATATGAGAGCGAATAACTATATATGTATTATGATGTAATTATTTTATGAGCGAATAAGAGCAGAGCAAAGCGAAACAAGGTTTATGGCAGAGATATCTAACAGAGCTTAAACTGGTACTGAATCTAGCATTGGAGATGCTATTTTGAGCAGTAAATTATCATTGAACTTAACCATCCAATTGTAGTCAGTGGGACTCCATTTTTGTGATTGAGCAGTGAGCTCTAGGCTGTTGACCTTCCTACATGTGCCAGCCCCTATTGTATAAGTAATATTTATTCATATTGGCCAGCGAGTAAATATTGTGGGTCACAAATCCCATCAAATTTTTTCCCCTATCGGGTTTCCTCGCCAAAAATATATGTGTTATGGTGTGCATTGATGGTTATACTTTTGTTTATCTTTAATACATTATTACTTGTTTACCGGTATATTAATTTGGGTTATAAAGTTGCAAACAAGTTTAAATCTTTTGTTTACCGGTTAGACACTGATTCACCCCTCCCCCCCAATCCTCTCAGTGTCTTTGGGACTGATCAAGCATCTAACAACCATTCAGTTGTTATGATTCTCGCTTGTTTATTTCAAATAGATTTAGTTGCAGCAGTAGTGCAAAATAGCTATCGCAAGAACTTAGTGCATATATAGTGCAGACCCATTTCAAGTAATACGTCCCTAGGTTGACAAGTAAATGAACTTTAGTCATGGAGCTAATAACTACATGAATGAATGACCAATCTTTGGGTTGAGACTTTAGCTCTTGTTATTGTTCATATTGGTGAGGCAAACAACAATAAAGAAACCAAAATACACATTCAAAACACCTTAATAGTATAACAAGGTCTAATTGAAAATTTTAGTATAATAAATAACGATACATGTATCTAACAATACACTGATAAAATACTTGATACTACATATAACATGCATACCAAATAACACACAAGGCATATATGCTATATTTTTTTACACCTTGAGCTTGCATGCCTATTAGCAAGATACCCAAGGGAGATAGACCAAAGTTTTGTTCACAAAGAATTTCTATAGTTGTTTTATTAAACCCCAGGTCCAATTCTATTATGGAAGCAAACAAAGTATTAAGGATCCTAGTTTAATACTTTAGAAAGAAACATAACATACATATATTAGACCCAAAATCATATGTAAATTATATTTATATATCAACATATCGTGTACATTCCTTATATCCCTATTATATCCTATATCTTCATATCTTATCTATATATAATATATTATGTTGAATAGATATATCACTCAAACTTATCTCCTAATAGGTACAAAACCCTTATATAGTATCTCTAACTAACATTCCATCCTCCATCCTATACATTTTGTAACCTTGTTTCTAGATTGCACCCTTATATCTCTAGATTGATGTTTGTATCCTATTTTGCAGTCAAAATCATCCCCTCAGTAAAACCTTGACTTGTTCTCAAGTCAAATTTGTCCAGTATTGTGATGATTTTTTTTTAGCATTGCTCCATTAACATGGCACTGTAGAATCTTGTCGTCCAAGGTCTCTAACCAGATTGCTTCAAATTCCAGCCATGTCATTGATTTTGTAGGGACCAAGCCACTAAAATTTAAGATTGCCTTGATTTTTTAATTTGATGTTGTATGAAAATGGTGTTCCCAAGATTGAATTATTTTGTTAACAAGTTCTGGTCATGCCAAGTTTTCAGTATCCTTCATTTCATTAATAAGACCTTCTACAAGTTTTTCATCTTCCTCTAGTTTTTATAATTTTTCCAATATATTTCTAAAGATGCATCTTCAATAAGCCAAAGTGCAAGTGTTGTTTGAAGGTTGTTAACAATGAAATTAATGGATAGAGTGACTTATAGACCATATCCTAATTCAAAATGTGTATGTGAGGTGGCCCTTCTATCTGTTGTCCAATGGGCCCAAAGTACTATTGGTATTTTAATGTCCCAATCACTTCAATTTGCATTGCACATCTTAGCTAAATTTTTCCCCAATATTTTATTTAATGCCTCACTGACCCTGTTCTCTTGTGGATAATAAGGAGTGCTCTATTTGTGTGTGAATATGAAGTAATTCAGTAACTCCTTGATAGTTTTGCTAATTAAATGATTCCCTTGATCACTTGTGATGCTTAGAGGGCACCCAACTTAGGTAATTATATTATTGTAAAGGAACTTGGCTATTGTGTATGTGGTGTAGTCTTTGGTTGGTTCTACTTTGAACCATTTTCTTGGATATTCAAATTCAGTAATGATGAATATTTCTTTAGATAATTTAGCTAGTGGGTCAATAGGGTCAATGAAATCAATTGTCTACTTTTCAATGGATTTGTGCGAGAACCAATTGTATTGGCATATCATCTTAGGTTGTAGGACATTTGGTTATTTGGGAAATATCACATTTTTTTTGTATCATTTGCAATCTTTATGTATAGTTGGCCACCATAATCCGAATAGTAATATTTTTTGAGTTGTTGCATCCTCATTGAAGTGTCCACCTACTATTCCTTCATGTTCCTCCCTCAAAATTTGTTCTCTTTTATGTTCATAGACCACTCTTCATAATATATCATCCCGTCCTCTTTTGTTTAGAGCCCCTTCAATTAGAGTAAATGGTGATGATTTTATTAATCTAAGTAACTTTTCATCATGAGAATTCATATGCAGGGGTGTGTCTCAATTGAAAGTAGCTCAACAATGTTATGAAATTCCTCTGGAACTATTGTAATCTATAATATATGTGTTCTTGCATATCTTCTTTGTCATTTTTCATTTGGGTCCTCCCTTGTGTCAATAATACAAAGATAGTTCAACCCTTGATTGTTTCTTCCAAGTTCGACCATGATATTGAAGTTAAATTCTTGGACTAGAGTAAGAGCCATCTGCATACCTGTCCTTGTATCACTTCTTTTTAAAGTAAAAATTTTAGGGGTTCATGGTCAATTAAGAAAATGAATGGGGTTGATAAGTAGTGCCAAATGTTGTGCAGTGCATAGACCATGGCTAGGGCTTCTTTTTATATAGTATGATTTCTTTCTTCTTTAGATAGTTTTTTACTAACAAATGCTGCCAAATGATCCTTATTTCCCTTAGGTTAGGCTAATATGGCACCAATGGCTATGTCAAATACATCTACATCGACATGAAACAGTATAGACTAGTTTGAAAAGATTAGGATATGTGCTTCCACTATCTTTTGTTTGAGGATGTTAAATGATTATTGACATTCTTCTATCTAGTCTATGGGTTTTTTTGTTTTTTGATTTTTCAAAAGTTCTTCTAATGGTGTAGTTATCAAGGCATACAATTTGATGATTTTTTTATAGTAATCGATAGATCCCATAAATGTTTTAACTTTAGCTATTGTTTTAAGGGGTGGTAGATTTGTGATAAGAGAAATCTTCATTGGGTCTAGCACCAAAATTTTATAAATATTGTGTCCTAACAAGGTGTCAAAGGGGATTGGAAAGATACATTTCTTTATATTCAAGGAGATTTGCATACTCCTACATTTTTCCAACATTGTCTTGAGTGCTTCAACATGATCTTTTACCAACCTATTGTTACAAGCTAGAGTTGTCGTTGCACCAAAAGATCAACCTTTCAATGCCTGATACAACCACTAGACTTATAGAATCCATAGGAGGTTGTTAAACCATGTCATGAATCCCCACGAGGGACGTTGGCTCACTGCCAATAATCCCCCTCCCAGCTCACTTGCCACGGCCTGCGTGATTCGAACCTGTGACCAAGCTCTGATACCACTTGTTATAAGCTAGAGTTGTTGTTGCACCAAAAGATCGACCTTTCAATGCCCGATACAACCACTAGACTTATAGAATCCATAGGAAGTTGTTAAACCATGTCATGAATCCTCGTGAAGGATGCTATCCCACTGCCAACACCTATATGTTGTCAAGTTATCTAGGTATACCTCTAGGAAGTCAAGAATGAATTCTACGGAAGTGTTCACCATTAACTAGCTAAAGACTACAAGGGAATTGTTTAGTCCAAAGGCCATCATTGTATACATAAAGGATCCCCATTCTATGTAAAATATTGTCTTAGGTTGGCCTTCTTCTTATAAATGGACTTGATGGTGCCCAAGGAATCCATTAGTAAAAGAATAAATTTATCCTCTTGCAACTATAGACACCTAAAAGTTGCACAATGAATTAAGTGAATTTTATTTATTTGATTATCCCCAATTCTTCTAATTAATTAATTTAAGATTTAATTAATATTCCTATTCTTCTAATTGACCTTTTAATCAAATTAAAGATTTGATTAAATCTCCTTCTTCTAGCCTAACCTATTAATTAAACTAAGGTTTGATTAAATACCCTTAGCCATTTGATTAAATAAATCTTATTTATTTGATTAAAATCCCTTTTTCCCCTTTTGATTAAATTCACATTTAATTGAAAATCCCCTTTTCAAATAAATAAATCATTATTTATTTGTGAATAGTCCCCCCACTTGCAAAATCCTACAAATGCAAGTTGCATCCCTTTTGGCTAAATTAAACCATTTTAATGTGCTAAAATATCTATTTTCCTCACCCACTTGAAAAATCCTACATTTTACTTTATTCCCATAATAATCCATCTAGAAACCTCCTAATCCCATCCTAATCATGTCTAATCTCCTAATCATGTCCTTTCCCTAAATTTGGGGGAGTCACTTCTGCAAATTTGGAAGAAAGTCTTCAAAATGCATTTAAGACTTTGTCTATTTCAACAAGTTAACTTGTTGAGTCTTCCAAACATTAAGGATCTTACATAAACCACTAGTGGTTTTCCTCTTTAGGCAAGTTAGCCTCCAAAGTCTTCAAAATGCATTTAATGCCTCTTACAAGCCCACACCCCTTAGCCATCATGGTTGTCCCTTTAACCATTTTCCCATGTTGCACAAGAGTTTACCTCTTGGGTAATAGCATGTCTCCCTGGTTAATGACATTATCCAATGATGTCACTCCTTGAGGTTATCACTAATTTCTTTCTTAGCATCTAATTCTTGTTTAGCATCCTCTCAAGCCCTCTCAAGGTGACATTTGTCAACTTGGGATTGGATTGAATCTCTCCCATGGATTGATAACTTTCAATCCTAGCCCTTGTTGAGATTACTCAATCTCAACTATCCATTTCTCTATTTTTCCTATAAATAGAGCTCATTTCTTCAATTCAAGGATCCCAATCTTGTGCATCCAAATTATAGTCATTTTGTAAATTATCAAGGAGCTTGTTTATCATCTTCAAGCATCTAAGTCTTCTAGCATTAGCATCATATAATTTAGCTTAATTGCATTAGGTTTTAGATCATTTAGCCCAAATTGCATATTAATTACAAACTTTTTCATCTTCATCTAGCTTAATTAACTCATCATAATCTTTAATTTGGAATTAACTTAGCCTCATATCATCTCCATCATCTTGATCATAACTATTTTTTCATCTTGCATCCTTAGCTTTCATTCATATCATCATCTCACCTTTCACTAGGATCTTAGTTGCATTCATTTTTATCCTAGAATCATCATTTAAATCTCGTTCTCTAAGTTGACATCCAAGAGATCAAGTGCTCTTCCAAATGAGGGTCACCTTGAATCTTAAGGATCTTTAGGGATAGAGGAGCATGGAACTATTTTGAGAGTTTTTGGTTCACTAACATGTTTTTTGTGATTACTAACGCTAATGCAATGTTTCATGTGTGTGTTTGAGGTGTTTTCTTCCATTTTCAGGATGATCCCATATTTCTAGCACACATCTTTGGCGCCCACCGTGGGGCTCGACCCCTGATTTTATCAAAATTTTAATATTTTTACACAGGTTCGGACAAGAGAAGTTTGAAGCTTCTTTTAGCGCATACATTGTAGGTCATAGTGCGCTCATTCTCTGTTCTAGTGTGTTTATCCATTGTTCTAGCACATTTGTCTATTCTTGTATCTCATTTGTAGTACAGACTAGTGCATACACATTTTGTTTTAGTGCATTTGTTTGTCTTTTATTTTTTTGGTCCTTGTTAGAGTAGCGCATTCACATAGTATTCTAGCGCATTTGTAGTACGTTTTAGTGTGTTTACAGTACAACGTAGCACATTTGTCACAGAGGCGAAAAAAAATTGTAATCCGCTTGGAAAAGTAGGCTTGTCTAGCCCACCTAGTGACTAAAATTTTCACTAACTTCTTTGTTTGTAGGTCTCTAACAAATTCTTGCAGGTTGGAGGAATTAAAATAGGATTGTGATTTCTTTCTAAGTTTTTCAAATTTGGATAAAAAGAAAGTCATTTTCCTTTTTTGGTAAAAATAACTTCACACTTCATTTTGGGTGTTTTAAAATGAATCAAACTTGTTATTGGGTTTAAAAGGAACCACACTTGCAAAGGATAAAAAGAACCATAATCTCAAAATTCTCATTTTGCAAAGATATGAATAAAACACCTAAATTTGGGTTTAAAAAGAACAAGTCTTTCATTTCTTACAAAAGTAAAATTCACAATCAACCTTGTTTTTTCAAGTTAAAAAGAACAATCAACTTGCTCATTCTTACAAAGCGATTTACTTTCAAGCAATGTGCTTTCATTTTGTTGACCAGGATTTCTATTTCCTAGTTAGAAAACAAATTGCTATGTGGGATTAAAATAAACACCATGTTTGATTGGAGCAACATCTCCAATTAGGATCTAGTAAATCATTGCTTTGAAGGTTAAAAAGAATTGTGTTTGCCTTGTCTTGAGTGGTAGGTATATGCTCTCCCCTTAATTGGGTGGCCAAAAAGCCAAAGCCACTCTTTTTAATGCTTTCTTTACTTTCAAGTAAATTAAATCCTTTAGAGGGCCTGCCTTCCCGAAGCCTTTAGGGGGCTAGTGAGAAGGGTACGACCCAAGTGGGCAATGACTTTATCGCCAAGTTTATCAACCCACTATAATCAAATGTGGAGGCTGATGAAAATCCCCTCAAATGGAAGTGTGTATTTGATAGCTTTCCCCTAGTATCCTTGTGATGCAAAAAGCCTTTGTTCTAAAGGTTGGGAAGCCTCTTAATTGAATTTATCATTTGCTGCACCAAACATAATCTTTACTATAAACCATATAAGTAGAAGCTTTGAGCCAAGTTAGTTGCCATACATTGGCAATATCATAGTGCAAGGATGGGGAAGAATCCGCCCCCAAGATTACTCACCATATATCTCCCAAGATAACTACCTAATTGTGAAGCAATTCACTTTGGGTTAATTTCTGAAAAAAAAGGCAAAAAAATGGGTGCCCTCTAGGGCTGACAAGGTTGTTTGGGCTGATGGAGCATTGAGACTAGTGGGCTATGATATTGTCAATGACCCTTGAATAAAGAGTCTACTTGGTGTGTCTTATGTGTATCCAAACCAATGAAAACATTGGGGATTTGAAAATATCCTCAAAAGAACATACACTCAATGTTTAGCATTAGGATGGCCATTGTGTTCATGGGTGCTATGTATTCTTGTCATAAATGCTAAAATATCTTGCAAAAATATCCAAAAATCAGTTCAAACACAAGGAGAGATCATAAGTGAATAAAATTTTCTAATCCAACCAAGCACCTTTGGAGGTGGTTATCAACATTTCAACTATCTTTAGGCAAGATTTTCATCCAACCAAAATAGAGGAGTATCAAAACCAAGTGATCAAGAGTTTATCATCCAACTATCTGAATAATAATACCTAGCTAGGTATTCAAGTTAGTCAAATCATGTTTCCATATCGAGACATTTTATCTATATCATTTGACACACTTTGTCAAAGGGGCCTATCAAACAAACCCTCTATTTGACTTAGTAAGCTTGAGTATTCAAAATGAAGTATTGATATCAACCATCAACATTAACACTCTTTGATCATTTGTATGACCACTCCCCATATTTTGAGAAGAATAAGTCTTCATCAAAAGACTAAGTTGAAGAAGAGACAACCTAGTCCTAGGGCACTTATCAAAAGGAGAAATTTTCTCTACATCAACTATCAACTCTGTGCATCACACTGTATTTTCTTGCGTCATATGCGATTGTACCTTCAAGGAAAAACCAACGATTTTGACAAAGAACCTTTGAGAAGTAGAGCTTACATTCAAAAAGCAACATTCAATCAACACCTTAACCAGGGGGGAAAGATCAATCCTGCCTTATTTCCAATAATTTGCATCACTTACAATGAGGCTTGACCTGAGCCACCAACTCCACCAAGAACCTCATTAGAAGAGGAGGAATTCACTACTGTAGAAATATATTCAAGCCCGTTGGCACTTGATCTCGATAAGGCAAAGAATTGGATCCACATCCAAAATCTAGCATGAGTCATATGGAATCCAACCCTTTTGACGAATACACAAATATCGAGGAAGAGGAGATCACCGAGGAACTTGTCCAACAAAGTGTCGCCTTCCAAAAGCTCATGGAAAGGTTTATAGAAGCAGACAAACAAAACTACCTCCTCATGCTAAATAGCAAAGGAGTCAGGATGCCTGAGGATTTTGACATAGAAAATTCAAAGAATGAAATAATCCCAAGAACAAGGTCAAGGGCCTATACATTCAACACTCAAAATCAAGAACACTTAAGAGGATATGACACCCAAGACAACATCTGCAACCAACACAATACACGTGAACATGACGACATTAGTGAACAAGGGGATGCCCGTCATCGAAGGTCCAATGAAGAAAATGTTCCCTTAGTCAACATTACACAATAAATTCAAGCACTCCAATTACAAATGCAAGATATGCAACAAGGGTCTACGATGAGGTATTCTCTAGAGGACATTTTTCCTTACCCTTTTGATAGAAGGCTAAACAATATACCTTTCCTGCCAAATTCAGATATACCAAAGTATGACAAATATAATGGTAAGAGTGATCCCCATGATCACGTCAAGTAATTTTTTACTATGAGCTTTGAGTTTTCTCATAATGATACATACATGATGAGGCTATTCCCAAGAAGTTTGGTAGGGAAAACAATGGAGTGGTTGTCATCACTCGCACCTCCCATCAGATCATTCGATGAGTTGGTGAATAAATTCATGACACAATACTCCTACAATATCCAACATGAGGTGACCATGCTTCACATATGCAATACGAAGAAAAATAACAATGAAATATTCATGATATAATTACAACGATGGAGACGTACGGTCTCAAGGTACCCACGAGATGTACTTGAAAAGGAAAATATGGAAATCTTCATAGACAATTTAAATGATGAAATGAGTTATCAACTCAAACTACAATGTCTACCTACTTTTTCAAAGCTAATCAAGAATGGATTCCAAGTAGAGGAAGCCTCAATCAAGAAAAGGACCTTAAAATTCTCTAAGGAAGGTGTTAGTTCATCAAGCAATAACACCTATAGCAATCAATATAATAACAACTCAGACAAGTCTAGATTTTGGACTAGAAATAAAAATATTGTTAATGATGGTGTAGTCAATGCCAACAATATAAAGTCTAAACAACCAGAGCTGACTTTATTAGGTAACACACCATCCAACAATGATCAAAGAAGTGTCAATCAAGGCACTAACAATTATCAATGCACTACCAACCAAGGAAACAATAACTACCAAGGGAATAACAAAAACAATCAGGGGAATAACAATAGCCAAGGGGGTAATGCCAACCTTCCACCTCCCCCACATCGAAGAACATATATACCATTGGGACAAACCCTAGAATCTGCATTTCGAGAACTATTGGAAAATAAGATTATCACATTGCCAGTTATAAGAAACTTTGAACCCCAAGTCAAACCACCATGGTGGAATGACTCATATTATTGTGATTATCATCGAAACAAAGGGCATAGAGCAAATGATTGCATGAGGTTGAAAAACCTAGTTCAATATATGATAGATAAGGGAGAAATAATGGTCGATGGTCATAAAACCAATGGTGACCATGTGGTTTTCAAAAATCCTCTTCCTAATTACGACAAGGGAGGAACATCAACGTCAAACAACAACAAAGGAGCCTGCGTCAATCACATATACAAAAATGTTATAAATCACATATCGGCATGCGACAATCAAGTAAATATCATAAAGATTAAGGATAAACAAGAACATGCACCGTTAAATATGACAAAGAGGGCTCAGAAGTATGTCTTGAAGGGGAGCACATCTAAAGCAACAACTATCCCCAAGACTCAATATAACTTGGTCGACCAACTGAAAAGGAGGCCGATTCAGATATCAATACTAGAATTGCTCAAACTTTCACCAAAGCATAAGGATATCTTGGACAAATCTCTTGTAGAAACAATAGTTGCAAATGATCTGGATATCAATTGGTTCCAATCCATGGTGGCACATATGACAGTGCCACATAACATATCTTTCTCAGAACATGATGACATCTCCTTGAGTCATCCACACAACACCCCGCTCCATATCGAAGTCCTAGTCTACAAATATTGGGTAAAAAGAGTGCTAATAGATGGAGGAGTTGGTCTCAATATATATACCTTGAAGCTTATTCGTACATTGGGCTTCTCTGAGCAAGCTATTGACCCTAAAACAAAAATCACTATCAAAGCCTATGATGATGAAGAAAGGTCATCTGAAGGAACAGTAGTACTACCCATTCAGGTAGGACCGGTGCAAAAAGACACAATGTGCCAAGTCTTGGACATAGACTTGACATACTAATGGGTCATCCTTGGATCCATGAAATGCAAGCGATACCTTCCACGTACCATCATTGTCTCAAATTCCCCTAAAATGGACAAGAGATTTCAATATCAGCAAACACTAACCCCTTTCAGTACTGAAATGCTATAGGGGCAACTCAAAATGTTTCGGTTCCACATAATAGGGAGGCCCAAGCTTCCTCATCATCCAACAATTAAGAAAAACTCAATTCATTGTCCATAAACATTGAGAAGAAAATAAAGATAAAGGACCAAGGTATGGGGGAATACTCTTTTGAACCCCTATGTCTATCAAAATTGCCAACCTCGCCAAGATCTCACAGACAACCTTCCACATTAAGTGGCACAACCCATCAAGAAGTTTGATGGTAAATTTATCCAAATTGGTATACTGGCTGAAGAATCAATATACAAGGACATCCTTAGCTGGCTATACAAGGATGAGGAAGAAATAAGTTATTTCCCTAGAAGTGGTCATTCCCATAGAACAGTATGGAAATGGGTTAAGAATCATGCAAAAAATGGGATACAAAGGAAAAGGGCCTATTGGTAAGCGTCAAGAGGGAATCCTAGAACTCATACAACCTTCACAACTTGTAAAATACAAATCAGATCTTGGGTATGGTCAACATGTTCAACCTGTGCAAAAAAGAGATCATCATCAGAATCCTCGATGGAGAGAAAGGGTAACACATAACAAAGACTCATGGTAAGAGGTGATACACCAAGCAGCTGAAAAGACAAGAAAAGAACAAGAGCATGAATAAAATGAGAAGTGACAAGAAGAACTCACTATCCAAAGAGAGGAGGCTTCTTATAAAAAAGTACATGATGTACAAGCACCTAAACAAATTGAATTTGAGCCACAACCTGAGGAGATTGCTATTCAAAGAAGGGAGACTATGTATGAGAAAATCCAAAGAGTACAAACAAGCACAAATCCTGAATCAACACAAGCCACCCAACTTGTATCGATTATCAATGATCTCTTTTCACCATAAAATATCCTTGTCTGATTCAGTGGGGTAACCTTGGATAGTGATTCTAAAACATATTCCAATGAGTATGAATGGGATACTTGTTTTGATATTACTGACAATATCGAGGTGGATACAATCTACACCTATACACCCATTCCTTATGAGGGACGAGGCTCGAGATCTAGATCGTTTGAATTTGGACCATAATTATCTATGAGGCTAGCAAGAACAAGCAGCTTCAATAG
Organism: Cryptomeria japonica; assembly: GCF_030272615.1. Classification (NCBI taxonomy): domain Eukaryota; kingdom Viridiplantae; phylum Streptophyta; class Pinopsida; order Cupressales; family Cupressaceae; genus Cryptomeria; species Cryptomeria japonica. The sequence continues at coordinate 535,389,903 of NC_081408.1, forward strand.
GAAAGAGGCAATATCGACGAGAGTACCATCGAAAACCTTGAGACTGTTATATACCTCACCCATTCCATAGACAACTATGACAATATCTCTATCATGACTCTTACAACAATAGATCTTAACCCACCAAATGACTCCCTACCTCTCATATATCCTGACCTTATAGACTAGGAAAAACCTGAGCACAATGATATACCAATATTACAAAACAATGAGGCCATTATTCAATACCTCTTCTCCATCAACCCAAAAACATACTCCACTAGTGAACCACATAATGATATCTACAATTAGGGGAGTGCCAAGTCTCAGTCGTAAAATGAACAAAATCCAAAATCGATTGAATGGTGAAAACCATCTAATGGCAATATTCAGTCACAAAAAAGTAAAAACAAAGGACATATCTAATGATGAAAATCTCTTCGAGGCACCTAAAGATGAGAGACTTGACACTCTTCTTGAACATTACCAGGAGAGATCACCCATCTTGATAGAGCCAACTCAATCAATAAATATCGGCACTGAAGCAGCAGCAAGAACCATACATCTGGTGGAATCACTAACAAAAAAGGAAAAACCTGACTTTGTCAAATTCTTCAAGGAGAAGCAAATCAATTTTGTTTGGTCTTATGCAAACATGCCAGGGGTAGATCCAAATCTCATCATGCATCACTTATCCATCTCTCCTAGAGCTAAACCTGTCAAATAGAAATTAAGGAAGATGAACCCACATGTTGCCATATTGGTCAAAGCAAAGCTGAAGAAGTTACTTGATGTAGGATTCATCCGACCCATTGATTATGCAGAATGGATTTCTAACATTGTGTCAGTCTCTAAACTAGATAAAAGTATCAGGATTTGTACAGACTTCGGGGATCTCAACAAGGCTTGTCTGAAGGATGACTTTCCTTTACCAAGCATTGGCACCATTGTTGATCTAATAGCAGGACATGCTATGTTATCCCTCATGGATTGTTTTTCCGGCTACAACCAAATCAAGATAGTTCATGTTGGCATTGCACACTCCAATGAGAAATTGTAAGTGATTGAAGGTATTATCATTGATGGCAACCTTGAAATCCTATGGCACCGGCAGATAGTTTACCGGCAGCAGCAAAGATGATTACTGGCACCCCAACCGACAGGATTTTGTTTATTGCATTTTGTATTTAATTGTAATATCTTTTTGTAAGCTGACAAGGCGAATTGTAATAGGACTCATATATAAGTATGAGATCTTATAGATCATTGGTGTAAGAATGTAAGTATAAGGAAGATGTGAACATGCGAATATTAAGGCAGATTTTGGAGTAAGGTTTATGGTTATTGTGTGAGCTTAAACCGGTACTAAACCTGGCATAGCAGATACTGAACCGAAGTAGTACATTATATTGGATTTGCATAATCCATTTTGTAAGTCAATGAGACTTACTTTTTGTAATTAAGAAGTGAGCTTTAGGCAGTTGGTCTTCCTGCATGTGCAGGCCCCTATTGTAAGTAATATTCATTTATTGGCCAGTGAGTGAATATTGTGGGTCACAAATCCCACCGCCTAACAATTGGTATCAGATCTTGGTCCTCTTTTTTCAAAAGCCTAACAGCTTGAGGAAGATTCTAACACCGGTACAGTGGATAACTTGAGAAAGCAATTGGAAACAGCTCTTGCAGATTATGATACAGAAAAGTTAAATAATATCAAACTTGAAGATGATCTGAAGATTGCACAGGAAATCATTAAAGGACTTCGGGAGAATCATACTATTGCTAGAAGCAAAAGAAGAGAACTTCATGAGAAGATATAGAATGATGATGATGAAAAAGAAACTCTTAATGATCTTGTAAGCAAGATGAAGCAAGATAACATGACCCTGAGGAATGAGATGCAAGATATGACTATGAGATTTTGTAAAGACATTGAAGATAGAAAGAAGAATGAAGATGACTTGGCTAGGAGAATAGATGATGCTGGAAATAAAAATCTAAGACTCAGTCATGCAAATGATATGTTGAAGACAGATCTGATTCACTTGGAACATGATAAAACTGGACTCATGAGAGAGAAAGATTTTTTGGAAAATGAGTTGGCTACTGCAAATCAACATAAGGAGAAATTCAAGAAAAGTTCAGAAGAACTTGATGATATGCTGAAAAATCATAAACCTAATGGAGATACTAATGGTCTTGGCTTTGAAGTTGGTGAAAGCTCTGGTACTGCAAACAATCATGATCACAGTAAATGGGTAAGACAACCTAATGCCTACAAATTTAATGGGAAATGCTTTAACTGTAACAAGTAGGGTCATAGAGAAAATCAGTGTAGATCTAGAAACTATCAGAACACTAATGCACCCAGCGGTCAATCTTCTAAATGCAACAAAATTGGTCATAATTCAAAAAATTGCAGAATGAATGTAAGATGTTATGTTTGTGAAAGATTTGGACACTTATCTAATCAATGCAGAACACATACCAACATAGGATATGGAAAAGCTATTCAGAAAAATAATGTGACTTGTTATGCTTGTAACAACATTGGACATATTGCAAAAATTTGTAGAAGTAAGGCATCACCGGCAAATAACAAAGGACCCTGTTTGAAAGGTAAAGAGAAGGTTGATGAGGTAAAGCAAGAATTTTCAAAACAATGGATTAGAAAGACAGATCAGAATATTGATGAGGCTATTTCTTCACCAGTAGAACAGAGTATCACTCCACCAGCAGGAGATTCTTCATCTAACTAAAAAGAAATCCCTTGGGGGTATAGAAACAAATTGAAATCATGCTAGTTTACCCTCGGTTGATGGTAAGAAGATGAAATGCTTCTTTACTGGCAGATGAGTTAAGTTTTCACTTAACCGGCAGGCATTTATTATGGTAGTTGAAGGAAATGACATTATGAAGCAAGTGTTTTTCACTCTTTTTCACTCATCAAGCATTCAAATTTCCTAAGAACGCGAAAAACCTGAGCGAAGGCATCCACAGCGATAAGTGAAGCAAAATCTATCAAGCATTCAAACCTAAAGGCAGATTAAGGTATTTATCAAATGGCTTCCTCCTCTGCACCTAAATTCATTGCAAACCCTATTGTAATTGAAGCGATTAAATGCCCTAGGCCTGTATTTAAGATCATACCCAAAATAGCGAAGCAGGATGATGCCCTAGGAGCATTCTATAAAATACCCAAAGGAGTTGCTTATGTTGAAGACCCTAGGATATACATACATTGTCATATTGAGGAAATTGGTGCTGATGAGATAATGAACATGTATAGGACTATAATTTGTGATAAAAATGGTAATGTGAAACTAGAACACAAGATAATTGAACCCCTAGGTTTTATGGAAATACTTAGCATTCCTGATTTTCCCAAGGAAGTTGTAAGAATTGTACTTAGCAGAGTTCATGGAGAATTCTTTTGGCTTGACTCCATCCATAAGATTACAAGAGAAGTAGTTAGGGAAGTGATTGGATTACCTTCCACCGGTAGCAGGCCTGATAAAACTAAAAAGGTTCCAAACAACACTGTGATGACCCTAATCGGTGCAACCCATGACAGCAGATCCTTGAGAGTAAATGATGTAAAGGATGATAATGTAAGATTCATTAGCATGATACTAGGATACAAGACTACACATGTTAATAGATTAAACTCTGTTTCTAGTTTATGTATCAAGAGTGCTTATGACATGGTGAACAGTAACACTAAGATTGACATATGTGAATGGTTAAAAGATGAATTGATTAACAACCTGAAGAAAATTAAGGGTGACAAGAAAGGCACATTTAGATTTGGTAACTTACTTGTATGTCTATTGCTATACATCACTAAGGAAGTCTCTGGTATAGGTAGAAAAGAATTTGGTTTTGACATACTGGTAGGAAAACAACTCTTGGATATTTTTACCAACATGGGAGATGACAGGGAAAAGAACATAATTGAATACTTTTAGGCATTTAAGGCTAGAATGAAGATTAGGGAAAGACTATCTCAAACCATAGTTGACAAATACCAAAAGGAGATATGCTTTGTTATAAAGAAGGATGAAATCTGGATGGAAGCAGTGGTTCCAAGAATAGTTTGGGTAACTGAAATGGGTTATGAGGCAGATGAAAACATAATAGAAACATATGCTAAAGCCCTCCTTGAAGCCCCTAAAGAACCAGAAGAAGAAGTATTTGGAAATACTGAAACCATTGAAAGAAAAGTACAAACCCTGAAAAGAAGAAAGAAAAGAGAACAAACAATCAAAAAAGTAACTAAACAGGCAAAAGAAATCAAGGAAGACTTGTTAAAAAAGATTGGTATTAAGGAAAGTGACCTGGAAGGGTTACAACTGGAAGCACATCTTTCACCGATTGGTACCTCCTTCGATAGTGAAATACCGACAGAGTTTTAGAGAGTAGAAAGAAAAAGGAAACCTTCACCGGTACCCTCTCCTGCACCCAAGAGAACAAGACAGAAACAACAGGAAGTAAGGCCTCCGACAAAGAAAATAACACGAAGGAAGAAGAAGGAAAAACAAGTTATCCCTCCACTTGATAATCTTCTAAATGAAATTACTGAAGAAGGAAACTTGTCCAATGTCTGCAAGTTGTATAATACTTTTACCAATGAAGAAAAGGAAAGCATAGAAAATAGTGTCATTCTACACTTAGACATTTACAAGAAATTTTTGATAGAAGTTGTAGATGATTTACCAAGTGATTTGTATAGGAGACTAGATGCAAAGAGATTAGCAATTGTGGAATTAGATAAGAAGATAAAGGTATAAAAATTACTTGCAGTTCACCCAGTGAAATCAGTAGAAGAAATTGATGAGCTGATAAGTGAGGCTAACAGGACTGTATTTTCCACTGGTCACCGGCATGTAGCTTTAATGGCTGGTAGAATGAATGAAATATCTAAAGAGGCAGCGGATAAATGGGATCTTCTTTGTGGAGAAAGAAAAACAAGAAGAACTCAAAAGTCCCAAAGCTTTTAGAGTCTATCAAAAGGATAAGGATAAAGGTAAAGGAAAGGTACGTGGTCCTCCCAACATAAAAGTAACAGACAATTTGCCCCCACCTCCTTCTGATACTCCACCGGCACAAACTGTTGATACACCACGGGTAACTGATAATATTGAGAGTATGGAGACAACACATGAAGACACCAATCCTGATTCAGAGGTGATATATATAATGAATATTGACACACAAGAGGTTAACATTGTGGTTGATAAGGAAACCCCTGAGAAGAAAGATGTGGCAACTGAGCCATCGGCTGAGAATATTGTTGTAGAAACACATGTTGAGGATACAGTTGGAAATGCTGAGATTGGGACTAAAACACATGTTGAACAATTAGTTGACCCCCCTGGAACTGAAATGGTGACAGATACCACTGGTGCACACACTAAGAAACCTACTGAGTTAGAGCAACAGGCTACTGATAACACAGTAAATACTAAGACTTCATCAAAGAAACCGGCAAAAGAAAGCATAGACAAACATACTGAGGTACATTCTGAGAAACATGAAGAGAAAAAGATTGAGACAGAGACAGTGCCACCAGCAACAGCTGAGAAACCCAAGCCTTTTCTAGTTGAGATGCAGAGTCAAACTGACCTACCAGAGGTCAACTCAAGCAAATAAGTTACTCACACCGGAGAAATGCAGATTGTTAAGGTAGTTGGACAATCATCTGGTTCCTTCTTAACATAATTCAGACCGACCAATATAATAGAGGTATTGTTGGATTCAATCAAGAAAATAACAAATTGAAATGCACTTGCATACAAGGCAATTGATGATACCATCCCTATTTTGAAATTGATTGCACCCAAGTGCAATGTGGACAATAAAGATTCTTTGAGACAATTAGACACATTGTCTAAGTATATCACCGACAACCTTTTAACAGTTGATCAAATTAATGAGGAAACATTCAGTGAGAAAATGAATAAATAGAAAGAAATATTCTTTGATGAAACAATAAAGAGATGCAAGGAACACATTGATACCTTATTACCGGCACTAGGAAAAACAATAATGGAATTTAAGGAGTTGTACAGGGATACATGCAAGACTGATGTTTTGACAATGGATATAGACAAGAAAATCAGTGAAGCACAGAAAGAAAGAAATAATATTGTTGATAATCTCATCGGTTCACCAGAACCATTATTGGTAATAGAGCAGAAAATAGGAGAATTTGAGGAAAAATTTGAGAAATTGGAGAAGGAAAAGGAAAGAATAAAGTTCAAGGCTAAGGAACTAAAATGCGAACTTTGTTCGAAACTCGACATCCTCATCTCTTTGAGAAAAGAGTTATCAGAGCCACTTGTTCTTGGACTTAAGACACCGAAAGAGAAAATGCACATACTCACCGGTACAATACAAAGGACAGAAGCAGCATTAAAAGACAGTGAAAGGTTCACTAATAGCTTAAATTTTGTACTGGCAAATCTATTTCTGATTGTAACCAACCGGTTATAGGGCTCCAGTTGTTAACTACACTCAGTTGACATTTTTGACAACCTTTGTCATTGATGCCAAAGGGGGATTAGTTGGGATGAGAAAAATGATGACATAAGAGATCATCTACTCAGAGGGAGCACATAGTTTTGGCAAAAAAATTGGACTTCAATTTTGGATACATTTTTGGATTTTTCTCATGGGTGTTACCATCAATGCCAAAGGGGAAGATTGTTGGCATTGCACACTCCAATGAGAAATTGTAGGTGATTGAAGGTATTGTCATTGATGGCAACCTTGCAATCCTATGGCACCGGTAGATAGTTTACCGGCAGCGGCAAAGATGATTACCGGCACCCCAACTGACAGGATTTTGTTTATTGCATTTTGTATTTAATTGTAATATCTTTATGTAAGCCGACAAGGCGAATTGTAAAAGGACTCATATATAAGTATGAGATCTTATAGATCATTGGTGTAAGAATGTAAGTATAAGGAAGATGCAAACATGTGAATATTAAGCCAGATTTTGGAGTAAGGTTTATGGTTATTGTGTGAGCTTAAACCGGTATTGAACCTGGCAAAGCAAATGCTGAACCGAAGTAGTACATTATATTGGATTTGCATAATCCATTTTGTAAGTCAGTGAGACTTCTTTTTTGTAATTAAGCAGTGAGCTTTAGGTAGTTGGCCTTCCTGCATGTGCAGGCCCCTATTGTAAGTAATATTCATTTATTGGCCAGTGAGTGAATATTGTGGGTCACAAATCCCACTGAGTTTTTTCCCACACCGGGTTTCCTTGTTAAAAATCTTGTGTTATGGTGTTCTTTCTATGTTCTGCTTATTGTTCTTATTTACTGCATTAATTTTGGTTTACCGGTACACTGTTTTGGAATGCAATTTGTTTAATAAGATTAGAAAATTTGTTAACCGGCAAGATATTGATTCACCCCCCCTCTCAGTATCTTTAGGAATCCTAATAGTTCCAGAAGATCAGGATAAAACTGCATTAACATGTCCATGGGGTACATACTATTGGAATGTCGTGCCTTTTGGCTTGAAGAATGCTGGTGCAACCTATCAGAGAGCAATGACAACAATCTTCCATGACATGATGCATACTTTTATGGAGGATTATGTGGATGACTTGCTAGCCAAATCATTCACAAGAGCAGAACACTTGGACATCCTAGATAAAATCTTTCAATGACTAGAGCAATTCAATGTCAGATTGAATTCTAAAAAGTGTGTTTCCGGGGTCACATCCAAAAAACTCTTGGGCTACATTGTATCCAAAAAAGGCATCGAGGTGGATCCAACAAAGGTTCAGGCTATCTCAGAAATGCCACCTCCAAGGAACATTAGTTAGCTATGATCTCTTTAAGGCAGGCTACAATCTATCAGATGATTCATTGCTCAATTGGCGGACAAATGTCTCCCATTCAACCATCTACTTCATAAAATGGTACCTTTCATATGGGAGGACAAGTGTATAGAATCATTCCATCAGCTAAAGAAACATCTCATGAATCCACCTGTTTTAGTACCACCAATAGCGAGAAAGCCACTCATCCTCTATATATCGGCAACGAAAGTGTCACTAGGGGCATTGCTAGCACAAGAGGACTCAACGGGAAAGGAAAGAGACATCTATTACATTAGTAGGACGTTGAATGGCTATGAACTCAATCACACTTTCATCAAAAAAGCTTGCTTAGTTATAGTGTTCACTTCCCAAAAGTTGTGATACTATATGTTATCTCATGCTATCAAGCTAGTGGCAAAGATAGACCCTCTTAAAGTATCTACTCAGTAAAGTCACTCTCACAAGGAGGTTAGCAAAATGTGTCATGATCCTACGTGAGTTCGACATTCAGTATACAAAATGGAGGGCTATCAAAGCACAAGCAATACCAGATCAACTGGCAGAAGCACCTCTACCAGACAAACACCCACTACAGGTGGAATTCCCAGATATGGATGTGCTCACTATTGCACCAAAGCAATGGACCCTATACTTTGATGGAGTCTATACACAATATGGATTAGGTGTCGACCATTTTTTTCGTCACTCTAGAATGACACACAATTTTGAGATCCTACAAATTGATGTCCCCATGCACCAATAATATCATCGAGTATGAAGCTCTAGTGACAGGTATCAAAGTAGTCATGGAATGGAAAATCACAGAATTGAAAGTCTATGGGGACTCTCAATTAGTTATCAATCAGATCAATGATGACTATCAGACGAAAGATGATAAGTTGATGTCATACAAACGCATGGTGGAAAATTTTAAGAAATATTTTGTACACATCACATTTCAGCAGATTGCAAGGCTAAACAATAGTTGTTGACGCAATGGCCACTATCACCTTGCTCCTACAAATTTTAGATACACAGAATTATTATGAATTCCTAGTGGAACAATTGTTTTCCCCAGCCTATGACAATTTGAAATCCCAAGTCATTTGTGCCCTAAATGGTTCTGATTCCCCCTTATACATGAAGATCTATGCCTACCTCAAAGACAATACCCTCCTATCAGACATGTCTCGTAACCAAAAATGAAGTTTTATCTAACAAGCAGCCCGTTATGCCTTAACGAATGATACACTTTATCATCGAGGTCTTGATGGTACTCTTCTTCGATGCCTCGATTGTAATGAATTTGACTTTGCCTTATATGAGCTTCACAAAGGTATTTGTGGTATGCATTCAAGTGGTCCTACTCTTACTAAGAAACTACTAAGGATGGGATATTATTGGATGACAATGGAGAAAGCGTCTTATCAGTTTGCTAGGAAATGCCCTAAGTGTCAAATTCATGGTAACCTCATACATGCACCAACACAAGAGTTGCAACCATTCACTACATCTTGGTCTTTATGTCAATGGGGACTCGACCTAGTGGTAAATATTCATCTTTCCTCGTTGAATGGAGACAAGTTCATCATCACAACCATCGAGTACTTCACCTAGTGGATTGAGGAAGTTCCATTAACTATGGTAACTGGCAAACAAATAGCTTCCTTCACTCGGAATTACCTCATCTGTCGGTATGACATCCCTAGTTCCATTATCACAGATAATGAAAGACCTTTCAAGAATCGAGATGTATAAGAGATTTGTGAGTGATTCCATATCCATCATCAATTTTCAAAACCTTACTTTCCACAAGGGAATGGCCAAGCAGAGGCCTTAAACAATACAATCTTGAAAATCATCAAAAAGACTGTGAATGATGATGGTAAAGATTGGCATGTCTAGCTTAATCCTACACTTTGGGCCTATAGAATGAGTATTTGCACACCTACAAAAGCTACACCATACTCATTGGTGTATCGATTAGAAGTTATTCTACCTATTGAGGTAGAGATTCCATCACTCTGAGTGTCATTAAAAGGCCTCATTCTAGATGAGGAATATCGAGTCAACAGGCTGCAGGAGCTAGAGCTGCTAGATGAACGTAGACAACATGCCTTTGATCATCTCAAAGCATATCAGCAAAGAATATGTAGAAGCTCCAATCACAAATTCATCCCACGAGCATTCAAATTTGGTGACCTATTCCTAAAGGAAAATCCCCAAAATCAACAAGATCGAGAAAAGAAAGGTAAATTTGAACCCAACTGGTTGGGACCCTTTGTCATCATATCAGCTTATGGATTAGGAGCATATCAGTTATCAACTTTAGAAGAGGCATGTTTGATTATACAACCAACAACATCCATCTAAATAAATTCTACACTTGAGTTATCCAATCCATAGATCAAGCAAAAAAGCACCAAAAATAATAAATAAATCAGGAAAAATACAAAAACAATCAAAAACAAGTCAAAAAGTTCAATAAAAACAAGTGGTGAAAACCTAGCCACATGCGCCATTTGTAAGAGATCCACTTCTCTATCTATCAGTACTTGTATCATATCTTTGGTTCCATCTGATCTAAGCCAATAGCCATCAAAGAACACTTGTACACGCAGGGTTATCTCGGACATACTTAGCATAGTCATTGTCCTTGATTTATCGGAATCAGTTATCTGAATCATATCCCACCATGGCTTGGTGATCAGTGTAAATATCCATATCGAAGTAGTATCAACAGAAAGGGGAAAAATCCTAACCTCACTGGGGGCATTTCGCCTTGAGGGTTTTAGACATCAGACCAAACATGTAGCAAGACAACAAGTATCAGAACAACCAACCGTGACCACAAAAATGCAAGGAGGATAGACATCAAGGAATTGAACAGATTTGAACTGAACAAAAGATCTATTTGCAAGATGTTTTACTTGACAAGAATAGATTTTAGATGGCCTGCATGCTTACTTATGGTTGTTAATTTTTTCTTATCATATCTCCTAAGTGACTCAAGGATGTCTCAACGACTAGAGAAGCAAGCAAGGAATGTAATGTTTTCTTTGTCCACTATTTGGGAGTAAAGCCTTCTACTATGCAAATTTGTCTTATGACGTGATCGGGTAACTTATCACTGAAGACATTTCGGATTTGTATGGGACTAAGGTTAACTCTTGTTTGTTTTACGCAAGCAACACTCAATTCATCTTGGTTCAATTATACCTCGACACTTGTGTCATCTTGAAATATCAAAATCTATGTAAGCTATACTCAAGTCATTATGGTTTAATTATACCATGATGCTTGTATCAACTTTCAATAAATCAAGGCTCGGTGATAAAAGCAAAGGAAGCACTGGCACTTCGATCAAAACAGATGGAAACATTTGGGAACGAGAATTCATTAGTATTATTTCATTATCATTATCATCTTGATCTTGCATTAGGTTGCATATCATTTTAATCTTGCATTAGTATCATTTCATTATCATTATCATCTTATTTATTATCATTATCAATATCATTTGTTGACAACTACTTTCAACAAATCAAGGCCCGATGATAAAAACAAAGGAAGCACTGGCACTTTTATCAAAACATATGGAAATATTTGGGAACCAGAATGCATTAGTATCATTTCATTATCATTATCATCTTAATATTGCATTAGGTTGCATATTATCTTAATCTTGCATTAGTATCATTTCATTATCATTATCATATTAAAATCTGCATTTAGTTGCATTATCATATTAAAATCTGCATTTAGTTGCATTATCATATCATGGCATTTAGTTGCATATCACCATCATCATCACCATCATCATATAGTCACATTCATCATTGCATCCATTGCATCAATATCTATCGCATCATCATGGAATCTTTCTTCACTTTCATATCTTCATCATTCATCCAACTCTCATCTATCATGTCTTATACAAGATGTATCTTTCTTGAAACTAGACATTTTGATCAGGTCTTATACAGGATCTATCATTCCTGAACAAGATGTTTTGATCGTTTTTGTCTTATATAGGAAGTGTCATTCCTGAAACCAGACTTGATCTCAAGCTTATCAATTCTATCAATCCATTTCATTTTATCCATTCTGTCATGTCTTATACAAGATGTATCTTTCCTGAAACCAGACGTTTTGATCAGGTCTTATACATGATATATCATTCCTAAAACCAGAAATTTTGATCATCTTTGTCTTATACAGGAGGTGTCATTCCTAAAACCAAACTTGATCTCATTCTTATCAATCTGATAAATCTTATCAATCCAATCAATCTGATCAATCATATCAAACCCATGCATGTCATCAACTATCCACTCTTCTATCTTTCAAATAACATGCTTCTTCTTTCGAGAGATCATTCATTCCTTTAGTGCACGAATGATCTCCGGAGGGGGCATTATCATATCAATTTCATATCAGTCTCATATCAACACCAGCTTCATATCGACACTTTTGGCAACATCATATCAAAAAAAATTGACGACAAATTGAGCGTTTTTCTTTGAATCAACATGTGGTCACACGTTGACTCAAAGAGAGGCAAAATGCAGACACCTAAAAGTTGCACAATGAATTAAGTAGATTTTATTTATTTAATTATCCCTAATTCTTCCAATTAATTAAATTAAGATTTAATTAATATCCCTATTCTTCTAATTGACCTTTTAATCAAATTAAAGATTTGATTAAATCTCCTTCTTCTAACCTAACCTATTAATTAAACTAAGGTTTGATTAAGTATCATTAGCCATTTGATTAAATAAATCTTATTTATTTGATTAAAATATCTTTTTCCCCTTTTGATTAAATTCACATTTAATTGAAAATCCCCTTTGCAAATAAAAAAATCATTATTTATTTGTGAATAGTCCCCCCACTTGCAAAATGTTACAAATGCAAGTTGCATCCCTTTTGGCTAAATTAAACCATTTTAATTTGCTAAAATATCTATTTTCCTCACCCACTTGCAAAATCCTACATTTTCCTTTATTCCCATAATCATCCTTCTAGAAACCTCCTAATCCCATCCTAATCATGTCCTTTCCCTAAATTTGGGGGAGTCACTTTTGCAAATTTGGAAGAAAGTCTTCAAAATGCATTTAAGACTTTATCTATTTCAACAAATTAACTTGTTGAGTCTTCCAAACATGTAAGGCTCTTACATAAACCACTAGTGGTTTTCCTCTTTAGGCAAGTTAGCCTCCAAAGTCTTCAAAATGCATTTAATGCCTCTTACAATCCTACACCCCTTAGCCATGATGGTTGTCCCTTTAACCATTTTCCCATGTTGCGCAAGAGTTTACCTCTTGGGTAATAACATGTCTCCCTGGTTAATGACATTATCCAATGATGTCACTCCTTGAGGTTATCCCTACTTGCTTGCTTAGCATCTAATGCTTGTTTAGCATCCTCTCAAGCCCTCTCAAGGTAACATTTGTCAACTTGGGATTGGATTGAATCTCTCCCATGGATTGATAACTTTCAATCCTAGCCCTTGTTGAGATTACTCAATCTCAACCATCCATTTCTCTATTTTGCCTATAAATAGAGCTCATTTCTTCAATTCAAGGATCCCAATCTTGTGCATCCAAATTATATTCATTTTGCAGCTTCTCGAGGAGCTCATTTGTCATCTTCAAGCATCTAAGTCTTCTATCATTAGCATCATAGCATTTAGCTTAATTGCATTAGGTTTTAAATCATTTAGCCTAAATTGCATATCAATTAGATACCTTTTCTTCTTCATCTAGCTTAATTAGCTCATCATAATCTTCAATTTGGAATTAACTTAGCCTCATATCATCTCCACCATCTTGATCATAACTAGCTTTTCATTTTGCATCCTTAGCTTTCATTCATATCATCATCTCACCATTCACTAGGATCTTAGTTGCATTCATTTTGATCCTAGAATCATCATTTAAATCTCATTCTCTAGGTTGACATCCAAGAGATCAAGTGCTCTTCCAAGTGAGGGCCAACTTGAATCTTAAGGATCTTTAGGGATAGAGGAGCATGGAACGATTTTGAGAGTTTTTGGTTCACTAACATGTTTTTGTGATTGCTAACTCTAATGCAATGTTTCATGTGTGTGTTTGAGGTGTTTTCTTCCATTTGTAGGATGATCCCATATTTCTAGCACACACCAACAATTTTTTAGGATTTCTTTGGTGAATGGTGTAGGGAATGGATTATGTAGAAAAGCTTTATTTAACTCCCAAAAATCAAGGCACACCTAGATAACTCCCCTCTTTTTGTTTGGTACGACCACTGTGTTTATCCATTATGAATTCTCAATTGGTTTGATTATGTCAGCTACCAATATTTTGTCCTATTTTGGCTTGACTCTTTCTTCATGTTAGGATTCAACCTATAAGGTCCTTTCTAGATAGGTTTAACACCTCCCTTTAGTTGGATTTTCATGGTCTTCACTTCTTCCTTGATGCTCTACATTTTAGTGAGTGTTTGGTGAAATAGTTCTTCATATTTGATTAAGTGCTTAGTTATACTTTCAATAAATGCTTCATCCCAGTAGTCTCCAATATTTTCCATTTTGGGTTGTCCGATGCATCTATGTTTTCCTCTCTAAGCTTTAATGACTAATTATAGTAATAATCTTCGTGGTCTTTCTTAAATTCTATTTCTTGTTCTCCTTCTCCTAATTGAATTTCTATTTTTGGTTTTGTCTCATCTTTGTCCTTATGAACCTTATAACATCGGTTTTACACTATTTGTGTTTGTTTGTCTAGCCATTCCACTAACTTCCATAATCATTGGCTCTAGGGTAAAGGATTGGGTTCAAAGGATATGTTTTGTATTATTGGTTTAAATCTAATATCCTTAATTTTGTTTAGTGTTGTGCATATCTTTACATTATTATCTTAGAAGGAAAATGTATGAGTAAAATATTTGCAAACTCGATCCCAATCCTTTGCTTTTGCTCTTTTTTCCCGATTGATGTAGCATGTATATACTACTGTCGTTAGTGCTTGATAAAATAGTTGTATATATACACATAAACCATATTATTTATCTTTGGTCCAAGTAGTGACACAAGTATAGAGGTGGTCCTTTGGGGTAATGGTTAATTGGTACTTGGGTATTGTAGGATACTCTCCATATTGCTATTTATCTTGGGATTTGATAAGAATTTGGAATGTAGACCACTCTATAATATTTTGCTTATGTGTATTCCACCAACAAGAAACATTAGAGATTAATGCATCTTGTAGTGCTTCCATTCTTACTTTTTTTTGTTGTGAATCTCTTATCTATATCTGAAATATACTCAACAACATCTCCTACTTAAGAGAACCATGGTAGTTTAATGTGAGAGATACAATGTTAAATGTTTTTTCTTCTTGGTGTTAGTGATTTTGTGTTAGAGGTGGTAGGCGTGTGTCATTTGATCATAGATATCCGATAAATCCAAATAGCATATGGGTTGTTGTGGATGCTTGAGATACTTTACATAGGGGTTGGGTAGAATTGTTACGTATTGGTTCTATATAGGATCTATATTCAATGCTAAGGGGTATGTGTACTATCTACTCATTATCTACAAAATAAATTTCCCCAGTTCTTGAATCATTGATATTGTTTTCATTTTCAAACCACCTTAGACCAAGTAGGGCCCGATATGTGTTGAAAGGCTCCATCTACACCACCTCAAAATATACACATTGTTTAATCCTTTTAACATTGGCTTCTACATTCTTCCTTGTTCCTAGGGTATCCATTACAAATTCATCAACTAAAATAATATTCATGGGTATATTAACCAATTTTGGCTTTCCTAACTTCTTTCATGTCATGTAAGGCATAATATTAAGTTTTTCTCCTAGGTCTACAATGACATACTTGACTTTATGATCATTTAAGTGCACATTTATTAGCAAGGGACCATTCTTCTAGTTCCACTCCTCTCAAAGTTGATTTACTTATTTTTTCTTAATCGAGTATTTTCCCCATTGTTTTAGTTTGACTATCATCCCTAGCCATGACAACTAAATTGTTTAATGTCCTCACATCTTGTTCAATAAAGCACTCAAATTCCTCCTCCAGCTATTAGATTATAGATTATTTGGCTTTCTAAATGATTTTATCATGTTGCTTCTTTTTTGGTTGAAATAATGTTGGTTCTTCTTATTCCTCCTCTTTTAGCCTATAGTACTCCTCAAACCCTTCTTCTGCTAAGGGTAACATCATATTCTTACTGGTATTAGTGCCTTGCCTAATCACCATATTAGCTTTCTTCTTCCTTGTATTTTTCTTCCTTTTCTTCTCCATTATCAATTCTTCTCTGAAGTTATCTTCTTGTGATGTTTTTGAATTCCCTACATGCATCCTATGATAACCACTTACTCCTTGTTGTGGCACTCTCTAGATCACCCTCACTCTTGTTTACTACTTATCACTTTGAGATGGATGGTTATTATTTTGGTTAGTATAATTTTTTTTGGCCTTCTCACAAGTAAACATTGTATGATCTTCTTCTCTGCATAATGTAAAATTTTGCCTCTTCTCAACCAAGCATTCCAATGCATAGTGGCCAATAATACCACAATTGAAACATGTTACATCATTCATTCTTATGTTTCTATGACCTCTTCCTCAACCTCCTTTGTAGTTGGAGTTCTTTTTATCATCATGTTATCCTTGGTTATTTTGCCCGACACATACATTATGGTTGTCCTACTAGAGGGGAATTTGGTAGCCTACTTAACCTCATCCTACTTGTGTATAGTTATGGTTTGAACAGCATGTATTTCATCCATTCAAAATTGGAGGTCTCTTTTGGGGATAGTTCTTTCTTAGGTGCAGGTCCCATTCTTGACAATATGCATAATACATTGAGTTAGGCTCGATCCTTCTTGTTGTTGCTAATATCTTTTATGTACTATCTTTATAACAATTATTTTGGGCATGGCCTTC
This sequence comes from Cryptomeria japonica, assembly GCF_030272615.1. NCBI lineage: Eukaryota > Viridiplantae > Streptophyta > Pinopsida > Cupressales > Cupressaceae > Cryptomeria > Cryptomeria japonica. The sequence goes on from NC_081408.1 coordinate 535,406,677, forward strand.
TCCATTATTATAGGTCCACCATATGTGTTCTGACATCTTAAGCTCAGTGGTTCTTATATTTTGTTGTATAACTAGTTTATGAACTTTCTCTTGAAGATCCTCCAAGATTTCTACATTTTGATCTTTCTCAGGTACTCTCTAAGGTTGAGCCTCTATTTGGTAGGCCATTGTGACTAGATTTGCATATTTTTTAAAATATCTTCCATCTATTAGATCTATTATCTCTCTATTTAATTCAAAAATAAACCATTCAATCTTTTGTCTTTCTATCAGGGGATCTTCTAACTACTTACAAACTTTTAGAAATTTCTAGTCATACTCCTTAATTGATGTTGTGCCTTGTGTTAGGCTTCTCATCTTTCTAGCACTCATAGTAGGAATTGTTAGTGTCCCAAAGTTTATCTATAAATCTGCCTTAACAACATCCCATGTGGCTGCATGTTGGGGGTAATGTTTAACATACCATTCCAATTCATCCTTTCTTAAATACCCCACAAATTTTAATAGTCTATCGTTATCTATAAATTTCCAAATATTTTCCCATATTGATTCTAAAATGAAGCAGTGTTTAGCTGCCTTAGTCATGTCAGTACAAAATACTACGATTTTGAATTTTTTTCAATCGGTAATAAGTTTTTAATTATTAATAAAATTTAAATTTACATCCTTGCATGCATGGAATTCAGCAAAACTACAAAACCACCCAGTATCAAAAATTTCCTAGCAACTGAAAACCTACTTGGCATACCACCCTCCCAAAACACTAAACCATAGTTTTGAGCATCAAAAACCACGATCAAACCACCAAAATTAATGTCAAACCACTCAATCTAGAGTATCTAAAACATCTACCCTATTTACATTATAGTCTGTAATGGAGAAAAAGAGGGATTAACCCCGAAATGAGAAAACATAGAGAGAAACAAAATATCCATCTACCTGTGCCACCTTCACACCTGAATTGATGCCAATTTCCTCTTTCTAGGTCTTCTAGCTTTGCATCCTTCAATTTTTGTCACCTCCTTTGCTCACTCTTGTGCAACTTCAATCGCCTTTAGCCTCTGCAATTCAGCTTCAACCTCCATCAACTGGATGAAAACCTTTAGTGCCTCCCAGCCCTGCCAAGCCTCTTCTCTGCAACATGCTTTAAACGGATCCTCTGACCACCTCACAAAAGCAATACAGTTCTCAAAAAATTCATGGTTTGGGTTCTCAATTCCCTCTGGCACATCAAAGCCAACACCAAGGATTTCCCACTCTAGTATTGTCTCCATTCCTTCCAATTATCCTTCGAGCATAATTGCTTCCATTACTCCTTCAAACCGATCTTTCTATCATGTTTTCTAGTCAATAGTGCCTATAGGTATATTGGAAGACCCTCTAGGTTTAACATAAGCCTCATTATAGGAAATCATCTACTATTTGTAATCTATAAAATTACTCTCTTTGTACAACTGAGACAAGATAGTGTCTCTATGGGAAGGTGTTTAGTACCTTGAAGTAATCTCTAAAATAAATGACAAGTTCACTATTTACGAATGAGGCAAGTATATTCAAGAGCCTATAGACTGGACACACCTTAGTAAAAAGTAATTTCGTTACTAGACCCTAGTTGTGAATCTAGATTGGTAATATTAGGTAGTGACTAGTAGATTCAAGTAGTGTTGCACATATATGCCCTGAACAACACAACCTTATCTGGTTCAAGCAAGTCGACTATAATTTTTCAGGAATATAATGGGTTAGTGGGATATTGTATTTAGTACGCATGATCATTCTAGTTATGTGATAACATTTGAATCTTATATAATTTGACAAACTAAAACTTTCAAGAGCATTCTCATTCAAATCAATAGGATGATAGTTTTGTTTAAAAGATCCACCTTTAGGGTAACATCCATATTAAAAAATAATTTATGTAGTTTTCCTCTAGGAAAATAATTATGTTGTTGTGATCATCTCATCAAATTTATCATTTTGATAGATAACTTCAACACACCTTCTAACAAACTCAAGTGACCACCATGTTTCATGGTCATAGATCCCATGACCATTATGAACGTTCTTTATAAATAATCTAGTAGATTTTTTTTTTAAATTACAATTTATTATGATGGAGAAATTATCTTTAAATTGAAAATGCTAGATGATCTTGACATCCAATTTGTCGAGCTTAATGCCAAACATGATTTGTGAACTAGAAGATCCAATATAATCATAATCAAATATGGGATAAAACTTTTGTAGACGTATAAATCTAACCATCATTAAATAAATATTTAATATTAATTTAATTCATTAAAACCACATTCTTCTATTAATGAAATCTTATTTAATTAATTTCCCCACTTTCATCTATTTGATTAAATGAATTATTCAATTTATTTAATTAAATTTATCTAGCCACATCCAACCCTTTAATTAAATAAATCACTTTATTTAATTAAATATCTCTTTCCCCTTTAATTAAAATTACATTTTAATTAAGAACCCTCTCCAATTTAAATAAATCAAATTTATTTAAATATCTTCAAATTTGCAAGTTGTCATCCACCTTTTTGGAATAAATCACTTTATTTCAAAAATAAATCAGAAATCTATCTCCTTCCAATTTAAATAAAAATTTGTCTTTGGACATGTAGTGTCACGGTTAAAACACTTCGTTGGTGAAGCGGCCACCAAGGTTCAAACCCCTGTTGGGCCATTGTGCTCGTAGGCCTTGTGTCTCCGTTGGGTCGTTGTGCGCGCAGGTTTGAACAAGTGAAGTGTGGGGATGAGGTTCCCCAATTGTGGCCTCAAAAGTGTTTCACATGGAGCTGAAGGGTGTGTCATGCTAGCGTCGCCGGTCACGTTAAAATTTTTACCATGCATTTTTTTTTTAAAAAAAATAACTAAAAATTTTATTCAAATTGGGCAAGTTGTCATCCACTTTTTGGAATATATCACTTTATTTCAAAATTAAAATCCAAAAATACCTCCCACATGCATTCTCCTAACAAATCCACTTGCATGATTAATCTTCTTCTAGAGCCTTCTAGATTCTTCTAATCATCCTAAATTAGCCGAATTCATCTCTTAAACATTTGCACATTCCTTAAGAGAAGTCACTTCTCAAAAATCCCCCAAAGTTTTCAAAATGCATTAAAGACTTTATGCCTTCAACAAGTTAACCCTTAAAATATCTCAAACCATTAATGGTTAACTCAGCCTTCCCTCTTGGTTAGAGACTTTCTCTCTAAACTCAACTCTCATCTAACCCAGGGGTCTCATCAAGCACTCATCGCTTTGACCCTAGTTATCCTATTTAACCCTTGCACAAGAGTTTACCCTTTGAGTAAAAGCTTTATCCATTGGTTAATCCTAATTAACCCTAACCACACTCTCCTAGGGTGACCTTCATGTCTTCTCAGGCATTTAATGCCACTTGCATCTCCTTTCAAGCCACCTCTTGTTGACAATTGTCACCATTTCATCAGTGAAAATTGTAAACATGGATTGAGTGACTTTCAATCCTAGCCATTATTAAGATTATTCAATCTTAACCATCCATTTCCCTATTTCCTCTATAAATAGAGCTCACATTCTTCATTCTCCATGTTGGTCCTCACAACTGGAATGGAAACTAGGTTATAAAAACTCAATTCAGAGATTTGAGATCCTTACTGAACAACTAGTTTTCCTATAACAAAGGCTCATTTACTTAATTGATCAGGGACCTAAACTTGAAACGAGCCAGCACTGTATGTGCACTAAGTTCATATCGCAACCATTCTATCCTACTATAGGAAAGGGAATTGTCTAAAATAAATGTGCAAAAATATAATGAACTAATACTTAATCAGAATTCACAACTAAAAATAACTTAAGCAATTGCTACCAAATGATAATGTTCTGGCAAGCGGGTAGGAACTACTTTGTCGTTGTGGCTGTAGGAATAGTCAAATGTCGAAACAACAACTATTGCAAGATGGAAATTAACTGAAAAACACAAAGGGACTACTCACCAAGTGGGGCCCCTTGAGTTATTATATCCATAATTCTTATATTACAACTGATAGGCTCAAACTAACATTGATCTCTTTATTCCAAATTGACTGTAAAATACATAAGTCTGAAAGTTGGCTATTACAAATTCTATGGTTGTTCTCTATCCTCGAGAGGAGATAGAGACCTTTTATTTATATGGAAACTTATAATAGATTCCTAACTGATCAACCCACATTCCAATGGAATAGGCAAATAGGTTTTATTATACTAAAGAAGAAGTCGGCGCAGGAAAACAAAACAACATCTATCCTGAAGCTGAGAAGATAAAGCATGACTCGCTTCCTAGATTTAAGCTCCACTAATAACAATTATAAATGTCTCATAAACCACTTTGATGGGGAAGTGGTCAAGTGGTTTCAATCTTCTTCAATGCTACATCACTTTGACTAGTTTTGCATCGTAGTGGCATGTTGATGTTCCTTTAAACCGCCAACTTAGTCTTTCCTTCTTCTTGGTTGATCTTGCATCATGGTGTTAATGTGCGCAAAAGCATGTGTATCTACTAATGTTAACATAACATAAATTAAACCATATTTTAAGATTAATTTAGATAATTTGCATAGATGAACCATTAGAAATCATTATATAACAACCTCAGGTATATGATAAATCAGTTCTAGAAATACTTAAAAAGACATCAACTAGGAAAGTCTTCTGAGCCAAATATTATCCAGACACAAGACCTAAGCAAGAATTCTATGACAAAATTCTATCAAAACAGAGCCATTATTTCAGCTCATCATTGCCCCCAACCTAGCTTCTTATTGATCCTCCAGCAATAGGAAAGCTTTGAATTTTAGCATTGATTATGAAATTGTCGTGGGTAACCTGCCTAGAACCTCCTATAGACAAACTCCAGTAGAATCCTTTCATCTTTTTCAATCGTGTCCACCTGGAGTGTTATGTTTCTTCATCATACGATGGGTCATTATTTTTGCATCCCATTGGTGACCATAGGAGAATTGGTGGCTGGAAACTGAGGGGCAACCAGTGTCTTCCTTTCACTCTTCCCAAATGTATATATTTGGGTGCCCTCCTCGGTGCTACATGATAATTTGATAAGGAGTGTGGCTCTAACTGTTTCAACTCATCTGGCAGTCTATTCCAATGCTAGACCAAATATCCTATTGCTATCTATCCTTCTCTTGTAGTCATTTTCTCATATTCTTTATATATTTCTTCTCTTAAGGGCAGAATGTCTTTCCCAAAATCTAGTTGATACACAATTCTCTGCCAATCAAAATAAAGTCTTCTTGGATTTCTTGACTCAACTCTCAACGGAAGTGAGAGATCTAGTTCTTCCTTTCTATGTATCTAGAATTGCTCTCCCCTTGTAATTTCATTTTGAACCCATTACATGAGAACTCTCAGCTGAATATCTCCAATGTAGAGGAGAGGGTTCCAATCAACGTCATCAGGAACAATGTAATTATGTAAATAAAATTCACAAAGAAAATTCTTGATGGTTGTAAGAGATGTTTGGTAGACATGATAGAATTCTTCAAGTGTCTTTAAAGAGGGGCTTAGATCCCTAACAATTATCATCATTTGGAAATAAATATGTTGTTCCTTTAATTACAAAGAGTAAATATGAGGTGGTTCTCTACATTGCATTAGTTGTGGTACCATGGTGGCTACCGTTTCTACCTTAATTTTAAGCTGAGAAATCTCCTCATCCTTATGTTCAATGATCTTCTTCTGTTGGTCAATAAGCCTCTTCATTTTTGCTTTTTTTAATTCCCATTTCTGGTAAAAGGCAAGTGCCACTGCATGACTAGTAAGAGAAGATGGTGGTCTATGAATAGGTTCTTTAGGCTTTGTCTTTCCAACTCTTCTTCCAGTTTCAACAATCTTCTCTGCAGCAGAGGCCAAACTGTCAAGCCCATCAAATCCTACTTCTGCCTGTAGCTGCTCATGAGGGTTCTGCAGCTCTTCCTCATCTTTTTCTTCTTCTTTACTGAGCTCCTTAGGTGAGGATGAAGGAAAATCATCCTAGGGTGGACTGTGTGGCTCTTGTTCTGGAGAATCAACCAGAATGGTGACTTTGGCTCCTCTAATTTTTCCTGGTCTCTAGGCTTTTTCTGAAGTGTACCGCATCTTCTTCAAGATTTTTCTTTGGTGGCTACAAGATGGCTTCCTGTACCTAATTCCTCAGCTACTTTAGTGGTTGCAAGAGAAACCATTTTTGCAACTTTCCTTTTCTTTGCAACAGAAGAGGCTAAATCCCTACTTTTTCCTTCCTCTTTCTTCTTTTTCATGCCAATATGTTTCTCTTTGCCTTTTTCCCTCTGTGCAGCAACCCTAGTTCTTATTAGGATTTGTGAAGGAACCCCTACCGAGGCTTCTTCTACTTCAAACAAGGCTTCTCCTTGTAAGGGTTCTTCTGATGCAGGTATATTTTGTTCTACGATATCCCGAAGGTTGAGGGTTCAATAGCAGGACCGGGTCTTTCAAAATTTCAAAATTTTCCCGCTCTTGAGATAGAAGTAGTTCCATTGGACCCACATTATCTACACTAAATTTTCTAATTTTCACAAATTCTTCCCAGGACATCGAGGAGACATCTCTTAAAGAATTTTCTACCAACAACTTAATCAAACAATGATGGGAAACAAAGTGAGGCCTACCTTTCTATGTTTCTGCTATGCTAATGGAAAGAAGATTGTACAATATGTTTGGAACATTCATCCTTCTCTCATGGCATAGATGACTTAGAAGCTTGAAATGATGGGAATGTAGACATGAGAATCTCCCTTCACAAGTTAAATACTTCAGGACATATAATGCAACTGATCTCCATTTAGGCAGAAGAGATTCTCATCTGGCCCCATGTTTATCTATTACCAAAGGTGGGTCTCCCTATCATGTAAACTCACTCTCACACTACATGCGTCCTTAGATTCAGGGTATTTTTCCCTATCTATTGGCAACCCAGTTACTTTCGTAATCCATTTTTCTGTCGCTACAACTCTCAATCCTTTCACCTGGGCTTCTCCATCTGAAAATGTGTAGGTGAATTCTCTTGCAACCTCCTCATTAAACTTTGTTAGCTTCAAAAAATAATCTAACCACCCACTATTGCAGAATGCTAGCTCACAATCCTAGTCTTGGAGAAGGATATCATGGATTATAGGTTCATGATGAACAGGTGGACCACCAATTGTAACTATGAAACTCTCAACTCACCAATGGTGGAAATATGCCCAATTCTACAACTTTTAAAAGAAATATGCTCTATTTAGCAAGAACCCAGCTGCCATTCCAAAATAACTCAAGGCAGACAAAAGGAACAGAGTACATAATATCACATCAAACCAAAAATTGTAAAATTTAAACTCAATCTGAGATGACATAAGAATTATCCGCAAGAATAATTCATATCATACTTCTCCCCCCAACCTAAGGTTTAACAGGTGTCCACATATGTGGAGGATGACTGAAAAGGATACTATACAAATATCATGATGATATGAAACATGGTTTAATTATATATATGAAACAAAAAATAAATACACATGAGCGTACCTAAAATCATGTGATGATGGCTGCATTTGAAGAAATTTATTATGTAGGAAGTTGATCTGCTATGAATGGAAAGCGAGGTGGAAATGAATGATGGAAGTGGAAGGAAATGAGTGAATGCGGAAATGGAATATTTATTGCACAGAAATGTACTTCCATTGAATATGGAAGTATTTATTATGAGCATGCAAAAAAGATTTAGGAAGAAGACATAACGACAAAGTCATCATCTGTTGTTGTAGGAATCTCGGCATTTTCTAGATTAGTGAACTGTTGTAGGAATTTCTCCTTGGAGAGAGGCTTATGATAGAGGCACAGTCGACAACCATTTACTAACAATTTGAATTTGATAGGATCAATTATGGATAATCATATGGCACCATTAGAGAATGTCTCAATCACCTCATAAGGCTCTAACCAGCGTGTCTGCAGTTTTCCCAAATTGTCCTTATACCTTGAATCATAGAGGAGGGCCCAATCACCTGACTTGAATATTTTGTCTTTTATATATCATTCATGCCACTTCATGCATTGATTTTGAATTGTTTATCTGTGTTGCAGGGCTGAGTTTCTGATTTCGTCCAAGGTATTAAGTTGCAGGAGCCTTTCTTATTGTGCTGCAGAGAGAGTCATATCCAAGGCTATGGTTGTTCTTAGGGTTTTATGCTCAAATTCCACAGGCATCATAGCTTTTATCCCATACACCATTTCAAAGGGTGTAAACCCCGTTATGGTTTTCCAAGTGGTTCGATAAGCCCATACTACTTCAAATAATCTACTAGACCAATCCTTGCGATGAAGAGCTACTATCTTGGTTAATATAGATTCAAGTTCCCTATTGGTGATTTCAGCTTGTCCATTTCCCTGAGGATGATAGGGAGTGGACTTCCTATGGCTTATATTATATTAATTGACCAGGGCAATGATCAAAGTGGAAGTGAATTGTGCCCCTTGATCTATCACAATCTCTCTGGGAACTCCATATTGAGTAAAGATCTCTTCATATAAAAATTTTGCTACCTTATTATCCCTAGCATGTTTGAATGCTTTAACCTCAACCCATTTTGTGACATAGTCAGTACACACAATAATGTATGACCTACCATTTGATTATGAATCAATTGGCCCAACAAAGTCTAACCCCCATTTGTCAAATGGTGTAAGAACCACTTGTGGATGTAAGGGCATTTTATCAGACCGAGCCGGTCTTCCCATTCGCTGACACCTATCACATTTCCTGGTATATTTGACTGCATCTTTATGCAAAGTCGGCCAATAATATCCTATAGTCAATATTTTGAGAGTTGTTCTCTTGGCAGCAAAGTGACCCCCACAAGGCTCATCATGGCAGACATGAAGGATATCATAAGTTTCATCTTCTCTGACACATCGCCTCATAACTTGATCTGGCCCTGTATAGAATAAGCAATCTGTTATCCAGGAAAAATTGAAACTCTTTTCTACCAGCAACCTTCTTTCTCTTGGCGAGAAATGAGGAGGGATCTTGTTAGCTGCTAAGTAGTTAGCTATGTCAGCATACCATGGAATGTTCACATTAATTAAAAATAAATGCTCATCTGGAAAAGAGTCATCAATAGCTTCAGGACTATCCTGTGTTTGAATTCTGGATAGAAAGTTTGCCACTACATTTGCCTTACTTGGTTTGTTTATGATAGTGATGTCAAATTCTTGCATTAACAACAACCATCGTGCCAACCTACTTCTAATGGAACTTTAATTCATAAGGTACATGATGGCTGCATGATTAGTATACACAAAGATTTGATAACCAGTGATATAGTGCTTGAACTTATTCAGGGCATAGATAACAGCTAACATTTCCTTTTTGGTGACAATATAATTTAGCTCAGGTCCTTGTTAATTTTTGTTGATATAGTAAATTGCATTCTCCAAAACTCCTTGTTTCTACCCCAACACTGCTCCAATTGTAAAATCTGATGCATCTGTATGAATGTGAAAAGGAAGAGACCAATCAGATCCTTTAAGTACAGGTACCTGGGTTAAGGTTCCCTTAAGTTTAGAAAATGCCTCTTCACATGTTGGTGTCCATTCAAACTCAACATCTTTTGTTAAGAGAGAATACAGAGGTCCTGCCATCTTACTGAAGTCCTTGATAAATCTCCTATAGTACCTTGCATGGCCTAAAAAACTTCTTACATCCTTTTGTTTTGCAGGGGCAAGAAGGTTAAGTATTACCTCAATTTTGGTTGGATCAACTTGAATACTTGAATGAGAAATATGATGCCCCAACACTATTCCTTCTTCCATCATCATGAAGCATTTTTCACTGTTTAGGGATAAATTATGATCCTCACACCGCTGCAACACTTTGGCAAGATTTTGTAATGATTCCTTAAAGGTGGCCCCATACGTAGTGAAATAATCCATGTAAATTTCCATACAATCATGGGAAATATCTAAGAATATACTAAGGACAGCCCTTTGAAAGGTTGTAGGAGCATTGCATACACCAAAAGAGAGAATTGAATAGGCATATATTCCCCAAGGGCAAGTGAAGGTGGTCTTTTCCTGGTCTTCAAAAGCTATTCTAATTTGATTATAACCACTAAACCCATCCAAAAATGAAAAGTATTGCTTACCTGCTAGAGAATCTAATACTTGATCAATGAATGGAAGTGGAAAGTGATCTTTTTTAGTAACAATGTTGAGCTCCCTATAGTCCACACAAACTCTCTATTTTCCTCCTTTATTATGAACTATAACCAGGGGAGATACCTATTGATTATCTGAAATAGGGTAAATGAATCCTACATTAAATTTCTTTTGTAAATCCTCCTTGAGTATTTCCCTTAGTGCAGGATTAATCCTTCGTTGAGGTTGTCTAACTAGTTTACAATATTTTCTGATATAAATTTTGTGGGTACACAATGTAGGATTTAATCCCTTCATGTCATGATAATCCCATGCAAAGACTTGTTTTTGGGCTTTGAGTAGTTCTATTAATGGCAACCATTAGTCTATTGTAAGTTGACTATTGACATTCAGGTTCCTTCCTGGAGAAACCTCTACTTGAGTGACTGACTCAACATTAGATATTTCAAATAAATAAGAGGTTTGGATTTCCTGCGGTAATAAGGTATGAAATATATTTGTGGCTGCAGAAGAATCTAAAGAACTTGCAGATGGAAGGAGAGTATGCAAAGGACTTGTTGGTATACTAGATGACTGTTGAGATGCACCATAATGATTTCCTATGATGTTAGAGAGTACCTTATCATCTTCTTGGAGTTCTATGAATGGTTCCCTAGTTAACATCATAAGTTGTTGAACAAAATTAATTTCCTTTGCTTCTTCTCCTATATCTAGCCATACTACTTGCTCTTGATCAAGTTGTGGTTATGTTAGAGAATAAAGTGCAATATTTTTAGTAGTGATACCATTTGAAATGGTCATGTCCCTTGATCTGCAACCTATGTATGCATTAGTTGTAGCAAGCCAAGGTCTTCCCAAAATGATTGGATATCCTCCCAATGTTTCCTTAGGAGAGAGTATTATAAAATCAGCCAAATGTTCCCAAGAATCTAGTGTGACAACTATATCCTCAACCATCCCTTCAGGTCAAACAGTAGAGCTATCAACAAGCTCCAGGACCATTGGGGTGGGTCTAAGACTAGTAATACTGAGTTGGTGCATGACATCCTTGGTCATCACATTTATGGCTACTCCCAATTCTATCAAGGCATTTTTAATTTGAGTTTCATTAATGAGTACCTTCACAATAGCACTACTTGGGTTAGAATATTTAGGGACAACAACTTTTCCTAACATAATATCAGCCAATTGCCCTACTCCATATACTATTTTTGGGTCATTTTTCTTGCGTCTAGGCTTTTTTAAACATGCCTCTTTAATAACTTTTCCATATATGGGAATATCCTTAATAGCTTGAAGCAATGGAATCTTTACACATATATGTTTTAATTGATCAATAAGATCAAAAGCTATGTCATCCTGTTGCCTAGACACTTCTACCTATAATCTTTGAGGAAATGGAGCGTTCTAACAAGTGTTCCTGGAGTCTCAGATTGACGTACCTGCTCAGGGTTTCCAGGTTGATCAGGTGTAGTATCTTGAGTAATCTCCTCAGATGGTAATTATGTTATAACTGGAGGAGATGGGGTAGGCAAAGTTGTTCCTGACCGTAAGTGAATATCACTTATATTGAGAGAATATGCAGGATACTGATTAGGATCAGATGAATAAACATGTTGTTGTTGCTGAGGTTTGTTATTTGGATTTGGAATAGGTTGTGTTGGCAGTCAAGTTAGCTTAGGTGGAGTAGCATTAGGATTTGGTGGCATTAAAGTTGACTATTGGGACTGTTGTTGTGGCTGCAAGAAACCTGATGGTTGGTTTGCCCATTGCTGACCTCCCCTACATTGTGGTGATTGTTTCCAGTTACCTTGAGGTGGTGACTAATTCTCTTGTGGATGCTACCACTGAGAGGAAGGATTGTTATAATTGGGCCAAGGGTTTTGAGATTTATTCCAAGACTGGGGAGTATAATTCCCAAAAATTTTGGAGTATGGAGGTTGCCATTGATTATTTTGTGCATTAAAGTTCATATAAGGACTAGAAAAAGACAATAGATCTTGTGGCATACCTTGTTGTGGAGGCCAAGGCCTTCATTGTGCAACATAAAAGAGTTGTTCATCATCTCCATAAACTGGCTTAAAATCTGGAGGAGCCTACTAGCTGTCAAATTTTAGATAGGAGTTTACACTTGCAGTCCCTCTTCTTTTGCCGACAGTGAAGAAAAAACTCAGCAAACATGGCCTCTACTTCCTCATGCTTCTTCCTTACTTGAACTGTATCCAATTGAGTAGCCATGTTGTTAATAATATCCTCTTTAAAGTCCTTTAGCAAATGAGTTATCTCCATCCTTGAACCTGTTGTAGATGCCTTTGCGGTTGAAGAGCCAGGCCTATAGTATCTTCCTTTCTTGGTTGAAGCTATGGAATATTTTTGATAGATCTTCTTGATGTCATCCCATTTAACTTGAGTAATTTCTCCTCCTCCCATAAGGTCTAATGAGTCAACATAGTCTTCATTGGTTCCCCTTAGAAAAATCAACTTCATGGATTCTTCACTCAAGGTGTTATGCTTGGATTTCCTGACACTGAACAAAAACCTCTCCAAATAATCTTCCAGACTCTCATCTTCTTTTTGTGTCATCCAAAAGATATCATCACCATATCGATCCATTCCCCTGCAATAATCTTTGTATGTCTCCAAGAAGTTTTCCTTCATTTCATCCCAAGTAGTGATTGCATCTCTACCTAAACTCATAAACCACCTCAAAGCAACTTCTTTCAGAGTAGCAAGGAATAACTTGAGTTTATGGGCATTAGTGGTATAGTCATAACTTCTACAAAGGATGTCAAATTCAAACAAAAAGGTATCTGGATCTTCTGTTACCAAGCCATAAAATTTTGGAAGAGAGGAGGCCAGTATATTCTTCAAGTTTGCATTATCATGTTGGTCAAGAATAGGAAACTCAAATGTTGGGTTTGCAGGCGGAGGTGGAGGATTTTCTACCATTGGTCCCTGATAAAGAACCAAAGGTAAGATGTTTTTCTCAAGGTTTTCATTTAAGAAGTCTAGGTCTCCCTCTGACAAATCAAAAATACCTCTCTTTTGTACAAAATTTTCTACAAAAGGATTTACTTCTGGTGCTTGGTCTGATCTTATGTCACGAGTGGAATGCAAGGGAATAAATCTTCCTAATGCATCTCTTATTCTTCTACGCATACAGATTTAATGAAGAAATTCTAAGAGATAACTAAGAAAGCTTAAAACTAATGGTTACAACAGGTTCTTAGTTTGGCACCATCCCCGACAATGACACCAAAAATGTTGGTCCTCACAACTGGAATGGCAAGTAGGTTATAAAAACTCAATTGAAAGATTAGACATCCTTACTGAACAACTAGATTTCCTAAGAAAAGGCTCATTTACTTAATCAGCCAGGGACGTAAACTTGAAATGGGCTAGTAGTGTATGTGCACTAAATTCATATCGCAACCATTCTATCCTACTGTAAGAAAGGGAATTCTCTGAAATAAATGTGCAAAAACATAATGAACTAATACTTAATCATAATTTACAACTGAAAATAACTTAAGCAACTGCTACCAAATGATAATGTTCTGGCAAGCGATAAGAACTACTCTGCCGTTGTGGCTACAGGAACAGTCAAATGTCAAAACAACAACTATTGCAAGATGGAAATTAACTGAAAAACACAAAGGGACTATTCACCAAGTGGGCCCCCTTGAGTGAGTATATCCAGAATTCTTAGATTGCAACTGATAAGCTCAAAATAACATTGATCTCTTTATTCTAAATTGTTTGTAAAATACATAAGTCTGAAAGATGGGTATTACAAATTTTATGGTTGTTATCTGTCCTCGAGAGGAGATAGAGACCTTTTATTTATATGTAAACTTATAACAGTTTCCTAACTAATCAACCCACATTCCAATGGAGTAGGCGAACAATTTTTATTATACTAAAGAAGAAGTTAGTGCAGGAAAACAGAACAACATCTTTCCTACAGCTGAAAAGATATAGCATGACTCGCTACCTAGATTTAAGCTCCACTAAGAACAATTATAAATGTCTCATAAACCACTCTATTGGGGAAGCAGTCAAGTGGTTTCAATCTTCTTCAATGTTGCATCACTTTGACCGGGTTTGCATCGTAGTGGCATGTTGATGTTTCGTTAAACCGCCAACTTAGTCTTTCCTTCTTCTTGTCTAACCCTGCATCATGGTGTTAATGTGCACAAAAGTATGTGTATCTACTAATGTTAACATAATATATATTAAACCACATTTTAAGATTGATTTAGATAATTTGCATAGATGAACCATTAGAAATCATTATATAACAACCTTAGGTATATGATAAATCAGTTCCAGAACTACTTAAAAAGGCATCAACTAGGAAAGTCTTTTGACCCAAATATTATCTAGACACAAGACCTAAGCAAGAATTCTATGACAAAATTCTATCAAAACAGAGCCATTATTTTGGCTCATCACTCCATATCCAAGTTTCATGCATCCACATTATAGTCTCATTTTATCAAGCATTTTAAGACTCTCTTTGAAATCATTTTAGTTACATCATAGCATAGATTTCATCATAGCTTAGATATATCATGTTAATCTCATATCATGTTAGCTACATATCATCTTAATACCATCTTCATTTAATGATCATGCTAGCTTAATCTCACACTAATCTTATCATTTTGTACCATATCATAGTTTCATATCCATATCATATCACTAAGATCTTAGTTGTGTAAGCATTTAGGTCTTTGATCATATATCCTCATTCTTTAGGTAGTCATCCTAGAGATCAAGTGTTGTTCCAAGCTGAGAGCCACCTTGATTTGAACAATCCTTGGAGATAGAGAACAATGAGACACTTTTAGAGTTTTTGGTTGATTAATATCCTTTGCTCATTTGAATCCTCTAACATAAATTTTTCACATAAAAATGGTCAACTCTTGTATGTTTTACATAAACAACACTCGGGTCATCTTGGTTTAATTATACCTCGACGCTTGTGTCATTTTTCAATATCAAAAATCAAGTAAGTTATACTCAGGTTGTCATGGTTCAATTATACTATTGATGTTTGTATTAACTTCCAACATTTCAAAAGCTTAATGATGACAAATAGAGCACAAACAAGTGACTAACATGAACAACAACGAAATAATTAAAAGGATCCTTGATGCATTTAGTTCCATATCATTTAATCATTGCATTTAGTTGCATTCATTATCAATATGGCATTTAGTTGCATATCATCATCATCATCATCATCATTTAGTCACATTCATCATTACATCCATCATATGTATATCTATCGCATCATCATGAGATTATTATTCACTTTCATTTCTTCATCATTCATCCAACTATCATCTATCATGTCTTATACAGGATGTATCTTTCCTTAAACAAGACGTACTATCATCTATCATGTCTTATACTGGATGCATCTTTCCTAAAACCACACGTTTTGATCATGTCTTATACGGGATATACTGTTCCTAAAACCAGACGTTTTGATCATCTTTCTCTTATATGGGAGATGTCATTCTTGAAACCAAACTTGATCTCGTTCCAATCAATGCAATCAATATTATCAATCCAATCAATCTGATCAATCTTATCAATCCAATCAAACCCATGCATGTCATCAACTATCCACTCTTCTATCTTTCATATAATATTCTTCTTCTTTCAAGAGATCATTCATTCCTTTAATGCACAAACAATCTTTCCAGGGGGCATCATCATCATATCGACTTCATATCAAGTATCAGTATATATATCTAGGGCATCATATCAAAAAATTTGGCAACGACATGAAAATCAAAAATTTTGGCAACATATCGAGCGAGTTTCTTTGAATCAACATGTGCACACACGTCACTTCAAAGAGGGGCAAAATGTAGACGTATAAATCTGACCATCCAGTTAAATAAATATTTAATATTAATTCAATTCATTAAAACCACATTACTCTATTAATTAAATTTTATTTAATTATTTTCCCCTTTCATCTATTTGATTAAATGAATTATTCAATTTTTTTAATTAAATTTATCTACCCACATCCAACCCTTTAATTAAATAAATCACTTTATTTAAATAAAAATCCATTTCCCCTTTAATTAAAATTACATTTTAATTAAAAACCCTCTCCAATTTAAATAAATCAAATTTATTTAAATATCTTCAAATTTGCAATTTGTCATCCACCTTTTTGGAATAAATCACTTTATTTCAAAAATAAATCACAAATATATCCCCTTTCAATTTAAATAAAAAATTTATTTAAATTTGGCAAGTTGTCATCCACTTTTTGGAATAAATCACTTTATTTCAAAATTAAAATCCAAAAATACCTCCCACTTGCATTCTCCTAACAAATCCACTTGCATGATTAATCTTCTTCTAGAGCCTTCTAGATTCTTCTAATCATCCTAAATTAGCCTAATTCATCTTTTAAACATTTTCACATTCTTTAAGAGAAGTCACTTCTCAAAAATCCCCCAAAGTCTTCAAAATGCATTAAAGGCTTTATGCCTTCAACAAGTTAACTCTCAAAATCTCCCAAACCATTAATGGTTAACTCAACCTTCCCTCCTGGTTAGAGACTTTCTCTCTAAACTCAACCCTCATCTAACATATTTGCGCTCTTTTTTAAATATTAACCTAGCTTGTGGTTAATGTGGAATAAAAATTATTAACCTAATTTGAGTGTAAAGATTAACTAACTTAAACTAGTTTAACTTCTTCAAGATATGTCTCATTGTTCTCTATCTCATAGGATCCCAAAAGTCAATGTTTTGCTCTCAGATCATTGAGCAAATGACTTAGGAATGACAACTCCAAGAACGTGTGATATTGTGATCTACATGCATGAATGCATTTTAAGATCTATATGATATGTTCAAACTATGGTATTAAGCTAGGATGGAGGTAATGATATGATAAAGATATTAACAAACTATCCTAACATGATATACTACCATGGATATGTTATGATATCAAATGCTTCTAAATGTTAAAATGCTATTCTAACAAAGAGAGGCTAAAATGCTTGATATAATTAGACTATAATGTGGATGCATGAAACTTGGATATGGAGAATGAAGAATGTGAGCTCTATTTATAGAGGAAATAGGGCAATGGATGGTTAAGATTGAATAATATTAACAATGGCTAGAATTGAAAGTCACTCAATCCATGTTTACAATTTTCACCAATGAAATGGTGACAATTGTCAACAAGAGGTGGCTTGAGAGGAGATGCAAGAGGCATTAAATGCCTGAGAAGACATGAAGGTCACCCTAGGAGAGTGTGGTTAGGGTTAATGAGGACTAACCAGTGGATAAATCTTTTACCCAAAGGGTAAACTCTTGTGCAAGGGTTAAATAGGATAACTAGGATCAAAGCAATGAGTGCTTGATGAGACCCCTCGGTTAGATGAGGGTTGAGTTAGAGAGAAATTCTCTAATCATGTGTTAAGATTGAGTTAACCATTAATGGTTTGGGAGACTTTGGAGACAAATTTGTAGGAGTTACAAATTTGGGGAACTCAACAAGTTAACTTGTTGAAGAGATAAAGTCTTTAATGCATTTACAAGACTTTCTTCTAAATTTGAGAAGTGACTTCCCCAAATTTAGGGATGTGATATGATTAGAAGAATTAAGCTCATTAAGTGGGATTTGAGGGCTTTTAGAAGAATGATTAGGAGGTTAATAGAAAATTTAGGATAGTGCAAGTGGAGGAAAAAAGGAATTTTAATTAAAATAAAAAGATTTATTTCAACCAAAATGAATGCAACTTGCATTTGTAGGAAAATGCAAGGGGAGATTTTATAAATAAATATTAATTTAATTATTTGTAAAAGGGATTTTAATTTAACGTAAATTCAATTAAAATGTTGGAAAGTGAATAAATAGAATGAAGAAGTTGAGAAAATACAACTTCAGAGATTCCAAGAAAACTTGCAAGCAAAATACCTGTCACTAGAGAAGAATGGAGGCAAAAAACAATAATGGCTCTGAAGAAGAAGATTATCATTTAGAGAGGGAATCAATCAATGAAAAATTACAATACAATCCTTATAAAAGATAACTATAACATAAAATTTATTCACTTAATAGAAGAAAGGGGATATAGCTAATACAAGATAACTCTAATATAGAATTTATTCACTTAATAGTGATGAATAATGATGAATAGCAAATACCCTAACTGGTACTGAGAGGGGAGGGGTGAATCAATACATACAAAAACTTCTCTGCAACTTATCAAGTTAAAACAATGGTAACCGATTGTCTTCATTACTGAACTTAACCATGGCAATACCAGTTAAACAGAGTAAGACTTCAAACAACATAAACTGATAAAACTGAACACTTCAAATACATTCAATACTTGATAACTACTTCACCCATAAACATATGCTTGTGGTGTATCAGCAATACCATAACCATTAGCTCTGCATGCATAATCACCTAAACAAAGAATACTTAATCATCACATGAAAAATGCACAACTCATGACACACAGATTTTTCACGTGGAAACCCAAATGGGAAAAACCACGACGGGGATGAATACCCACAAGCTTGTTTTGAACTCTTTTGAAGCTCACGCTATTAGGAGCCTAGTTCGGTTAAAGACTAAATACAATAAGGTTCTGCTAGGAACCGATCCTGTTAAAGATCACTCGGTTAAGGGATGGCTATATACCCTGTTAAAGGTTACCTTGCTAGAGGATTTAAAGAACTCAATGAACTTGAGTCACCTGGTTAGAGGTTTTACAATAAGCATGTTAAAGCTACTCGACAAAGGGATTTTCCTTATGTTTAAATGGTTAGAAGACAACAAGTAGAACTCTAATCTGATAACAACACTATATGCTAAGGCAGATCCTTTTCAGTTCCTCCACTCTACAGTTTTTACTCACTTGTCTGGCAAGTATCTCATCACTCAGATACATACACAACTTTTGCCAACAACTTACAATAATAAACATCATCGACCTTATAGACAACAATTAGGTCGGTAACATAAACCTTAAACCCTAAGCATCTTAGGTTTACAATTAGAAGCGGTCCAATCCTGACCGTCCAAACATTTTCATAGAATGAAATAATCTCAAATAGATCACAAGTTATTTTGCATCTTCCATTCTTCACCGCACATAGAAATCAATAACCCATCATGCTTTCTTCTCATAGCACTAAGAAGAATGTTCATTCCCAAGGTAGACATTTAATGGGATTGACCTTCACATGCAAGATCCTCAAGGAAATCCTTCATGTGCATGAAACTGATGTGGCATCTCGATCTCATCCTTATTTCTTAGTTAACTCATCACAGAATATCATTGTTTGCATCACACAAGCTAGATTGCCAAACCAGAAACCCTAGAGCTAAGACTACCAACCGGTAGTCACACTTAGTGAAACCTTGACACCGGTTCACTACATCTCTTCATACTGGTTCTCCAACTTGACCATCAATAACAAATTCTTCCAATCTTCATACCGATCGATCTATACTTATTGACATCAATGACAACATATATTATTATCATATTATCATACCGGTTCATCATATGCCAACAATCTCCCCCTTTGGCATTGATAGCAATACTTAGTGTAGCATTGCAACTAAAAACATCATACACCAATGCATCTAAAATATCTTCATCGGATATCATACATCATATATCTTCTCCCCTGTCTCGTATCTTCTCTCCCTATTATATATCTTCTCCCCCTTTGACAACAATGCCAAAGTGGAGGCACAAGCTTCCATACTTCAATATGTTACTCCCCCTATAGAGTAGCATCCTTCAACACATCAATCCTGAAAGATTTGTCACTGTAATACCTGACTGATGTGAAGCACACATTTTTAGTTTACTTCATGAAGGAAAAAAAACCCCTAATTCACCTCTCAAATAGGTAAATGTAGTCTTCGGTAAGGGATTAGTGAATATGTCTGCTAGCTGCTCCTTACTGGAAACATGTTGTAATACAACTTTCAGTTTTGAACCTTCTCTCTCAAGAAATGATACTTGAGCTCAATGTGCTTAGTTCTAGCATGCAATATCAGATTCTTGGAAATATTGATTGCGCTAGTACCGTCACAAAATATACTCACCGGTTCAGATATAGGTACTTTGAAACCATCCAATACATATTTCATCCAAATTGCCTAAGTGCAGTTCATAAATGCTGCCACATACTCTGCTTCAGCTGTAGACTGAGAAATACAGCTCTGCTTCTTGCTTGTCCAGGAGACTAGTCTTCCACCAAGAAAGAATGCTCCATTGATTCTGCTTCAGTCGTCCACATTACCTGCCCAATCTAAATCGATAAATACCTTGAGATTAAAATCACCATTGTATGGATACCACAATCCATAATCAACTATCCCTTTCAAGTATCTAAGAATCCTCTTGACTGCTACCAAGTCGGATTCTCTTGGACTTTTCTAAAAATGAGCTACTATGCCCACTGCATGAGCAATATCTGGTATGTTGTGCACCACATAATGCAGCTTACCAATTATTGACTGATACTCCTCATTTACCAATGTTGAATCATCTTCCTTAGTCAGTTTATAGCCGGTCACCATCGGTGTACCAACCGGTTTGCTCTCCTCCATTCCAAAGGTTTTCAATACCTCTTTGACATACTTGGATTGGGTAATAAAGATACCCTCTTTCATTTGCTGAATCTGTAAACCAATGAAGAACTTTATCTCTACAATCAGAGACATCTCAAACTCGTTCTTCATTTCATCTGAAAAAGCATGGCTCATTTCATCATCTCCTCCAAAGATTATGTCATCTACAAATACTTCACAGATCAGAATCTGATCACCTTCAGATTTTAGGTAGATGTTGCTATCCTCACTTGTTCTCTGAAATCCTATTTTCACAAGATGAGAGTGTAACCATTCATACCATGCCCTAGGTGCTTGTTTCAATCCATAAAGGGCTTTGTGTAATCTACACACCATGTTACTATCTTCTAATAAGGCAAACCCATCTGGTTGCTCAATATACACTTCCTCTTCTAGGATTCCATTCAAGAACGTAGACTTCACATCCATCTGGTAAACCTTAAATCCCTTGAATGATGAAAATGCAATTAGCATTCAAACACCTTCCAGTCTAGCCACAGGAGCAAAGGTTTCTCCATAGTCTTCTCCCTCTTCCTAAGAATATCCCTTGCATACAAGTCTTGCCTTGTTTCTTACAACTGTTCCTTCTTCATTTAGCTTATTCTTGAAGACCCATTTGGTACCTATGACATTCTTGTGTTCTATTTTGGGTACCAAAGACCATGTTGTATTCTTTTCTATTTGGTCTAGCTCCTCTTCCATTGCTATAATCTAGTCTTCATCTGTAAGTGCTTCTCTGGAAGTCTTGGGCTCCAATTTAGAAATCATGCAAGAGTTTTCTTTCACCTTTCTTCTTGTGAGTATCCCTACATCTTTATCTCCTATGATCTTCTTTGGATCATGATGTAGTTTCACATATCTAGGAATGACTCTAGCTGGTTCAGCTTGCTTTTCCTCTTCTTCTTCACTTACTTGTTCTTCTTCACCTACTGCAGCTTCTACCAATACAGGAACAATGAGATCTTTACTTGTTTCTTTCTTAACCAGTTCCCAGAAGGCTATACCTGATTCATCTTCCACTTTCTCACTGCATGTTTCCTCAGTCTCCTGAAGGGATTCATCAACCCTAACATTGATACTCTTAACAATTTTGTGTGTTCTATTGTTGTAGCACTTGAGAGCTTTACTCTTAGTGGAATATCCCATAAATATTCCTTCATCACATTTAGCATCAAACTTGCTTAGATGCTCACCTCTCTTGATGTAAGACTTACTGCCAAATACCTTACAATAACTCATAGTGGGAGTCTTCCCGATCCAATACTCATAGGGGGTTTTAACTTTACCTTTCTTGATGAGTACCCGGTTCATAGTATAGACTACAATGCTCACCGCTTCTCTCCAAAAAGTGTGAGCAACCTTTCCTTGGATCAGCATCGTTCTGGCCGCTTCAACTACAATCCTGTTATTCCTTTCTATTGTGCCATTCTGTAGTGGTATCCTTGGGGAAGACAACTGCCTCTTGATACCGCTATCTTCACAGTACTTGTTGAATTCATCAGAAGTGAATTCACCTCCTTGATCAGTTCTTAAGAATTTTATCTTTTGACCAATTCCCTTCTCTACTAATGCTCTAAAGGCTTTGAACTTTCCAAACACCTCAGACTTATCTTTCAAGAATGTGACCCACATCATTCTTGAGCAGTCATCAATAAGAATCATAAAATACCTATCTCCCTGAATACTTCTAGTTTTCATAGGACCAAACAAATCGGTATGCACAAGATCAAGTAAGTTCTCTGCTGAAAAAGACTTACCTTTGAAAGTTAAGGAAGACATCTTCTCAAGTTGACATTTTGTGCACAAATAATTCTTCAATTTGTTCAGCAAAGGAAATCCTCTTACTACCTTGATCTTACTAGCCTTTACAATATTATCAAAATTCATATGACAAAGTCTCCTATGCCATATCCAACTGTCATCAAGCTTCTCCATCAGACACTGACTTATCTTGGCATTCAACTGAAACAAGTTACCTCTGATCTACTTACCGGTGGCAATAAGTTCACCACTTTTTCCAATTATACTGTAGAGTCCACCTTTGAATTCCAGAATGAGTCCTTTATCATTTAGCTGAGCAAAACTCAACAAGTTATGCTTAAGACCTTCTACCCAATAGACGTCATCTGCACTGCTCTTTCCATTAAGTGAAATGGATCCTTTTCCTTTTACCGAGCATGGTGCATTGTTTCCAAATCTGACAACACCTCCATCATATTCTTCTAAAGAAAGAAACTTTCCCCGATTGTCAGTCATGTGGTGAGAACAACCACTATCAATAATCTAGTCATTAGAGTTGTCAATGCGAGAGACAAGTGCTTTCTTTCCAGACACTTCTTCCTTTACAGCTACAAACACTATGTCCTCATTCTCTTCATCCTCAGATTCTTCATCAGTAACACCTTCATCCATTGCAACAAGACAATTTCTTTTATTTCCTCCTTTATAATTTCTAAACCTCTTCGGTTTATCCTTATTGTCATTGTTAGGACAGTTAACAACTATATGTTCTATCTTATTGCAGGAAAAACATTTTAAAGGAAGATTAACTCTGTATTTTCCAGTGCCTTTTGGAAGTCTCTTGGAAATAAGAGATTCAAACTCTATCAGAATCTCTTCATCATCCATACCTCTGATTTGCATGGATTCATAATTGGTACTTACTTCTTTTCCTTTTCTGGTTGGTGCAACAGATGCTCTAAAAGCTAACTCAGTCTTCTGAACACTACCATCATAGCTATTCAACTCATATGTAGTCAAATTTGCAATGATAGAGCCTAAGGATACCTTGGTTTTGTCAATAGACCTTAGTTCCTGAATATTAGCAACTCTGATTGCATAAACCGGTAACAATGATCTCAAAAATTTACTGACAACGGTGGAATCATCAATTACTCCACTAGTGCTCTTGATATCTCCAACAACAGTCTTGATCCTTATTCCATATTGTTGAATGGTTTCACCTTCAACCATCCTCATGTCTTCAAATTTTCCTCTAAGGCTCTCTTCCTTAGCTTGCTTGACATGCTCATCATCGCCATAAATAGTTTCCAATGTGTCCCATACATCTTTAGGAGTGTCCTTATCTTGTACATCAATGAACTCAGTATTGGACAAACTGCTAATAAGGGCTTCCATGACTTGCCCAGTTTCTTGAATCTCTCTTTTTTTATCATCGATTAGAGTGCCAATGGGGATTACATAGACATTCTCAACATAGCTCCAGTGTTGAGCACCCAAAATCTTGATATAAATCTTCATTTTTTCCTTCCATATTTTGAATTTATCTCTATTGAACATAGGACCTTCCCTCTTCATCATTAAGGCAGGATCATTTACCTCAAGCGATTAAGCTTATATCACCGAGGACCTGGAGTTGCTCTGATACCATTTGATGAATAATGATGAACGACAAATACCCTAACTGGTACTAAGAGGGGGGGGGGGGTGAATCAATACATACAAAAAATTCTCTGCAACTTATCAAGTTAAAACAATGCTAACCAGTTGTCTTCATTACTGAACTTAACCATGGCAATACCGGTTAAACACAGTAAGACTTCAGACAACATAAACCTGTGAAACTGAACACTTCAAATACATTCAATACTTGATAACTACTTCACCCATAAACATATGCATGTGGTGTATCAACAATACCATAACCATTAGCTCTGCATGCATAATCACCTAAACAAAGAATACTTAATCATCACATGAAAAATGCACAACTCATGACACATAGATTTTTCACGTGGAAAACCAAATGGGAAAAACCACGGTGGGGATGAATACCCAAAAGCTTGTTTTGAACTCTTTTGAAGCTCGCTCTGTTAGGAGCCTAGTCCGGTTAAAGACTAAATACAATAAGGTTCTGCTAGGAACCGATCCTGTTAAAGATCACTCGATTAAGGGATGGCTATATACCCTGTTAAAGGTTGAAACCCTGTTAAAGGTTACCTTGCTAGAGGATTTAAATAACTCAATGAACTTGAGTCACCTGGTTAGAGGTTTTACAATAAGCCTGTTAAAGCTACCCGACAAAGGTATTTTCCTTCTATTGAAATGATTAGAAGACAACAAGTAAAACTTTGATCTGATAACAACACTATATGCTAAGGTAGATCCTTTTTAGTTCATCCACTCTATAGTTTTCACTCACTAGTCTAGCAAGTATCTCATCACTCGGATACATACACAACTTTTGCCAACAACTTATAATAACAAACATCATCGACCTTATAGACAACAATTAGGTGGGTAACATAAACCTTAAACCCTAAGCATCTTAGGTTTACAATTACAAGTGGTCCAATCCTTACCATCCAAATATTTTCATAGAATGAAATAATCTCAAACAGATCACAAGTCATTCTGCATCATCCATTCTTCACCGCACATAGAAATCAGTAACCCATCACGCTTTCTCCTCATACCGCTAAGAAGAATGTTCATTCCCGAGGTAGACATTTAATGTGATTGATCTTCACATGCAAGATCCTCAAGGAAATCCTTCACGTGCATGAAAATGATGTGGCATCTCGATCTCATCCTTATTTCTTAGGTAACTCATCATAGAATATCATTGGTTGCATCGCACAAGCTAGATTGCCAAACCGGAAACCCTAGAGCTGAGACTACCAACCGGTAGTCACACTTAGTGAAACCCTGACACCGGTTCACTACATCTCTTCATACCGGTTCTCCAACTTGATCATCAATAACAACTTCTTCCAATCTTCATACTAGTTGACCTATACTTATTGACATCGATGACAACATATATTATTATCATATTATCATATCGATTCATCATATACCAACAAACAGAAGAAAGGGGATATAGCTAATACAAGATAACTCTAACATAGAATTTATTCACTTAATAGAAGAAAGGGGATATCAATTAAATATTGAATTTAATTAATGGTAGAAATAAAAGAAAAGGGTACATTAATTAAACCTTGGTTTAATTAATAGGTAGATAAATGATAATTAAACAAATAAAATTCATTTAATTAGGTGTACAGGTTTTAGGTGTCTACATTTTGCCCCTTTTTGAAGTGACATGTGACCACATGTTGATTCAAAGAAAATCACTTGATATGTTGCCAAAAAAAATGATTTTTTTTTGTCGCCAAATTTTTTGATATGATACCCTTGATATGAATATTGATACCGTTATGATGTCGATATGATGACAATGCCACCTCGACAGATCTTTCATGCATTAAAGGCATGAATGATCTCTCGAAAGAAGAAGAATAGTATATGAAAGATAGAAGAGTGGATAGTTGATGACATGCATGGGTTTGACTGGATTGATAAGATTGATTGGATTTATTGGAACAAGATTAGGTCTGGTTTTAGGAATGACATCTGCTCTATAAGACAAAGATGAGAAAAACATCTGGTTTTAGGATCGATATATCCTGTATAAGACATTATCAAAATGTTTGGTTTTAGAAAAGATCCATCCTGTATAAGACATGATAGATGATAATACGTCTGGTTTCAAGAAAGATACATCCTGTATAAGACATGATAGATGATAGTTGGATGAATGATGAAGAAATGAAAGTGAAGAATAATCCTATGATGATGTGATAGATATGCATATGATGGATGTAATGATGAATGCGACTAAATGATGATGATGATGATGATGATGATGATGATGATGATGATGATGATGATGATGATGATGATGATGATGATGATGATGATGATGATGATGATGATATGTAACTGAATGTCATGATTAAATGATATGAAACTAAATGCAATGATTAAATGATATGCAACTAAATGCAATTGTAGTCATCTTGTTGATCAAAATTGTTGTGCTCCTTTTATCATCATCGAGCCTTTAAAATTTTGAAAGTTTGTACAAGCATCATGGTTTAATTGAACCATAATGACCTAAGTATAACTTACATGGATTTTGATATTGCAAGATGACACAAGCGTTGAGGTATAATTGAACCAAGATGACCTGAGTGTTGCTTGCATAAAACAAACAAGAGTTAACCATTTTTATGTGCAAAAATGGGAAATGTCTTGAAAGATATGTTTCCAATCATGTTTCGAGACAAATTTGCATCATATGAATGATCTCCTCACATATAAAAGACCATAGAAAATATCATATTTCTTTGTTGCTTCTCTATCTTAGTGCATCCTTGAGTCGCTCAGGAGATCGAATAGTTCAAAAATCAAGATACAAACAGTCAAAACTTCATGCTAAATGTAGACAAATCATAATTCAGAATAGATCATCCATCATGTTTGGTTTTGTGTGAGCCCTGACAGTGATTCTGATTTCCAGTCTGATGGTTAGTTTTGAAATTTGGCTCCTTTGTATGCTGTGATGTTTCTTTTGTGATATGTTCTATCTATTTGATGAAAACTAAAGTGAAATGCCCCTACTGAGATCAAGATTTTGCCCCCAGTTTTGGACACTACTTTCGATATGGATATATACATTGATCACCAAGCCATGGTGAGATGTTACTACAAATAAACTATTTTGAACAAAGGAGGACAATTACTATGCTAAGTGTGTCCAATCTTGCATGTGTTAAAGGGTTTTGCAAACTATGTGTATTGTGCAGATGGCTGAGAAGAGATGGATGCAAAAGGTATGATATATGTACTGATAGATATAAGAGATGGTAGATTATTTAGATGGATATTGATATGTGTCTTTGTTTTTGGTTTCTTAATGTGAAAGTTAATAATGATGTCTGGTTTCAAAGAGCGAGTATCCTGTGTAAGACTGATTTGTCTGATTTAGAGTGTACCATTCCCTATATAAGACATGTTAATATTTGATAGATTTTGATTAATGGATTGATTTAACAAGACATTTGATCAGTTTGATTGTAGACTTTGAGAGTTTTCCTATTGGAAAATGGGATATGGATGAAGATAGGATATGGATAGGAGAAGCAAGATCATAGATAGTGGATGATGGAAGCAATGAATAGATAGGATAAGGGATATGGACTAGAGGATATGGATAAGGTGAAGAAAGATCATAGATAGCACTAGATGATGGAAGCAATGAATAGATAGGATAGATGGTATGGATAAAGTAAAGCAAGATTGTAGATAGGGATGAATTTAGATAGGGTTATGGATATTGGAGGAAGGATAAGGGGAGATATGGTAGGAAGAAATAGAGCGGATGAACTCGCCCCCAAGTATATGCTCTTGATTTGGAAAAAGGGAGATATGTGAGATTGTCACAACATCTAGCACCACCTGAATAAATGTTCTTGAACATTTCAAAGATAGAGACCCAACCCACACTTAGAACCTCCAAAAAATTCAATCGAACATATCTAGCGACTAGGAAACAGATTCAAAAGGGAAGAAGAATCCCAAACTAGATCAAGGTACTTAGTCTTTGATTACCCATGTGTGTGCAAGTGGATTCATTTCAGCTCATATGATCATTGTAATCTTCAGAATCCAATGTGGCTAGCTACATGAGTTACCCTGACTTCAAAAGCATCTTGGATAGAGCCTCGCTGCCAGTGAGCATCCATAGCCCCGATGAGGTTATCATTGTAATCTCACAAATATTGCTCCATTACCAGCCAGGCGTCCATAGACTCGATGGAGTTATTTGCATGTTCCCATAGCCAAGCATTTTGATATTGCATTTTTTTTCTTGATATTTATTTTCTTGCTCATGTTTTTGATCTTTTGATATTGCCTTTTTGCTCTTGTCATTGATTCTTTTGTGCATTGGCTCATAAGTGATGAAACTTACATGGGTCTGATAATTACAGTGGTGTTGAAGTAGAATTTTAGATTTTTCACTGGCCACATCTTCGATTAAGAGATCACAATGATTTAGAGCAATTGATTAAGTGTATGAGATATAGTAATCAAAAGGATGTCGGTACCAAGATACGTTAAGTGTTTCTTTTCTAGATTGAGTATGCATCCCAACCAAAAGAAAATGTTAAAGAGGAACAACCTCGGATTCTGAAGTGTTTCATGAATAGATACCTAGGAAATGGACTGAACATGAGATTTGAGAATGGGAGAGCATGTGACAAAATGACACCAATGTCCAGTTCACAAATGAAGGATTTATGCAAAGGATTTAATGATAGGGATTGAAGTAATGGAATAGAGGTGTTGGATAATATATAGGATGGTTGAAGATTCGTGCAAGGGTAGATGGCAATGTCTTCAAGATGATCATTATTACACAACTTGAAAGGTGGTGAAGTGATGGAGGAAAATTGAATTTTGGGACATAAGGACCCAAAATAGATAGAGGAAATGATGGAAGAATAGATTTGGAAAGTGGAAGATGTTTAGATAGATGGTTGAAGAAAGCTTTTGGAACAACAAGTCTAGATGCCAATTTTGATTATTCTTTGGATTGTAATGCTTTTATGGGCAACTTAGGAAGCCACATATTTTTTTATTTTTCCTTTTGCTTAAAGGGCTTTTGTAGCCTTTTGGATATTTCCTTTTGCTTTTGGATCAGATTTTTCTTTGATTTGACATGCATTTTAGATTGAACATGTTGATATTTGGATTTATGGGGATATTTAGGCTCATAGAACTTATTCTTGACATCCAAATTTATTCCAAAAGGAATATGATTCATGGATGGATAGGAATGATATGGAGATGTTTTGGATGGGTTGATGTAAGGTCCTAAGATGGATAGAAGAAAGGAAGGCTTTGACTTTGGAATGAAAGGACCTAAAATGGATTTGGATGATGAAGGGATACCTTGATCTTGACTTGGAATAGGATCATTTGGGTTTATCCTTTTCTCTTGATTTTGAATTGGATCATTGAAGGAGATGGAAGGGATATCATGATCTTTCTTAGGAGATGCATGTTGAATGGGACTCTGCTCTTGGTATGAAAGGGGATCATCATGGATGGAATACCAAAAACTTAGGGGATCATCATAAGATTCTTGACAGGTGGGATCTTGATCGAAGATGGGATCAGATTGGAGAGCCATGATATCTTGATCTTGATTTAGGCTAGGACTCATTTCCTTTGAATAAGATTCTTCTTTTTCAAGCGATAAGGGATGGTCGCATGAGTGATCAAAGTTTCAGTTTGGATAGGTTGATGTTGTTGACTTGATGGATACTTCGTTTTGGATACTCAATCTTACTAAGTCAAATAGAGGGTTTGTTCGATAGGCCCCTATGACAAAGCACATCAAATGATATCGATAAAGTCTCCCGATATGTAAACTCTATTTGACTAACTTGAATACCTAGCTAGGTATTGTTGATGTTTGGAATTGGTTGTCTTGAAACTAGTGATCACTAATTGATATTGTGTTGATACGATTTCCTTTGTCTATATTGGATTTGACAACAAACCCAAAAGGGTATCTGGAACTGGTGATGAAATTTCAAAAAAGTTGATAGATTGCTCTATGTTTTTGAACAATTTTGGTTATGTGCTAAAAAAGACTGTCTACACGCTAAAGGATGATTCCAAAGTGCTAAAAGGTTGATCAGATGTGCTATGTTGCCCCTAGAATACGCTATCTAGTGTTGTCTAATAACGTAGATGTTGGTTTTGTAATGCACTAATCTGATCTGCTTAAGCACTAAAGATTGATTGGTATGTGCTATTTGATTGAATCAATGTGCTATACTAATTTTTTGATGTGCTATTATGATTTTCACAAGCGCTATCTGGATTTTGTCTCTTAGTTGCAAATTTTGTTTTTGGCTATGCGCTAACTTTATCCTCTTAAGCGCTAA
Source organism: Cryptomeria japonica (assembly GCF_030272615.1). NCBI lineage: Eukaryota > Viridiplantae > Streptophyta > Pinopsida > Cupressales > Cupressaceae > Cryptomeria > Cryptomeria japonica. The sequence goes on from NC_081408.1 coordinate 535,437,297, forward strand.
TGTGTGGCTTGTATGCGCTATTAAATGATTGATACACACTATATTGATGTTGAGATGCACTATTCTAGTTGCTTAATGCGCTAAACTATCCTAATTTTCTCAGTTTGACGATTTTGTGAAATGATCCTTGTGTTTTTTATGGATGATCTTCTAAAAGATGATTTGAAAACATAGCAGACAAAAGCAATAACAGTTTATCTATGCTAAACAAATAGTGTATGTTCAACAAGATCTTTTCAAATCCTTTTTTTTTCACAAGATTGCACAAGAAATACACATTAGATAGACCTCTCTATTCTCAAGGGTCATTTAAAATATCAATATCCCACACTTGATACTTTGTCAACTCAAACAACCTTGTCACCCCCTAGGGGGTGCCCATTTTTTTGCCTTTGTCCAAAAGTTAACTCAAAGAGGATTGCTCCTAATTGAATCGTTATCCTGGGAGATATATGGTGAGTGTCTTGTGGGTAGTTTCTTCCCCACCCTTGCACTATGATATTATAAATGTTTAGTAAAACTGATACGGCGAGGCTTCTAGTTCTAGAGTTTGTAGTCAGGCTTTCATTCGGTCTTCAGTGATAAACTCCCTCGAGAGGCTTCTCAACCTTTATAACAAAGGCTTTACGTATCCTAAATATATTGGGGGAAGGCTAATCACTGAGAAAAATCGTTGGAGGGGATTTTCATTAGCCTCCACATTTGATTATAGTGGGTTGGAATACTTGGCAATAAAGTCATTCCCCACTAAGGTCATTACCCTCTCACCAGCCTTATGGGCTTCTTGGGAGGGTTGGCCTGCTAAAGGATGTATCTTATTTGTTAAATTGAAAGAAAGATTGAAAATGATGTGTTTGGCTTTTTAATCACAAAATTAAGGGGAGAGCATATACCTAACACCTTCAAAACACAGAATACACACTTTACTTTTATCCAATATTGCAATTGTTTTTTAAAAGCTACCTTTGAGATGTTGCTCCAAAAGACATGTGGTTCTTTTTATCCCAAGATAGAAATATGGGAAGATAGCAAAATATTTGATAGTATCTTATTTGTTAAATTGAAAGAAAGATTGAAAATGATGTGTTTGGCTTTTTAATCACAAAATTAAGGGGAGAGCATATACCTAACACCTTCAAAACACAGAATACACACTTTACTTTTATCCAATATTGCAATTGTTTTTTAAAAGCTACCTTTGAGATGTTGCTCCAAAAGACATGTGGTTCTTTTTATCCCAAGATAGAAATATGGGAAGATAGCAAAATATTTGAACAAATAAGATCCTGGTCAACCAAAATAAATTCGCCAAATGAATCAACGATGATTTGCAAACTTAGGAAAAATTTAAGATAGAAATGTGAGGTTCTTTTTAAGATTCCAAATGAAATGTGAGATTTGTTTTAAACTTTTGCAAGAAAATTAAAGGTGAGTTCTTTTTACTAGCTTTAAAGGTAAGCAAAGAAAACTAATCTAACTCCTCCTGTAGAAAAAAACTATTAGAACCTGCAACCAAATCAGTTACCCAAAATCCAATCCTGATGGTGGGCTTCACAAGCCTAATTTCTAGCTCTGTTACAATTTTTTTGCCTCTGTCAGCTCTATGCACTAATAAATGATGTCTACGCACTAGAATATCAAACAGGTGCATTACTCTGAGACCAGGATGCACTAAATTGGTGTTCCTATGCACTATAATATCAGACAGATCTATACGCTAAAAAGAAGATCAAATGCGTTGAAAAATGGTTTCTATGCGCTAAACAGTACCATGGATGCACTAACCTAAGTTATGGATGCACTATAAAAACTCTTTGATGTGCTATTATAATGTTTTGACACGATCTTTGTGTTCAACCTGCAAGAAAAATGATATTAGATTTGGGGACAAGCCCCACGGTGGGCGCCAAAAATTTGTGTTGGAATATGTGGTGATTAATCTAGATAGCGCTTGTGAAGATAGCGCATAGCCAAAAACAACATTTGCAACTAAGAGACAAAATCCAGATAGATAAAATGTGCAAAAATGTGGGCGCCAAAAATATGTTTCCCATTTTGCACATAAAAATGGTCAACTCTTGTCTGTTTTACGCAAACAACACTTGGGTCATCTTGGTTCAATTATACCTTGACGCTTGTGTCATTTTTCAATATTAAAAATCATTTAAGTTATACTCAGGTCATCATGGTTCAATTATACCATTGATGTTTGTATTAACTGCCCACATTTCAAAAGCTCAATGATGACAAAAAGAGCACAAACAAGTGACTAACATGAATGACAACAACATAATTAAAAGGATCCTTGATGCATTTAGTTGTATATCATTTAATCATTGCATTTAGTTGCATTCATTATCAATATGGCATTTAGTTGCATATCATCATCATGATCATCATTTAGTCGCATCCATCATTACATCCATCATATGCATATATATCACATAATCATGGGATCATTCTTCACTTTCATTTCTTCATCATTCATCCAACTATCTATTGGAATCCAATAACACTGAGAGGAGGGGTGAATCAGTGTTATACCGGAAAGAACAATTTTAGCCTTATTAAAACATGCATACACCAACCAGTATACCGTATATATAGAATTGAAAGAAGTAAAGAACCAATAAGTCAATCACATAAATGATAACCATAACACACAAAATTATAGGTGGAAAACCTCATAGAGGAAAAACCACGGTGGGATTTGTGACCCACAATATCAATCCACTGGCCATATGAAGAGATATTACAAAATATAAGGGGCTTGCACTTGCAGGAAGGCTTACAGCCTAGAGCACATTGCTCAATCACAAAAGGAGTCTCATTGACTACATATAAATCCAGAGTACAATCTGAAGAAGTGTTGAGCTGCAAAAGATAGCATCTTCTGTGCCAGAATACAGTTATGGTTAAGCTCTATCTGTTCTAGTCTAAAACCCTAAACCCTTTACCAGAATAATCCTTGCATAAATATCCTCACATACATAATCTCTCTTATATATTTCTCATCATATCACATCCACATCTCCATTACATTTTCATTACCATGTCTATATTAAAACGATCTAATCCAACTGACCTATATATCCTATACAACTTATCATGCCTTATGTTGGCTTACAAAGATATTTACAATATTAAATTACATGTCGACTAGATAACATAAATACATGAATAACAAAAATAATTGTCGATGCCGGATCCAAGAGATGTCGACCTCCAATACCAATAACCTTTTTCTAAACCATGTTTGCCTTCATTGTCAATAACCAAATAAATCCTTCTATCATGTCGGTGTCGATATCGGTGTCGGTGTCGGTGTAGTGTCTGTGAAGTGCCTGTCGGTACACAACTGAACTAAAACATGGAGCCGAAACAAGATACCATGTTGCCATCAATGACAACACAGTGAAACCAACCAATTGAGTGTCAATTTTCAACATCTCCCCCTTTGGAATTGATGGCAACACTCATGTGAAAAATGGTTAAGGTTTCATCTGCTGGTTTCATCTTGCCTGCTTCCCCTGAGCTAAATATTCATCAATGCAAAATACTCCATATCTCCATATCTCCATATCTCCCCCTAATGTATACAATTATTTTTCACATCTATATCACTCCCCCTTTGACATCAATGCCATCAAAATTCAAAAATAATGTCAAAGATCCAAAACTGTACAATGAGTATCCCAAAAATATCTTACCGAAGCTTAACAAATTTGAGAATTTTTGGATATGCCTTCTCCAATAGCTCAAGATAAGTATCCCAACCAGTTTTGAAAGTGTTGAAAATAGATACAAGTCTATTTAGTATACGTGCAAAGGACTCTTTCTCACTTAACTCTGTCGGTGTGAGCTTTCCAACCATATCCATACACTCCTTATGTACACTGAGTGAATCCAGCTGGGGACTCACCAAGCCTCTCAGACTTCTGGCTATTCTTATAATTTTGCCTTTTTCCTTCTCAAGAACAAAAATTTGGGCTTCCAAAATCAAAATTTGACCATCCATGGATGTAGTCAATGAAGTCAATCCATCAAAAGATTTAGCTATGCAAGCAATTTTCTCTTGAAATTCCTTAATATTCTTATCCACATTAATTGTAAGTATATCTGTGTTACAATATACCCTATAAATATTTGTACATTGTTTCAAAGAATTATTTATCAGTTTTAGTTTTTTATTGTTGGCATTCTACACTCTTATGAGAATAGTTGATGTTGTCATTAATGGCAACCAACTGTCAATCATCTGGTAGACACTGGCAGATACCGGCACTGTCATTAGATTTCTACATACACTGACATCAACAACAATGCATATCGGCACTCAAGTCGACATGGAATAAAGTTTTGATTATTTTTTTGTAATGTAATTATCTTTTGTAAGCCGACACGATACATTGTAAAAGACTCATATATGTATGAGATCTTATAGGTCATTTTAATGAAAGAGAGGTATGAGATGGATGAGAAGTATAAGGTAATTTTGTATAAGGTGATATAGTTGACAATGAAGGTTTTGGTTATTGTCTCTGCTTAAACCGATACTGAACCTGGCATATGAGATGTTGTTTTGAACAGTACATTGTATTGGATTTTGATAATCTATTTTGTAGTGAGTGTGACTCCTATTTTGTGACTGAGCAGTGAGCTCTAGGCTGTTGACCTCCCTGCATGTGCAGGCCCCTCATTATAAGTAGTATTTATTCATTGGCTAGTGAGTAGATATTGTGGGTCACAAATCCCACTGAGGTTTTTCCCACACCAGGTTTCCTCGTTAAATATCTTGTGTTATGGTGTATTTTTATGTTGTCTCTATTATTCTTATCTATTGCATTAATTCTTATTTACTGGTACACTATTTTGCTAACCGGTTAGACACTGATTCAACCCCCCCCCCCCCCCCTCTCAGTGTCTTTGGGACTGTCATTGAATCTAACAATTGGTATCAGAGCCTGGTCCTCTATTTTCAAAAGCCTAACAGCTTGAGGAAGATTTTGACACCGGTACAGATGGAGAACTTAAGAAAATAGTTGGAAGGAGCTCTTGAAGATTTTGATGCAGAGAAATTGAAGAATATCAAACTTGAAGATGATCTAAGGATTGCACAGGAATTCATTAAAGGACTTCACAAGAACTTAGCTATAGCACAAAATAAAAGAAAATAACTTCATGAGAAGATGCATAATGGTGATGATGATGAAAAAGAAACTCTTAGAGACATTGCAAACAAGTTGAGATAAGAAAATAGTAATATGAAGAATGAAATGCAAAATATGACTATGAGGTTATGTAAAGGTATTGAAGATAGGAAGAAGAATGAAGAATACTTGACTAGGAGACTTAATGATGTTGGAAATGAAAATCTAAGACTTAGTCATGAAAGTGATATGTTGAAGACAGATCTAATTCACATGCAACATGATAAAACTGAGCTTATGAGACAAGTTGGAATTTTGGAAAATGAGTTGGCTACTGCAAATAAGAACAAAGACAAATTCAAGAAAAGTTTAGAGAAACTTGATGACATGCTGAAGAGTCAGAAGCCTAATGGAGATACTAATGGACTTGGATTTGAAGTTGGAGAAAGTTCTGGTACTGCAAACAATCAAGATTAGAACAAACTGGTAAGACAAGCTAATGCTTATAAATTTAGTGGGAAATGTTTCAATTGCAACAAATATGGTCATAGAGAAAATCAGTGTAGATTTAGAAATAACCAGAATATGAACTCACCCACCTGTCAATGTTCTAAATGCAACAAAGTTGGTCATAACTCAGGGAACTGCGGAATGAATGTGAAATGCTATCTTTGTGGAAGATATAGACATTTATTAAATCAATGCAAATCACAAACCGGTCAAGGATATGGAAAAGCTATTCAGAGAAATAATGTAACTTGTTATTCTTGTAAAAAGATTGGACATATTGCTAAATTATGTAGAAGCAAGAATGAACTGGCAAACAATATGAGATCTATCTTGAAGGAAAAAGAGAAGGTAGAAGAAATAAAGCAAGAATTTTCTAAACAATGGATTAAGAAAAGAGATCAGAGAACTGATGAAACTATATCTTCACCGATAGAACAAATTAACTCTCCACCGACAGGAGATTCTTCATCTAATTGAGGAATAATCCCTTGGGGGTATGGCAGCGAATTGAAAAACATGCATTCTACCCTCGGTTGACGGTGAGAAGATACATTTCTTCTTCACTAGTAGGTGTGCTAAGTTTTCACTTAATCGGGGAGCATTTAATGATGTTTTAGAGAACATTTTAGTTATAAAGCATCGGGAAACCCTCATTTCAAACTCACCAAGCATTCAAACTTTCTGTGAGCGCGAAATCGAGCAAAGGAATTCAAGGCAAATTAGAGAAGTGTTTTTCAAGCATTCAACAAACATCCAGATAAGAGGTATTTTTCATAATGGCTGCTTCATCTTCTGTTCCTAAATTTATTTCGAACCCTACCATTGTGGAGAATGTGAAATGCCCTAGGCCTGTATTCAAAATAATTCCTGAGATTGGGAAGCAAGACGACTCTGTAGGAGCTTTTTCAAAAATACCTAAGGGTGTAGCATTTGCAAAAGACCCTAGGATTTACATACATTGCAATATAGAAGATCTAGGATATGAGGAGTTAATGAAAATGTTTAACAAGGTCATTTGTTATGAACATGGAATCATTAAACCTGAACATAAGATTGTGGAAACTTTAGGTTTTGTGGAGATACTGAATATCCCTCAATTTCCAGAGGAAGTGGTAAGGATTGTATTGAGTAGAGCACATGGAGAATTCTTATGGTTGGATTCTGTTTGTAAGATAACTCGACAAGCAATTAGGGGAGTTATTGGTTTACCCTCAACCGGTAGTAGACCTGATAAGACAAAGAAGATTCCCAACAAAATGGTGACAAGCCTAACCAGAGCAACATCTGACAATAGATCACTTAGAGTGAATGGCATTAAGGACATTAATGTGAGATATGTAAGTATGGTCCTGGGATACAGAGCCACACATGCTAACAGACTCAATTTTATTTCCGGTCTTTGCATTTACAGTGTACATGAAATGATAAACAACAATGCCAAGATAGATGTGTGTGAATGGTTAAAAGATGAGCTTATTGACAACCTGAAAAAGATTAAGGGAGACAAAAAAGGTACTTTCTGCTTTGGAAACCTTCTGGTATGTTTGATGTTATATTTCGCCAAAGAGATCCTCGGTACAAGACCCAAAGACTTTGGTTATGATACACCAGTAGGAAAACAACTACAAGAAGCTTTTACCGACATGGGAACTGATAGAGATAAAAACATAATAGACTACTTTAAAACTTTCTAATCTAAGATGAGAGTTAGGGAAAGGATCCCTCAGAGCATAGTTGAGAAATATGACAAGCAAATCTATTTTGTCATTAAAAGAGATGAAACCTGAATGGAAGCAGTAAGCCCTAGAACTATTTGGGTTACTGAAATGGGTTATGAGGTTGATCTACATGTTCTGGAAACGTATGCAAAAGCACTGCTTGAAGCACCTAGAGAGACATCTAAAGAATTCTTTGGAAATGCAAAAACCATAGAGAATAAAGTGTCTATGCAGAAAAGGACTAAGAGAAGAGAAAAATTCATAAGGGATGCATCTGAGAAGGTAAAAGAAATCAAATAGAATGTCATGAACCTTAGTGGCATATCGGCTAGTGAGCTTGAAGGACTTCAACCGGAGGCACATATTTCATCGGTTGACACATCTTCTGGTAGTGACAATGGGAAGGTTGTTGAGTTCAAAAGAGTGGACAGGAAAAGGAAAGCCTCACCAGTACCTTCTCCTACTCCGAAGAAAACAAGAACCTTAAGGAAGAAACAACAGGTAGTCAAGGAACCCAAGAAGAAGCTTATTCCAAAGAGAAACCAGACACCGGTTACCCCTTCATTGAATGATTTATTGAATGAAATAACAGAGGAAGGTAATTTATCTAATGTGAATAAATGGTATACTTCTTCAAATGATATTGATAGAAAAACTATTGAAGAAAGCATTGTTCTTCATTTAGACATTTATAAGAAAGTTTTGATTGAAGTAGATGAGGAGCTACCAAATGATCTCTACATGAGACTAGATGCTAAAAGGCTATCAGTGATAGAATTAGACAAGAAACTGAAATTTGAAGTACTCTTGGCAGTTCATCTGGTTAACTCGAAGGAATAAATTGATGAACTTATTTCTTAGGCTAACCGATCAGTATTTTCTAGCGGACACCGACAAGTGAGCCTAATGGTAGGAAGAGTAAAGGAAATTGCAGAAGAAACAACAGACAATTGGGATATATTCTTTGTGGAGAAAGAAAAACAAGAGGAAAAGAGCAGACCTAAGAAGACATTTAAGGTTTATCAAAAGGACAAAGGTAAAGAAAAAATTGGTGGAGTTCCAAACATTAAGATTATTGACAATCTTCCACTGCCACCTTTGGATACTGCACCGGTACACCTAGAAGATCCACCTACTACTGACACTGAAGGAATAAGACATGATGATACTAATCCTGTGTCAGAAATTATATTTACAATGAATGTGGATACATAAGAGGTAAACATTGTTGTGGATAAGGAAACCTCTGAAGTTAAGGCAGACAATGTTGACAATAGCAACATAGCAGAGGAACCGGTACAAACTGTTGAAACTGAGACATCAACACAAACAGAGCAACCGACACAGACTGAAGAACCTACTGAAGATAAAGGTACCAGCACAGGGCGATCAGAGACTGAGAATCCGACAGTTGAACTTTCAAAGAAACCGGAAGAGAAACAAACTGAGGCAGAGGTGTACACAGAGACAGAGAAACCGACAATCACAGAAACATTGCAACAGTCTGGGAAACCTTTAAAAGTTGAGATGCAAGCAAAATGGACACATCTAATGGAAGCAAAGAGGTAATAAAAATGATTGGTCAGACATCCGACACATCTACAAGTGAATTCAGACCTACCAATGTTACAGAGGTACTTTTGGATTCAATTAAGAAGATAACAAATTGCAATGCATTGACCTATAAGGCAATTGATAAAATATTACCTATTCTTAAGTTGATTGCACCAAATTGCAAAATAGATCACATTAAGGATTCTTTAGATAAATTGGACACATTGTCCAAATTTATTGCTGATAATGTAATAACTATTGACAAGGTGAATGAGGACACAATTAAGGAGAGAGTTGAAAAAGAGAAAAATGCATTCTTTGAAGACACTATAAAGAAATGTACAGATCATGTAAATACATTATTATCGGTACTTAACTCTACAATTTTGGAATATAAGGAGCTATATAGGGAAACATGCAAACCTCAACTTTTGACAGAGGACATAGATAAGGAGATCAAAAAAATACAAAAAGAAATTGATGACATAGCAGATAATATAATTGGTTGATCCAGACATATATCAGTTTTTGAGCAGGAAATGGCAGGTTTTGAGGAAAAATTAGAGAAACTTGAAAAAGAGAAGGCAAGGATAAGGTCAAATGCTCGAGAACTTAAAGATAAACTTGGTTCTAAGCAGGACAATATGATTACTCACAGAATTGAAATATCTAAGGCATTAGTTCAAGGAGAGCGATCACCAGAGAAACACATGCATTATCTCACCGACATGATCCAACAGACTGAGGCAACTTTGAATGATAGCAAAAGGTTTATGCAGAGTCTAAATTTAATTTTGGTAGATATTTTTCATATTGTAACCAACTGGTTACAGAATTTGAGGTGAAATTTTTTGAACTCATTTGACTAATTTTGACATCCTTTGTCATTGATGTCAAAGGGGGAGTAGTGGAGAGAAAAATACATATACAAAGGAGATCACTTGCTCAGGGGGAGCACATCTTTTTGGAATCTTTTTGGACTTCAGTTTTTGGAGACAATTTTTGGATTTTTCTCATGAGTATCGCCATCAATGCCAAAGGGGGATATTGTTGGCATTCTACACTCTTATGAGAATAGTTGATGTTGTCATTGATGGCAACCAACCAATTGGTAACCAACTGGCAATCATCTGGCAGACACCGGCAGATACCGGCACTGGCATTAGATTTCTACATACACCGGCAGGCACTTCACCAGCATCGGCAACAATGCATACCGGCACTCAAGCCGACATGGAATAAACTTTTGATTATTGTTTTGTATTGTAATTATCTTTTGTAAGCCAATATGATACAATGTAAAAGACTCATTTATGTATGAGATCTTATAGGTCATTTTAATGATAGAGAGGTATGAGATGGATGAGAAGTATAAGGAAATTTTGTATAAGGTGATATAGTTGACAACAAAGGTTTTGGTTATTGTCTGAGCTTACACCGATAGTGAACCTGGCATATGAGATGTTATTTTGAACAATACATTGTATTGAATTTTGATAATCCATTTTGTAGTCAGTGTGACTCCTACTTTGTGACTGAGCAATGAGCTCTAGGTTGTTGGTCTCCCTGCATGTGCAGGCCCCTCATTGTAAGTAGTATTTATTCATTGGCCAGTGAGTAAATATTGTGGGTCGCAAATCCCATTGAGGTTTTTCCCACACTGATTTTCCTTGTTAAATATCTTGTGTTATGGTATGTTTCTATGTTGTCTCTATTATTCTTATCTGTTGCATTAATTCTTATTTACCGATACACTATTTTGGGATGCAAAGTTTTAAATAAGTACAAATATTCTGCTAACTGGTTAGACACTAATTCACCCCCCCTATTAGTGTCTTTGGGACTGTCATTGAATCTAACAATCATCAATCTTCTTCTTCTTAGATTCAATCACCTGATCAAATGCAACTCTTTTCGCCTGTTTGAAATCTACTACAAGTATTGAAAATCCTTTGAAATGTGCTTAGTAATTGTCTTAAGCTTGTCGGTTGGGCTCGCTTCCCTGTCAATCTTGCAATCCAGGACTAGTCTGTGTAAAACAATGACTGACTGATCAATAATCCCTTTATCCATAGATCCCTCCTTCATTAATTTATGTGCAACCATCATCATGAGTTTAGTAGGACTCATTTTGGTTATGTTTTTCTCTACAACTAGTGAGGTGTCAATTGACAACAATGATGGACCTACTATCGCTTCCCAGCCAAATTCCCCTTTCTTTTCTTTTGATGATTTATCCTTTATAGCTTCCTCACTTGCATCGGTGGCTTCGCCACTTGGTGCAGTCTTTGTAATTGTCGGTTCCTCTGTAGGAATTGTAACATCAACCTATACATTTGTGTCTGGAGGACTGTCGTCCTCAACATTAGTATCCTATACAATATCAACCTTTTCACTCTCTGTATTAGTCAGTATCTCAACATTTGTCTGTATACTTGTATCTACCAGAGCCTTAATTTCCACTATCTTAATGTTTTTCAAAATTGAGGGTGAAGTACCCATAATACCCTTTCATTTCCCTTCAATCGGGGTATCTGCAGTGTTTGTCTTTGATTCCAGTGAAGTAAAGAAACCTCTATTCTCTCCAAAGAACTTAACCCATGCCTTGTGGGTCTCCTTTATTATCTCATTTACCCTTCCTGGCATAAGACTAGTTATTCTATGTTTGATGTTGAAGACTTTTCTATCTGCCACCTCAAGTGTCCTTTCCATTTCCTCTAGAGTAATAGAAACACAAACAGATAACAGTTCTTGAATTTTTATGTGTTTGTCTTCTTGCATTGTTGATAGTCTCCTAGCATCTAACATATCATACAATTTTGTCGGTATTTGATCTTCAATTTCTATCAAGGCTTTCTTATAAATATTCAAATATAACAATATTGCTTCCTCTACCTCTCTTTGTTCATCATCCTCTAAATGTTCATAGTAAAATTGTACATTCTTTAACATGCCATCCTTAGTTATTTATGTTATCACTGTTTAAAAAATGGGTTTTCCTTTCCCATAATCGGCTAAGTTTTTTAAATTTTGAATTAGACACACTATCAATTGCTTCAGCTCTGTGTTAGGTCCTAGGGGTTTAGGGTTTTAATTTTAAATCATTCAATGTTTTATCAAAAAACCCTCTAGTTTCTATTTCTTCGTTACTTTATCCACTTAAGTAATGGGTCTTGGGGTCATAGGAAGTGTCCCCCCTTGTCATTTGCCTAGGCGGTCATTTGAATTAATTGTAAAATTTTACGCCTTATGTATTTTCTTCCTAATGTTGTCAGGCCCGATAAGTTGTGCGTAGTTCTCAGGTAGATCTATGGTTTTCACTATTTCGTTAGGTGAAGTTGCGCGTGGTTTAAGACTCGCGAAATGGCGAAAGGGAGAAGCGTTCTAAATGGCACTTTTGGTCCGGTTTAAAGAGGCTTCATCTCGTCCGAGATCCAACGGTTGGCGTTATTTTGCAGCCCAAACTTGCAAGTGAAATAACTTTCACGAAATGGTGAAAGTGTTTGGTGGGACCCTATAGCGAAGACTTTCTAAGTGATTAAAAGGTGATCAAGTCCAATATGATCCGACGGTTCGTGCTATTTTGCATGATGAAAATGCTTGACAGTTATCTTTCGTGAAGTGGCAAAATGACATGGCACTCCAAGCAGACGGTCCAATTGGTCTAGAGAGAGAGTAAGATGACGACACGCGGCAAAGGCCATAATAGTCAACAAGGCGGGCTTAAGGGTTAAAAGGTGGGTCCCAGAGGTGAGTCATGCCGCAGGATAAGAAGTGACCTGGCAGATATAGGTGGCAAGGATGAGGTGGATTTTAGTGTTTTCTCTCAGCAAATGAGAAAATGACATGTCAGCTTTGAAAGTGACTAGATGCCAGGTGTTTGAGGTTGAGTCAGAGGGCCCACGTCTATCGGATTTAGTTAAGATTGTTAAGCATCGAGCAAGTCAAAAATAATCTAACGACCTGTGTGAATTCGCAAAGGTAAAATGCTCATGTTTTATGCCCTGCGAAATGGCGAAAAGGTTTTTTGGCCCCAAAGACAGATAAAGCACGAGGTTAAAAGAGGATCAACTTTGTTTTGATCCAAGGGCTCGCGTTGTTTCGCGGTGGTGAACCGACCGAAGGATATGCTTTGCGAAAGAGCGAAAAGAAGAGAAGGCATCCAGGTGTCATGCTAGATGGTGACGTATCCATGGACACATGGTTTCAAAAGAAGTTGAGGGCTCGCCAAGGTGTAACTGGCGGTATAAGGGAGAGACACGTGGCTGACGTTGAACTAGGCTTGAACGGTTTTCTAAGGCTAATGGTTGATTGCCACGTGGTAGCCAGTAACCAATGAAAAGGCGGTGTAAGTAAGGCAAGCATAAAGGTTTCCCTTAAAGGATGGTCATCTCCGATCTGATCCAACGCTTCGCATTGTTTCGTGGCCCAAACTTGAAAGCTATTTAAGCTTCACGAAATAGCGAAAGACCGCTAGCAGTCAAGGTAAAGGCACGGTTAATGAAGATGTCGATGGTTTCGATAAGAGTTAAACGCCGAGCAGTTAGAGTTCCATCCAATGCCTAGCGCAGCTTTGCAAAGGAGAAGTGCTCGAAGGATAAAGCCCGCAAAATGGCGAAAAGGAGGTGGGGCCTAGCGCGAAGGCAAGACTGTTAAGTCAGTGTAAAGGCCGATCAAGTTTCTTTTGATCGGATGGTTGGCGTGATTTCGCTTAATGAAATTGCCCGAAAGTTATGCTTCATGAAATAGCGAAAGACCGAAAGGAAAGAATGTGTACGAATGTTGTGACCCATTGGAGCGAAAAATTTAAATTCTCTCAGGAATTCAATTTTGAAGGGACAGCCGAAGCATGCGGTATCAATGCCGCAGTTAAGACCATGGGTACCATATATGATCTCCTGTCAATTGAGTAAGTATCATTCAAAAGAATTGTTGCAGAAGAGTAGATACAGAGCTATTTTCTTCAAATATAGAGCAAGTCAATTCGGTTGCAAAGCGAATTCCTTCGAGCTAAAAGCAGGTTTTCTTGTACTCTTCTGTGGTAATTTCTTTGTGGTGTTTTAATTAAGGTGTTGATTTGTTACAAAACCAGTTGGGGGTAGTATTTTAATTGCTTGCATTTTCAAAATGGCACCTAAGAGAGAATTTTTTGGGAAAGTTAATTATCAGGAGAGGGCCATTTGTGATGATTTTCTTGAGCAGTTGATGTTGTCAACTAATCAGGCATCAAAGGTAAAAGAATTAGTGCCTAGAGCTCCTCGCTTGAAAATAGTAGAAGGGCTATATGCTAAGGGCAACTGCTTGAGAGATCCACAGGTTGGGTTGTCTAGGTTGGGGTTATTCAAAGTTGGATTTGGAATGAGAAATTCTCCAGCCCCACAGAATAGCATCTGGGAGTTAGATGTAGGGAAGTTGGTAGTTCCAGGAGTATTCATGGATATGGATCTATTGACTCAGATTGCACATAACTATGATCCAGTCACAAGGAGAATTAGGGACATAAATGGGAAAGCCCTTATTGAAATCAATAATGAAGAGTTCAGAAGTGCTTTTGGGCTCAATGAGTTTACCAATTTTCTGGAACCCATTAATTTCAAATCATTAGCTCAAATATACAGTACATAGAGGAACCACCTTAGAAGTGGGCCTCTTAAAGAATTTTTTGTGAAGATAGGTGGGTTGACAGTTGTAGGACCCAACACTGAAGAGCCCTTCTCATTGAATCTGTTCACCCTTAGGGCTAAGGGAATGTATTGGTCACTTTGCCAGATTTTGGGAGAAGATGCTGAGGTGAATATGCCCAATCACTACTTGCTAATGATTGCTCAGATTTTGAATCCTTCTCTTGCAGTAACATTTGATTATGCTTCTTTCATTACTGATGCTATCCATGGAGGGTTGGTAGGAATAAAAAATGGAAAGGTGGATAGGCCTTTCAGATGGTATTCACTCCTCACGCATATGTTTTTGTTCAAAGGTGGTGATTACTTTGCAAGTGGAATGGATCTCATAAAAGAGAAGGATGGAGAAAAGATGCCAGTGCAACTATGGAGTACTGTATTGTCATGGGACAAAGAGGATGCCAGTTTCTTAAAATTTGATAAATATTTTGCATCAAAGATTAGGACTCTCCTCTGCTCAGAAAACCCAAGAATCCCCAAGGTTCTTTTGGAATTTGTTAGACCAAAAGAATTTGCAGAGAGTATAAAGATTGTTCATAATTGGGGTGATATTTACCTATACCCAGTCTCAACAGTATTCAGAGTATTTGGTTTTAAGGGCACTCCATTCTTATTTCCCTATCGGGTCCCTCTCAAAGTGGGAATTGCAGAAGTTCTCAGACAAATTGGTAGTGTGCAAGAAGCAGAGCTGACAGGCAGGGGTAAAGGGACTATTTTCCCTACGGTTACTATAGCCCATCAATTTATAATAACCAAAGGAGGTTGGAATTGTTTTGAAGATTTTCTTAAACCTTATCATTTGTCAACTGCAATATCTAGGTGTGCCGATCCAGAAGACTTCTTCAATGGCATGTTTAGAAAGAGAGTAGTGTGTAGAGGTAGACCCCATCAATTTCAGTTTCCTAAAGACCTCATTAGAAATGAGTTTGATCTAGATGAGCAGGAGCTGAGGAAGGAAAAATGGGTGGCTTATAAGAAAGCCTTAGATTTTGTACATCAGTTTGATGTCAGCTATGACCCATTGTCTAGTTTTTTCCCTTTTGAGGAGAAAATAAAGTTCCTAATTGTTTGCTTTGAGGATGTAATGCAGACCCTGAAGGAAAAGAGGGAAGCTATGATTAAAAGCAACCCTGAAAAGGCAAGAATGATTCTAAGTAGGTCTGCCTCCACCAGAGCAATCCCTCCTGTTGATTATACACTGCACAAGAAATCTTGTTATAGTGTGCTGATGCCTACAACAGGGGAGCCCTCTACCTCCAAAGGAAAGAGGAAGATAAAAGATGTCATTGACATCCAAGAGAGCCCAAAGAAGCAAAGAGTAGGAAAAGAAGTACAATCTTATACACCCTTGTACTGTCCATCCTAATCCCCTATTCACATAGGAGATGAATAGGCAGCGGCTGAACAACTGATACAGTTAGGCAGTTTAGGGGAAATAGCCTACACTTATGATGAGGTAGAAGAGGGAATGCCAGAAGAGCCCCTTGCTACTGAAATGAACATCACTACCAATGAACTTAAGGGCCAAGAGTGGGATCCTGAGATCAAGCAGGCTAGTAATGACTTCTTGGCTGATAATAATTTTGTTACATCAGGAGCATTTATGCAGTTTGTATGGAAACAAAATATAGACAAATACAATGCAAGATGTGAGAAGAGAAAAGGTGAGTAGCCTCATAAAGATCCAGCTTCAGTGGAGGAGGAAATAAAGCAAGAAATGATGGATGAGTTTAAGACCATCACTCCTGAGCAAGGAAGAGATATGGTAGCACAAGCTGGAGTGCTCATTCTCCCTGAGTGGGACATCGCAGATGCCCTGGTACTGGAGGCAATGAGAAAGGAAACCAATCCCATGGAGGGAATCACTTTCAGCAAAGATAATGTTGCACTCGTCATGTGGTCTCTCAAGAGAGATGAAAATAAGAGAAGTAAAGATACCTCAGGGTCAAGCTACCTTGGTGGAATGATAGTGAAGAGAGTGCAGAACACAGGGGTGGTGGAAGTTGCTAGCACTGTGTTAGAAACTGCAAAATTTAGTGTTGCAGTAGCAAAAAGGGAGGCCAAGGAAAAAGCAGACCTCCAAGTCAAGTTGGAGACAATTTTGAAGGCTTATAACAGTGCTAAGGAAAAGGTGAGAGGTAAGGATAACATCATTGCTAAGCTGCAAAGCCAATTGACAGGACAGTACCATCAAGGTGAGTCTTCAACACTGATGATCTCCTCTTCTCCTGCAAGACCTCCACCGACTAGCCCCATCATTGAGTTCCCACCATCTCTAGCACCTTCTAGCTCCCAAATGATTGAGATCAGTCCTCAAGAGCTAGAGAATTTGAAACAGGCTCAGGCCTTGTATGCCAAGAAATATGAGGAAAGAGTAAGGGCTACCATTTCAAGTTTTGCAGATACAATGAGTGCCTCACTACTATATAACAATATAAGCAAGATTTTGGATATGTGGAATGAGCTTAATGGAGATAAGGCCATTTTGACACCTATTTTTGACAAATGGAAGCCTAGAGAGCAGGACTTGGAGCTTATTTGTGCATCTTATGATGAAGCAGGGGCCAATCCTATCATCAAATCCACTTGTGACACCACCAAAGACCTAGTAAAATTAGCAGAAGGGATGGATAATGCTGACAGGAAAATTAACTTGTACAAAAAGTAGTATGTTGATCAGGTTTTTGAATTGCTTCCAGGAGTTTTTGTCAGCCCAGATCAACTGAAGGACAAATAAGTGTGGTTTAAGGAATTAGAGGCCAAACTGTCAGCCAGAATAAAAGGAATTGTTGATTTAGATGATTCTTCCTTCTTTTTTGTGACAATTCAGGAGATAAAGAAAATCAAATCTCATTATGGTTTTCTCAATTCAAAAGTCAACAAGATGAGAAATTCCTGGAAAAGGTTGACCAAGGCTAAGGCAAAAGTGATTAATTTCATGTGGCCAACTAATGATGTGTACAATGAATGGACAAGAAAATATGCCATCCAGGATGTAGAGTAGTTAGAGGGCGCTCCTTAACAGTTAGAAGAGGTTGCAACCAGACAACAAGTAGAAGAAGCTGCAGAGGTCAAAAAGGACTTGTAACTATTTTTGTAAAAGGTTTTGTAACTTCTTCTAGAAAATAAATGATTGTAACAAATTCTCCTAGGAAAGTCCAAAGCTATGTGCATCCATGTTGTTATAAATGGATACCAGGACTAATAGAAAAAGGATCTCAAAGAATTGTAAGAAAACGCTGCAGAAATTTATCTGAGCTTTTCTAAGTTTAATGGAGAATATTCGAAAGTTTTTGTAATACTTTCTTGAAGATAATATTAATATACAGACCATCAGCTTTGAGTAAAAACTTTGTGTCATCTTCAAATGTGTTTGCAATTGTTTACTGTTTCATTCTGAATAATCCAGGGTTATTTTGTTTGAATGAGGTTGTAAGGCAACTTTTAGTAGATGTGTTTGTTAGCTTTTCTCTTCAAGAGGGAAATTAAATATGCAGGAACCACTTCTACCAGTAAATTCTCTGTAGGATATTTTGAATCTTGATGAGCATAGTTTAATTTGGTATGCATAAATTTTTATTTGTGTCAGGCATATATAGGGATCAACAGAAGCCGAGCCAATGGGATGTGTAGAGATATTTTGTTTGGGGAGTATTGTTTGAATTTAGATGACTCTGTGACCTTGGATAAGGCACTGGTATAGATCGAGGTTGTCTATTACATGTTTTGTAGGTCAAAATACTGAATATGAGTATAATTTTCATTCCTTTGTTTCAGTTAGTTTCAAGGTGATTAGATCCACTGGTTTTCTGGACTGGTTTGTTGTGGATTTATCTTTTGAAAGTGTGAATTTAGTTCACAAAGGTATACCCTCCTGGACTATGAGTAAGTCCGAAGTGTAGAAGGTTAAATCAAACCTTGTCATATGTTGTCCTAAGAGTTTCCTTCCCTTTAATATCTCTTCTGCACAGAGTTTAATCATTTTATTATAAGGATGTTGAAGTGAATCAGATTTTGAAGACAACAATTTCATCAACTAATTCTACACAAGTTTTTGGTGAAATGATAGTTACATTACCAGATTGAATAGTCGTATCAATTTCATTCTTCTTCTTCCTTTTTGTAGTACCAAATGGAGCTAAAGGTGTTGCTTTTGGTGCTTGCTTCCGTCCCGGTAACTTGAATGTAACTTTTCTGACCGATTGTTTTTTAGCCTCTACTTTTGTTTCCCCTATTTTCTTCCTTACAACCCTTTTGAATGTCAGGGGTGTGTCATCCTCAGATTCAGACTCAGCTATGATAGACTCAATGAACATTTCTATATCCTTCCTCTTCATGTCTTTCTCTGGAATAATATCAATTAATGCTTTAATGTCCTGTGAGACCTTCTCAACAAATTTGCTTGCCTTTCCTTCGTGCTTCTCTCTTTTATTTCGGTTGAACTCTGTTTCAACCTCTTGTGTCTTTTACTTTGCTATACTGTAGGGTTTCTCATCCTCATCAACAGGTGAATCAATCAACATTTTTGCATAAGCCCCTAAAATTTGTGCATCAACTTCATAGTCCATTTCCTTAATCTAGCTCTTTCGGGGCTTAACCACTTCCATGAGTGTTTCATCTTTCTTCACCATGAAGCATATGGCAGTTGAGTATTTCTCAACAATATGCTTAGGAACCCTTTCCCTAGATTTCATAGATTTCTGGAATCCTTTAAAATATCCCCATACCTTATCATCTCTCTGACTGCCTAAAGTAGCAATTGATTGTTTCAATTGTCTCCCTACTGGGATATCAAATGCTCATTGTCTCTTCCCAAAACTGGGAGTGTCATTCATGAAAAATAACATTAAGCAAACAATTAAGTTTCCATACCAGAAAGTCCCTTTCTTTTCACCTTTAATCTTTCCTAGGTTTATGAATGACTCGTCTAAAATCCAACCATATAGATCCAATTTCTCATTTTCTCTCATCATTTTGTAAGCTGCAAAAATGTACGAGCTAGAAACAGAATCCAGTCCATTTGACTAAGTTACCTTATAACTGATGATCATGCTACCAAATCTGATGTTTGTGTCGGTAATAGTGCTTATTCTCATGGATCTCCTGTCAAATGTAGCGACGATGATTTTGTTGACATAATCATTCAAAACCTTCTTGTCTGGACGTTGCGAAACCTACGGTAAACTAGTGATTTCCCTGATGGCTTCCTTGGTGATCTTCTAAGGTCTATCCAACCAGATAAACTGCCCATGTACTCTACTCAAAACATACCTAATGATTTCATCTTTGAATTCAGGAATATCCAGAATGTCGATAAACCCTAAGTCTTCAATGTGCTTGTATGCTGGTTTGATCTTTCCAGAATCTCCCATAAGATCGCTCATGTACATGCTCTTTATATCATATGTCCCCAAATCCTCAATGTGACAGTGTATGTATGCCCTAACATCTTCAACATAAACAACTCCCTCCAAAACATGGGAAAATGCTCCAACCGAATCTTCCAAGGTAGACACATGCGAATACCACTTGAAAATTGGCCTGGGACGGTCTGTGACCTCTACAATAGTTGGGTTTTGCAACAAAGATAGGAATAGATGATGATCCCGCTTCCATGATTAAAGATAAGTACCTGATGATCACTTCCAATGAAACCCTTAACAAACTCTTCTAGTCACTGGTGAAATCGCTCAAGAAGATATCGGATCACACTGAATAGCCTTTGATCGCTCTTAATCACTCTTAATCACACTAAAATCACTTTGAACGCAGGGTGATAAAAAATAAAGTGAATTCTACCTTTTATCCTCCAATAAAAACCCTAATCTTTCATTTACATCAATGACTTCCAATGAAAGATACCGTATCTCGAACAGAACATATCCATGTCGGATAAGCATCTCCAATGTCTGGAACATCTTCCAAAACCTCTTCCTAGGGCATATGTAGTATCTTCATGAATTTTGCCTACCCTTAAGGCATCTGCCTTAGTTACCGGATGAGCTACCTGCCAGTGCAGGAGAAACCTCCTCTGTTGGATAAGTAACTAGTGCATTCCCATCTGTTGTTTGTTCTTCAGTCTTCCTGAGCCATCTTTGAATATGATCTTGTCGGATTTCACTAACCTTTTCTTTCCCTTTCTCATTTGATCTTCCACTACCAATCGGTGGATTTTTGCTTCTATAAAATTTAGCAACATGTCCAACCTCATTACATGCATAACATGTAACATTGTTCTTTTGAATTGCTTTGCTAAAACTGATATAATTGCTTGACCTGCACTAATTAGCCATATGTCCAAACTTTCCACATGCATAGCATTTAACATTCATTCTGCAATCTTCTATCTTATGACCATACTTATTACATTTAGAACATTTACCGGGAGTAGAATCAGGGTTCTGATTTGCTCTGTTTCTACATTGCCTAGCCATGTGACCAAATCTATTGCAAACAAAACATCTACCATTAAATTTATAAGCATTGAATTGCCTTACCAGTGCCTTATGATTTTGATCTTCATTAGCAGTACCGAAACTCTGTCCTTGCTCAAATCCAAGTCCACTAGAATCTCCAATCTGCCTTTGTCTTTTCAATAACTCATCTAGTTGTGCTAAACTAATCTTGAATTTCTCTTTGTACTCGCTTGCAGTAGTTAGATCATCTCTCAGAATTATCATTTGTCTCTCAAGCTCTTGTTCATTACCTTGGGATTGTACTAAATCAATCATCAACATATCATTTTCATGAACCAACCTACCACATTCTTCAAATTTGTTCTTCAGGGATACAACAAGATTTTCTTCCTTCTTCTTCTGGTCTTCAATCTCCTTAGGCATTCTCATAGTTATAGCTTGCATTTTATTTATCATGGCCATGTTCTCCTGACTCAATTTTTGATATTGTCCCTTAAGTGCATCTTTCTCTTCATCATCCTGATTTTGCAAAAGTTCCTTCCTCCTAGCTTGAATAGATGATAGCCTCTCCTGTAGGACAAGAATGAATTCCTTAGCAGAATTCAATTCATCTTGTAGCTTTAAGTTCTTCAACCTTTCAGCATCGTAATCTTCAAGTGCCATCTCAAGTTGCTTTTCTACGCCCATGTCCATGGATTCTAGATTCAGGATTCTCCTCAAGTTGATAAACTTCCTCCAAGGCACAAGGCTCTGATACCAATTGTTGGAATCCAATAACACTGAGGGGGGGGGGCCAGAACAATTTTAGAGTTATTAAAACATGCATACACCAATCGGTATACCGGTATATACAAAATTGAAAGAAGTGTTGTCACATGGATTTGCACTCGATGCAAGCTTGAAATTCCTGCAATCCAATGACACATTGGACTACTCTCAGGTTGTGGGTATCCTATTATGAGAGCAAACCTCCGGATTAAAGGCCGGCTTCCTATTTGATCACCTAAAGAACTTAAATGAATTTCTAAGAAAAGGGAAGAAGGATATGCATAAAACTGAAAATTAACTACTACTAGGTGATCTGCCAATGATAAAAGACCTGCAAACTGCTTACAAATCCACAAGATAACCAACTAATGAAACTGCTTAAACTCATAGCTCAAACATACATGTTTGCATAAACTATTCTCTTGAAAGGCTAGCTTACTAATGTTCACAGAAAGGAGAATAATAACGTTCTCACAATTTTGATGCAACAGAATCACATACACAATCAGAGACCTGCACTATAACATGTACCTCAGCCCTAAGCATCCAAAGAAACTAAGATAAAATGAAGGATTCTACAAAGAATCATAGAATTTTAATCAAAATGCTTACAATCATAACACTTAGACCAAATAATTTAAAGAGGAACTCAACTTCTTTATTGGAAACAAGGAACTTTTTGCATTACAAATCTGGAAAAACTCCTAAAAATGAGTTACAGGAGCCTGAGTATCTTCCGCTACCCAATCTCAAAACTCTTGAACTCCTCCCAAAAGAGTGAAAAACAAATACTTATACCAAAGCTTGCAATAAATTCAAAAAATTGAAATTTTGGCTCCAAGATGGATCATTTGTCATCAATTATAAGCTTTTCCTCAAAATCAAGGGGCTTAACTGAGAGAGAAACTCTTCCAAAACTACAAAAAAGAGTAGCCAAATTGAACACAACTTCACGTCATTTCGCATTGAGTTCACCTGGACGCTACCCATTACCTAACCATTTGATTTAACCGCTTGCATTAACCGTCAACACATAACAAAAACCGCCGGGACTACTGACGGCTTGTCACTATGTCGCAAGGATTAACCTTTTTTTCACCTTTTTATTGCAGTATAGCGACAACCCTCAGATCTTCAAGAACATGTTCAACTTTTAACCACTTTGCTTTTTTCTTTTATCTCTCCTATTTCTCTCTTCATCCTAGGCCCACGAGAATGAGCGATGATAATGCTTTGAACCAGTTCAAAGTTGATTTTAAAAAAAATATATAGACATTCGCTAGTCTGTAGACTTTTTCCATGTGTCGGCCTCTGATTTGCTCGTGGGTCCACTTTGTTTGCCATCTCGACTGCCATTTGGACTTAGTCTGACTTGGTTCTTCATCTTCTCTCTACCACGTGGCGCATCCTCATTCATTCTAAGCCCACTTGGATGGCCACCTCAACTTCCACCTCACCAGTCGCATGAGATAACCATCGAGCATCTTCATCGTGTCATATAGCGACGGTCGTTGATCTATCCTCAAACTGCTTGATCTTTAACCTCTTAGCCACTCACCTTTTCCGCACGTTCTTTGTCACCAATTCGCTATGATAACTCGCGAGCTTCTTTCTATAGTGGTATAGTGATGATCGTTAGATCTTTTGGACTATCATTGATCTTTCCTGATCTGCTCGGTCTTTAGTCTCTCTAAGCATCTGTGCCACATGTCAATCTCTGGTTTGCCACCTGATCCACCTTATGTATATGTATATGTGTGTGTGTGTCTATATATATATATATATATATATATGTATGTATGTATGTATGTATGTATGTATGTATGTATGTATGTATGTATGTATGTATATATATATGTATATATATATATATATATATGTATGTATGTAAGTAAGTATGATTATATGTATATATATACATACACATATACATATACATATACATATACATATACATATACATATACATATACATGTACATGTACATGTACATTTATACGTATATGTATATGTACATGTGTATGTGCATGTGCATGTGCATGTGCATGTGCATGTGCATGTATATATGTATATGTATGTGTATGTGTTAGAATTAGGGATCACTGAGAGGGGGGTGAATCAGTGATCTACCAGAAATCAAATCCACAAAATTATTCTTTATCCACCGGTTAGCAATGCATAATAGAAAAGAACATAAACATGCAACAAATAATCCACAACACCATAATTTTTACGTGGAAACCTAGAAAGGGAAAAACCATGGTGGGGCTGGAACCCACAATATTCATATACTATGGCCAGGAGTACATAAATATTACATAGGTGGGGAATGCACTTGCATTTAGGCTCACTACCTAGAGCTCACTACTCAATTACATTTGCCTTGAAGATTACAACCTTTAGGGAAGTCTCATTGACTTACAGTTTGATTACAATGAGGAAATACAATGAAATGAACTCTCAAGTAGCGTCTAATAATGCAAGAACGAGTTTCGGTTATACAGAATCTCTTACTGTCTTCGCTCTGCTAAATACTTTGTTTCTGTCTTAGTCAACTACTAGATTGTCTGTAAATCAAATGCATATGTGAAATTGTGATCAATCGCACCAAAACTGACCTCCACACCACTAATACCACAAAAATCAATCACCCATTCGATCTTATATATCCGGTCTTATCACAAAAACAATCTCCTTCAAGTCAGCTTCAAGAAGTGTAACGTGTAGCTTCAAGTCAGCTTCAATCTCCATTAAAAATATAGCACCAGACCCAAAAAGTATATTCACACACTTCCTAAGGATCTTCCCATTCACCAAGAACATGAAATCAACACTAAAATTATTGCAATCATCAAAAATCATTCCAGACCAAAACATTACCGAAATAGCCTTGTTTTATCGGTTAACTCCATCTTCCGGATAAGATGAATCACGACCATCAGATCGAATCATCAAGAAGATTTTCCATCAATGACAACCCTAAACCATAAATCAAGAATCGAAGATCACCGGATGAGTGTCAATTGCCAACAATCTCCCCTTTTGGCATTGATGGCAACACCTATGAAAAATGCCTAAGTGTTGAAACTTGTACACCAGATGACATAATTAAATAATTCTAAGGCTCCCCCTTAGATCAACAATCCAAAAACCTGCATCACCGAACTGCACCCTCCATACATACAATCAACCTATACATTTTCACCTCATCTCTCCCCCTTTGATAGCAATGCCAAAGATGGGGTGTGCATCAAAATTGTCTGTGCATATATACATATTCACCAGAGAATCAAATCTATACATGCTTCAATATATCTGCATATTCCAACTTAAGGAGCCCAAGATATGTGTTCCATCCTGCTCGCAACTTCTCCATAATTGAAACGAAACCATTCAAAACATAAACATGAAATTCTATAGCCGCAATATCTGTAGGAGTCTCCTGAGACATGTTCTGAATGCAGTCCATCTTATGATACACTAAGGTGTCCAACCAGGGACCAATTAGGTTTCGGAGTTCACCTGTCCACCTAATTATTCTCTCCTTCTCCTACTCAAAATTCTTAATTTGCTCAGTAATACCCAAAATTTGGCCTTCAATATTGTCGGTTAAGTTAACAGTACGATCATAAGCCTGAGAAATTTGAACTAGCTATCCTCTACAATTATTTATTTGCTTGTTTATCTCAGTAGTAAAATTGGTCAAAATTAGACAAAACTTATAAAATTTTCCACCTTCCGCTAAGGCCTCATCAATTAGTTTTAATTCCTTATCTTGTTGGGTCTTATCATTATTAATCACCTACAAAAATGTTTGAGCTTTGGCATATTTAAATTTTTTTGTAGCTTGCCTCGTTGATGCCTTGGACAAAGAATCAAACTGGGTGGATATATGATCAATCAAGTTCTGAAGCTTACCAGATGAACTGGCATTAAGATGAACTGGCATTAACATCAAGTTGTAGTTTCGATACCACCTATTGCAAAACTTTAACTAGTTTTTCAATAAGTATGTTCTCTTCAGATTCTGATTGTGCTAGCTCTTGACTAGCTTGCGCTTGGAGAGCAGCAACAATCATCCTCTCTGTCAGGGACATATGATTGAATGGTTTATCAAAACTGATGTTAAACTATGGAAAACTCCCTTGGCTTTGGATTTTTGATGTGTCAATTGTCATAAGAATCAGAGTCTTCGTTGCCTTACTCTTTCCTTTATTTGGTTCCTCTTATTTATCTTCTTTCTTTTTCTCAGCCTCAACTTGACCGGATTGGTCTTCTTTAGGTGCCTCCTGTGCATAGGTGTCACCACTTGGTGCACTGATCTCTACCTCAATTGATTTACCTTTTTCCTCAACAAGCTCATCCTCCACAAAATCCAAAACTTGTTGCTCCACAACATCCTGAGGATCATTTATCGAAGGATTGTTACTGGTCTCAGCATCAACCTTCTGACTTCTGGAATCACCTTGCTTATCTTCCGACTGAGATGGCTTCAATGCATCTTTGTATAGAGGATCATTCATAATAATTTTTCTCCGTATTTCTTCAGTCTCTTTTCTTACCTCCTCTACATTCCCGATCATTAATCTGTTGATCCGGTTTTTACTCTTGAATTCTTTTTTATTTGCCTCTTCTATCAGCCTCTTAACTTCACCATGAGTGATACAAGTACATGTATTTATAGGTTCTCTCTCCTTCATTTATTTGTCAGTTTTACTCGCATACATTCTTCTAGCATCTATTAAACTGTACAAGTCCTTTGGAATGGAATTTTCTAATTCAATCAATGTTTTACTAAAATCATGTAAATAAAGTACAATTTCTTCCTCAACTTTTCTTTTGTCACCTTCATCAAAATTTTCATAACAAACTATCACATTCTTCGAATTTCCATCTACTATTATCTCATCTATTAACTGTCCAGCTGTCATTGAGGGAATAGATTCAATTTTACCTTTTAGAGCACCAGACTCAGGTTGAGTCTTAACTTTATTCCCTCTTATAGGCCTCCTGGTAGGGACGGGGTATGATTTGTCGTTCTTCTCCTTCTCCCCTTTCTTCTCAGCACCGGATTGGGGTTTTTGGATCACTCTAGCAAATTCTCCTTTCTTCGGTGCCTTAGGGATGTCTGCATTTGACTCAGTTTTAGATTGCACTGGAGAAACTGCTACACATTCTCTTTGTGATTTTTGTTTCTTCCTCAGAACACCTTTACCCTTTGCTAATAAACCAGAGGGTTCTGCTTCAGCAGAAGGTGTCTTCACTAGAGCGGGAGAAGGTCTTGTCACCTTTACTTTAATTGGAGCAGTTGCAGTCTTTTGTTTCTTTGCCTTTTACACTGCATCCCTCATAGCTCTAGCAACTCTAACTTTCTCCTGGGGATGACCTTCTTCAACAAGAATGTCCTCCACAATCTTTTCAACTTTTCTCTTTCTTGCTGGTTCGGTGAATTTAGTGTGTAACTACATTGATTTCTTTTGGCAGGTTATGAACCTTTCTTCTTTGGTGTCTATCGGAGCTTTTAACAAGTGTTGTGCGTAGGCATCCAAAGTGGCTCATCAACCTCATACCCCATAGGCATTATCCATACTGTTTGGGTTGAATTGCTTCCATAAGACATCCATCTTTGTTCACCATAAAGGATATTGTCCCCTCATATTTCTTCACAATTTCTTTGGGGATTATGACTCTCTGTTTCATCTTGTCTTGAAATGTTTTGAAAAATTCCCACAATGTAGCATTCTTATTGTCCTTGTTGCCAAGTCTGTCAAGCCCCTGTTTTATTTTTTGGGCCACCGGTTTGTCAAAATCCCACTGTACTCTGTCGGTTCTAGGGATACGATTCATGAGGTAAAGTGCTAGGCATATTGTTGGCATTGTATTGTCACTGATGTCAACCAGTATGTAAATTGGTATCCCCGGTATACAAGTTGGTGTTAACCGATGCATAGGTATTGGAGATTGTTGGCATTATAGAAATGTCAACCAGTGAGTAATGTGTTGGCATTGTGTTGTTGTCAACCGGTAAGCATGTAACTGGTAAGCAAGCAAGGTTGAACTAATGAAGAATGTGCAGGCAACCGGTATGCAAGTTTGATGTCAACTAGCAAGACTCCCACCGAATGAAGATGTTGTCATTGAATGAAGAGAAGACTGACATAAATTGTACTGCCTCAAGATAACAAGGAAGACAAATGGGAAGTCTACTGGGTCATATGTCTGGTTGAAGATGTATCTGCTCAATTTCAAGAAAGTCTGATGGTATGATGAAAGAACAAGGATCCGGTCAACTTCTAAGAGGGGGGGTGAATCAGTCGATAGAAAAACTGATAAAATTTCACCAATCTCAAAATCAATCTCTCAAAGAAACTTAGAACTATCAATGTAATATCTCTGTCAAGATAAAAACTGTCGAGCTAAACCGGTTGACTGTTATAACAAATAACAACGATCAACTTGTAACTTAGAAACATCCAAATACTTTTACTGATGTAAGTAAAACTTCATGTTGTTGCTTATCAAAGTGGAATAAATAGTTAAGCAAATCAACCATAATAAAACATAACCACAAAAACATTCACCACTTGACACAATATTTTTGACGTGGAAACCCAAATGGAAAAAACCACGGTGAGATGAGACTCACAAGATAACTATCTAAACTATTCTAAAGTTCACCCTGTTAGGAGCCAATCCTATTAAAGCTTTTACAAAAAGTCCTGTTAAGAACTGATCTTGTTAGGAACCACCCAGTTAAGGGATTGACTATAATGCCTTGTTAGAAGCAATACCCTGTGAGGAGTAACCTTTGTAAAGGATTTAGAATCCAAGCTTGTTAGAGGATTTGAATAACACCAAGCTTGTTACAGCTTACACGGTTAGGGGATTTAACTGTTGTAATTGTTAGAAAACAATAGAAGTTTGCTGATCTGTTTGAATAGCACTTCACTTGCTTGTTCAGATCCTTTTCATGCTCCTATCTGCCTTTACTCAAACTGCAGATACAACATCTGGTTCGACAACCACACACTCAATTCAACTTTGCCAACACACTCAAACTAAAACAACTCATCGACCTTATAAACAAATTAACTAGGTCAGTAACACAACAAAAACCTAATTCTCATAGAGATTACAAAAAAGTTGGTTCAAGTATGATCGTTGGATTATATAACAATCTCTACACATCATTCAAGAAAGACTTGACCGCTCCTTGATCACCGCTTCATCGAACTTAGTAACTCATCACGTGCTTTGCATTACATGCAGTATACTTGCTCATTCCCAAGACAAAAAACCATTACCTCAACGCATCAAAATCACTTTGAAACTCTCTTCATACAATATGCATATGTGTGATAATCATTACCACTCATCATCAGATCATAAACCAATATAACCAATTCACCAAACTTAATCGGTTAGGGTTTATCAAAACAACAGGTAGGGTTTACTAGTTCAACTCCCCAATACTTAGCAATACCGGTTCACTCCACAAACTAACTTACCGGTTACAGTTTCCTTTCACTGGCTCTTCCTACCGGTTACAACAACATCATTACCGGTTAATTGACATCGATGATAATATAACAAATCATTAATGCAATCTTCATGCAAATGCCAACAAAGTCATATTAGTGCAATGTCGGAAGCAAAGAGAGAAACATAATGTCAATAGGTTCCCAACAGTTGTTGGCTGGCAGGTGACAAAGATCCATTCCCACTGGTTGTTGGCAGGTTGAGTGCAACGGTCTATCTACTCCTACCAGTTGATGGTAATACTTAGATTATTTCACAACATGCATGAAATACATCATAACCCTCTGAGATAAGATAGTCAAAGAAGTTAAAGGCAGGTGGTTGAAGGCTCATACTGAGCGACCAAAGTGAAACATGAGGAAGCCTCTGGTATATGAAACCAAAGACATGCACTGGATCAACAAGAGAAGGCATGATGAGCTACCGGGACATAAAAGGAAGGATAAGAAGTGATGAGGTTGCCACTTTGACAAAACCAGTTGAGATAATGTCTAGGATAACGTAGAAGAAAGGAAAGGCTTAGCAATAGTTGACATGGTTTCATTCTGGGATGTTGATGTCATCCGAGATGCAAATGGAGATTGGTGTTACCACGGTTGGAGACAGTTGAAGATTGTTGGCACAGTGTTCTCATGGGTATTACCGGTATACAGGCGGGAGTTTTGTCAACCGGTAAACATATCTACCCGTATGCTAGAAGGTCTGCATTGGAGTTTGTTGATGTGTTGTGTCAACCAATAGGTAAGGCAACTGATAAGATAACAAAGAGACAATGTGAAGGAATATCATTAGACGGAGATGTGCATAGTGACTCACTTTGGGCATGTGTTGTGGTTTGGCAAGTTTGGTTCGGGATAACATGACCTAACCGACATAACAAAGAAGAGCATGGCACGAAGGTTAACCAATTATTGTATAACTGGTAAGGTAGATGAACCGGTAGTATAAGGTGAATATTGGTAGTGTGTTTTTGGTTGGTGGCTAAGTCGGTGCCTAATCCTGAACCGACACAGTGTACTAAGGTGGATGTCGACGAAGATAACACGTGGTCTCTAGGTGGAAAACATGCAGTGGAAAATGAATAGTGTATCGTCGAAGTAGTTGTTGATTGGGTCGACATTTAATGAAGACTGTGGAAATCACATATCAATTGCAGAGGATTGCAGCTTGAAGCAGATCGAAAGACGATATTTTTGGTGAGTTGATCAAAGCAAGACATCTGATCATCTTGTTGACCCAGAGAAGGAAACAACTGGATCATTTATTGTGATTGACAAAAAGCAGGGCCGGTGATTAGTTTTCAGTTTGCTAAAGATAGTAAACGTGTATTGGAAGAATCAAATATGGCGGTGTTGTTTGATTTCATTGCAGGTTGTCAATCTCAAAGATGAGATCCGATTTGATTTGTTATGGATTGGGTTGGTGAAGAAAACCCTAGGAGTGTGAAGTTTGAAATCCATTTTGGTGGGAAAGCCTAAATATAAATATGCAGATTGAAGATCTAAGTTAGTGATGTTGTTAATGTCGAAGAAGAGAAGGTGATTGTTGAGAGAAAAAGAGTGATCAGTCTGAGTGCAAGAAAGAAGTACAGAAGTGACTGAGTGTTGCAAAAGAACCAGTAAGAGAGGTGTAACCGACAAGGGTTTAAGCTACCAGTAAATTGTCATAGAAGATAGCAGTATGTTAAATTGATAGTGTGAACCGGTAAGACTGAAGCAGAGAAGCAGTGAAGAGATAAAGACTATGTTTATTCTTCTTTGATATAACATCATTTCACGACGCTATAACAAAGAGGGAAAAAATGTAGACACCTAAAATTAATATTCAATTAATTTAAGCTTGTCAACATAATTAATTGAGTTAATTGTGTTATCCTTATTCCTCTCAGAATCAATAAAATCTAATTTAATCAATCTTGTCACTATTGTCCAATAATTATTTTATCAAATAAATTAATTATTCCCCTATTCCTCTAAAGTCCCCTCCAATAATCATTTCCTCTAAACCCACCCAGTTGATTAATTCTAATTAATTAACCTAGTCATGTGATTCCTACAAATCACTTTTTCCTAATCCCACTCAACCTAATTAATCCTTCTAGAATCTCTCATAATCATGCTTATCATTATCCCTCAATTTTTAATTTTCACTCATGTCACATCAACATTGAGTCTCTCAAAAAAATTCAAATTTCTTTGAATCCCTCAATTCATCCTTATTTTGGAATTTTTAATTCCTCATATTTGAAATTCAAATTTCTCCCCCCTTTTTCCAAGGAATTTTATATTCCTGTTTATTTTCCTAAGGCACCCTTGATCCATGCCTTCTATCTAAAATCAATCTCAACCCTTCATAATCAAATCAATCTTGGCCCTCCATTGGCCTCATCCAATCTATAAATTGGAGCCTATTCTCCTCACAAATCATCCACTTCTCATGCATTGTCATGTTGTTTTTTCTCCTCTCTCTTCATAATCCTATATCAAATCCATCCATCCTTAATCTTTCAATCCAATCCAACAATCCACTTACCTTGTCGAGCATTTGGAGAGCATTCCACATCCATCAAGAAGGAGCCCATCTAATAAAGTCGAAGAGAGGCACTATTCAACTTCACCGAAGGCTCAATCTGAGGGAGGTAAAATAACAAAAAGGTATAAATGATCTTTTGATGTTTTAAGGTTTTCTTGCTCATTTCATTGTCATTTTGATCATTTGACCCTTCATCCCATTTTCCCCTCTTCAACATGGATGTCATTTCAAATTCTCAAAAAAACTTAATTCAGAAATGCTCTTAAAAAAATACCTTAACAAACTGACAGATGCCCTAGATCACACGCCGAATCGCTTATAGCTCTCTGATCGCCTTGTTCTGCAGCTCAAAAACACTATTCACAAAGTGAAGAATGACTCTCGTATTTTCCCTTTTAACTTTTCAAACCCTAATTTCACTTTGAAATAAATGCACCTTAGATATTCAACCAGATGCCCTGTTCCAGTATTGGATGCCAAAATTTGCCATTTGAATCCCGGATATCATTTGAAACTTAATTCCTACCATCTGTAATCCATCGACTATAGATCTCATCAAGGGGTACTGCAAGATTTGCATGAGTTTGCCTCCCCCTAAGGCCAAAATCCCTAGTTACCGGATGAAGGTTCTACACTAGATTTAGGTACAGATCCACCATCTGCCTTAGATTTATCCTTCTTTACCCACATCTTCTTATGCTGATCTTTGATTTCATCAACCTTTGTCTTTCCCTTTTTATCTAATTTGTTCGTGTCAACCGGAGCATTGTTTTTGCTTCTGTAGTATTTTGCAATGTGACTGGTTCTGTTACATGCTCTGCAAACAACATTATTCTGCATAGGTCTGAAGTTCATCTGATTTGGTCTTGTCCTATATTGATTAGAGATATGTCCAAACATTCCACGAGCACAACATCTCTTGGTTTGAAAGCTATTCATTACTACTCTACACATATTTGACTTGTGTCCAAAATTATTGCATATGAAACATTGACCGGTAAAAGTAGGAACATTATTGTTCACCATATTGTTACTATTCATCATCTTACTTTTGCATTGACTCGCCATGTGACCAAACTTATTGCATGCAAAGCATCTACCATTGAGTTTATGAACATTAGGTTGTCTTACCAGAGGATTCTTGCTCTTCTTTTGATCAGATTTTGCATTGCCTTGTCCAGATCCGGAGGATTCACCTTTCTCAAATCCTAGGCCTCGCATATCCTTTCCATGTCTCTGACTTTCCAACATCTCATTAAGCCTTGTTGAACTAGCTTTGAATTTGTCTTTGTATTCATTGGCAGTAGCAAGTTCATCCCTCAAGGTAGCAATTTGTCATTCAAGTTCTTGGCCATCATTCCTTGATTATGTCAGCTCAAACTTCAACTGATCATTCTCATAGGTAAGCCTGAAGCATTCATCAACTCTTTCCTTTAATGATTATGTCAAATTCTCTTCATTCTTCTTTCGGTCCTCAATCTCCTTAGGCAGCCTCATCACAATGGATTGCATCTCATTCTTCAAAGCAACATTCTCTCTCTCAAGCTTGTTAACTTCATCAACTTTGTCCTAGAATTCCATGATCCGATCTTCTTTCTCCTTCAACTTGCCCATTAATTCCTTCCTCTTCTCCCTACAGACACTTGCTTGATCCTTCAGCTCACTAATGAGTTCATCAGGTTCTTCTTCAAGGTACAAATCTCATTTCTAGCTGCATCAAGATCCTTAAGTGCCACATTGAGTTGTCTTCGAAAATCAGAATCCATTGAATCAATCTCCCAATTCTTCCTCGAGCGGTTAAGCTTCCTTAGAGGAACTAGGTTTTGATACCAATTGTTAGAATTAGGGATCACTGAGAGGGGTGTTTGGGTGAATCAGTGATCTATCGAAAATCAAATCCACAAAATTATTCTTTATCCACCGGTTAGCAATGGATAATAGAAAAAAAACATAAATATGCAACAAAGAATCCACAAATCCACAACACCAGAATTTTTACGTGGAAACCCGAAAAGGGAAAAACCATGGTGGGGCTGGAACCCACAATAGTCATAAACTATGGCCAGGATTACATAAATATTACATAGGAGAGGAATGCACTTGCATTCAAGCTCATTATCTAGAGCTCACTGCTCAATTACATTTCCCTAAAAGGCTACAACCTTCAGAGAAGTCTCATTGACTTAAGTTTGATTACAATGAGGAAATACAATGAAATGAACTCTCAAGTAGCATCTAATAATGCAAGAATGACTTCCAGTTAAGTACAAAATCTTTGACTGTCTTCGCTCTGCTAAATACTTTGTTTCTGTCTCAGTCAACTACCAGATTATCTATAAATCAAATGTGCACATGAAACTGCGCTCAGTCGCACCAAAACTAATCTCCACACCACTGATACCACAAAAATCAATCGCCAATTTGATTTTATATATCCGGTCTTATCACAAAAACAATCTCCTTCAAGTCAGCTTCAAGAAGTGTAACGTGTAGCTTCAAGTCGGCTTCAATCTCCATAAAAAATATAGCTCCAGACCAAAAGAGTATATTCACACGCTTCATAAGGATCTTCCCGTTCACCAAGAACACGAAATCAACCACCAAAATTACCGCAATCATCAGAAATCATTCTGGACCAAAACATTACCGAAATAGCCTTGTATTACCGGTTAACTCCATCTTCCGGATAAGATGAATCACAACCGCCATATCGAATCACCAAGAAGAGTTGCCATCAATGACAACCCTAAACCATAAATCAAGAATCATAGATCACTAGATGAGTGTCAATTGCCAACAACGTGTGTGTGTGTGTGTGTGTGTGTGTGTGTGTGTGTGTGTGTGTGTACCGATAAGAGTTGCCATCAATGACAACCCTAAACCATAAATCAAGAATCGAAGATCACCAGATGAGTGTCAATTGCCAACAATATGTGTGTCAATTGTCAAGATTTGAACTCAACACCATCTAGATGCTTACAATATTGACTTTGTCATTAAACCAATTGTCTTTTGAATTAAAATGCATATCGTTGTTTATATATAAATCGACTTTGTCATTAAATCAATTGTCTTTTGAATTAAAATGCATACCGTTGTTTATATATATATTTGGTAGGCAATAGGCCGAAGCCGCAATACTTTGAATTATTATTATTATTATTATGTTTGATTAGATTGACCCTAGACCTTCCCCATTTTTATGGAAGGCCAAGAGTCACAACTTAGAATTCATTTTAGATGTCCTTATTGGGAATTGAACTTGGGTCTCCACAGTGAGAACCCAATATTTAAACCAATTAAGCTCAACCCCTTGGACTATATATATATAAAAACAACGGTGTGCATTTTAATTTAAACTAATTCTATTTTGAATTAAAATGCATACCGTTGTTTATATGTCATTAAACCAATTGTCTTTTGAAAACAATAATTCAAAAGACAATTGGTTTAATGACAAAGTCAATGTTGTAAGCATCTAGATCTAGATGGTGTTGAGTTCAAATCTTCTACTGGTTTAATGACAAAGTCAATGTTGTAAGCATCTAGATCTAGATGATGTTGAGTTCAAATCTTCTACTTACTATATACATAAAATCTTCCAATCTACATATCCAATTATTTAGATAGACAATAAGATATTCCGACCTATATATCCAATTATATAGATAGACAATAAGATTTACCAATTTATATATCCAATTATATATATAGACAATAAGATCTACCAACTTACATATACAATTATATAGACTATAATATCGACTTATATATCCAATTATATAAATAGACAATAAGATCTACCAACCTAGTTTGACATTCTACATGGAGAAGTTTGAGACCCATGGTACACGGCATGTTTCACTAATTGAAAAAATAAAAATAAAATATTCCCAACAGTACATACGTGAGTCGACTTTAACTTATTCCATTGGGCACATATTCTGCCTACAGCTTTAGCCACGAAGATAGTTGTTGGCCCTCCTCATCAACTTAGGAGTTGCTTATGCTTCAAAATCCTCAATTTAAAGTTCCTATTCTAGGCCAAATTTGTTCATACGTGTTGATCCTCAAATTCCCTCCATACGAGTCTTAATCACCAAATCTCTGTTCAATTCTTCAGCTGTTCCCGCCAGATTGAACTTCCTAAGGAAAAACAATTACAGCTTACCTTGGAACATATTTGTACTGTTTAAAATGGAGCTGCCTGTGATAGATTTGGAGCCATACTTGAAATTGACAAGTAGATCCGGTTGTGGGTCTAATCTTAAATGTGAGTCAGATGACTTTGCTCTTCAACCAGCTGGAGATTTTGAACTCAGTCCGGAGCTGAAGAGTTTATGTGAGCAGGTGGGCGAATCTCTGAAGGAAACAGGAGCATTACTAATCCGAGATCCCAGATGCCCAGCTCAGGAAAACGATAGATTTCTGGACATGATGGAAATGTATTTTGAAAAATCAGATGAATTCAAGCGCAAGCAAGAGCGCCCATATCTCCACTATCAGGTTAGTTTTCTGTTAAATTAGGTTTCCAAATGCTTGTAATTTCCCCCCTTATAGTGTTGAGATTTATGGTTGAGCGATCTTACTTACCAAGTTTTCTGATTAAACAATTATTTTACCATTTTTTTTGGCAAGTTTGAATATGATGAGCTTGGTCCTCATACTCCAAGATTTGTGGACAATGGATCACGCTGAAACGCACCCTGTAATCCCCACTCTACCACACTTAAGCTGGAGTTACAGACCAAGCTATTATGAGTGATCTCATTTTCATTACACCACAGTCTCTTGCTTCTATGGCTGATTAGTTTTGAAGACTTATAGTTTACTATTTTTTATGTTGAGTTTCACTGTTTTTATTTGAATAGTGTCTTTTTAAGCCCACAGTTTTGCACTTACAATGTTCTGAGAAGGCTCTCTAGTTTCTGATATTTAGTTTTCAGTTTTGAATTATTGAGGATTGATTTTATTATTCTTTCACCGAATGGTCATATTGAAACCGTCTGCTTTCTGATTTCTGGTTTTTTGTTTGAATTGTCAAGGGTTCAATCTTTTTTCCCCTCCCGATTGTATTGGAGTGAACGGGCCTTAAAGACTACTCAATTTTCTTTATTTGTTTTTCTTTTAAAATTTTCAAAATTAGCCAGTATCGAGCAATCGGAGTTTTTCCTAAAATGAAGACACTGAAGACTTTATGTTCTGATTTGGCGGGCAATATGTTTGTGGGGTTGAACCTGATGTCCTTATGGTAGGTGTCATTTACTTACAACTGAAACATAGGCTTATTTGTATGTTGATCAAGAATTATTTACATGCCAGTTTACAGCCTGAGTGACCAGGGAAGATTTTCTAATTTCCTATTTTCAATTTTCAGTTCCAATATTGAATTGCTGTTTGAAAGAAAACTACTGGAACAGTTTCTGAATGATATCGAAGGGCCTGGGGAAACTGAAAATTACAATTCAACCTTCCACATTCATCACGATCACTGAATATGGAGTAACGTTGGGATAATTAAAGCTTTAGATTACGTTTCATGTTGCCAGAAAGATATCTTCCACAAAGGTTTTATTTTGGTTTATGTTGATGATATTTTGTTAATCCAAAAAAAGGAAGGATTATTTGTGTAACAAGCCACTAATTCAATACTTGAAGAAAAGGAGTTTGCTATCTATAACAAAATCTAAATTTTGAGCTTTCAAATTAACTTTTAACTACTTCAGCTGAAAATGAAAATTAACTAACTGTTATTCATCAAATTAAGAATCTAACTAATTAATTTGAAAGGAAGTTAATCATCTAATGAACAATGACATGGAACATATATCATTATGCTATTCAATATGATAACCTTCATTTCAAAGGAAGAGATAAAAGTTCAGAAATTGCAATTCATTTAGCTTTCCAACTGGAACTTTCTGTTATAAGTCTCAGCATGGTCAGGAAGAGGGAGAGCATCATCAAGGGCTATACCTCCAACCACAAACTCGGTAGTCCTCCGCTCACCTTCCAACTGGAAGTGGCCCTACCCTTCGCGAGGGTGCAGACTAAGGACTAGATCTATTTGCCATCTTGCCATCTTGCCATCTAAGCTTGGTGTTTAGGACCTACACATATCTAGTCGGTCATAGGCTATAGGTACATCCTAACTAGTATGACCTTCTGACTAGAAGGTGTATCTAGTTAATGTGAAGTGACGATCGCATGCATAGAGCAACGCCACCTTGGCCAAGGTTTAAAAGTTGCAAACACATTAAACGTGTTGTCAGTATTCACCACCCTTACTCAACTTGTTCAAAAGCCTTCTTGAGTACAACTAACCCATAGGTTCTCTAACCATCTAGTCACATAGCTTAACTCATGTCTACTGACATAACGGTTTACAATGACCTTCTTGGGATGATGACCTATTCAAACCAGCGGACTCTTATAACTTCTGACTCTAACAGACTTCAATTGACATCAAGGGTTTAATTCAATAAATAATAACTTTGGTTTCCTTTTCAATTGAACTGAGACATCTTGTTATGACTCAACAGAAAAAGATAGTTCTGATATCTTTGATTTAATTACTTCTATGTCTTTACTTATTTCAATATGCATCTAAAAGAGGATGAGTTTCCTTCTTCAGGTCTTGCGACCCTATTAACTGGTTATGATCAGTTTATATTGGTTTGCAATGATTTCAAGATGAACCATAACTGGTTCGACTATGCGAAGTATTGATATCTAATACAAACATAGTTTGTTTGCCATTATTAGCTAATATGCCCTCATAGACTAACATTAATTTACTTAATGAAAACTCAGAGATTGCCACTCGACAATACCATAATTGAGGTATGCAAGCAGACTGATGTATAGTGTTCTGTATTCCCTCTAACCAAGGAAAGGTAGATTACTCAAAGAGTTACTACAGAAGTACTTAATGATACAAATTTGTGTACAGATTTCTCATTCATGAATGCAAGCTTGATTGTATATGAATAATGAGATAACTCAGCATTTCTCAAAGCATATTAGAACATATACATGCTTGTGATTACTATGATGTTCGAGGGTATATGCTGCTAATGAGAGCGTACAACCCTTCCTTGCTGTCCTTAAGAGTGGTTTCTAATAATATGACTCCCCTTCTTAAATTGCAGAAATGAAAGCTTTGCAGAGAATGCGGTTGAATTCTGCTAAGAGTATTGTGAAAAATGAGAGCTAGAGCGCTCCTTCGAAAATGATTACTCCCTTATAATGGTACTGTAATGTCCCCTTCTCATTGATGCTCTTTCAGTGGTCCATTAGCCTATTCCTGAGACTCGTAGGCTAGGTGGGATGAAGAATGAGGGTCTAGCATTGATGAAACGAGGACTTACTATTTTTAGTAAGTTAGTGAATGGCCATTCTGGTGTTACTATACTACTGAGCTCTCCATGTTTTGCCTCTGGATGTGATGATCATGCTTTTCTGAGCATTAGTTTTTGACTTACTATTTTTAGTAAGTGGCAGTGTGGCACAATTCTATTTTTGGCAGTAGACAGGGTTCGGATTCTGCAACAGTTTTGGTGGTTGTCCTAACTCAGTTTCATCTTAGCAGTGTTAATAATCAATACTAGAGCCATATGCGAAATAATTGAATATTAATTCCTTATCCTAAGGTTTAATATTTAATTAATCTAATTATTGACGACTGATTTATTAAAAATTGGGATTAATGCATATTTTTCCTAAGCTCTTGGCGAATTCATGTTTATTAAAGAGATATCGAAATATTGAGAAAGATATTATATTTTTTATTATTTATCTCTAATATTTGCCAAAGTGTACCTGGGTCCTTGCCTTAGCGTGGGAGTTGACTTGTGGGGAATGGCGCCACTCTTGGGGTCCACATGTAGTGGAGCGAAATGCAAAGGAAAAACGCTGAAATTGAAGGAAATGGCATTTGGGTTTGAGGTGTGTGGAGTTATAAGTATGAGACTTGGGCTCCCATTTCCATATCTTTGAAAATTGCATCATTATGCTGCCGGTTTGGCTACTGAAAATCTGAGCTTCGAAGTTGGCTTCCTAGCCGAGTCTCAGTTTCGTACTTGCAATATAGTACCTAGCTGTGCCCTTGTGTTCCCATTGCTGATTGGTGAATGAGTTGCAAATATTAGGTTATCATTAACCTTTGGAATTTATTCTCCATCTGACTTAATCTGCTTTCATACTCTTTCTTGAGTTTATCTTCCAAATAGGAGATTATGCTAGCATAGTCTTTCTTCATATCACTTGCTGTACTCATCGTTTTTTGCATGGAGTCCACAATTGATTTTCTTTGGTCCATTGTCCACTGTTCCGCAACTTGATTTTCTTGTTTGCTATTGATTGCCTCGAGTTTGATGTTGATGTCCTTGATCTCATGGAAAGCCCATTTAAACATCCTAAAGTTATCCACCACTGCATCACGGGTAATGGTTAGGAGTCAGGACATCATCTGGATTCTCCCTATCCAAGCTGAGAAAAGAGGAATTAGCGTTGAGGTCCTTCAAGAAGGGGGGTCTATCACTCCTGGTGGGGGCCGAAACAGACTTATCTGCGATAGAGTTGTGGGAGGGCAGAGAATCAGAATTAGAAGTAGACGTAGGGGATGCTCTGCGTCTCTTAACTTTGTGACCAATCTTCAAGGAAGACTCCAACCCAGAAACAGACTCTTCCATCTCAGTATCCCATTCCTCCTCATTAGAGGGAAGGCTCACATGATTGTCTTCCTCAGACTCACTAAAACCTTCAGGAACCCTAGACAAAGGAGAGGGCAGGGTTTTAATATGTTCATGGATCAAGAAAAGCAAACCCGCATGAAGGATAGGAATTTTTTTGTTCTTTCTATGGTCCTTAATGCTGGCATTTATGGACGCCAGTAGAAAGAAGGGGAAATAAATCTGCACTTTGTGCCTAAAGTGATTTAGCAAAACAAAATGATGGCTAAAGGCCCTAGTGTATCTGCCATCAAGGGTAACATATTTCATTAAAACAACAAGAACAGGGTGCCAAATGGATTTGATTTTACCCATGTTGTAGCTGCTTTTATCCACTTTGGCCAGCTTTGCCCTCTGTTCATTTTTGGGAAATCTTTTGACAGCAATATCTGACATTTTCTTGTCTCTGTAGAATTTCATGCCTTCCATTGACATGCCAGTGACCTCAACAATTAGCTTCTCATCAATCTCCACCTTCTTGCCCCCAATATGGATTTTACCATCCTTCAAACCCTTGGGGAATTTCTTCGTGACATTGGCATCAGCTCCATGCAATCTTTCAATGAATGGGGTAAGCCCACCACGATCCAATATGCGGCATATAGTTTTATTCTTCCCGAGCTCATCGCAGTTTAAGGGTTCAACCCTTTTCCTTTCTCCTCCCATGGCTTCAACAAAGGCTGTAGTGCGCAGGGCAAGAAAAGTCCAAAATGGCCACAAAATGCCTAGAAAGTGTGCAAAGCAAATAGAAATAGCAATAGAATGACATGCTTACACATAAAAATCCGAACCATCATATTAAGGTGTGACATTGGTATTTATTGAAGTGGCTTGTCTCGCCTGGGCTAAATCATATAACAACAAGGCCTTAACTTCAGCCAATAAACAATCACCAAGCCCCCAAACTTTTTCATCATTACTCCTAACACCCATATTAGAAAAGTGGTCAGCCAACCCATTAGCTTCGCGACATGCATGGGAAATATTAAAATTTTGGAATGACTTTAATATATCCCTAAATTTCTTGATCCAAATTTTGATGTTCCAAGAAGGTTTTTGTTTTCCCACTAGGCATTGGATAATGTTTTTAGAATCCCCCTCAAGCCAGATTGAATTGGCCTTAATATTTTTAGCCAACATTAACCCATGGTAGGCTGCCACAACTTCAACAAGGTGGTAGGTTTGACATCCCAAGGGGAGTGCCACCGCTGATAAAATCCTACCATATTCATCTCTAATCACTCCCCCACACCCAGCCAGCCTCGGATTTCCCTTAGCTGCCCCATCAAAGTCAACTTTGACCCATCTAGTCTGAGGAAGGATCCAATGAGCATTATCCCTGGGGGAATTAGCAAGTTTGCGACCCCCAGGAGAATCCAACTTTATGTTCCATCTAGAGGCAACTTCAACATCATATGAAGAGATGCAATTCACCTGGAACTTATGGTTAACTTGGGCAGAGAGAAAGTTCTTAGAGATGGCCTTTATGTTCCATCTAGAGGCAACTTCAACATCATATGAAGAGACACAATTCACTTGGAACTTATGGTTAACCCGGGCAGAGAGAAAGTTCTCAGAGATGGCCCTTCGGATTTTATTGAAGACTACTGCAGGAGGTGAAGCAATGTTCTTGAAGATTCTGTTGTTACATTCTTTCCAAAGACCCCAGACCATATGGGGAAAAACAAGGACCAAAGCAGCTTTAGGGAATGATTAGCAGTCGATACTCTCCATTGGGCAAAGGACTCCACAAGGGAAGAAGGGATAGCCCAATCCACATTCCATAACTGCATTAGGGACCCCCAAACTTCAAAAGCATAATCACAGTGCAGGAACAAGTGAGAGATAGACTCTGCCTCCCTCATACACAAACACAAAAAGCATTTGTTAGTTAGGTAGAAGCCTCTTTTACACAAATTATCAATAGTCAAAATTTTGTTCTACAACAGAATCCAAAAAAATATACTAATCTTTGGAATGAGAGCTTTAGACCAAACCCCAGCCTAAAGGGGGGGGGATGATGATTCTCAAATCGGGAAGCCAGGGCTGAAGCAACTGAAAATTCCCCCAAGGAGGAGCACTTCCAAACCATCCAATCTTCCTCATTCCAATTGAGGTATATGTTTATAGTTATACACACACACACACATATATACCCTCTTATCAGGGTATATATTTATATATTAAATTAGTGATATTAGTTGATTGAAGATTAATTTTGATCCAATTTATATTTTTTATTAAAATTATAAGATTACTTTAAAGCTCCAAAGACGATAAAAGGAAAAGACCAATTGCCTATTGATTGACAGGATGAGATGACCACCCAAAGTACCAAGGTGACGACCAACTCCTAAAACAACTTATCTCAAGACTCAAGGATCGCAAGTTTGATCTCTTCTGAAATCTGCATTCCTCTCCTTGATGATACTCTCCCTCCCTTCCGAGGCATTGCTAATCTTGCATCCACTTGGTTACATGAAAATGGCTAGTCTAATCTTATCTCCTCAT
Source organism: Cryptomeria japonica (assembly GCF_030272615.1). NCBI lineage: Eukaryota > Viridiplantae > Streptophyta > Pinopsida > Cupressales > Cupressaceae > Cryptomeria > Cryptomeria japonica. The sequence goes on from NC_081408.1 coordinate 535,480,408, forward strand.
TATTCAAAAACATATGAGATAAACATTTTCAATATTAAAATTATAAGATTACTTTAAAGCTCCAAAGACGATAAAAGGAAAAGACCAATTGCCTATTGATTGATAGGATGAGATGACCACCCAAAGTACCAAGGTGACGGCCAACTCCTAAAACAACTTATCTCAAGACTCAAGGATCGCAAGTTTGATCTCTTCTGAAGTCTGCATTCCTCTCCTTGATGATATTCTCCCTCCCTTCTGAGGTGTTGCTAATCTTGCATCCACTTGGTTACATGAAAATGGCTAGTCTAATCTTATCTCCTCATTATTCAAAAATATATGAGATAAACATTGTCAATATTAATCATTCATGACCATAAACCAGCTCATTAAAGACTACTCATCCACATATGAAAGTAATAAAATATTGGTGTTACACCAATCACAATTGCATTATCCAAAATAAAACCATTATTGAAAAGAGGGGTGTAACAATTTGTATAGTAGTAGCAAATATTTGAAAAAACCATGAGTTATCATGGTTCGTATTGGTTGGTGATCCGATTTGGATTGGATTGCAAATTTAAAAAATTCCACTCTTTGAAGCAATTTGGAAGAAGTTTACATCCCCCTGTTTGGATTGTGGGCCTATGTCTGTTTGTATGATTTGTAAATTAGAAGCCTTAACCTCAAGTATGGCTTTATGCTCAAGAGGATTCGCCATCTCAACTACTATATGCCCTTCTTTCTTTACCCATGATTTTTTGTTTTGCTTTTTTGCATTCAACTCTATGAGAAGAGAGGAAAGAGCTGTAATTTAAGAGGATGTAAAGGCATTGTTGTCACATTAGAATGCACCCTTTGGAGGATTTGTGTGGAAATTTTCCTTCCAACTACAACAATGGAAGCACTCCAAGGCTGTGGGTGACCTTTAAAAGGAGTGGATTTCTAGAAGGGCTGGTTACCCTATTACATCACTTAAAACTAGCATACCTATATTTTGCAAAATCTATGTAAAATATACCGAGAGATATTAAATTTGAAAGTATATAATATTCGTGAATTGTAATAAAGATTTTTATTGTAATGAATTTAAAGCAAAAATTTTAACAATCAAAATGAGATAATATCTTAATCTAAGAATATAGACATTTCGTTTGTCAAATAATATACACATAGAGACATTTCATTTGCCGTGCTAGATTTTGTTTCCGTTTGCTTCTTTAGTGTCTTTTCTTATTCTATAGATGCTTCCAATGATGGAATAGTCTATTGTTTTTTTTCTACCATTAGAATTTCATAAGCTTTTCTGGTGGCTTGTATGGTTTCTTCCTTTAAGCGCTCTTTTGCCTTTTTTGTTTGAGATAAGAGTGTCAACCCTTTGTTATTGTAGCTCCATACCTTGTTAAGATTCTAATTTTGTGATATGTGAGTTCATTCTTTCTTCTCCTTACCTGGTTGACTCTTTGTGAACCTTTGCAGTATTTTTAATTTCCTTTTCTTACTAAGGTTGAATTGTGCTTGCTCTTCTTCTTCTTTCTCCTCTTCCTTTGATAACTTTACTAATGGGCATTGGCTTTTTGTTTTTGTTTGGATTTTCCTTGTAATGAGCCAACTTTTCCCATCTTTTCTGCACTCATTTGTATTAGTACTTGGTGGCAGGATTTGGAGGTGATTTTGGAGTATTTTCCCTTGTTTTCTACTTTTGCAGTAGTGTTATGGATAGTTTCTCTTTACTATGTATTAGCGATTTCTTTTTCTGTAGTTCTTCTTAGTTCTTCCAATGTCTATTTTGTTTCTGGAATCCCTGTTTTCAACCTGTTTGATCTTTGCCATCTTGTTGGCTCTTGGGCTATTCCCTCTATTGTTAGGAATGAATTGGAATTTTCTGTTATTGTAGGGGGTTCTGTGTCTTTGTGTTTGCTAGCTTGTTCAAGAACTCTTGCCTTCTTTTTTTGGGAATTTTTCTTGTGCCCTCCTGTTTACTCCTTTTATCACAGAACTCATCATAAGTTCCAAACCTTTCCACCTTGGGGTCTCTAGGTAGGGCCTACAAGGCATGGGGGTTTGCATCAATTAAGTCATTGGAGACCACATATGGTGGCCTGGGTACCTACAATATCCTAGGTTCTATTGCTTCCATATGTACAAAGTCTGTGTCCATCATAAAAATGATGTCATTTTGGTAATTTCTTGACTATAGCAAATGATATCCTTTTTCTTGCTTGCATTTGTAATAGAAGTTGCTTGAAAATTTCATCATGTCTTTTTATATTGAATTTTTTGTTGGAAGGATATTATGTGTGCCATGATCTGACCCTCAATTGGTCTACTATTGGCGCAACTATATCCATGAATTTTTGGCAATGTTATCATGAAATACAATACAAGACAATGCATTGAAGTACCATACTAGAATGTGTATGCACTCTTCTTTGTTTTGTTGACATTGTTTGACAATTACTCCTCAAAGTCGCTTAGGTAAAGCTCCTTACTGTTCACCACCATCTTGTATGTGATCTTAGTTGCAATGCATGTAGCTGATTTTTCTGTATTGTTGTAGTGAATTTTGTAGGCTATTCTTTGTGGAGCATATCTCATCACATGGTTTATTATTTCTTCAACTAACAGATTTCTCCAATCAAAGATTTCACTAGTTAATGCCATCACTTGCTCATTCTTCACCTTCTTAATTGTGGGTGCACCCTTATCTTATAGTCCTATGACTACATCAATAGGTCCTTTCATGATATGGTAGGGTTTGTCTAGATACATGAAATTTGAGTGAATTTTGCTTAGAACTAGTGTAATGCATGCATGTGACCTGCAAAACTTTGGGAAATCCTCTTGCACGTCTAATCTGAGCTTTCCAATTGTCTTATATGGATACAAGTATACTTGTAACCTTGTGTTTGGATATGTGGTGGCTAGGGGAACTTACTCTTTCTTGAATTGGGTATGATCTATTTTTGTGAGTGTAGCATGGATATATCTGTGAATCTCCTCTACATATAGGATGCATGTTGAGATGTTAGACAAAGCTCCATCTTTATCTTTCTCCATTGCCTTTTCCTTATACTTTGGCCATGGGTTGCCTTTAGCTTGCACCAAAGTGGGTTCCACCATTGTTTTCCATTTGAGTAACACCCTAGGTTTGCTTCTTGCCCTATTTCTCTTAGCTCACCCAATTACCTTTTTAAGATTCAACTTTAACTCACTACTTTATACTTTTGATAGCTTGAATTTCTTTTTCCACTCTTCAATTCTTCTTGCTTATTTCTTAATCTTGCTACTTCTTTTTAGGTCAACTTTGTTCAACATAGTAAACTTTTAGGGATTCAATTTGTTGGATAATGGTCTAGATATAGGTTTCAAACAAAGAAACGGGACTCGGACTCAGCTCGGCCGACTCAGACTCGAACTCGGCTTTAGACTCGACTGGACTCTGGAAAGTGAAAAACTCAAGAAATTTAGAGATTTTTAAAGATTTTGGACCTCAGTCTATGTCTGGCCGAGTCCAAGCGAGTTTGGACCCCAGACTCAGCCGAGTCCGAGTTCGAGTTTGTTGGACTCGGGGGGGTGACTCGGACTCGGACTCGCCGAGTTTGGGCGATTTCTGGCGATTTTCGTTTCTCTGGTTTCAAATGACTTTTTTGTTTGAATCAATGTTGCCAACTATCCCTTTTCCTTGCAATTCGTCATTACTTTTTGATCTCAGTTTACTGAGTAAAAAATTGTTTGTGATTGAGATACCTAAACTTATCTAATGTATACTTTAATATACAACTATATTACATATGGTACAAGGTTCTCCATCTATACTCAATCTTGATTTAGATCGAGTCATCCCTCAATGTAATGTCCCCTTTTCCGCTCTAGTTTGTTTTGGGGATTGTTGGCCAATCTCGAGACCCACTGGTCAATCAAAGGCAAAATTTGGGTTTCCTATTTTTCTAGGAGGATTTGATTTTGGATTCCTGCTGGGTTTTTAGAAAGTTTCGCAATGATGGTACATGTGTAGCAATCAGTGGAGTTTGGCATACTTACTATTTTTAGTAAGTGGGAGCAAGGACATCTTATTTTTTTGGGTTTTCAGAGAGCTACGCGATGGTGTGACATGCAATTGAATCTGAGGACTTTTCTGGACTTACTATTTTTAGTAAGTTGCTACAATTGCTCAAAATGTGGTTAAAATTACTTTGGAGACACTATTTTTAGTAGTATGCTATTTATAGTAAGTACTATTTTTGGCAGGTTTCAATGGTCCAGTTCAGAGGCTTTTTCTGGCAGTGCAGTTTTCAGTACTTTTACCCTTCAGTTCACTCTGGCAGTTGTTCAGCACATGGGAAAAGTATTTTCAATATATTTTAATGCCCCTTGGCCTAGGCGTGTGACTTGTATTTTTGGTTATGACTTAAGGGGACGACTTGAGGTGATAAAGTATTATTTTAAGTCATAAGGTTTGGGCGCCTAAGTTGTATTTTCACTTAATGCATTTTATACTATTATTGGACCTCTGTAAGTGGTACGCCCCTCCTTATGTGCTCATGAAATGTTTTATAAATTGAAATATTAGTTAAGGCATGATGGATGCCTTAGGAAGAAATAAGTAAATTTTTGTGATATATTTCGCTTATTCATCTTGGATGCCCCATTATATTTTATTGACGTTTTTATAAAGTATATTTGCTACCTTATGAAGGTCGAAAATGCAAATTTCAAATTAATGCAAAATGATCTTGCATCTGGGTTTGGCATCCATTTGGGGGGAATGTGAATTTGAATTTGGAGGCACCAAGGTTATAAATAAGAGTGCTGGGCTCTTGTTTTGGTATCCATGAATATTTTGTAATGAATTGTTGCCGAATTTGTGCCAGATTGGTACTTCAAAGTTGAGAGCTTCCTAGCCTTGTGACAGTTTCGTGCTTGAGAGATAGCACCTAGCTGATTGGAGAGACTATTTCTCATTCTGAGGGATAGATTGAGCTGATTGAAGATGGATTTTGTTGATGCATTTTCAGTTTTCTGAATTTTGGAGTGTTTTTCATGTTACTGGTTGGTCCATGGTTGTAGCAGTTAATCATTCATATTTCACTGCTTGATCGTCTGATTGTTCTAGGTAATGGTTTGTTGGATTTCTCTTTGCTAGGCGCCCCTCCTTGCTGAGTTTCCGATTTTATAGCGAAGGACCTGATTTTTAATGCCGATCGCCCCTCTCCAGGTAGGACGTACCATGCTGCAGTGACATTGGGAAGCGTGCATAAAAGTGTAAGGGCTGTTTGGCTTAGTTCGTTGATTGGTACTTGGGTGTCCTTATCTTAGCTCTTCCTTGCCACTAATTTGGAGCCATTTGGAGGTGTTTTGATTTGAGATAAGGACTTCACAGTGCTGCTGGTCTGATTTTTGGTGATGTTGAAATGCTATATGAGATTTAGTAAATTGTTCATTTGGGCTTGTGATTTTCAGTCTCTTGTTTGTAGCTTCTTGGAGTAACTTCTTATATCCATTGGAGATTGGAGCTTTATTGTATTGACAGTATCTTACAGAATTGCTCATTGTAAACCTGTGCTCAGTGGTACTAGAACAATCCATTTCATTCTGCATTTTACTTTCTTGTATTGCCCACTGCATAAGTGGAAGAGGCTGGTTTCGCCGCCTATCTCTATTTCATATTGTATTCCTGTCTTCCTACTGAATAAGTGGTCGAGTGATAGTCTTGTCATAGAGGCTGGCTTTGCCGCCTATTTCTATTTTATATTGTACTCCTGTCGTCCCGCTGAATAAGTGGTTGAGTGATAGTTTTGTTATTTCTAGTCCTCCTGCTGAAAAGTGGTTGAGTGATTATCATTTGCTTAATTCAGTCCTCCCGTTGAACAAGTGGTCGAGTGATTGCTTTACTTTCAGAATTTCCTTTCAGTGCAAGTTTTGATTATCCTAACCTTAACAGGTGAACATTGTTGTGTTAAAAATCTGAAAAAATTGAGGAGGATATTACACTCAATCACTTACATAATAGGGCTTTAGTTTGGCATTGTCAACACAACTATCCAACAATCATTTTGCAAGGTCTTCAATTTTATTGCTTTTAAGGGCAAAATATCTTCAATTTTATATGGTCCAAGCAATTACATCTTCGATTTCTTGGGCTTTTTAAATTTATTGTCATATAGTAGAACTTTGTTGCCAATTTAGAGAGTTTTATTGTTGATATTTCTGTCATGTCATTATTTTTGGTGCCTTTTCTCTTGTGCTTGGTTTATATGCAGCTATAAGCCTTTTCTCATTTAGTTTCTCCTATTCAACCAATCTTTTTTTGATTAAATCATCATCATGTAGCCTTAATGCACTAGCCAATCTAAGATTCGGTATCATGTATTGTATAGGTAATGCGACATCTAACCCATACTTCAGTTGAAATGGACAAATTTTTGAGTCTTTTGTATGTTGTTCTATAAGCCCATTAAATTGTTGTTATTTTAACATTCCAACATGTGGTATATTCATTGCACAAATTTGTTAGTGCAATGCCCAAAATATTGTTAACTGCTTCATTGGTTCCATTAGCTTGTGGATGGTTGGGGTTACTCTTGTTTTGGGTTATCATGAAGTTCTCCAAAAGCTTCGCAATTGTCTTATTTACAAAATGTTTGCCATGGTCACTTGTAATACTCAAGGGACATCCAAACCATCATGTAATATTTTCATATGTGAACTTTGCAGCAGTTTCGGTTGTGCAATCTTTTGTAGGCTCTACTTCCTCCCATTTGCCAAGATATTCGATACTTGTTATTATGGATTTTGCATGGGCTTACAAGCACATGGGTCTATAGGATCAATAAAATCAGTTTCCTATTTCTCAAATGGGATTTAAGTATTGGTTGCAAGGGCATTTCACCCCCTGTGGTAGGTTTCTCTACCCTTTGAGATACATTGCACTTTTGAGCCTACTTGTGTGCATTCTTAGAGTGTTAGACATCATAAACTAGCTAATAATACTGTTTTGCCTATTTTTTCTTTTGAATTATGGCCATTGGAAATTTCTTCACGCATCTCCCTTGAAACGTCCTCCTTTTTATGGTCTAGGATTGCTCTTCATATAACATTATCTTCTTGTCGCATCACTCCTATGTCACCTAGTATGTCTGAAGACTCGGTACAATTTTCTAGACAAAGAATATTCCTTGATTGTCAATAGATGGTACAAATTGGGTTTAACTAAATTCAATTTAAATTTTTTTATTTTCGACGATTTTAAATTGTTTTAAGCCCTTGGTTGCAGCCACAATTTTATAAAAAGTGTCAGGTGCTTAAGCTAGGGGCATGTGCCAATCGCCACCTCATCACCTGGCATCCACTACTGCCTCGAGCGACACATTTTTTATTTGCCCATCGACTAGCTTGGTCACATGGAGAACCGTTCAATTAGCTCCCAAGTGCCAAAATTGACCCCCCATGAGCCCTAATAGGGCAGTTTTTTTAATTTTTATTTTGATTGTAACTTGTTGCCACGATGTCGAAAAGCTGGTTTTGTGTACTTTGTAGTGGTGCAAGTGGTTTTGCTAGATTTTGTTGTAGGTGAATTTTATTGCCAGTTGAAGTCAAATTTTCCCTTTTGGACCTTCGAGCTCATAATTTTTTGCCGCAATCTCCAATATGTGTGATTTTTGCAGCATTGGAAAGGTATTGAGGAACTCTATCATCGTGCACATGTACTTTTTCCAGATTCAGCCCGATGTACATTTATCCAGTTTTTGGCACATTTGGCATTGTGATTGATTACTTGGATATCCTATCTTTTGGAGGGGTTCTGTCTTTTTGGGAAGGCATCATATTTAGTATCGATTATATTTGGGATTTTCTATATATTGTTGACGGGTTTTGTCTTTATAATTTTGGAGAATTCTCATAGTCTATTATGGGTTTTTCATTTCTTCCTTCTTTGATCATCTCAAAAAGCGGAAACTATAAAACAATGGGGAGATGGTATAATAAAACATTTTTGTTGGCTTCATTTGTCGCCACATTTGTATAGCCTTGTTTCCCCTCTAGGTACAACTAGTAAGAAATTCGCTTGGAATTGTAAAAGAGATCATGGCTTAGGAGTTATTGCAATGCATGATGATGATGATATCTTGACGTCTATTCTTGATTTTGAGTGTCCTCACGCTCTTTGGAATAAAATTTGGGAGATATATGGAGACCTTGATACTTGGCCATTCTCAGATGGTCTTGTTTTAGACTGTCTCGTGCCTCTTCATTTTTTAGAAAGGATACCCTATGATTGTGATACTATTTAGGAGTTTGATTCTTTGGGGTACTTTGAATCTTCAATAGATGAGGATGATGACTCTTTAGAGGCTCCTACTTCTCCTTTAGAGAAATTTGTACATCCTTCACCTTCAGTGGTTCCTTGTGCAAAGTCATTGATTGAGACTTACATCATTCTTGTTCTGCAAGATCATCATTGTCTTTCAGATTTGAAGGACACATTCGAGGGTTTATCTCTCCTCTTTGAGGATAGTCAATTACACTATTGTTGTCAAACCATCATTGTCTTTGGAGATTTTCTACATCAGTTTCTATATTGTCTCGGATTTTCATCTTCTTTGTTGATTAGGCACATACTTGATTTGTTAGTGGTATCTCTATCTTCCTTGGACAAGGTAAAACATGAGAAATTTTTAGAGACATTATCATACGTCTTCATGCTTCTATCTTTCAATTCCAATCTAGAATGGGAAGCATACCTGCATTTGTATTTGATTTTGTTTCTTCCGAAAGGGAGATAAGTTGTTTGTAGACATCAGATCTTCTTTTGTCATCAGGCACTTACCATTTTGCAAGAGATTATTTATTATGGGGGTCTACATAGTCTCCCTCTTTTCCTCTTATGGGGGTGATATCGATTGTATCTTCATGATGGATGTAATCCTTGGGGGTATTGATGAGTCCTCCATTCATCATTTGTACATTGTTGTCTTTTACATTCTCTCTTTTTGGAGAGGAGTTTTCTCCCATGTAATTTTTCTCCTTTACTCCATTTGTGAGATGTCTTTTGTACATGGGTACCTAAAATGACCTCGTTGGGACCTATCATGCATTATCTTTCCATCATTTGTGTTGGTTTGTTCCTCCTTAAATTGCACTTAAGGGTGAGTGTTGGTGTGAATAAGGTATTTTTCTTGACTAATTTACTAGTATGTCCTATTCACATGTTAAGTTAACCTAGATCCTAGGAATATTCTAGAAGTCTTAGTTGTCAACTAGATCTTATCTTATCTCTTGGCATTTACTTCTTGTGTCCTAGGTCATTTAAATTTATTTGAGTTAGTTGTATTAACTATTATGTTATAGGATTAAGACACATGCCATCATCTTGTCTAATCCTATCCTTCACCTTTCCTTTATAATCAAGGCCATTGTACACTTTGTATTATAGATCATAGATTATAAGGTCATATCTCATAGATCTTAATATCAAGCAAGCTCATTTCTTGTATACTCTCTTGTGGAAGGTTGTCTTTTGTTTTTGTAGGTGGTCTTGGAGTGTTGAGGTAATATTCAGCTCCTACAGAAACAACCTTCAGTATTGCCATTATTATAGGCACAATAGGTACACATCTTCATATTTCTCACAATGCAGTGACTTCTTTAGTCAACAACATTTTGGAAGCCTTTAAAGACATGCTAGGTGCTTCCAATGAGAGAGAAGTGACCATCAAAACTCAAGCGCTCTAGTTTGAAGTTCCCACTTGTTGGTGCATGTTTTATGACACTTCAAACACAAAATAAAAATGCCCAAAAGACACTCTATCCTCTCTTGAATAAAATCACTGCGTATGCTAAGATTTCAAAGATCATATGGTGATTCCAATGTTTACATTGCGAACTAGCAACTTTAATGTTGGATATAGCTTGTTTGGTGATGTTTGCTGGTAATCCAAGGGGGACTTGCAAATTTCATTCACAATGAAGACTTTCAGCTACAAAAACTCTCTATTTTTTTTTGGGGGGGGAGATTTTCTCTTAATTTGGATTTCAAAAATGGTAAAAAGGAAAAGGATTTAGGAATTCTATAATATTCCTAAGAATTTAAGGAACGGTAGTGATTGGGTGAAACTAAACCACGTTTTGGTTTGCCAATTTAAACAACTAAACAAAGTGGGTGCAATCTTCAAGGGTTGTGCTTAAAATTTTCATACCATGAATAGTATTAGTACCATCAGAATGAACAATATTTATCCGAAGGTAGAAGTTAAACATCCACAAAATATGCTCAGGCTAACTTTGCGCAATGAACAAAAATCATCTATTCATCAAAAGTATGGGCAACAATTTCACCAACCAATACTATCAAATCTTGCATTCATTTAATAACTTTCATAAAACAAATTCTATTCTATGTTGAAGAAAATATGAAACCATGCAACTATGGGATAACATAGAGATTCAAACAATGCAAATGAACTTTATTATCTTAATAGTCTTAAGCAACAATTTCACCAATCTCTCCCATAGAAATGAGAGAAGAGGGGTTTATATAGAGCATTACGATGAATGAAAGGCCTAGATCAATGGCTGAGATCAAAACATAGATACCCTAACTAGGGTTTACAATAGTTATTCAATAAGAGCAAATAAAAGAAAGACACATGTCACATGGAGCTTTCTTCTAGAAGAATGCATCCCTTATCCCCTTTCCGTGGCAGCATACTTGATGAACCTGGACACGAGGATTAACCTTTTCCATTGTGACATGTGGCAGCATGTTTATCTTGAATTTGAACACGTCCAAGTCATCAACGTAGGTGGCAAAAGCATTCTCCCAATCTAATTCCTATTTATGAAAGGCATCTTTGATTTTCCATGTTCATTTCATTTTCTTGAATTCCTTCCTTTCCAAGCACATTGGCGACTATAAGGAAAATCTTATTTGGAATTTCTTTAATCAACTCTTCAATTTTGACACCATCAACCTTTACCTTCTCCAAAAGTTCATTTCTTGCTATCAATGCTTAATACCATGTGTTCAAGTCATAGATGTCCCCAACTGCAATTACTTGTCTATCTATTAATTCTTGCTTGGGAATTCCTTTCAACACCTTCAAGCATGGGATTACTTTATCTTGAATATTTTGAAGATCTTCCCACATTTCTGCCATGTTTTGAATTCTAGATAATAATGAAGAAGTTTGCCCATATGCTAATATCAATTCTTCCACAAATGTGACAATTTCATTATTGATGTTTGCCATCCATTCCTTAGTTTCTCTAGTTGTCACCTTCATCTCTTGAAAGTCTTCAATTGTTTCTTGTGGAAGAGCCAAAGGCGGAGGGACTGATGCATCTCCTTGAGCAATAGGATTGATCAAGTGTTGAAGATAATTTCTAAGCTGCTCATTCTCCATCTTTAATTCCTCTTTCTTTTCTACTTCTTTCTTCAATCTTTCCTTGATTGTTGTGACTAAATCATCCGGTTCCTAAACTTCTTGCTCTTTAGTGGTTGGGCCTAAGTTGACATTAATTATTTCATACTCTTCGGGAGTGATATTTTTTATTTCATACTCTTTGGGAGTAATATCTTCTTTTGCCTTATCAACTCTTGGGACAACTACTTGAATTGAACGAAATCCTGCATCGTCCATTTGGATCAAGGAATATTTCTTTGCTGATTTCTTTATTGTAATCTTTTCTAATCCAGCCAAGAAATCCACTGTATCATCTTCTTGTTGAATTTCCACATATGCTCACTTTCATCCTCTCCTTTAGCCAATCAGGAATCGTGGGGCGCTCAATATTTTCATCCTCTTGATTGTTTTCATCATCTGGATTATCCTCAACTCTTCAAAGAACGAAAATCATTCCCTCCTATAATTCTCCATCTAAGATATCCATCTCATCATTTGCCAATTCTATTATTTCTATGTTTGAAGCAGATGGTTGCTCATGAACTTCCTGTTGAATAGATTCCACATTTTTTTCTTCACGCATTGGGGAAGGGATTTTCATCTCACCTAGTGGTTCGTTTTTAGGAATTAATATATTGTTCAAATTTTTGGATGAGGCGCTGATAGAGGAATGAGCTTGACTTGACTTTTGCTTCTTTCCAACAGCTCCTTCATTTGCAATTTTCTTTCCTTTTGCCTTTGTAGATCCTTTAGCTGTTTCCTTTCTCTTCCTTGAACTTATACTTTCTGGTGGCTCAACATTTTGAGATGCTTCATCATTATTGGAAGAATATGATTCCATAATGCCCATCAAATTGTAAGTAAGAGGTATATTTTTTCCTTTCAGCCCTTGGATTTGTTGATCAGCCCACCATTCTGTATATTTAACAATTGGCCTCATCAGGATGGCCAAATCTGCGAGTTTAGGATTGGACCATCTTATTGCATTCTTCCAATTGGTCAGGCACATGGAAAAGTTTGGTTGTCCTGATCAAATTCACAGGTAATCTTGACCACATTCTTTTCCTGATATCAAAAATCCATGTGGGCATTACTGTGGTAGATCCACTTAACATTAACACTGATGTTTTGAAAATAAATAGAATCTCAAAAGTCTAAGTATGTCGTTTAGAGGTATAATACTAGTGGAAAACAAAGATAACACTAGATTATAACATCTTGGTATAGCACAGGTAGAAAGAAGAGGAATGGAACATGTACCATAGGCAGAGGATATACATGGTGAAATGGAGTAGTTTCGTGAAAATATGTAACTACTTGCTGTGACCTTTTCACACATTGCCCTATTGCAAACGGGGACCCCCTCTTTCTTGCTTTCCACGTCTTGTTAGTTTAGGGTTTTGGCAATAGATGGCAATTTTGAGCTTTTAGGTGTCCGAGTCTCGAGTTTGAAGTCTGATCATTCCTAAGTGCTATTAGGGTTTTTTGAGTTTTGAATAGGATCAAGTGCGTGTAAAATGTCAAATGTCTAGGTGAACCTATTTTTGTCTAAGTGTAGACTTTTGAGCGTGATTGAGTTTAATGAGTCCAAGTCGGAGATATTTTTGTGCCTAAGTGTTAAGAGGTCCTTTAGGGGTTATTTTCTTGCTCCTAGGAGGTAATTTAAGTCAAATTTGCACTTTATCTTGATGGAATCCATATTTTCTCGCTCGAATTTGGATAAATTTGGCTAAGTCCCGATGCATAATGATGAAATTTATGGTGTCCAAATGTTTTTGAGTGGGGAAATTATTAAATTCTTGATGGAAATCCATTAATTTAAGGTCTAAGGGTCAAAATCTTGATAAGGGGTGCTTTTCCCCCCAAATTTCCGATGACCCATGTTTTTCCCCGACTCAAAATGCTGATGGAGGGCAATTTTCCACTAGGAGGCTAAACTTTTGACCAAGTGTTGGAAATATTCTTGATGAACCACGTTTTCCCCCTTGGAATGTAAATGAATTTTATCCGGATGAAATTTCCTATCCTGATGAAGGTCAATTTTCCCCCAAGTCAGTTTTTGGACAAGTTTGGTGGATTTTTTATGCGGATGATTGTCCTGATGAGTGGTGAATTCCCCCAAGTGTGATTTTTGATGAATTTTTGATCTAGATAATCATCTAGATGGGGATCAATTTTCCCCAAAAGTGGATTTTTGGACTTGATGAGAAAAATGAAGTGATTTTTGGAGTCCAAATGGGAATCAATTTTCCCCCAGTGATTTTTTTGATGAGTTCTGATGATTTTGATCTGGAATTTTTATCCAGATAGGGGGTCGATTTTTCCCCTAGGAGGCAAATATGACGATTAATGATGATTTATCATCTGGATTTTTGTCCAGACATGGGGCGATTTTTCCGAATTGGCTCAGTTTTGATGAAAGTGAAATAAATTTGATGCAAGTGGGCCCAAATTTTTATTGTTTTGCATTTGACAATGCTTATTTAATTATCAAAAACAATTATTTAATGATTTGCAATGATCATTTAATAATTAATATTTTTCTAGATGCAAATCGATTTTCCCAGGCAGGCTATAAAGGTAATGTTTTATCCCACATTGCTTGTGTGGTGAAATATCAAGGTAAAAACATGTTTAAAAGGGAGCCTAGCTAGCAATACAATATTATTATATTTGCTGATGTGATTTATTGAATGCATTTGAGTGGCTGATTGGAGAGTTTTCCCAGCTAGGCAATTTTGGTTAAGTGTCCATTGGACACCATTTGTGAGCTGGAGTTGCAAGCTAGAGGGCGATTTTGCCCAACTACACCCAAGCTCTGCCATTGAAGAGGAGATTACAGCAAGCTAGGTTGCTGATCTAGCCACATTGGGTGATTTTGGTGAAGTGGCGCCAACCTTGGGGAGGCTGCGATTTTGTTGTGAGGCCGATTGCTTCACTTTGGAGGCGATTTTGGGTGACATTTTTGAGTTTGATCAATGCTAAGGGGCTGCCATTGTTATCAGACCTGAGCTGGGCGCCATTGCTGGAGCTATCTCAACTTCATTGTTGGCTGGAGACTTAGTTTTCAGACTTCATTTTCACTTCCCAGCCAACTCCCACTTAGGCGATTCATTGGGAGACCATTTTGGAGCGGTTTGGAGACACTTTTCAGAGTTCATTGTTGTTGCAGGTCCGAAACTTCATTTTCAGGTTGTCTTCAGACTTGGATCTTCATTTCCAACCCTCCATACTTGGGCGATCTTGTTAGGAGATAATTTTTGGAGTGATTTGGGGCCATTTTCTGAGTGTGCCATCGCTGGTATAAATCTGAAACTCCATTTTCAGACCTGTCTTCAGACTTATTTATTTTTTACCAGCCACTTGTCCTTGCCCAGATTTGACCATTTTCATTTTGGAAGGTAAAACTCTCAAATATGAACATTCTACATGGCTGCAACCTCACTAAGTGACTGATTTATGAATATTGCAGGTTGTGTTCAGACTTTGGGCAACCATTGTTGAGGTGTCTTCAGACTTTGAAAACTGAAAATCAAAGCTTTGTTCACCTTTGACAAGTGAAATTTGATCTTTGGTATAGTCCTTCGTCCCTAATTTTGATAATTTTCTGAGTATACAAAGTGTCTTCAGACTTAATTTTTGTATCAGGCCTCATATAAGTCTGAAAGTGAAGGTTTTCTAATGGTTTCACACCTTATTTCTATCTAATTTCCATTCCATTTTCAGAATTTGCGATGAATATGAATGCACTTCTTGATTCTAATACCTAAATTTGTCTAGATCATAAAAATCAACAACTTATTCAATTCTGAGAATAGGTTATCAGGATAATTTTCCAAGTTATTGACTTCGAGTTTCATACAAGGACTATGTCTAAAACTGGGATTGGAGCTCGGAAGGAGAAGTTAAAGATAGTTCAAGAGGAATTATATCCGGATTCCCAATTGTCTTCCCGATGGAAAGGAATCACAGATACGAACATGGAGTACCTGAATATGGAGCGGATGTGGTAGAGAATGTTTGGAATGAAGAACCAACTTCCTTTTTCTACATACGCCAACATCATGAAGAGTGGCATAAATCACGCTGTTGGGTTTCCTCAGTCTATACAGTGCAGCGAGCTTGTTTTGGAATGTGCAAGGCATTATGATCCAATTTCCAGGATGATCCGGACTCCCAAGGGGATAACCATTGCCTACCTCACTGAAGATGCAATTACAAAAATGTTTGGAATTCCTCATAGTGTAGATGTGAAAGAAAGGACGAAGGATGAATATGAAGCAAAGTACAAATTGAAGGCAGATGGATGCAAAGCTATTGTGAACAAGGAGTGGATGATTGAGCCAAGGCCTTATCATTCCAAGGCACCAAAGACACTTATGTGTACAAATTTCACGGAGGAATATAGTGACTTGATATTCTTGCCCAATAGAGTGATGGGGATGCCGCAGGGTGCCTTGTTTGGAGGATGGATGTTCTACTTTACCCAAGATTGTTCAAGAGGAACAATGATCAATTGGGAAAAGATTATTAGCGACAATCTGGATTTTCAATTGAGGAATGTGGAGAAGACTAAGTCATTCAGCACGACTTCCTATCTTGTATACATGCTTGCAAGATTTGTCACATATAAAGGACTCATATGCAAGGGCAAAGTTAGGAATGGATCGAGACAATATAGAAGTTATGAATGTTGTCCACAACTTGATATGCATAAAATTGAAGACTACAGAAGGGTGAATGATGCTTTCACCATGTATATTACAAGGATGTTGCAAGGCGGAATCCAAAAGAGGTTGTCCAAGGTGGCAACGAAATTAGTTGAACAATATGGATTGTGGTACGTACAGTTTCCCACCTTCACATACTTAAGGATTTAGGGATTTAGATCTGAACCATACAAGCTTCCTAGGTATCCTATAGATAGAATGATCCTACTTGAGGTGGTGAGACAACTTTTGGAATTTGATTTCATCCAAAAGGAGAAGCATAGAATAGGGATGACTTTTCCTATTGCGATAGAGAAAACTTTGGAGGTGTGCCACACTGCCGTTGCAACTAGTATAGTGATTGATGAGATTGCATTCTATCGCCTTGGAACTTACAAGAGTAGAGACAGATTTGATTTGCATAAGAATGTTGAAAGAATCAGAGGAGAAAGATTCATAGACAAGGTTGACATTGAGGATTACTGGGCGAATCTAATGGATGAACAAGCAACGAAGAAGAGGATGTGGTCCAGGATGTTAGTGGATTTCATAAGAAAATGTGAACTCTTTCTCATTCTGGATCAAATTGTGGATGATAGTAATCATACTCATCTACAGTATGATAATGGAAAGAAGAAATCCATCCTTTTGCTTAATTGGTCACAACCAGAAGTAACAGGTTTGAATGTGCTTATGAGAGATGTCATTGATTTCTCCAGAGAGTGGGTAGACAAGCAAATGAACAGATTGATAGATATGGGTGTTGTCTTCACTTATGAGAATATGAAGCAAGAGGATTTTTCTCTTGAAGATGATCAAAGAACAATTAGTGATGTGAGGATTCATGCAGATGAGGAGAGTCATGCTCCTAAATGGAGGAAGAGTATGCCTGGATAATCGAAGACAAAGGGGAAGGAGATAGTTGGCCAACAAATAAAGAAGAAGAAGCAAAAACCTAGTGCTCCTTTGTCTCCCCTTAGTTCCCCATCAGTGAAGAAGGTAGATCTGTCGGAGAAGAGCAAAGAATTTGAACAATCCTCCAATACAATAATTTTGCAAGAGAATATTCAGGAGCTACAAGCTAAGGCAACATCAACATTGCGGCATGAAGACGATGAACAACCGGGATCTCCCATTGTCTAGTTGGAGGTAAGTTTGGGCGACAATGGTTATGATTTTACCTAGGATAAGGAGGTTGATGATGATGTTATCTCAGCATCGAGGGGACTTGATCGGGAAATGTGTCTTGACGATGGTATGAAAATTTCCACTATTCTTGATTGGCTATTGCAAAGCATGGAGAAAAGTAAGAAAATGGTAGAGGCCCAACCAATTGATGACATTGATGACTACTTAGTCAGGAGTAATAAGGAGAAAGCACTTAAGGTGACTAAGATACTTTCCAATATAGCTAGAGATGAAACAGGAATGTGGATTGCACAGGTGGCTATCTCGATTGGTGATGTGACTAGAGATGTGGCTAGTCCCATGGATTTCCAAATCACTTCGGTTGCCTTTGGACAGACTTGTTGTCCTCATTTTTGTTTTAAAAAATGGACCATTACATAAAATTTTTGTCAAAAAATGAAAATTTTACTCTATGGCATGCTTCCCGAGGCATAATTTCGCCTTATCTTTTAGACTGGACTAATCCTTAGTCTATCTTCGAACCACGTTTCGAATTTCATCGCATTTTGGGTTCGTTTGCTATGTTTTTCCTTCAATTTCGGGTTTTTTCTCCCTAACTGCAGGTGGGAAATTTTCCTTAAGTTGCAAGTTTTATGTTTTCCTTTGTTTTAGTCTTTGCAGGGAAATTTCTAGTTAATTACAAGTGCACTTTATGAAATTAGAACTTGTAACTTACTTTTTATTTCCCCCTTGATGCTTTTTGGCTTTTTAAGTCGTAATAGGAACTTTTTGGATAAGTTACAAGTTAATTTAAATTATAAATTTAAAAGTCACTTGTAATTCTTTTTTAAAGTTCCTACTTAAATGATTTTACTTGTAATAGGGATTTTATTTCCCTATTACATGTTTTATTTTCTAAGTCACTTGTTAAGGGAATTTTAAATCCCCATTACAAGTTCTTTTTTAAAGTTAAGTTATTAAAACTTGTTGAGGGGATTTTATTTTCCTCTTACAAGTTATTATAACTTGTATTTCTCTCTCAAAAACCCGATTTGCCTTATGAATGAAAATAAAGGCATTTTAAACTTGCTAAAGGGTTTTAGAAACCCGATTTTGCCTTGTGCAATGAAAAGTGACATTTTAAACTTGTAATATGAAGAAAGAAACCCGATTTTCACTATGACATGCAAAAATTGAAACTTGTTGTTCACTTCCAAGAACCCGACCAAGTATTTTTCCTCTTCTAAACCGATTTTGCCACAAATTCTTCCCAATTTTTGTGGAGAAATTCATGGATCAAGGAGGCGATATCATAGCAAGGCGGATTTTGTGAGTTCGTGAACACGTTGCAATTGATTTGATAGCCGTTTCATATTTTAATGCTGCGTTTTAACCTCTTCAAAGCCGTTTTTGCTTGGCTTGACACGATTTCACTCCATCGTTGGGCGTTTAGCTTTGGGTCTCTCCTACATGGTATTTCCTTGAAGATTTGGCATCTTGGTTAAGCAAGGTAAGATTTCTTTTGGTTTTGCTTTCATTTTTCTTTCTTGTTTTGTTTATTTTCTCTTCTTGTTTGATCTTCCTAGTTGTATATATGTTTATTTTGATAGTTCTTGCCTAAAAACGGTTTTGTGAGAGAGATTTTCCCCTTTGCAAAGCAATTTGTGAATTGCATTGATCTTCCCCATTTTCCCGCTTTACTTGTATTCGGGATTTTAAATCCCGATTACAAGTAGGATGAAAATAATTGATCTTCCCATGTGATTAGAATATTTTAATCATCTTTTGGTGAAATTCCAATTCTCTAAGTGGAAAAATACCCATTCTTTCAAAATCGGGTTTTTAGAACCAGAGTACATGTTGAAAGTTCTTCCCATTTTCTTGAAGATGACATTCTCAAAATCCTTCCATTTTCATTGTCATTATCCGTACATTCCATTCACGCCATTTCCCACATGTCAAAATCTCATTTTTCACTCATTTCTCCAAATTCCTTTTGCAAGTATACATGCATTCAGGTTTCAAAAATCCGATTGCATGTTTGTTCTTCCCCACTTGTATACTTGTAAAACATTCCCCAAGATCTGAAATTGGTCAAAGTCAAGTTTCCAACATTCCCATTTATTTCCCATCTTTCTCTCACAAAGTTGCGAAGTGCAAGGGCTGGAGTTCTTCCCATTTGAAGAAGGAAAAATGTTAGTTGCAGCTGATTATGATGTTGCTTTAACACTTTTAAGTCTTCATCACAGCATACCAGGTTGTTCTTCAATGTCAGATTTACCATCATCTCCCATTCCAAAGAAGATGAAGTATAAATATGACAAGTACTAGAATGAAGTTTCCCCTTCACAAGTTTCCTCTCCTTTGGATCATATCAAGGATACAAAGATAGGGCATGTTGACATGTCAGAATTCATTAAAAGGGTGGAGGATCCGCATGATAGTAATATGCAGCGGTTGTTGGACAACCACATTCATCATGCATCTTCTTTTCTAGTGGCTGCCCTAGAACTTGAATTTGTTCTCGCTTGCACTCACCACTTCGACAAGGAGACAAGAACCTTTAGAAATGATGATGGCGATGCAATAATCCGCCTTGATGCGGATACTATTGAGAAAGTCTTCAGAATACCATCAACACCTGTGTATATGGAGATTTCAAAGGATAGTGCAACTGAGTACTATGTCAAGAGGGAAAAGGATTGCAAATGCCACATTAACAGGTGGATTCATGAACCACGAGCCGCTTTCACAAGGTGTGCTAAGTTGTACCGTTGTGACTTCAAGTGGGAAATTGGAGACATCATTACTCTCCTCAGCAAGATGATGGGTCTTGAGTACTCTAATGTTTTTGAGGCCTGGATGTATCAGTTTACCATGTTCATAAGGCAGTCCCATCATATATCATGGGGAGAGATTATCAGTGATGCTTTGTGCGAACAACTTGCAGCAGTCCCTACTACCATGACATTCTACATGAATTCATACTTAGTGTATTTGGCAGCATCACTTAGACATTTCCCTGGTCTTTCTACCAAGGGTGATCGCTCGCTTATACTTGTGTAGGAATACTATGATTAGCTGCCCTTAAGACCCAACGGATTACATTTCAGGAGGGTTCAAGATGCATTCTATGGTTACTTCATGTGCCAATTTGACAAGACTCTAAAGAATAGAAGGGTGTCAGATGAAGCATGGGAAAGAGTGAATGAGTATGGTTGCTTGTTCCTTCAATTCCCAACTTTCACTTATATAAGAGTTGGATGCTACAGTGGGCAGCCATGCATGCTTCCTAGATACTCGACTGATAAGATTATTCTTATGGAGTTGGAAAGACAGATCATGGCTGTACATGCACATCAATCTGTCAAACATAAGGTTGGGATGGGGATTTCTACAACCAACCCATTAAAGATTGGCTGGTACTCCCTTATCACATCCACCAAAGCTAAAGCTATGGAGATTGAGATGCAGGAGATTAAACTCAAAAGGTTTAAGTCGAGGGCAAATTTTGACTATTGAGATATGAAGTAAAAGATCAAAAAGTCCTTCATACATGTGCATCGCATTGAGGATATCTGGGTGGATCTCCGTACAGAAATGGAGGTTGTCAAGATGGACTACTGCAGGCTCACCCTTGAGCAGGTTATTGATTTGAACTTGGTGGACATTCCGCAAGGGATGATTGATGATGGGAATGTGCTTGATCCAGAGTATGTCTCATGAAGGGTTGATGAAGCCCCACTTCCTTTAATCCAATGGTCACATAAAGAATGCTCTTCCATTCTGGAAAGATTTCAGCCTATCCTAGCTAACACCAACACTTGGCTCAAAGGTAATGGTGTTAGACTCATCAAGATTAAGGTTGGAAAAGAAGATGACTCTACGGGGCCTCTTGGACGTAAGTCTGAGATTCAGATTGACAAGAAGGAAGGTGCATCATCTTCAAGCACCAGGATCAAACTGCGGGTTAGTCGGGCAAAAATGCTTCCTCCTAAGGAGGCGACAATTTGTGGAAAAGAAAAGTCCCAGATTCACATTCATGTGATTGATCCCGATAATCTGGAGGAAGGACAACAATCTGATGATGCTCCTAAGTCATTGGCTTCGGAGTCACCTCATGAGATTCCCTCCTCAGTTTCCATGGAGCTACCTATATCTCCTCCTGGCACAGTAGTGGAGGAGTCTCCTCAGAATGCCGTTCCTATTTCAGCAGTTGAGCCACCTCTTGATCATCAACAAGAGAGTTTGCTGGAAATCTTCGAGAATACTCCTGCATGTATTCATTTGTCAGAGATTGATACCTCTACTTCCGACTTTGAAGAGTTTATGAGACAATCTTCATGCCCTTTGGTTACCGAACAAACCATGGTTGCCATCCAGACAGATACTCCTCTCAGGGTGACCACGACTGTTCAAACAAAAACTGCTTCTCCTTTGTCTTCGGTAGCTATTAGAGGAGAATTAGTCATTTTACCTCTATGGATTAGTTCTTTCACCTCCAAGAGGAAGAAGTAGGAAATCTCTCTTGATGTCTTTGATTATCAACATCTTAAGCAATCTAGGCCCAAGGTTGCTAAAAAAGCCAAGACAATCTCAAGGGTAACTGTTGACAGCAACAAGATGAAAGTGGCAGAAATTGTTGAGCCTCTTGCAGATAAGCCACGTGAGGAAATGCAAGCTGCTGATTATAGGGTTACAAGGATAGAATTGGGTAAACAGGTCAAGCATGATGCCCAACAATCCGTAGCTTCACTAGTACAACGATATGATGAACTTCTAACGAAGAAAGACAAGCTAGAAGAGGAGAATAGGCAGCTTGTTGCAGCTGTTCATAAAATCACGAAACCTGTTGGTGAAGGGAGTAATCCTTCAAGTTCTTCCGGTTCACAAAAATGGATTCGGGGAGTTGAAAGAGCAGCTCACAAGGTACAAGCATTGGATTCTTGGGTGGATCAACTTCATGATCTGTGTGTGCAAGTGTTGAAAGACATATTCCAAATGATGGCTAAGTTGGAGACCATTGTAGAAAAATTGAATGATACCTCTGAGACTTTCAAACAGAATTTGGAAAGGGTTGAAGGTAGCTTGACAGTTTGGCACAAGATGCCTTGACAACAGTTGAGTGTTCTTCAGGAGCATGCCATTATTCCTTCCAGGGTCATGTATCTGGAATTTGAAGAACTTCTAGAGAACAAAGCAAGTGCTCGCAGATCAGCAAATGAAGATTCATAATGAGTGGAGGAGCGAACAATTTTCAGCTGCCTCAATTCAGGTTTTGATGAAATGTCAAATTTTCTTGCACGAAATCCAGTCCACTTTGGAGAAGAACAACTCTATGCTTCTTCAATGCCATGATACCATTGTGAAGAGCATGGTTGTTCCCAAGAACACCCACAAGCCGAATCTTGCTGAGCTACGAACGATCATCCAGAAGTTCGAAGGATTCATTTCTTCACATGCTGCAACTTAAGTGTTTTTCAACACTTAGTTGCATTTTTCAGAATTGTAATCTCTTAGTTGTAGTTTTTCTTTGACATGTTTACTTGTAAAAACATTTTGTAAATTGCAAGTCAAGTCATTACTTGCACTTTTGTAATTACAAGTAGACGAGTAACAAGTCAATTTAGAACGGGACTTGTAACTTTGAATAAGTCATAGTTAGTTATTGAATAAGTCTTGGTGGTTGAGATAATTTCTCAAGTTAGTTAGGATCCTCCCACCTTTTTCTCAATACTCCTCTCCTATAAATACTTGAGGGGTCTATTGTAATCTTTATCTTTTGAAAAGCAAGCAAAAAACTCTGCCAAATTTGCAGCAAAGAAGTCTTTGAGCTTTTATGTGTAAATTGAAGAATTGAAAGGAATAGAAGGAAATTACTCAAGTGTTGAGACTTTGTGCTATATTCTTGAGTTTATGTTCAATATTACCTTTCTTGCAAGTATTTCTTAAAGGGCTTAATCAAATTTGATTTGCAGACTTTGTGTTGCAAGTATTGGGGATTAATTTAGTTAAAGTAGAAGTTCTATTTAGAAAAGTTGTAAGACTTTGTGCTTACACTCGTTCTTAAGAGAGATTAGAAGTAAATTTTAAAATAAGAAATAGCTGTGAAACTTTGAGCTCACACTAGTTCTTGCTGTCTTGTGTAGAAAGAAATAAGTTATTTCATACTTTGTGTTGTTATAATTTGTTCTTAATATCATTAGAATAGAAAAGGGTAGATAGGACTTCACATAGTCAAGACTTTGATCTTGATATTGCTGTCCCGTCCCGAGGGAAGTGACGGAAGTCTTTGAACTTTCAGGAAACTTCATTTCCTTTCTCTGATTTCATTTCAAAAAGTTGTTACTGCTGTTTTATGTTAAATTGCTATCATTTTTCTGTGAAGAGAAAAGAATATTGGCTTTCTTGAAAAAAGAAGAAAGACTACTGTTCCATCCTATTTTAGTTTTAGTTTTAGATAGATAGGGGGAGCCTTCCCTTAACTAGGAGAGTTTTACTCACACACTGTGGTTGAAACCACAATTTTGTATATTTCCCCAAGTGTACAAAATTTTCAACCAACATGACTACAAAAGAACAAGAATTCCAAGAACTTGGTGATACAATCTGGGTAATCAGTGCAAGGTTAGATAGTGAGATAGAGAAGAAAGATATGTATAAGGAAGAAAACAAGAAGCTTAAGGAGTATATTGAAAGGATGAGGCATGAAGATCCCACCTTTGTCTCGCCTATCGCAGTTGACTGTGGACTTGTTGATGTGTTTTTTATGCACATGCGAACACAGAATAAAATACCAAGGTATCTTATCCTCTCTTGAACAAAGTTATCCGAATGCTGAAGATTTGCCCAAGGATCAATCGAAATAACTCCAAAGTTTTGGTATGTAGGGTCTCTACGTGTGGATAAGCTCTTGTGGTATGATGGGATTATGCTGGAATCACAAGGGGACTTACGTTTGTATGCCTGAATGTTTGATTTGTTGGAATTCAAGTCCTATCTACTCACTAGGGAGGATAAAGAAATATCAAAAGCATAGGGTTTAGAGAATCTATTCTAGGACCTAGAATGTAGGAATATAGATGAAATACTAGGTGGAGTCCTATTGGGCTAGGTCTGACCATCAAACTGAATAATTTGACACTAGCTCAGTGCAATCTTCTAGGGTAGTCCTGAAGATGTTCAAATCGTTACACCATCAGGCACTGATCACCATTCAAGTTAATGCATGAACAATAGACGCATAACAATTCGAGATTAAGCTCATTCAATGCTAGTTGACCACGCAGGGCGCACTTACAATCAGTAAGAGGCTAGTGGTATGGACTAGGTGGATTCCACACGAGTACATTCAACAATTTTCTCCATTGAATCTCATTATTTACCATCTAATATGAAGATTCAACAAGAAACCATGCACATTGCAAATAAACGACATATTTCACCATATCTTCAATGAAAATGGAGTCTTTTACAACCTAGACAACATTTTCTTGCCTTCTCTTCCTGCTCTACTCTAATTGCTATCTAAGTTTCTATTCTTCTATCCTATTCACAAACTATTCATTATTCTAACCACTATTAACTAACTATTAACCTTCACAAATGAAGAGCCAGAGCTTTATATAGAGAGCTCTTTATATTTCAATGGCTCTGATTGATTTACAATCAATGGCTAGGATTTCAAGATGAAAACCCTAATTAGGGTTTGTTACAACAAACTTTGCTTAGCCAATGAGAAAATTACATTCAATACATGAGAACCAATAGATGCTAGGAGTAGGTACATTGAAGTTTGTGCCTTCGTGCGTAAGCATGGTTCACTGAATCTGGACATGTTGAGGTGGAGACTTCTGATTGGAGGAATAGTGATTGGGACGCCACCTTGTCTGGTACTTGCTTTGTGATGACCTTGGTTGATCCTCCTTCGACTTAATTTTGTTGATATGCAAAACAACAAAAAAGGTGTTAAGTACACATAATATATTCATTCTAACATGGCATTTCTCACTTCAAACCATCAACAAGAAGACACTAGGATCAATTTCGCTTTGGACCCTTTGGAAGGACATGACCTATAATGAAAATTCGCTCTGGACCCTTTGGAAGGACAAGACCTATAATGAAATTTCGCTTTGGACCCTTTGGAAGGACAAGACGTATAATGAAATTTGCTCTGGGCCCTCTGGAAGGGTCAAGAGCGAATTTGGAATTTTGCTCAATTCTTCCTTCATAGAACTTCATCTCTCACCCTTACCTTATCAAGATCAAATCATTTGCCTTAAAAATGCTTAAGAATAGGTTTTGCTCAAGGGCCTAGGCAAGGCACAAAACCTCTTAGGAATTTCGCTCTGGACCCTTTGGAAGGGTCAGGAGCGAAATTGGTAGATGCTAAAAAATCCTCACATTTCTCATGATCTTGTCTTAGATTTGACCTTTGAATCCTTCTCACATCAAGATCATGTTAATTTGCCTTCAAATCTACTCAAAGGGGGATTCATTCAATTGTTTGAGGTGAAGAATTAGTTTTTTCAAGAATTTCGCCTTGGTACCTTTGGAAGGTACATGTCCCTCTAAGAATTTCGCTCTGGACCCTTTGAGAGGGTCAGGAGTGAATTTGCTCCTTTAAGCCCAAATCCTTTACTTTCTCATCATTTTTCTTTACTTCAATTGTTTCCAAGGCATGATAACGTCCTAGTTGAGGTTCCAAGGCATGAAATTAGTCCATATTTGAAGCAAAAGGGAGGGTCTTAGGAAAATTCGCTTTGGTACCCTCGAGAGGGTCAGGAGCGAATTTTGTCATTTAGTCTCAAATTCATCGTTTCCTTTGCTTCAATTCACTACTCAAGGCAAGTATACATCAATCCTCTCTCAACCACGCCGTAGGAACACATATTTTTGACCCCAAACAAGGAGCAAATAGGTGTTTAGGAAAATTCGCTCTGGACCCTTTGGAAGGGTCAGGAGTGAAATTCTTCCTTTGATGCCATTCATCTTCCATTCGTCATTACTTTGCCTTGAACTTAACTTTTCCAACCCTCTTATCATGATTATGCAACTTGCCTCTATCTTAGCTTAAAACAAGGTGAAATAGGGAGTCCTTCTAAGGATTTCGCTCTGGATCGTTTGGAAGGGTCAGGAGTGAATTTTGCATTTTTGCACAAATTCTTCACACTTTGTGACCACAATTCACTCAAATGCATGTCTAAGGATGCCTCTAAGTTCAATCAACCTCAATCAACGCTAGGCTTGATGTAAATTGGGAGCAAAAGGAGGTTTCAAGAGAATTTGCTCTGGACCCTTTGGAAGGGTCAGGAGCGAAATAGCTGTTTGCACTCAAACTCATCATTTCCTTCAACTTTGCTCGTAGACTTAGCTTTTGGGTCCTTCCTCCATCTCAATCAAGTCCATTTGCCCTCAAAGTGATGTCCACTCAATGCTTTTGGTGAGAAATTAGGCCTTTCTAAGGATTTCGCTCTTGTACCCTTGGAAGAGTCAGGAGCGAATTTGGGGGATATAGCTTGGATCTCACTCAAACACTCTATCTTCATCTTCATCCAAATTGCCTTGGCCTAAGATCATGCTAAGAAGTCACCTTAAGGAGGCGCGTTTTCTCAAAAGTTGAGGTTAAACATCAAGTTTTAGAAATTCGCTTGTGTACCCCAGAGAGGTACATGACCTTCTAATGAAATTTGCTCTTGACCCTTTGGAAGGGTCAGGAGCGAAATTGGTAATTTTCACTCAAATTCCTCATCCAATATTGTTGCAACTCATTCCAAGGGCATTGATAGATCAATCTTCATTCAATCAAGGCGCAGGAGTAAGGTTTATGGTCCAAAGTTAGGACCAAGGGAGGGTATTAGGAGAATTCGCTCCTATCCCTTTGGAAGGGCCAGGAGCGAAATTCATTTTTTAAGCTCAAATTTCAAACTTCTCCATGATCCAAGTGCATGCAATTCGCTTTCAAGGCACTTTTCAAGGCATCAATTCATTAATCCTCTCTCACTCACGCCATGGGAACAAAGACTTTGACCCAAACAAATAGCAAATAGGTGCTTTAGGAAAATTCGCTCCTGTACCTTTGGAAGGGTCGAGTGAATTTGATGTTTTTACTCAAATTCTCAATGCTTTGCGATTCAAACTTGTTTCAACTCATCCACAAGGCCTTGGCATTCCTTTCCTCTCTCACTCATGCAAGGTTTGTGATCTAAACTTAGCCATAAAAGAGGATTATAAGGAATTCGCTCCTGTACCCTTGGAAGGGTCAGGAGCAAATTTGACTTTAGGGCTCAAATTGCTAACCTTTTGTCACTCAATCTTGTTTCATCTCTTTCACAAGGTATGGATAGGTCACGCCTTCTTCGATTAGGGCTGAGAAGCAAGGGTAATGGTCTAAGCTAAGACCAAGGGAGGATCCTAGGAGAATTCGCTCATGTCCCTTTGGAAGGGTCAGGAGCGAATTTGGCCCTCATGCTCAAATTCTTTGTCCTTCCTTACTTAAAACTTCAAGTTCAAATGTGTCTCAATTCGCTTTCAAAAGTGAATTCAAGTTGATCTTCCTCAAACCCAATCAAGACTCAACCCTATAAACGAGTCCCAGGCCTAACCAATGGGGGGTTTTCAAAAAGGAAATCTAAATTCACCCGTCCTGTGCTACCCATTTTACTACTTTAGCCCAAAGAGACCATCTTATCCCAAAGAGCTCTCCAGAAATCCTCCAATGCAAAGATCAATAGCACAAAGCCAGACAACCAAGCAAAAAAAACTAACCTAGAAAGCAAAAAGCAGGGGTCCCCATTTGCAATGGGGCGATGTGTGAATACATCACAACAGGACTTCATTTTGATCATGAGGTAGCGAAGAATACACATGCAGAGTTTGGTAAATGGATTGAAGATGTAACAAAGCAAGCGGATGATTTCCTAACTCAATTTGTCCAAGCATTTGACAAGATGAATATGCTCGCATATAGGATACAAGATTTGGAGGGAGTTTGGGATGAGTTCCAGTTGATTTAGGAAAAGACCATTCCCCACCTCAGAGTGTTGAAGAAAGTTCCTATGTCCAAATTGATCCATGAAGGAGTTGTGCATGAGGGTGATATATATGATTTCCAGGGTTGGTATTTCTCATTTGCCATGTGGAAATCTACTTATGAGCATGCACGAAGAGGGGTAGATTTCAGTGCTTCCAGGGGTCTTCACTTAGAAGAATGGAGAGATAAGATGAAGTTCATGTACTTTAGGCAGTTAGATTCTTTGAAGAAGAATCAAATTGATAATTTGGTTTCCTTTCTGATCCATGTCCATAGTTCACAGAAACTTATGCTAGATTGGGAGAATACTTTGGATGTTTGTTCCGATTCGTTGGATTTGATTGATGCTCAATAGGAGGCTTTGCTTAGTATTACCATGGAGGAGCTAGATTCAGTTTTGACCAGATTCTTGGAATATGCTGCTAGAGAGAGGGATGCAGGCCGGAATCTTCTAGAAGATTCCCTACTTGATGACTAGGTGTCATCCTATTGGATCACATGTTGGTGGTTCACCTTTTGATGTAAACCCTAATTAGGGCAACTTTGGGGCTGTGTTGGTATGATTTTGGCCCTTGATTCAAAATGAATCTTGGCCATTCATTTCTTTTGAGGCTCTATATAAATCCCATTGCCTCTCATTTGTAAGAGAGATTTTTGAGAATTTTTTTGTACATGCTGTAGATTTGAATAACAATCATTGAAGTTTGGTGATTTTTGTTTAAGTGTTGTATGCATTTGTGGTTCTTGTTGCCTCCAAGTTAGATTAGAACTTGCTTTCAAGTATTTAGATTGAATGAAGGAATTTGTTGAATGCAATTGTGTGGAGCTCATTTAATCCATACCACTAGCTTCTTGCTGATTGTAAGTTAGCCTTGTGTGGTCAACTGGAATTTTATGTGAACTCAACTTTAATTATTGCACTTCCATTGTTATGCATTGTCTTGATGGTACCAATGTTTGATGGTAATGATTTGAACATCTATGAAATCTACCTTAGATGATTGCACTAAGCCTGTGTCAAATTGTTCATTTGATGGTGAGACCTTGCCTAGTAGGATTCCATTGAATCATTTCATCATTTCTTGCATTCTAGGCTTTATTATAGAAATTCCTAAACCCTATTCCTTTTGTCCTTTTTAGAAATCCTTGTTAGATTAGATCAAGAGCTCAATTGCAAAGTCTCAAGTTATTGGCATAACCTATTCCAAATCCATGATAAGAAAAATTGATCCGAACAATTGTATAAGTCCCCAAGTGAAAATAGCAACATCACATCAAGCCATTGAGTTACCCACATGTCAAGAACTGATCGTAGAAACCTTGGAATCGTCTTAGTTGATTAGGTATTTAGCATCTAAGGTGATTTTGTTCAAGAGAGGGTAAAATACTTTGGTATTTTATTCTGTGTTCGTATGTGCATAAAACACACATCAACACTACCCAAAAAGAATGGGATATATGTCCAATATAAAGGTAATTTGCATGGAAGAATTTTTTAATATTATCATATATTGGGACAAACACAAAAAGTATAAGCGACATATATTGAATCAAGATTTGCTTTCTTCTACCCTCAACCAAATTAGAGTGTTGCTCAATGTTTATACATTGAGATACAACATTTGTTTAGTTCTTTCATTTTATGCATTGTTTTCTGACTGAAAAATTTCTCTTCTTTCAAAATACACGTTATTTGACTTTGTCTGTAAAAATTTTCTGCGTAGTCCTTGTAGGAGGTACTAGAAAATTCTTCAAAGATCTTGATGGATACATTTCAATAAAGTATCTGTGAAAAGTCATTAAAAGATTGATGGAATAAACATGGAGTGAATGGAATGGATAAAAGACTGCATTTAAAAGCTAATGCTCATTCTTGCCGAAAATTCTTTATCTTTTTCTTCCTTCACGTGGTCTACGATATTAATTGGTCATGTTTTTTATCCAGTGGCATTGTACAGCCCAAAGTTGGCCATCTGACTTGAATTTCTGTACCTCATAGCTTGTGAAATATGTCTAATAGCAGCTGATTGATGGCACAACAACCAGTTGACTATATTTTCTCCTTTCTGTGTCATACTGACTGAACAGTTTGCCTAATAGCAGCTGACCTACCGGTGGATGAAAAGCTTGCATGTAAAAAGCCATTCCTGAGTGTTGCAAGAATGAAAAAAATGTGCCTAAAATCCTGAATTTTTTTGGCCTGTGTGTGCTCTTACATTTTTGCAGACTTCCCAAGTTCCCATGATGCCCTCCTGACATTTTTAACAGATATTTCTGGCCTTTTTTCACAGTTGTTTACAGACATTTTTGATAGATATTTTCAGATTTGTGACTTACAACTTATAATGGCAACCCTATCTGTAATACAGATCAAAACCTTATCCATTTTGCATAAAATTTATAAGGAACTTAGTTTTTTTGGAGTTGCCAAGTTTATGCACAGTTTGTCTAATAGCAGCTGACCAACCATGCCAATTTGTCACCTGCTGTTTTTTCTTTGTCGTGTGTGCACTTACAAGTCACTAATATTTCCTTGGTTCTCTATTATTAATATTTTAGGCAATGAAATCATGGACTAGGTCACCCTTGCTTTGCTGTGTATATCTAGATCTTTATCTATTTGGTGTGCTTGAGGCAGAATGATTAGCTTAACTGTTGGTTGATTGACCCTCCCACTTTCATTATCCTTTTTCATGCCTCCAATATGTCACATATATGGTACAATTGACCAAATTATAGGTTGGCCAATCACATCTCTGTATAGCCAACATTACAAAACTTTTTTTTTTCACAACTCAAATGATTTTGTGATTCCTCACGACTGGAATAGCAGCATCCTATATATGTGACTCTTTGTTGTGATTTCTATTTTTTCTTAATATTATAGGAGCTTTGGTTGAACTTGTTGATGCCTATTGTTCTGTTAATTATTGCACGAGACAAAGTAAAGGTTTGATGTGTCTTTCCTTTTGAGGGTATATGCTATAAATGTTTGTTATGTGTATGGCTATGTTCCTATATAGAATTCATTCCTTGTAGTTAACAATAAAATCTGATTAAGTGATATGTTTATCTGTATCATAATCACAATATTCACCCTAATCTGATACAAATAAAAGGTCATGGTTTGTAACATGTTCTCTTTTGGATGACATCGTAGAGCAGGTAGGAGTGACACCAGAAGGAGTTGAGTTGCCTAGGTCTGCCGTAGATATAGAGATGCAATTAAAAATAAAAAATATAGCAGAGGAATATCGACCCAACATTCCTGTTGGACCTGATCCTAAATGGAGATACATGTGGAGGGTGGGGCCTCGACCATTGAAGACACGCTTTCAGGTTTAATCTTCACAGTACATATGGTTGGTGTTTATTTTTTAATTGCATCATCTGCATTATCACTTATATTTGGCTTCATTGTGTAGGAACTAAATTCGGAGCCTGTTGTACCAGAGGGTTTTCCAGAATGGGTTGATACAATGAATGGATGGGGCTATAAGATGATCTCTGCTGTGGAGGTTGTCCAGAGATCCTTTATTATTTCTTCCTACATTAGTAGTATGTTTTCTGTAAATTTTTTCGTATTTTTATTTGATTCTTAAATTCTTCCCAACCTTCTTTGCAATTTGTCAAATTTCTATGCAGGTTGTTGCAGAGATGGCAGCTATTGGATTTGGGCTTTCAAAAGATTCTTTTACATCGCTTATGGTAGAGGTATAGTCCAGGGTATTATCACTTTGTTAGATCTCTGAAGTGTGCTATCTTTTGGGTATTAATACTCCTGATTGTTTCGCCCTGATTTAATTCCCTGACAATTTCAGGGACCTCATTTACTTGCTCCTACAGGTAGTGATCTTTTGAGGCATGGAAAAGAAGGAACTGTATTTGCAGGTTATCATTATGATCTCAATTTTCTGACAATCCATGGTCGAAGCAGATTCCCTGGTCTTCACATTTGGTTGCGAAATGGTCAGAAGGTTGAAGTTAGTGTTCCTGTAGGGTGTCTTTTGATCCAAGCTGGCAAGCAGGTATTAGAGCTCAATTTGCACTTTTCCTTTCAACCATCAATTTTGGCTTCTGGGAACTCAAGATACTGGTTATATCATATTGATTTGGCATTTTTCTTGCCAATCAGCTTGAGTGGCTCACGGGAGGCCATTGCCTGGCTGGAATGCATGAAGTTGTTGTCAGTAAAAAGACTCTTTCAGCTATTGAAGCAGCACATCAGGCTGGACGCAGCTTGTGGAGGGTTTCTTCTACTGTGAGTGCATTGACAAATGATAATTTTAAGCTGACTTTAAGTATACAGCAAGTGCAGTGATAACTACTATCCAAGGCTGCCTATGTTAAGTTATTATGATTACATGGGGATGCCATTTCAATATTTAGAGAGTAGAAGAGCTTAGCAGTGTACAGAGTTTCTTATAATGATTTGTAAATAGGGTTCCATTTAAAAAAGTTACTTAAGTTAGATGTCACAGATTTCCTATTCTTTGCTACTGTTTGTACAACTTTCTTGTTGAAAAATGGAGGAATGATCTAAAACCTAAACTAGAAATGACTGTGAAACATTTTTCACATGGAAATGTCTACTAAGCACGTAGGTATTTTTTCTTTGTAAGAGCTGATAGTGAGCTCTAATGCCTTAGATTCACTTGGAAAACCAAAGATACCACAAGAGAGTAGAGAAAGAGGATAATTGCTTGATTATGGATGCAATAATGTTTACAATGATCTTTAATGGATGAGGCCTTGATAGGCAAGGTTGAGAGATAAGACAAGATTGTGATAATTGTCTTAATCTTATGTCATGAGACAACTAGAGATAAGATAAGATCAAATGTGTACTAGTGACTTCTAGAAAGATTTCTAAAACCCTAAGTAGACATGTGAATAGGACTTAACTAATGACTAGCTAGATAATGTGCCTTGTTCACACCGCAAAAGGGAAACCAGATAGGAAATACCCCTGTTCACATCAGCACACTCCTTAAGTGAAAATTAGGGAGAAGCAAACAAATGCAATAATTCAAATATGATGTGAGGATGGGTCTCGACTATTAGGCCATATTAGGTACCAATGTACAAAAGTTTTTTTTTTTTAATATTAAAGATAGTTCACAAAAAAGACTATACATCACCCGAGGTGTTGACTCAAGTACCAGACCAAGAAATGATGCCCAAAGATATAACAAGAACATCCTGGGATCCTATGTACAAAAGATTTTTCACAAATAGAGAAAAGAATAAAACCCCTGTGCAAAAAAGCCCTACCCCCAAAGAGAGAATGCTAGAAAACAATCATGTGCAAGTGATGAGATAAGTGATGAATGGAGGACCCAACATGAACCCCCAAGGACTACATCCATCACAAATATATAATAATATTCTCCCCATAAGAGAGAGTGGAACTATAGATTCCTCCCCATAACGAAGTAGCTCCCATGCCAATGGTGAGTGCTTGAAGGTAAAAGATAATCCAATGCTTGCAAACAAAATTCCTCCCCTTGCGAAGAAACAAGTCCAATGGTGGGTGTAAAAGAAACTCCAATTCAAGAAGAGAGATGAGGGAAGAAGTCTCATATTAGGTGTCTTTAGAAACAGATCAAGTGTCTCCATGTTAGAGTATGCCACAACAAACCCAAGTGCTACCCCAGTCAATGAAGATGGAAAATCAAGACTGTGGAAACTCATGAACAACAATGTCCAAAGACATTGATGATTTGACAAAATAGTGCAATAATTGTCATCGGAGGAAATGATCATCCTCAAGTGTTTCCTCCAAATCTGCAATATGAGACTTACAAAAGAAATCTGATATACCTGTCAAACAAGCATCCCACAAAACTAAATCTGAAAGCCTATGATAATCTTGCTGAACTGAAGTAAACTCTGAAGAAGCAGGAAAGAGGGGAGTCTCAATGAATGATTTTGCACAAGGAATCAGTGAAGGTGAAGGATCAACAATTGTCTCTGTAGGAGAAGGAGAATATGAAGAAACCTTATAATCCTTATCATATAAAGATGCATAGTGCTCCAAAATATCAAACTCCTTAATATCATTATAGTCATATGGAATATTAGCTGAATCATCAAGAGGTATTAGACAATCTGAAACATGATTATTTTGGAATGACTGCATATCACAATGTCCATATATCTCCCAAAACTTTGTTCCAAAGATCACGAGAACACTCAATGTGTATAATGGCATTCAAAGTGTCATCATCAACATGGAAACCAATCAATCACTTAATATGTTCATTTTTGATTGTTCAAATTTTTGCAAGGTGTACTTTGTTGAGGAATAAGACCATAGTTACAAGACTCAGACTCGATTCGGACTCGGCAAGCTGATTTTTGACTTGGACTTGGACTCAGCGCCCAGACTCGATAAAAACTCGGCCAAGACTTGACAAATTGAAAAACCCAATAAATTCAAAGACTTTTAACGATTTTAAACTTTTTTCATGCATTTTTTAATAAATAAACCTCAAAGACACAATTATCTCATCAAATAGAAGCTACTTTGAACACATACACAAGTTTACATTCATCACGAGTATAAATGCAAATTTTAGGCTTGAGCTGAAGGAAATAAACTAAACTAAATAACACATTATAAATATAAAGTGTCAAATGTATGCAAAATTCATGGAATATGAAATCCATGGCATCAAAAGTTCAAAACATATATCAACATAAAAGCTAGAGCCTAGAAGCCTAAGGCTTAGAGGAGCCAATATTAGTGATCACTCGACCCGCAATTGTCCTACGTGTGCACCTAAGATAGGTCCTAGAACATTCGGCAGCCATGATATCTGCTTGTGTCTCAGGCTTAGGCTCAGCCTTAGTGACATCAACATCCTCATCCACATCATCCTTGGACTCGAGGTCCTCCAATGGGTCTCCTCGTGCTCTAGCCTCCTCCTTTGCCATTGCTACTGCCTCTGCCTCTTGATCCACTTGATCAACCCATTCCAAGTCTTTATCGCTGAAAATAGGATCATCAACCTCAGTGTTCCACTTTGCCTATGGATCAACCTCCTCTAAAGTGATAGGAGATGTGTCAGTGCCCAAGATCTGTTCGTGACAGAGGCGAAGGTTGTAATGAACATACACAAGATTATTCAACCTTTGCACCGGCAACCTATTGTCCTTTTTGGAGTGAATATGCTCGAACATGCTCCAATTGCGCTCACATCTTGAAGCACTACATGGATGGCTCAAGATATGAACTGCAATCTTCTGTAGATCTAACACCTTATTGCCAAACATCTCCCACCATGCATCTGAAACAAAAAATAATAAAAATCATTTCTATTCTATAACATCTCCCACCATGCATCTGAAACAAAAAATAATAAAAATCATTTCTATTCTATAACTTTGAGTTTACGATAATGATAATAGAATCATAGATAGAAAAGTTTACGATTTAAATTTTAAACTATGCCTTGAATAGATTATTACCTAGCATCATCTGTGTTTGGTTATGTTTGCATATGTCTTGTGAGAAGAAGTCTCCTTGTGCATTCCTAAACATCTCTAACTCACGGACTATGTGTGCTTTAACTGATGAATCGAGTGACATTCGCTCTACAACTTCGTAGAGCCCTCTTTACACTTTGTCATCGGCCTTGAAATCCGAGTGAAATTGGAATGCCAAATTAAGGTAGTAGGCAGTTGCATGTATAGGCTTGTGAAGTAGATTGTGCCATCGTTGATCAATGACCTCCTGTTGTGACCACATCACACATCGCCTGTAATGTCCCCTTTTAGGATTTGCCGTAATTTAGTCCTGAGACAATAATTCCAACTTAATATGAGAATTGTAATATAAAATTTATCTAAATTGATGACATTTAATTATGATATTTAACTTAATAATTTGAATAGTTCAAGGATAGGACTTATCTTGTGCAAAGGTTCTCCCTTTCAACTTGCTATCATTTGACCATAAATCATCTTCATTTGTTTATTCTATCCTTGTTAAGATTATAAATCTGCTATTTGGTCTTCTCCAAGTCTTTTTCCATATATCTGCTAATTGATCCTTAATTCTATTCTTAATGTCACCACAAAAACTATTCTTTTATATGATATTATATAGAGGAATATCCATTCTCCTTGCTGAGGCTTAATTGAGCTATTATTCTTTTTCTGATTGAATCCCTTGGGCCCGTCTATGATCTTATTATGAATGTGATCTTAACTTTCACAGTATGTATATGTTGACTGTGTTCCTGATATTACTTCACGTATGTACACATGATATTTGCTACTAACTGAGACTATATAATATTCTTGATATATTGTTTTAGAGTATATGTAAGTTTCACTGTTTTTGATCGACCTGACTTGATCCCCTTATTTGATACGAGGCTCGTAATGGCGGTGATCTAATGATTGCTATAATAGGCTAATGCCGTTTTAGATTTTACTTGGTTGGTTCTTGTAATTAGTGTGGATATTGTGTCTGTCTATTTTTCTTTCTTAACATGCACGGAGGATCTTATGGATGGGTGGAATCACCCACTTTGCCTGCCTGAGCACTTTATTAGAAATAAATAAACGGTAATTCCCAAAATCCATTATATTTCTTATGGGAATCATATTGGCTGAGTCCCCCCTTGCTCGATATTGGACAAATGATACTCCAAGTATTTCACTTGTAATGTGCCTTCGTCTGTGCTTATCGCAACTTCACTACGAATAGTGGGCGCTGGAAAATGTTTGGCTTGTATATAAGATAATTTGTAGTTTTCTAGTATATTGAAGTGCGCCAATTCATGGGTTACATTCTGCGGTTCCTTCGATTATTGGGGTGAGGATTTGTATTGAGGGGAGCTTCTAATTCCTTATCGCCAAGTATATTGATTATTATGTACGGTGTCTTCTTCCTCGTAAAGATCACTGCCTATTCTCGTCTATTCTCCTACTTCCAGTGCCGCAAATGAACTCCCCTTTTTATATATCCCGTGGAGGGGAAAGGTTGCATCCCTCCATGGGTCCCTTTCCACGCGAAGGGATGCAAGGATAGTCTTTAGCATCACTTCGTGCGGGGTAGGGGGGGTAGTCTTTAGTATTAAATATATTTCTTTGTTTTTTATATTCTTTATGATATTTTAATCGTTTACTTTATAATACCATTCACTTATAATATCATTTACTTTATTAGACCCATTAACATTTTAACCATTTACTTTATAATACTTTCCATTATTATTTAATATATCAAATGTATTACCAATTTAATCATTTGTTTGATAATACTTTTCCTTTATTATTTTATATGTATTAAATCTATTAATATTTTAATTATTTATTAATGTTAACCTTATTTAATTAATCCATATTTAATGATTTATTTCCTCTTAGTATATTATTATTTAATAAATTTACATTGGTGATATTGTTAACTCCTTCCTTATGATAATCGATATTATTCCTTAATCGCTACTAACCATAACTGATGACTATTATCAAACTACCCATCATCTCCACTCAAACCGATATTGCGTAAGTCCCTACTAGTCATCTTTCAACCTTAGAGGAAAATCGTGAAGTCTCATAAATGAGACGATTTTCTAATATTATTAGATGTTATTTAATAAATGTTTTAATTATCGTATTTATTTAATCATAATAATCCAATGTCTAAAGAGGGGTTATGACATCGCCCCATCAAGATGGGGACCCCCATTTTTTTAGGTTTTGCCCTCTCTAGGAGTAGTCTCTCTCTCTCTATGCTCTTTTCTAGTGAGTGGAGTAGAATAGATTATCAAGCATCAGGATTCAAAGATTGAGTAAGCTAAGAAAAGTTAGGTGAAAGAAATAAAGAAGAATCATCCATAAGGTCGCCTACCTTGCCCCAATTTGAGAGCAAAAGTTTCATCAAAAACCGTCATTGGACTGAAATTGGTTTAAATGCCTTGACCCGTACCTTGCTTAGGCCCTAGAGCGAGATTTTTGTTTTTGGTCTCGTCCTTCCGAAGGTCACAGAGCGAATTTCCTATATAGGTGTTCTTAGGGGCCGAATTGATGATGCTTTCATGTGAAGAGATTGGAAAGCTTAAGACTCAAACCGATGAGGTAAAAGGAAGTAGCGAGTTTCAAGTCACGTCCTTGTAAAAAAGTCCTAAGGTGAACTGCCAAGTCTTCTCATATCTTGACCTTGTCCTTCCAAAGGACGGTGAACGAATAATGCTTTGGGTCTTGTCCTTACCAAGGACATAGAGCGAAATTCCATCAAGGACATTGAGCGAGCTTCTTCACCTAATCATGTATCTTGCATTGACTTAGACCTTGTCCTTGGATAG
The DNA here is from genome assembly GCF_030272615.1 of Cryptomeria japonica. Classification (NCBI taxonomy): domain Eukaryota; kingdom Viridiplantae; phylum Streptophyta; class Pinopsida; order Cupressales; family Cupressaceae; genus Cryptomeria; species Cryptomeria japonica. Next base: position 535,518,989 of record NC_081408.1, read on the forward strand.
AGCATGAAGCGAATTTTGATATAGGGCCTGTCCTTCCAAAGGACATAGAGCGAGTTCCACTTTTGAAGCTTGTCCTTAGGGAGGTCTTAGAGCGAAAAATGCTATATAGGTCCTGTCCTTCCAAAGGGCATTGGGTGAAACCAACTGCTTACTTTGTCGTTGCTGAGGGTCCAGAGTGAACTGCTTGGCTTGTCCTTGTTGATGGTCTAGAGCGAACTTTGTTGCCTTATCGTGATTCAAGAGCGAACTTGATATTTGAAGCTTGTCCTAAGAAGTGTCATAGAGCGAAATCTACATTATTGTTCCTGTCCTTGCCAAGGAAACAAAGCGAACTGCACTATAAGTCTTGTCTTTACCAAGGACAAAGAGCGAATTTATCATATAGGGCCTGTCCTTAGAAAGGACATGGAGCGAAACACTTGTCTTGACCTTGTCCTTCCAAAGGATATAAAGCGAATTGATGAGAGCATACCTTGCAATGGTCAGCAAGTGACTTTGTTGATATAGGTCCTGTCCTTGGGAAGGACAAAGGGTGAATTTGTCGTATAGGTCCTGTCCCTAGCAAGGACATAGAGCGAAATCACCATCTAGAGCGAATTGTATATACCTTGCATGAGACCTAGAACGAAATTCAATAAGGCAAGCATTTGGGCGCCTAAACTAATTCAAAAATTCGAATTGGTAGAAGGGAGAACAATGAATTATCAAGTCGGCCAGCATCAAAGAAGGATAATTTATATTTTTGTTTACACTAGATCAAGTCGGCCTTGTATCCCAAAAGACACATCCTTACCCTAGGTCGCATATATAAGGGAGCTCAAAAGATCATTTTTACATCAAACCAAAACATTATCTTTTTCTATTAGCGAATTTTGTTAGCAGGTTGAGCGAACTTCTCCAGCAATCAGCAAATTTCAAATTTCAAAGACAGCGAAGTACATTAAGGAAGGAGAATTCAATCATTAGCAAGGCAAATTTACACTAAGAAGCAGCAACATCATTCTCACAAGGGCGAACTCTAGCAGATTGGAAGGCAAAATTCATCATTTGAGCAGAAAAAGACTAAGGAGACAGTGAATTCTTGAGCATTAGCAGTCACACCATTAATCAGATTTTAAGGTTAAAGTTCTAAAATCAGAGGTAAATCATGGCAGCACCTAAGACAAGTGGATCATCCTCAAGGCAGGCCCTCATCAAAGAAGATCAGAAGAGCGATGATTTGGAGACCAAGATTACATCCCGGTGGAGCAACATTGGAGATACAAATCTTGGAAATTTCAATGTGAAGAAGTTTCGTGAGGCACCATACATTGGCAAACCATCACCTATAGCCAAGAGGATAATAGAGAGCGACATCATCAGGGAAGCCAACTTTCCTCCTGCAGTTAGATGTGATGAATTGATGATTGAATGCGCCAAGCACTATGATTCACACTCAAGGACAATTATGGCCGAGGATGGAACTGTTCTTGCCTACCTATTAGAAAGGGCCATAAGTGAAGCCTTCCATCTACTAGAATAGAGGGACATGATCTATAGAAGCCTAGAAGGAGCAAAATCGATTTATAAAGATGATCCTGATGCATGCCTATCAATCATCAATAGGGATTGGTTGCAAAAGAGTAGACCTCGCCTGAACAAGATACCTAATGGGCCACACCGAATTGACTTTCAAAAGGAGTTTAGGGATTTAATCACCCTGCTTGGCCGAGTTGTAGGTGCTCCTCAAGCCTTTTGTTTTGACAAGTGGATGTTCTTTTTCATTCAAATAATTATTCAAGGGAAAGGAATGATTAATTGGGCAAGAATCATTAGTAATTGCCTAGATGTACAATTGAGAAGGTTAATTCCTACAAAGTCATTCCACATGAGCTCATATATCATATATTCTCTAGCAAGGAGTTATGAATATGAGGGGCTACCACACAAAGGTAGAGTTGGAAGAGGGCCCGAAGAGATAAGGGTTTGTGATTCTTATGAAATATTGCACCACCCACCTAAACAACACTATAGATTGGTCAATGATACTTTCACGATGCACATCACCAGGACTCTACAAGGTGGGATCCATCAAAGATTGTCTCCGGAGGCACAAGAACTTGTCAAACAATATGGTGCGTGGTTTATTCAGTTTCCCAAATTCACATATATAAGGATCCAAGGATGTCCTCCTCCTTATATGTTGCCACTTTATCCCACAGATAGGATAGTACTTCTCGAAGTGACAAGACAATTGTTAGCATGCACCCGATCCTTGAGATACAAACATGGAGCTGTCATCACTAATTCCATTTCACTTGGGAAATCAATAGAAGTTTGCCCTTCCCTTCAAATAGCTGAAAGTGTCGAGCCAGAGTTATCTCTTTATTTGTTTACACCATTTGCTTCTAGAGATAACTTTGATCCCTATGGTAATGTAGAAGAAATGGCCGGAAGGAAGTATAGGCATGTGTTTCAAGTAGAAGATTTTTGGATGAATGCACAAGATGACTTCAAGATAAAGAAGAAGATGTACTCCCGGCTGTCCCTTGATCTCATCAGGAAATGCAAAATCTATAGAGTGGCCAATCAAGCACATGATAGTGGTCGATATATCCAATCTACCTATGAGAAGGAAGATAAAGAAATAAAGATTGATTGGAATGAGAAGGAAGTCATAGATTTGAGAGAATTGATGAATCAAGTTTTAACTTGCACATAGAGATGGGTAGATACTCAACATCAGAAATTGAAGGAGCAAGATGTGACAATGACATTTAATTTGGAGACAAGGACAAAAGAAGAAGAAAGGGCAAGTGTCAGTGAAAACACTTCTCATTCCAAAGGTTCAAAAAGGAAGAATGATCAAGGAAAGAAGGAGACTTCCAAGAAGAAGCAAAAGACAAATTCTGATCAACGTTCTAGTGCTTCTTCTAGACATGAGAAAGAAAATCAAGGTAAAGATCAAAGAATAGATGAAGGCATGGTCCACGAAGTAGATGAATCAATAGAATCTACAATACAAAAGGACAAGAATGATGGGCAAGATAAAAGAAAAATGCTACAAGAATCATCAAATCTAGCCCTTCATATCCAGATTTGTGATGATGAGGAACAAGGAGACAATAATGAAGTAACTTCCCCTCCCAGGATTGAACTATTGCTTGAAGAAGTGCAAGTAAGAGAAGGAAGATCCTCTATTCCCGAATGGCTCAAAGAGAGGCTTACCAAATAAGTGATAGAGGAAGAAGAAGAACAAGCATTTGATTTAGAAAGTCTTCTAAAGGGACCCCAAGAAGTCATTGAGAGAAAGAAAGCTCCAAAGATGTCTAAGATAATAAAGGATGACGTAGGTTCTAGAAAGATACAGATTACCACTCCAGCGGTAGATAAATATGAAGATGAGATTATGGAAGAAGAATATGATTTGGAGACATTTGACTTAGGTCCACTCACTTCTGAGCAAGCCATGGAGGAAGCAACCGACTCAGTCAAGGCGGTCAATGAAAAGTTAAAAGCCGAAATAGAGAAGAACAAAAGGTTAGAAAAGGAGGTGAATGCATGGAGGAACTATGTTCAACAATTTCAGCAACCATTGACACATCGAAGTCTGACGACCACACCACCTCCCTTGCTTCCCGCAGAGTCAGTTGATCACATAGAGAAAATGAGGAACTCAGCACAACTTCTAGAGGCATGGATCAACAAATCCTTCACAATGGCTAATGAGTTTATAAGAAATATGATGAAAATATTTGGTAGAGCCATTCGAGTTCTTGAGATAGTTCATAACCTCATGGTGATAGTTGATGCCTTCACTCATGCTAAGGACGTCACCATTTCAGTATTGCAAGCAATAAGGAAGCATCTAGATAGATATAGGCACAAGAAGGGGTAATTAGAAAAGAATCAACTCCTAATTTGTTACAGTGGTTGACCTTGCTTCAAATGAAGAAAATCCTTTTTGAAGATGTGAGTAACAGATGTAGTCCAGTCGAAGATACAATTCATCCTATTCATGACAAGATAATTGAGGTGATATGCATCATTCTTGACTAAAGGGCGGAATTTGAAACAGATGTGGACATTCATGAACTGGAGGGGAGGATAAAAGTTATCTTTCGGGGAGAAGGTGGACTGATCATAGAGAAACAGTTAGATCTTATGCATACCACTATGTTCCTCATTGATAAGACAAAAGAACTTGAGCATGGATGGGAGGTCACACTTCTTGCAGCCTTTGATGAAGTAATCCACCTAGAAGAACGTATGAAGAATCTACCTGAGATTCCAATTTCTGATGTTGAAAGCATGACGTCTAGATTCATTGAATATGCTAGAAAGGTGAATGAAAAAGGAAACAAAATTCTAGAAGAAAGTTTGTTATGAGCCCACTTGGCATTTCATTTCCCTATTGGAGGATGCTTCCTCGATTTCCGTGTCAGCACATGTTTTCTTATTGGTTGATTCATGATGATGATTACCTTGATAGGGTTTTCATTTGTATTAAACCCTAATTAGGGTTTGGCCCTTGATCTTCATTCAATCTCGACCCTTCATTGTAGTTGGGAGTCCTATATAAGCTCCACTCATTTCATTTGAATAGGTTAGTAATAATAATAAGGATAGCAATGTTAATGATGTTAGTAATAGCAATAGAGTAGAAGAGAGAGTAATAGTGCTAGAATATTGGCAAGAGAAAGACTCAAAGAATTGTTGTTGTTTGGCTTTTGGATCTATAAAACATTGAAGTTATGGTGTATTTGTTCAATCCTTGAAGCTTATTGCATGGTTCTTTTGTCATCTCAATTCAATCTTTTATGCTAGTTTTAGTGTTTAGATTACACTATGGAATGTTGCATTTGATATATTGTGAAGCTCGTTATCCATACCACTAGCTTTCTTGTTGATTGTAAGCGAGCCTTGTGTGGTCAACTGGAACATTTGAAAGTGTTAAGTTCGATTATTGCCTAATCATTGATATGCATTCAATTGATGGTGTCTATGGTTAGTAGTGATTTGAAAATCTTCAAACATCCTTAGAAGATTGCACTAGTTTTAGTGAAGTTGTTTGTGTATGGCAGAGCTATTACTAGTTGGGTTTCACTTGTGTCATCTCTTCATTCATTCATTTTAGAATAGCTTAGGATTCCTCTAAACCCTCATCTTTTGCCATTTTTTGGGTAATCATTTAGTAGTCTTAGGAGAAAATCCCATTTCATACCATCTGCCAATCACTTCATGAGATCTTTTCGAACCATAAATGCCCCTCGATGAAACAACAAACACAACGACCAACTAAGCTTATCCACACGTAGTGATCCTACATATATGAACCTTGGAGTCTTTTTGGGTGATCCTTAAGCTAAATCTTCAGCATCCAAGAGATTTTATTCAAGAGAGGATAAGATACTTATGGTTATTTATTCTGTGTTCGCATGTGCCTAAACAACACATCAACACCTCCCATTTGGGACCATACTTAGCATGATTCCCTGAATAAATGGCTCTAATGGCACAATAAGAGGCTCTATGAATTGTGATCACAAGTTGAAACATTAAGCTTTAAGTTTTAAGTTTTACATAAATAGGTGTGAATAAAAATAAGGAAATGAAATGGAAATGAGAACAAAAATATAATAGATAATCACCCGCACAATCTTCTTGGCCAGTTGCCAAAAGCTATGCTCATAAAAGACCCAATCTCTCAATCCTTGCAGTGGTCTTTGCATATGATGATGCCGTCCACTCACTTACAAACATGCGTTTCAATCCGGCCTTGGACTGAAGCAAGGATTGCAACGTGATAAAATTTGTTGCAAATTGGGTAATTCCTGGACGAGCCAACTCTTTCTTATTTGTGGAATTTCTCATAAGGTTGAGGACCCAAGCATGATTATATATGTATTTACAAATATTCCTTCCAGTCTCTACACAGGTTTTAATCCATGGAATTTTGCCAAGATCCTTCAATATGAGGTCAATGCAATGAGCAACACAAGGGGTCTAAAACAAGGTGGAGTGCCTTTCCATAAGAAGTTTACCTCCAGAAACATAATTTGCTGCATTATCTGTCACTATTTGCACCACATTCTCCTCACCCACGTCCTCCAATACTTCCTCCAACACCCCACAAAGATACTCAACATTTTTTATATTCCCTGAAGCATCAATTGACTTCAAGAACACTGTGCTACTTAAGCAAAAAAATAAATTTAGTAAAATAAAAATTAAAAAACTTAATCACTAAATCAATAATAAATATACTTTACAAAATACAAAGTACAATTACGTGATGAGGAGACAAGAAAATTCAGCAATGTTCTATTTCTTCTGTCAGTCCAACCATTAGTCATGATGGTGCAACCCTTCCTCCATATGTCATGTTACTTAACAATTTTGGCTTTAACATCAGCCACCTTTTGACTCAAAATAGGGCCTTTTATCTCCTCATCATTAGGGGCTTTGAATCCTTGACCACAAACAGTAATGGCATCTACCATGTTTTGCCAATATGGAGACCTAAAACAAATTAAATAAACGGAATAAGTATTTACTATTAAGGATTTAGCTTTACTTGTAACTTTAAATATTAAAATAATGAATATTGCATACTCTTAAATTCTCAATTTCTTAAAAGCAAAAAAATTAAGACGTAGAAATCAAAATACTAATGGATACCTCATTGAATGAAATGGAACGTTGTTGTAGAACCAAAAGTCTCCAATTGCTATTTTCGCAGTGTTGATGTGTTTTTTATGCACATAACAATACAAAATAAATTGCCAAGATAATTTACCCTCTCTTGAACAAAATCACCTTAGATGCTAAGAATGAGATCAACTAAAATGATTCCAAGGTTTCTACATGTCAGGTCTTGACGAGTGGGTAAGTTCAGTGGTTGATGTGAATTGCTGTGTTTCACTTGGGAACTTACGCAAATGTTTGGATTATCATGAATGATGCGGAATAGGTGTGCTGACAACTTAAGATTTATTAATATGGCTCTAGATTTACTTCTTACTAAAAAAGGGGGAAAAATAATAGGGTTCAGGAAATCTATTCTAAGCCTAGGAATGTAGGAAATGATGAATGGATCTAGTGGAATCAAACCAGGCAAGGTCTCACAATCAGGTATTGACACAAGCTTAGTGCAATCGTCTAAGGTATACTTAAAGATTTCAGGCTATCACCATCAAACGTTGACACCATCCAAGTTGATGCTTGTCAAGGGACGTGTAATAGCTGAAGTTAAGCTTACTCAAATTCCAGTTGACCACACAAGGCGCACTTACTAGCGGCAAGAGGCTAGTGGTATGGACTAAGGATTCCACACAAATAAATTCAACAAATCTTCCACTCAATCTAACATACATGAAAATAAATTCTAATCTAAATTCTAATCTAACTTGGAGGAATTGAGAACCATGAATGCAAATACAACACTTGAAGAGCAAAATCACCAACAATTGAACAATGATTAGGATTCAAATAGCTGTAGCATATACCAACAATTCTACAAAAACTCTCTCTTACAAATGAGAGACAAGGAGGCATATATAGAGTCTCTTACAAAATGGATGGCTCAGATTGATCTAAGATCAACGATCGAGATCATGCCAACAAAACCCTAGAATTGCCCTAATTAGGGTTACATAAAAAATGGCGCCACCAACATATGGCCCAATGAAAAGATACCTAGTCATCAAATAGGGAATCTTCTAGAAGATTCCTCCCTGCATCTCTCTCTCCTAGCATACTCCAAGAATCTAGCCAATACTGAATCTAACTCCTCCAAGGAAATGCTAGGCAAGGTATCTTGTTGTAAATCAATCACGTCCAGTGAATCCGAGCAAGCATTCAAAGTGTTCTCCCATTCTGGGATGAGCTTCTGCGAACTATGAACATGAATCAACAAAGAGACCAAGTCATCTATCTGACTCTTCTTCAAAGAGTCCAACTGGCAAAAATACATAAATTTCATCGTCTCTTAATTCGGCTAAGTGTGAACCACTAGCATCACTAACATCAACACCCAATAATTCCTCAGTCGAGGCAAGGATCTTCATTTGAATGTCCTGAATTAATCCTTCCATCTCCATACAACTCGACTGGGCGTTCTCATAAGTTGATTTCTTCACGGCTAGTGAACAATACCAGCCATGGAAATCATATCTGTCTCCACTGTGCACAATGTTCTCGTTGACCAAGGTGGAATCAGGAATCTTCTTCAAAGCCTGGAGGCATGGAATAGTCATCTCTTGGATAGGTCGGAATTCTTTCCAAACTCCCTCCAAATACTGGATTTTGAATACAAGCCTTGTTGTCCTATCATATGCATGAACAAACTGAGTAAGGAAATCATCTGCCTGCTTTCTTGTGCTCTCAATCCACTTTTCCACCTCCGAGTGTGTACCTCTCGCTACCTCACAGTATGAATGTATTCCATGGTCAACTGTAATAGGGGAAATAAGGGTGGGATTTTCATGCCTTGTCCTTGCAATACTCTCTGAGTCTAATATTTTCTTCTCTGTACCTTTCTTTCTCCGCAACCTCTCTGCCTAACTGATGAGGAGGTATGATAGAAGTTGGTGGGAACTTATGAATGAACTCCTTTTCACCAACTAACAAAGTGTGAGGAACTTGTGGTTTGCTGCCCTCTCTTTCTTCATTAAGGGACTGAATTTTATAGTTGATACCATTCTTGAAAAATGAGTATGAGTTCTTTTCACCATCATATTGTGCTTTCCTGTCAAATTGCCAAGGTCTTCCTAAAAGCAAATGACAAGCATCCATAGGTAGTATATCACACAAAATCTTATCTTGGTACTCACCAATGTTAAACTCTACCCATGTTTGTTCACTCACCAATACATGCTGCCCTTTTTCCAACCATGTGACCTTGTAGGGCTCATTGTGCTGTATTCTAGGTAGATGAAGTTTTGTAGCAGCTTCTTCTGATATGATGTTATCAGTTGATCCTGAGTCAATGATAACTTTGCACATTTTTCTTTGGATCTTACATTTGATCCTGAAAAGAGCTTTCCTTTGAGACATATCTTTCTGAGATGGCTCTTTCATGAGGATCCTCCTGATCATGAGGTTTTCCCCTTCTTCTGATGGTAGACACCTTTGAATTGGTGTGGTTTCCTCTTGCACAAAATGGACTCTCTTATCACCTCCTTGAGATGAACTTGGCTTCTCTGGGCATCTATATGCTGGATGGCCTAGTTTCTAACAGTTATAACACTTCATGGTGGAGAAGTATGAACCTCTTCCAGGTCCATTAGATCTACCCCTTCCTGGGTTGCCTGATCCCCTACCCCTATAGTTGGGTTTTCTTTGAGAATCCCCGCTTTGCTCAATAAGCTTAGACTCTCCCTAGGACCTATGATCTGTGTATCTTCCCCCAAAACTGCCTCTATGACTGCCTCTGTTTCCTCTGCCTCTGCCTCTACCATTCTGTTCTTGTTTCTTCTTGTTTCTCTCTTCTACCTTCAGTGCTAATTGATAACACTTCTGTAATGTGTTGGGACATCATAAGCTTAACTCTTCCTGAATATTCCATCTTAACCCATTGAGATACCTAGCTACTCTAACATTTTCATCTTCTTGTACCTTAGATCTAAGGCATAGTTTTTGGAATTCTTCAGTGTAACTACTGAGATCTAGGTCTTTTTGTCTCAAGTTTTGTCTCTTCTTATGTAACTGGATTTCATAATCTTCAGGAATGTAGGTGTCTTTGATTTTAGTTACCATTGTCTTCCAGGTGGCTATGGGTTTCTTTCCCTCTTTCACCCTTTCCTCTTGGATGAACTTCCACCAAGTTAAGGCTGCCCCTCTCATTCTGGATTTGGCTACCTTCACTTTTTGTGCTTCAGTGATTCCATCACATTCAAAGTGATTCTCTAGACCCTCTATCCACTCCATTAGTGCTTCTGGTTCCATCTTGCCACTGAAAAGGGACACTCCATCTAGGGCCTTTCCAGTCAAAGCTTTCAAAGCTTGTAAAAAGGTTTCTTGTTCTCTATCCAAGATTGGATCTGGTTCTGGGACTTCTTCCTCTAAGGTTTCCTTCTTATCTTCAGCATTTTCTACTCTCTCACTGACTTCTTCAGTCTTGACTTCTACTTGGTTCAACTTTTTTTCAAGTTGTTGTAATCTTTCCCTAAGGAGTTTATTTTCTTCAACCTGATCCTCCATCCTCTTTGCTAACTCTGCATTGGTCACCATGTTGTTGGTGTTGTCTCCCACTGACTCACTACCTGACATGTGCTAATCTCTCAACCCAAATCTGAATTGGCTCTGATACCACTATGATCAGGAGGTATGATAGAAGTTGGTCTTTCTTTGAGGTTGGTGGGCTTTTGTTCTCAATGAGCTTCCCAAATCAATCCCTAGGCACAAATGGGATTCTTCTAAACCTTTCTCCTATCTCCTCCTCTCTATTCAACACTGCTTGCACCCTATTGTATTGTACATCACTCCTCCTTACCTTCCATGCTAAGGCATTCAAATCTGAACTGAGGTCCTCTTGTGTGTCACCAAAAATGAACAAGTTTGGTTGTCCAACTGGCTGAATCTCCTCTCTTCCAGGAATGGGCAACTGTTGGAGAACCATGGTTTACCTAACCTTGTTTGCACCTTTAAGGATTTCAATCATATTAATGTGTTGATTGAGCATCTGGACAGGTCTGCAAAGTATGATGACTGTCCTTCACCTTTCAAGAATGAAAATTTTCAAGTTGGGTGCAAAGAGTGTTGTTCTACTCAAGGCAACTTCTAGGTTCAAATGGTCATTTTGATCAAATGACTTAATGCAATGCTGTGAAGCTTGTAGTAGGGTGTCTCAGGTCTTATCTTATCAGTTTTGATGATTTGAAACGATCATTTACTTCTCCTTCCTTACCGATTTCATGAAATTGTCAAATTGACCCCAGAAAGGCTACTAGAATTAGCCCTAGTTTTTAGTGAAATTTGTTCACCCTGCTCAACCTGCTAAACTTCATGGAAAACCCTTGGAGATGTGGCCAATTGATGATGAAAACTCAAGGATTTTTGCTATGGCAAGTACTGTACGGACTGTTTGAGGACTGTCCCACAAAATAGGCACTTTTCAAGGGTTTTTGAAGGTTTTAGTGAGGGTTTGCAAATTAAAGGTCTTCTCCATGATGCTAGACCCAATTTAAAAGTTCAAACCTTGCTATGACATCTACACAACACTCCCAAGGATTCAAACCTTATCTTAGAATGTTGTCATTATATCAAACAAATGCCATGTGACTGCTTTTACACAGGAAAAACAGTCTAGAGGACTGAGACAGCAATGTTTTTAATGTTTTGCATGCATTTTCAACATTTGTAAACCAAATACAATGAAAGTCTATCAATTATAGATGCCACAACGACTTGACATAAGTTGGAACATCCTGCAAAGCAAATAGGAAATGATTTTTGATGACTGTTGCTCATACACCCGCCATCACTGCATTTTGACAGTCTTAAAACTGATTACAACTTTCTTTCTTGTTTAATTTACTTTTTCACTCTATCCCTTGCCTGCAAAAAGGTGTTAATGGCAAGGTAAAACAGTACATATAGCCCCTTCAAGGTCTTGTAAGTTTGAACACTTAAAAGATGCCACAAAACATGACAGCAATATAAAACTGTGACAGAGAATACACTTTTCTAGGATCCTTATTTAGGTCCTTTACAATCAAATTGTGCATCTTGTCTTCTTAGCATTGAAAACACTTGTAAATACATTCCCATGATGCAGAAAAAAAAAGGAATCCATCATTCCATACTGTCCTTTAGGAAGGTTGGCAATGAGGTTTTAACAGTGAAACAGTGACACACTGTTTTACAGTCTGATTACACCTTTGCTTCTTGCATCCAACCAAGTCATGAGAGAGACAAGGATGGTAAAAGGCAATGATAACTCTTGCCAACTTAATTCTTCTTCAACATTTCAAAAGTACAGTGCTATGAACAGCAAAGTACCATTCAAACAAATTTAAGAATACCCAAGCCAAGTTGTTCACTTCACATACTTGCCATGGGCTTACAAACACTTGTGCATTGCTAGAAAAGGAAAATAGTTGTATGATACATTATGTACAAAGGATCCAAAAAATTTCCTCAAAGCCATGGATGAAGAGACTTTGAAGAAATTAGTTGGACCATGAATGTTCTTCCATTGGAACCACAAAACAATGCCTTTCTCAAGAGCACTTCAAACAAAACCTGTTCCAAATCACTACTCAAACATCAAAGGAGATCACACCAATTAAAAACAGGAGTAGTACGGACTCATGAAGCCATGGTACGGACTGTACTCACAAAAGTGCAGGAAACTAGTTAAAACTCACAAAAAACAAGAGCAAAACAAGTATTTCTCTTACTTTTCCAACATGAACCACACATACAATGATGGGAACATGGTTTTTATACATGTGCCAACTTATTGAAGCCTTTGTACGGACAAGTACAGGCTGGAACTAACCAAAACCACCAAGAGTCACTTTTTGGCACTTTTTGACAGCTTTTTGACAACTTTTGACAACTATTGTTGCTCAAAAAGTTACATTTTGACTCCCGGTGACTTGGCACTCAAACCAATGACTCAACATCATTAGAAACACTAAATAAACATGCTCCAATGCCTTTCAAGGCTTTACAACATCAAATATTCAAAAATGCTCATTTGGACCCAAAATTGACAGTTTTTGGCCCACTGAGCAAAAAAACAAAAATCTTGGAAACTCTTAAACAACAATGAGTTCCAAGCCTTATTACACCACAAAACAAACCTATTAAACCTACTAGAAGCTTAAAATAAACACACATGCTTAATTTGCAATAAAATGCTATACCTGCTAGGATTTGAGCATTCAGGTGCTCAGGTGCTCCTGCACCACTAACCTTGCATCGATTCCTTGGAGGTTTTCACCAATCTCCTGGAATTTCTGTATTCTGGATGTACGACCAAGGGCAACTGAAGTGATCTGGAAATCCATAGGAGTAGCAATGTTCGCTGTCATGCCTGCAATAGGAACAACAATCTGTGCAATCCGCATTCCTGTCTCATCTCTAGCTATGTGCGACAAAATCTCTGCTCTCTTGGGCTCCTTCCCCTTAGCACTTTTAGCTAGTTAGTCATCAATAGGTTGCACCTCTATCATTTGTTTACTTTTCTCCATACTTCTCATCAGCCATTCAGGAATAGTGACCATCTCCATACCATCATCGAGACATTTCTCGATCAAGTCCTTCCAATGCTGAAATAACATCATCATTATCATCAGGATTATACCTGGTCCAATCATATACCTCATTTCCCAAACTAACTTCCAAAAGGACAATAGGGGATTCCGACTGATCATTATTCTCATTCGGAGGTGCAGATGTCGCCGTGGCATGGAATTCTTGAATATTCTTTGGTAGTATCACTGTGTTGAAACACTGCTGAGTCTCCTTATTCTGTTCTGTTACTTCAATCACTTCGATTGATGAGACACTGGGAGGGGGTGAAGGAATGATAAGTGGAGGAATGATAGTCTTCTGTTTCTTCTTCACCTCCTCAATCTTCTTCCCTCTGGCCTTGATTTCTCCAGGCATGTTCTTCCTTCTCTTGGGAGCTTGACTCTCTTCATCTACATGAATCCCGATATCATTGACAGTCCTCTGATCATCCTCGGAAGTAGACTCTTCCGGCTTCATCCTTTCATAAGTGAAGGGAACACCCATGTCAACTAACTTATTCATCTGTATATCCACCCATAGGCGGGAGAAATTCAAGACCTCTCTCATCAATATATTCATGTCAATCTCTTCTGACTCTGACCAATTAGGCAATACGATTGCCTTCTTCATTTCACTCTCATATTGTGGATGTGTATGATCTCTATCATCTAATACCTAATCAGGAATGAGGAAAAGTCCACACTTCCTCATGAAATCCACTGACATTCTGGACCACATTCTTCTCTTCACTGCTTGCTCGTCCATCAGGTTAGCCCAATAATCTTCTATGTCAACCTTGTGAGTGAACTTCTCTCCTCTGATCCTTCCGACCTTCTTGTCTGGATCAAATCTTTCTCTCTTCTTGTAGCAAATCGATAGAATGCAAACTCCTCACTCGTAGTGCTAGTGGCTATGGCGGATTGGCAAACCTCCGACGTCTTTCCAACTGAAATAGGGAATGTCATTCCTGTCCTGTGCTTCTCTCTCTGGATAACATCGAACTCTAGAAGCTGTCTCACCACTTCCAACAATATCATTCTGTCGGTTGGATACCTAGGAAGTTTGTAGGGTTCAGATTGAAACCCATGAATCTTGAGATATGTGAATGTGGGAAACTGCATAGACCACAATCCATATTTTTCTATTAACTTTGTTGCCTCCTTGGACAATCTTTTGTGGATTCCGCCTTGCAGCATCCGTGTGATGTACATAGTGAATGCATCATTCACTCTCTTATAGTCTTCAATTCTATGCATGCTTAGTTGGGGGTAGCATTCATAACTCTTGAATTGTCCTTGCCCATTCCCGACTTCACCGTTGCATATTAATCCTCTGTATGAAACAAACCGTGCAAGCAGGTACATCAGGTAAGAAGTCATGGCGAATGACTTGGACCGCTCTACATTCCTCAGCTGAAAATCCAGATTGTCACTTATAATTTTGGACCAATTCACTGGCGTTCCTCTAAGACAATCCTGGATGAAGTAGAACATCCATCCATCAAATATTGCTCCGTGTGGCATCCCCATCACTCTGTTGAGTAGGAATATCAAATCACTATATTCCTCCTTAAAATCTATGCACATAAGTGTCTTGGGAGCCTTGGAATGATGAGACCTAGGCTCAATCATCCACTCTTTGTTAATTAAATTCTTGCATACACCCATCTTCTTGGTGTATCTTTTTTGCATAATCCTCCTTGGTCACATCTTTCATGTTTGTTCCGTGTGGAATTCTGAACACCTCTGCAATAGCATCCTCAACAAGGTAGGCGATGACAACGCCCTTAGGAGTCTCAATCATTCTTGTGAACGCATCGTAACATCGTGCACATTCCAGGATAAGCTCACTGCATTGTATGGACTGTGGAAATCCAGCGGCATGGAAAATGCCACTCTTCATAATATTCGCATATGCTGGGGAAGGAACCTGATCTTTGACTCCGAACATCCGACGCTGCATCTGGTCGAAGTCTAGGAAATGCATATTTGTATCAGCGATTTCCTTCCATCTGGATGAAATCTTAAGCTTTGGATAAAATCCAGTCTCCAACATCTTCAATAGTTCTTTCCTTTCCTTATATCCCGACTTTGACATCGCACCTGTACGAAGCTCGAAGTTAGACTTAGGAAAATAAATAATTTTCTTAATAAAGTTCTTGACTTTCTAAAGATTTAGCTAATTTAGAGCATGGAGTCAGGAAAATAATCCATACACTTGGTAAATTTTAGCAATTAAGTTCAAAGTGTGACAACACTAAGGCATGGAAGCCTTCCATAAAATTCATTGAATACTTCCTTATGCTTAGAAAATATGCAAGCTAAAATGCAAAGGAGTATACCGGATAAATGATGACTTAGGAAAGGTGTGAAAGGTTTGTGTTTTCACACAAAGAATGTCTGAAGACACCTTCCGCAGTCAACAATGGAGGTCAACAATTCTGAAGACAACCTGAAAATCAGACTTTTAAAACATGTTGTAATCTTTAAAATGTGCATAATCTTGGTAGAAATCAGTTCTAATGATGAAAACAATCATGTTCAGGAATGTGTGGCTGGTAAAAAATTAATTTCTGAGGACAAGTCTGAAAATTGAATACTTCAGACTTACCAACACCTTGCAAACTAGTCAAAAATCCCTGAAAATGATGAAAAATGGCTAAGAAATCATCTCCAAGCAAAATCGCCAAAATGGTTAGGTGGCTGGAAATGAAAATTTTTGAAGACAACCGTCTAACAGTGGAGTTTTCAGACTTGCAACAGCGATAAAATGGTCTAAAAAATGTACAGAAAACTCCATAAAACACCTCCAAATGCGAAATGGCTAAGTTGGAATTGGCTGGACAATAAAAACGTAAGTCTGAAAATTAATGATAGCCATTAATGGAGGTCAAAATCTGAAGCAAACCTCAGATCTGAAGCGAATCAGCAGGCTGGAAATGATGGCAGCCACCAAGCACGAATAAAAATCCACCAAAATGTGGCACAAAACACCTCTCCATGGCAAAATCGAAATTTTCCCAACTATGGCGCCAAATTGAAAATCTGAAAATGTTGTCAATGGCAGCTCGGATCTGCAGTGGCAAGGATGGCAGCAATCTGGAAAATCGCCCAAGTTGGGATTGGATATCCCAAACACAAAAAATTGCCTTCTTTCGCAAAAATCGAATTTTTCCAGCTATGGTGCCAATGTGAAATTCTGAAAAATGTTATTAATGGCAGCCTTGATTTGCAGCAATGGAGGTCTAGACAACAAGCAAATGATGGAGGAAAATATCGCCCAAGTCTCCAAACATAAAATCGCCAACTTTCACCAAAAAATGCCTAATTTGGAAAAATCGCCAAACTTAGCAATTCGAAATTTTGAAACTGGTCTTTAATGGCAGCCAAGAGGAATAGATCAGCGAGGGGGAAAAAAATGGATGAAAATAAATCTTCAATCCCACACTTTACCAAAAACGCCTTGCTAAAATTCACCCAACTTGGAGAAAAATCGCTTTCATGGAGACCCCTGGTAGATATAATAATAAAATAATGCAAGTCTCCTCTCTTATACTTGCTTGGTGAAAACCTAACTTGCTTCTAGAAGGTTCAAATATTAAATGATTATTGCAAGTTATTAAATGGGGCTTATTTATTAAAATATTGCAAATTAAATCCAAATAAGCCTCCAGGGGAAAATCGACTTGGGTTGGGATTGAAAAATCCCTTTAAAAAAATCATTTAAGTGTCAAAATTTGCTCCATAAGGGAAATTCGACCCTAGTTTGGACAAAATCCATGCATAAATTCATCAAAATTGCACACAAAAACCTCCCAGGGGAAAATCGATATGAGCTTGGACAAAAATACAGACAAAAATACACTCTACTTGCAAAAAATCACCCCCAGGGGAAATTCGATGGCAGTCTGGATTGAAAAATCCACACTCCAAACTCACTTAACTTGAAAAAACCTCCCTGGTGGAATTTCGACCTGAGTTTGGATGAAAATCCGGACTCAAAACTCTTCAAAATATTCCCAGTGGAAAATCGACCTCTGTCAGGATGAAAATCCGAACAAAAATCCTTACAAATGCTCTCAGGGGAAAATAGATCCCTGTCTGGATGGAAATTCGGACAAAAATGCTCACTTAGTTGTCACAAAAATCCTGGTGGAAAATTTGTTAGGTCCTGGAGACAACTGAGAGGGGGGGTGAATCAGTTGTCTAATAAATTCAAACCAAAAACTAATTAACCAACTTAATGCTTAATACCGGTAAACCAGTTAAGTATGCCGGTAGACAATATTAACAGTAAATTGCTATACCGGTAAGGATTAATGCATGAAACATAAACATAAAGTCATCCACAACACATGACACCAATATTTGTACGTGGAAACCCTGTAAGGGGAAAAACCACGGTGGGAAACTTTACCCACAATCAGATGATACTACTGCAGATAGTAAGTGTACATAAATGGGGTCTGCACATGCAGAAAGGCCAACAGCCTAGAGCTCACTCCTCAATCACAAAATGGGAGTCACACTGACTACAGTTGGATGGTTAAATCCAATAACAATGTACTGCACAAAATAGCATCTTCATATGCTGGATTTAGTACCGGTGTAATGCTGATATGCTTATACAAAAACCTAACTTCACCTTCAAATGATGTCTTCGTGTATTCCTCTGCTTGATCTCGCATATACCTTCACACAATTCTTTTTCGCATTCCACACTTGATCTTACAAATAAGATCTTACATTTATACCATACCCTAAGACCAATTTTAGTAGGTCGGCTCTACAAGATATTACAATAAAAACATTTTACAAACAATATAATATCCGATGCAATAACTGATTAAACATGTCGGCTTAATGCATTTACAACAATAATGTGCAATAACTGATTAAATCATTTCCATAGCGTGCCATGCTGATCTGGAAAAGATAAACCTGCCAGTGTAACCCTAGATAACCTGGACCTATTTGCCGGTAAAAGCAAATATGCAAATATGAATATACCAATGATTAATTCTTCAAAACAAAGTGTCCACACGATGTCTTTGACATTTTCAAGTGTCTTCCATATTATTCCAGGTACCGGTGAACAATATATCCTACCGGTGAACCATATACCAGTAACTATTGCACAGTTTACTTGCTTGCCGGTGAATGTTGCTGGATCTCCAAAGTGCTTGTTTTCAGTAGGTGTTGACATCAATGACAAAACCATACCAAAATACCAACAAAATCGACCCAGGCATGGAATCATCCGCACTCCAGTCCGCACTCCTGGTGGAAAATCGATGGCAGTCTGGATAAATCCTGACACAGCCAAATTTTAGCACTTCCAGGGGAAAATCGACCCATGCATGAATAAACAGTGGGGGAAAATAGCAGCCAGTATGGATTTCAGGGGAAACCCATGTGTAGTGGATTTTGAGTGGGGGAATGGGTTGGGTAGTCTGGAATGTGAGGGGAAAAGCACCTCTAGCATGGAATTTGACCTTTTAACCCTTGGAATAAGGATTTCCCTTAGGACTTTATCATTTTAACCACTCAAAATCACTTAGAAACATTAAATTTAAACTGGACTTGGGCTAATTTTCCAAAAATATGAGCGAAATGCTAGGAAAATATTGGAATAAAGTGCGAAATCAACTTAAATAATACCTTAGGAGGAGAAAACAACTCCAAAAGGTCTGTGAATACCTTGGCACTTTAAAATCACTGATGCGCGTGTTTAAAAACACGTTAACGCTCAAATTGTCAAACACTTGGACAAAACTTAGGATCATTAAAATATCAACGTTCGCAATGTGATCCTATAATTGCAAAAACCCTAGATGGCACTAGGCATGATCAAAAACTCCGAGACTCGGGTACGGGAAACGCAAAATTGCCCACTAAGCAGCCAAAACCGTAACTTGACAACGCAAAAAGCCGGCAAAGAGGGGGTCCCCGTTAGCAATGGGGCGATATGTGAAAAGGTCACAACACGCAGTATCATGCTTCTCCTTATTCCAACCCATGCTCTCAATTGATGGTTGGGCACCCAGAGTCATGCATGGAACAAAAAGTGAATCTAATGTGGATCTATTTTTATGAATCCGAGGTCGAATGCTCACGCTTGCACTATCACTACTTGTAGATGCAGGAAATGGAGGTCGAGGATTTGAAGAAGCCTCTCCACCAATGGCTGCCATTTCTTCCATTTGCTTCCTTTTTAATTATTTTTTCTCTTCAAATTCCTCTATTTGAGCTTGCACTTCACGTATAGCCTTTGGGGGTGCTAGTTTGCATGCTTTGGCATCATGGCATTCGATTTGTGCAATGTGATATTTCAGCCGGTTAATACCTCCCCCATTATATTTTGTTTTGCAATGAATACATGTTACTTCTTTTTTCTACGTTACCCGGGGACGCGTCCTCGACTTGAAAACCCTCGTCCTAGGCCAGGGGATGTTTTGGGGACTTGGGGACGGCCAGGGGACGTTTCCCCCCGTCCCCAAATTGTCATGCATTTTGAGGGGATGTCCCCGAAATGGGGGGATGCCTACCCTAGCTCTGGGGGACGTCCGTACGTCCCGGGGACGGTTGGGGATGACTGGGACATCCCCAATCTCTCCCGGGGACGACCATATGTCCCCCATATCTAAGGCCATTAAAAAATATTAAAAAAATAGAAAAAGTTCTATTTTCAATTTTTTAATTTTTTTTCTAATATAGGCCCCTTATTAATTCAAATTGTTATTAAAAATAAAAAAAATTAAAAGTTAACATTAATTAAATTTTAAATTTATTAATTTAATTCATAACTTTATATCAAACGTTTAAAATTAATTCATATTATAAATATAAAATTTTAAATTGACAAATTGTTAAACATTTAAAAATTTAAAATTAATAAATAATAATTTATAAATTATAAAATTAATAATTATAAATAAGAATCAAAATTGAAAATAATAAAATATTAATAATTTAATGCACAAGTTTAAAAAATAAAATTAAAAACTTAAAAATTAAAACAAAGACGTAAGTTAAAAGTTACGTCTTATAAGTTATAAATTAAAAACTTAATAATTAATTATATCATATTAATTATATGGTATAATGCTGCCCCTAAACTGCATCTCCTAACATTGCATCAAAATCAGAGTCCTTTGAGTCTCTCCCACTGTCATGGTCTACGTCCACCTCATCCAATGGAATCCCAACCAATCCCTGTGGTGTCATCAAGTAGCAATTATATCATATACAATGTGAATGAATTGAAATTCTGATTTATGAATGCATAATTGCATATTGTCTATTGAGTATTAACAATGTTGTATGTTCAGAATTTACATTCTAAAATGTTTTCAACTTTTCATAGTATCATACACATGCTATATCCATGTTTTCATATGAACATTTAGAATTTTCCTATATATTTTATATTTTTTCCCTATATTTTATATAGCCGTCCCCTTTGCCATCCCCCGTCGTCCCCAAATTTGGCAAAAAATTGCTGTCCCGGAAATGCGTCCCGCCATCCCCGTCCCGGAAATTCGGGGTAACGTAGCCTTTTTTTGATCCGGGGATACCATGTTTTCAAGCCTTATCCTTTCTAACTGGGGCTGCCTTTGGGCCACGACTTCTACTACCGGAAGGCTGAGACATTATGCTGCAATATATTATAAATGAAATAAATCAGCATAATGTCTCTTATTCTAGTTAAGTTAAAACTTAAAAATAAATAATAAAAAGAAAAATCAAAACTAGAGTTTCAACACTCATTTTTTCCCATCAATATAAAATAAAACAAAAACAAAACAAATGTACAAAAAAATGGAAATATGAAAGTAAGAAAATAAAAAAATAACAAAAAAATTAACTTACCTCTATAAATTTGCTAGAAACCTCTTCCAAATCCTTCTTTAACTCCTTTAAATGCTTGAATGCAAGCTACTAACTTGCACAAACAATCAACAATTGCAATCTCCTCTTCAATCTATCTGCTGGTATGCTCTTCAGTGCCTCTATTATTTTGCTTAAAACCCTCTCTCTCCTCCTTGTGTTTGCAAACAAGAAAAATGACTTTTTAGGGTAAGAGTGAAAATATATTCACCTTTTGTTTCACTTAAAACAAACTTAAAATTTTTTTTTTTTGCTGGGCGGTAGAGTCTTGGGCTCGGGACTCGGCGAGTCTGTTGAGTCCAAGTTTGTGCAGACTTGGCTAGACTCGGTCGAGTCTGAGTCCAGGGTCCTCTAGACTCGGTAGAGGTCACCCACCTCACGACTCGCTGAGTCTGGGCCAGACTCTGCGAGTCTTGTACAAGTGTGGCAAAAGATGAAGCCAACAGAGATGTTTCAATATGCCATCTCTCCCTTGCTTATAGTTTCCCTTTTCAAGATGATTAGGGAAGGATGAAATGCAAAACTCATAATGAACTAAGATAAAGATCCAAATTTCAAAGACAACAACCCTTAGCATAAGTTATATTCTCCCCAATATGATCAAATATTGAAAATGGAATCCCCCCCTGCAAAAATATGGAACTCCTCTAGGTGTTAGGATGTCCAAGTTATCAATCATAGTGCAAATATGCAATAAATTGAATAAAATATATTTGGGTTTGAATCTGGAAAACATGCATGAATCGATTTGAAGAGCTCCCCAATATCTTTCCAATGCCGTAAGAATTGCAAAAAATGGATAAATAAGAAAAAAGGTTACGAGCTCAAAGGTGAAGAAGGGGATTTGGACTTCAATAAGCAATAAAATATACCAATAGCAAAATCTGTTAATGAGATCTATATCATTGGATGGTACGTGGAACCAACTTTCCAACGATATCTCATTTGCGAAAATTCGACTCTTGGGTGAAAAGTTATGCTTGTTATCTCAAATCTAGTATATTAGGCAAAAAGAGTTTGGGCTCCTTTGGCCTAGGCATTGATTAGCCATAGGACCAAGGGTTGGCGGTTTGGACAATTTGGTTGAGCAACGCAATGGGTTGGGTAGAAGTGGTCGGTGTTGATGGCGGGGGAGTGACATCATTGGGGTCTAAACCTCGTGGCTTGAGCCTAAGTAGGCATCAAGCAATTGGTTGACTAAGCCCTAAAACCCTTAAACTAAACACAAATTAAAAAAACAATTTGAAGTTTAAAAAGCCAATCGTTGCACTTGCACGAAGTGGCTTAGAACTTGTACAACATTGATGTGGATCTAATGTCTTGCATAATATTTTGTTCGGCCAATTGCGACTAGGATTGCATTTTTAATGTCTACAAACTATGCAAATCGTACAAATTCCATACAACCATATGGATTGCACGACATTTTTCTTGCCAAATCTCTAAAAGCCTCAATAAATGGTCGAAAATTTTGTCACCAAAATATGAAGTGTTTCATATGAAATAGGGGTTATTGGTGAGGTCTTTTAGGCCCCAAAATGCACTTAGTGAAATATCATCCCTAAATCACCCTCACATCTAAGATGCAGATTTGGAACTCTGATACCATATAAGAGCTGATTGTGAGCTCTAATACCCCAGGATCACTTGCAAAATCACAAATATCCTTCCATAAGAGAGTAGATGATGCAGGAGCACCGGTGTAGTTCTTACCGGTTGAGCAGTTAGCAGTGGAATTGCTTGGAGATCGTGGTATTTCTTCTTGTTTGAGAGTTTAGCGTTGTGATTTTGGGTTTATTCCCTTGTGTTCGTTGTCTTTGTCGTATTCGAGTTTCATGGCGTTTGGATTTAATCTCGGTGAGTTATCGATTCCGGTATTGGCTCGTTGATATGTTCTTACTGGTTAGTCTGACAGTGTATTGAGTGAAGTTGGATTAGGTTGCGGTTGATTCCCGTGACTTGCGGATCGTTGATTTATGTTTCTTGTGTCTTGTCCGATGTTCCCGGAAGACTGCGTGATGTTTTGTGCATTGGAATTTGTTCTTGATGATTTGAGCTGACTTGTTATTGTTTACACGTTTCATGAACCGGTTGGTCTTTGGGCCGACTTGATCAAGTTATTATTATTTGTGGATGGTATAAATTGAAGTTTGCGAATCATTTGAGAACACAGAAGATAGAAGACTGAAGTTTGAGATCGAGCGAAGATGTAGAACCGGTGAGATTCTGGTCTGGTGGACTGAAGCCGGAAGGGTTGAGGTCCGGATTAGGGTTGAACTGGCAAATTGTTTCCGGAGGCAGATTTGATATGTGGATGATATGTGGATCTTATATGTGTGTTGTAAGCATTATTTGTATCCTGGACTGCGATCCAGCATGTGGCATATGTAATTCATTGATTTGTTATAAGAATTGTTCATATTGTTTACCGGTTGTGTATTCTGTGATGTTACCGGTTGTTCTTTCTGCTCTATCTGGTGTTGTATTACCGGTTACCGGTATATCTTGCATGGTGTTTGTGTTAGGCTGCAAGGATGGGCTGTCCTTCATTGGATCTCCCTACCTTGACTGCATTAGTAGAGCAAGAGGATAATTGCTTGATTATGGATGCAATAATGGTACAGTTATCAATAATGGATTAGTGATACTACTGTTGTAATGCACATGAGACCTTTCTTATATATATAAAAGGTTGAGAGATAGGACAAGACGATATTGTGATAAGTGTCTTAATCTTATGCCATGAGACAACTAAAGATAAGATAAGATCACGTGTGTACTAATGATTTCTACAAAGATTCTTGAAGCCCTAAGTAAACTTAACATGTGGACATGTGTGAATAGGACCTTACTAACGACTAGTCAAATAATGTGTCTTGTTCACACTACAAAGAGGAAACCAGATAGGAAATACCTATGTTCACATTAATATTTTCAAAACTCATGACTTAGAAAAACTTAGGAGACTTAATTTGACTTGGATTTGTTGAGTGCAAAAATTAAATAAAAAACTTAGAAGTCTTAAACAGCATAAATTTCATGTAAAATACAATTACACTATCAAATGAGATTGTAGAATGTTGGGAAGCATTTTCTATTAGATTTGAATAAAAAAGAGTACATTATGGCATCAACAAAAAATACAATTGATTAATTGATGTGTATTATGATGATTGAAAATCATCGTCAAAAATTACAATTACATGCAAGTTGCAACTATTTATTATTTTCTCTTCTCCATATGCATCTTGGTGATGGTTGGGGGTTTGCTTGTAGTTGGTTGTGAATCCACCTTTTGACCTAGAAGGTAATGACTACTTAAGATCAACATCATTATCAGTTATGATGTTGTCCAATCAAATGCCTCTTGCTTTTCCTTTTGCTGCGCTCTCCTCCGCTTCCGTCTCAAATCAACAATCTCACCTTATGCAAACATGGGGTCCTCATCCTAGGCAAATATTGATCAATTCCATCCAAGTCAATCACCTTATGACCATTTGAAAGCTCCACCATTTTTGAGTGATGGCGATGAATGCATTGTGTAAAGATGAGATCATTGAGGTTCTTTTGCATCCACTTGTTGCGCTCCTTTATGTGAATGGCATCAAACAAGCTTTCATTGCACTCAAATCTAGAAGCGTTATGAGGTTAGGAAAAAATTGAAGGGCCAAGTATTGAAGATTTGGGGGTTTTCTACTTCATTTTTCTCATCAAGTAGCCTCAAATAAGATTCACAAGTTTTCATATATGCAATAATTGTACACATAAAATATATGAACTTTTGAATTAAAGTGAAGATGAATTTTTTTGTTATTTGGTGCTTAGGTGGTTCTCTCTTAGACAATTAGTGGTGAATAGAAGAGCTTCTTGTTAGCTTACTTATTTCTCTGTGACTCTTCAATGATCATGTCCTTGACCTTAACCTTAGGTGATACCCTCTCAATACAATTGAGAGGCTCTCCATAATCTCCCTAAAGTCATCTGCGAAGAAAAAAAATGGGGTTGGTGGAGTTGTTTGATTCATCTTTGGCCAATAATGTTCCAAATGGGTTTAAATTTTTCCCAGCATGTGAATTTTTTGGATGCTCCTTGGCCCTATCCATGGCTTTATAAATGCACCCCATATGTTTTGCTCTCCAACTGTTGAGTTCAAAACCGTAACTAAATGCTCGAACATTTACAAATAAGTAATTAGAGTTTAGAAAGTGAACTTAAACTGTACAATTCAAAATTAAAAGAGAACTTTGAAGTTACCTACTAATGCGTTAGCCATGAGAAAGTTGGAGAAAGCCTCATTAGTGGTCTTTGCAAAGACACCATAAAAAAATGTCTTTGTGATCTTTTCTCCATCCATTGTTGGTTGACAAACATTTGCTTCATAGGTGTTAGAAAACTATAGTTGCTCTAAATGTTGAGGAAGTTAGTTGCAAATTGTGTGGAACACACTCACACACTCTTTCCCCTTGGTTTGATCTTTCACCAAGTATCCACGGGTGATTGTAGATGTATTTGGTGATGTTTTTAATATCCGTCATCATTGATTCAACGCATTGAATTTTACCTTTGTCTTCCAATAGAAGCTAATTCAATGTGTAGTGCAAGGGGTCCCAAAAAGGATTAGAGTGACTCTTTGTGTTCTCCTTCGTGTCATATATGCTGTTGCATTATTCGCTAAGTTACCGGTTTGGGTTCGGGAGTGCGAACCCGGTTTGTGGGTTGGGGAATTTTTTTTTGCCTTTAGGGTTCATGGGTTGGGTTCTTCCGTATATATATCCAAAAATTTAAAGAAATATACAAAATTACAAATCTAAATACATTTAATAGTATGCTACTTCATCATTGATCAATGCCAAATGCCATTTCAATTGATAGTTCAAAATTTCAATAATATAGTATGCTACTTTTTGGTGACTTGACTGGCCCAGCCCGTGGGTTCACCTGGGTCTGGCTAGGGTTCACCCTTTGGACTGTGGGTTCCGCCAAGGCGAACCCAGAGAGAACCTGTTGTGACCATTTCACACATCGCCCCATTAAAATGGGGACCCCCTCTTCTCGCTTTTAGTTTTGCCTATTCTTCTCTCTGCTTTTAGGGTTTTGAGTGAATGGTCTGTCTGGGCTAAGGCTAAACCTTAGGGGTTTCTTTTGGATATTTTTCAAGCTGAGTCTAGTCAAATTTTGAAAGTTATTGAGCATCCTTCCGAGGGTTGATTATTGAAGTAAGATAAGTCTGTCGGGAAGTCAGATATGTCTCAGGTTTGGTCTAGTCAGGGTTTTTTGGGGTAAAATTCAAATTTTGTCTAAGTGTTAGCATTTTGAAGATGAAATTGTATATTCTTGCCTAGGTAAATTTTGATCAATTTTCGGAGGCAAGATGATGCCTGAAACAGAGAAAGTGCTCCTGTCCTTCACTGGAGGACCAGGGCGAATTTCATTCTAAGTGCAATTTCTTGTTTTGCGAGGGCTTGCTAATTGATTCCTAGCCTTGAAGATGACCTAATTCTGCCTTGTGAAATGATTGGAGACCTAAAATTTTGAATATTTTAGCCAGAAAAGACAAAAGCGCTCCTGTCCCTCTCCAAGGGACCAGGGCGCAAATGTTATTTAATGCATATTTGTCACTGACTTTTCTATTTTGTTTTGTGCAGGGTCTTCCGGAATGATAATTGGACGTGACTTGGTGTTTTTGAAGATTTTGAAGGCACAAAAATGGTGAATTTTGAAGGTTGAAGGAAAAAGTGCTCCTGTCCCTCACCAAGGGACCAGGGCGAAATTTTGAATTCCCTCATCTCGCAGTGAAAATAGGCCAAGTGTTGGATATGAATGGAAAACAAGTGATTTTCTCCACCCACCTGAAGAGGTTTTAGCTTGGAAAGGTGAAGGATTTTGTTTGAATCATCAAAAGTGCTCCTGTCCCTCTCCAAGGGACCCAGGCGAAGTGCTCCTGTCCCTCTCCAAGGGACCAAGGCGAAGTGCTCCGGTCCCTCACTCAAGGACCAAGGCGAAAAGACTTATTTAAGTCATTCTTGGCCTTGTTTGGTTAAATTGAGACATCAAAGGCATGGTGGAGGACGAAATGAACATGATAAAGCATCCAGACTTGATTGAAAACGGTGAAATGATGAAGTTTTTTGCCTAGAAAGTCAAAAGTGCTCCTGTCCCTCACTGAAGGACCAGAGCGCTTTTCTTTATATGCACAATTTTAGACCTTTTTTGGACATTAACTCTTATTCGTAGCGTGAAGTAAGATGAAATCTTCCCTAGCAAAGGAATTTCAAGATGAAAAGTGAGACAATTTGGCTTAGAAGGCAAAAAGTGCTCCTGTCCCTCACTGAAGGACCGGAGCTTGAATTTCAAATTTGCACTATCTTTGCAAGGTTAAGGTGATTTTATGATTTGAAGAGGTTAAGGGAAGCATGTTTTGTCCATTGAATATAATTTAAGCGGTTCACAAAGGAGTAAATCAACCCAAGTGACAAAAAGTGCTCCTGTCCCTCACTGAAGGACCATGCCACTTTTTCAAGTTTCTCTTCTTTGTTTGATATTTTATGGCAAAACTTGACTTGGATGGGAAGGACAAATGATGTTTTATGCCTTGGACGCAATTGAGAGGTTTAAAGAACAAAGAAGTATGCCAAGATGAAAAAAAGTGCTCCTGTCCCTCTCCAAGGGACCAGAGTGATTTTCCAAAAAGTGCTCCTGTCCCTCTCCAAGGGTCCAGAGCGATTTTCTAAAAAATGTAAATCTCTTGCAAAGACAAGGCAAGTTTGTGATTGAAATGAATGGAAGAGGACATGATTAGCCCATTGAAGATAATTTGGGAAGCTAGCAAAGGACGGATAAGCTTGAAGTTGAAAAAGTGTTCCCGTCCCTCACCAAGGGACCAGAGCGCTTAACATGTTATCTAGCCTTTCTCGCCAATTTTGGACAAATTGAGGCCAAGGCGCAAGTTTGAAAAAGTGTTTAAAATGCCTTGAAGTGGAATTGAGATGCAAGAGTTGCAAATTTTGACGACAATTGGCAAAAGTGCTCCTGTCCCTCACCAAGGGACCAGGGCGCAATTTCCAAATATGACCATTTACCTTGCATTTTTAAATGATATTTTTATTACCAAGGCTCAAGATGGAGTGAAATGTGATATTCTACGCCTGGAGGATAATTTGAAGTTGATATGATCAAGAATTCATGCAATGGACTCAAAAGTGCTCCTGTCCCTCACTGAAGGACCAGGGCGATTTTTATGAAAACAACAAATTCCCTTCGAGATTATGCTAAGGCAAAGTTGTGTGAGATGGTAAGGATACTCTAAAGCATGGTGAACAAACGTTTGACTTCAAAAAAAAATTGATTATCCTAGCCTAAAATGAAAAAGTGCTCCTGTCCCTCTCCAAGGGACCAGAGCGAAGTTATTGGCATTCTTTATTTTTTGCCATGTCCCAATGTTGATATCCTCCAAATCGCATGAAATGCCAAAATCATCAACTTCGAAATATTTGAAAAAATTAAATTAAATTGGCATTTAATAAAGGCGCATGGCATTTAATAAATTAATTTTTAGCCTCAAAAAATCGATTTTTATTATTAAGGCATTTAAAATTAATTTTTATTAAATTAAAATTGAAAATGGGGCGCTTGAGGTATCATGTTTTATTATTTTATTAGGTCGGCCTCTTGTTTTTGCAAATTTATTTATTTTTTGGCCTATTTTGCCAAGTCGGCCTATGGGGAGGTGAAGTGGTGAGCGCCCTATATAATAAGGGTGTTTTGAGCAATTTTAATCATCATTCATTCATTACTTCAAGTGCGATTTGAGGAGCAAGGAAGGAGGCGTGAAATCTGGTCTAGTTGGAGCAAATTATCTTAAGTGTTGAAGACTAAAGGTGGTGGAATTGATGCTTGAGAAGACTAAAGGAGGCACATTTTGCTAAAGGAAGGACTTCGATCTACATTTCGCCTAGCCAAAATTCACCTTATTTTTGCATCATTTTTTTAGAATTAATTCTCAAGTGGAGGTATGGCGAGATCATCCTAGTTCCAATGTGAACATTGGAATTTTAAACTTCAAGTTTTTGAAAATTGCGTAGTTAATTAGGAAATGATAACTCAAGATTTATCATGAAGTTTCCTAATTAAAATCTTAAATCTTCCTTTCTACTCTATATTTCTACATTGCAAAATATATTACTCATTATGAAATGTTGTGTAGGTGTCAAGATGGCGACCCCAAAGGCAAGAGCATCCACTAGTCGTCCAGCCCTCATGAAGGAAGATCAGAGGAATGAAGAATTGGAGACCAAGATCGTGTCCAAGTGGAGCAACATTGGAGATACCAACTTAGGAAACTTCAGTGTGAAGAAGTTTCGGGAGGTCCCTTACATTGGCAAGCCATCACCTGTCGCAAAGAGAATAATTGAAAGTGGCATCATCAAGGCGGCCGGTTTCCCTCCAGCAGTCTGGTGCCATGAACTGATGATCGAATGTGCTCGCCATTATGACCCACAATCAAGATCAATCGTGTCCAAGGAAGGGAACACTTTGGCTTACCTTTCAGAGGAGGCTATAAGTGAAGCTCTCCATCTTCCAGAGCATAAAGATATGATTTACAAAAGCCTAGAAGGAGCTAGGTCGATGTATGAAGATGATCCAGACTCTTGCTTGAGCATCATCAATAAGAGTTGGTTACTCAAAAGTCGTCCTCGCCTGAGCAAGATTCCCAACACACCACATAGGATCGACTTCCAGGAGGAGTACAGAGATTTGATAACTTTGCTCAATCGAGTTACAGGGGCTCCTCAGGCCTTCTATTTTGAGAAGTGGATGTTCTACTTCATCCAAGTGATAGTTCAAGGAAAAAGAACAATTCATTGGGCTAGAATTATTAGTCATTGCTTAGACGTGCAGTTAAGAAGAGTATAGCCTACCAAGTCATTTCACATGAGCTCATACGTCATATATGCCTTGAATCAGTTGGCGAGGCAGAGAGAGTCAAGAGCTCGGTTCAGCTTATGAGCTCTTGGATGGACAAATCCCACACAGTTGCCGTTGAATTTGCAACAAGAATGATGCAGACAATCCATCGAGCTATCCAGGTCCTTGAGATCATCCACAACCTAATGATAACGGTAGCCGCTTTCGCTCACACTAGAGATGTTATCATTCCTGTTCTACAAGTAATCAGGCAAACACCAAGGAAGATCCTAGCACAAGAAAAGATAATGAATGGAGGAGCTCATAATTTACTCCAATGGTCAACTCTACTTCAGATGAAGGAGGTTCTTTTTGAGGACATCAGCACCAAATGCAATCAAGTTGAAGGCGTCATCCATCCAATTCAGGATAAGGTGTTTGAGGTGTTATGTACCATTCTTGGCAGGAGGATCGAAGTTGAGACAGATCTGGACCTTCAAGAGTTGGAAGAAAGAGTCAAGGTCATCTTTTGCAAAGATGAGAATGTCATCACAGATGAACAACGGGATATAATGTTCGCTACTATGCTCCTGATTGAGAAGACCAAAGAACTTGAACATGGATGGGATGCGGCTCTTCTCAAGGCCTTTGATCAGGTTATCCACTTGGAGGAGCGAATGAGGAATCTTCCTGAGATTCCTATTGCTGAGATTGAAGGAATCGTGTCCAGATTCATTGCATATGCTAAGAAAGAGCATTGGAAAGGAAATAAGGTTCTAGAAGAGAGGTTGTTGTAGATGATGTGGCGCCTTAATTATCATTGGTCTATGTTTCCTAGATTTTTGTGCCAATTAAATATTTGGCTATGCATTTAATATTGTTCAATAAAAGGGGAACTTTTTGTAACAAACCCTAATTAGGGTTTAGGTGTCAGAATCTCAGCCGTTGATCTTCTTTTGATCTGGGCCGTTTATTGTAATTGAGGATGCTATATATACCCTCACTCATTTTCATTTTGTCATTAGAGATTAGAGGAGATATTATAGAGAAATCAGATTTTAGATATTAGAGAGAAGAAAGTTATTTTGTAGCAAGATTGAGCATTGAAGAAAGAATTTCAAGCAATTGTTGTCTATTTTTGGCTTTGAGATCAATAAAATATTGAAGTTATGGTGTTTTATTGGAATTCTTGTGGCTATTTTCATGGTTGTTTACTTTCTTGAATCATTCTCACTCGAAGTAGCATTTTAGTTTGAAGGACTAAGTGTTGAGCTTGATCTTTGGTGAGATTCACGTTCCAAACCACTAGCTTCTTACTGATTGTAAGAACGCCTTGTGTGGTCAACTGGAGATATTTGGATTGCTTGAACCTTCAATCATTATTGAACTACTGATATGTACCTTTATGGTAGTGTCTATAATTGTTGATGATTTAAAAAACCACTAATCACCTTAGAAGATCGCATCAATTCCAGTAGAGTTGTAATTCCTTGGCAATACTGAAATTGGTAGAATTTTACCAAGTCTAGCCTACATTGAGTCATTCGTAGGATTAGATTAGAATTCATCTCTTGCAAACCCTATATTTTGATCTTTTTTGAGAACTTGTTAGTTTTTTAGGAAATTCTGTTCCTGCAAATCAGAAACGTAAGGCCCCTTGATGAAACAGCATTCACAACGACCATTGGTGCTTATCCACACGTAGAGATCTTACATCGAAGAACCTTGGAGTCATCCTGACTGATCCTTTTTGGCGATATCTTCAACAATCAGAGGCTTTATTCAAGAGAGGATAAGGTACCTTTAGGTATTTTATTCTGTGTTTGATAGTGTACAAAATACACGTCAACAGAACCCACAGTCCAAAGGGTGAACCCTGGCTGGACATAGGGTGAACCAAACACGAGCCCGGACCCGCGCGGACCCGGTTCGCGTTTGGAGGCCAAAACTAGTGAACTAGGTAACTGAGATTATTTGTCTTAACCTAGATCACATTTTCTATACCAATATCTAACACAACCTCCCCCAACATTAGACTCACATTCTTTGAATTCTTGACTTCGTTTGATGCATTGATGGAACTCAAAAACACCATCTTACCATGTGAAACTGCTAGAGACTTGATGAATGTGATTTATTCCTTCTATTAACCCATCTAATTATATGGTACATCCATATCTGAACCAATGCTTTTTTGCTTTTCCACAATTGTCTCTGCATATGCCATTGATTTTTGGAGCACCATAGAGTATGTGTCTTTGTATTGATGTAGGAGCATCTAGGTCCACATGCCATCTTGCACCCCCAAAGAAAATAATATTAATTAACTAATAAATAGCTATCTCATGCTTTGTTTGCTTTTGTTCTTGTTGACATTTTGTCAAACACTTGGCATATGTATGATGATGATTGGAAGCCCTTAGGCCTCCTTAGACAGAACAATTTACATGGATTTTATGGGTTTTATATGGAGATGGCATGGACAGATCTGTTGAAAGACGGAAATGACAGATTGGAAGTTTTTGAAGTCTTTTAATCTTGTTAAAAATGTCCAAGAAACAAGCTAGAAATGTTTGGAAAGAGATTTGCTCAAAATACAATAATGGGAATTAGTTTCTAGGCATCCACATGAGCAAGGTGCATGCTGAAAGAGAGGCAGGGCCATTATTTAGAACTTATTGATAAAACTATATAGGCTGAAAATGCCCACCAAGGGCAAATAAAAATGGCCAAAGCAAGTTGGAGAACAAAAAAGTGAATTTTTTCAGTGATAGATAGGTTGTTGATATGAGGGAAGTGTTTTCCACAAAAAGAAAAACCCTGTTTTTGATGTTGGGCGCTAGACATTTGTTTTTGTAATAACTCCTAGTTGAGAAGACTTTGATTGTAAAAAATTAGGCCGTTTTTGCGAAAATGCTTGAATTGCAAAATTAATGCTTTGTTGATCGCTTGGTGAATGGAGATTGTTCCTTTGGGTGTATGTAGGTGTTTGGAGGTTTGTTGGAGACTCATAATAAGTATTGTATGTTTGATTTTAGCTTTTTTAAGGTGTCTGTGTTAGCCTATTGAAGGCATTGGTCATAGTTCTAGGTAATAATCTTTCTCTTGTTTCCAGTTGGCATACAAATATGATGGTGACATTTTTAGGCCGTGAGGACAAGGTAGTCATTTAGTTGACCCCCTTTCTTTGATTGCATCATGTACCCCTTCCCTGCAATGGTCAACATTGTGACCAAATTCCCCCAATATGGTCTTCTTGCCATATTGAAAGAAAGGTTTTTGTAGCACCAAATTTTTTCATATGCAATGTTTTCTTTGGTATGCTTCCCTTTGTTCCAATTTGTACCTTAAAGTTTAAATTGAAGCCTGCAATCTTGACATGCTTTGTGGAACCAAAAACCACATGTTTGGATTCTATTGGAGCTTGATGAAGTGGACGTGCTACAAAACCATGGACAACAAGTGGAGCCTACAATCTCAATCATATTTGCCTCTGCTTCCTATGCCATGTTAGCATTTTTCACTATTGCAATGGTTGCAGATGTCCTCATCCTCTCCAATTGTTTGATTTGTCAGCATGAGGGCTACTGTAATGTCCCCTTCTCTGCAGTGATTAGTTCAGTGGTCCATTGGCCTATTCCGGAGACCCATAGGCTATTTGGAAAGGAGAATTAGGGTTTCCAACTTTTGTGGAGTTTTGCACGAGCTTTTTAGGGTTTACTAGGAGAGAATTCTTCAGTTCTGTCTATGGTTTCCTTCTGGGTTTTTCATGAGCTCTAGGGTGGCATAACATGCATTCGATTCTTTGGTGAAGTGAGAACTTACTATTTTTAGTAAGTTAGGGTTTGGTTGTTTGGATGATGCTATCTTATTGAGCTTTTGAAGCTTTTTCTTCGGGTGCGAAGATCTTGTTTTTCAGAGAAGTATTTCATGACTTACTATTTTTAGTAAGTGGCAGTATTGAGCAATTCTATTTTTAGCAATTTGGATAGGGTCCTGATCCTGTAGCAGTTCAATGGTCTTCATTGCTCAGCTGCATCCTGGTTTTTGTTGATAATCAGTATTGGAATCATAAATGATTTAATTAAATATTATTTCTTTATCCTAAGGTTTAATATTTAATTATTTTATTACTGATTAATGTTATATTGGGTGACTTAGGAAAAGACATTTATATCTAATATCAATGTTATTATTTCCTAAGTTAGGCGTTGAAATTTGAAGAATGCATTAAGTTATTGTTGAAGACTTAGGCAAGTTCAAACTTGTTTAATTATTGGATAAAATGCAACTTGGGCGCCCACATTGGGAAATGAAATGAAATGTCATTTGGACGCCCACCTTGGGAAATGAAATGAAATGTCATTTGGATGCCATGTGATAGTGAAATGAAATGCGAATTGGAGATGTAAATTTGGGAGCATTTACATTTGAATTTCAGAGGGAAAAAAGTATAAATACAGGTGCTTGGCCTCCCATTTGGATATCTTGAAAATCACATCATTATGTTGCCGGTTTGGCAATAGAAGTTTGAGCTTCGAAGGGAGCCTTCCTAGCTAAGTGCAGTTTCGTACTTGCAAGACAGTACCTAGCTGTTTTCTGTGTTCTCTCAGTGTTCTTGGTGAGTTTGTTGAAGTGTGGGATTGCTGGTTTTGCTGTGGTTCAAATTTCTGCGTGTTTCCAGGCTGCTGGGAAAGTCATGGCTGAAGCATACTTTCATTCATAAGTCTCCGTGTGATTGCTTGCTGCTTCTGGGTATTGGCTCTTTGATTTTCTATGTCCTAGGCGAAGAAGTTTGTAAGTTTCCAACACTAATCTTTGAGTATTCATTTTAATATTGCAAATCGAAATTCCCAGCTATGGTGTTTTTCTTTGTATGGGCATTTGGAAGTAAGTTGAGTTAAGTGGGATGTTTGGTGGTCATTTTATTGGTTGTTCTTGGTTATTAATGATATAACAACAGTTTGGGTTTGGTTTGGAGTGATTTGGGCGAGTTGTGAGAGTGTTTTATGCATTTTAGTGTGTTTTGGTATTGTTGGTTGTGCATTTCCAGCTTGCTGTCAAAAATTACAGATTTCCAGAAGTTAGTGTTTGGGTGTGCATTTAGGAGTGAGTAGATTAGTTGATTTGGGAGTGATTTGGAGTGATTTGGGTGAGTTTGGAGAGAGATATGAGTATGTCATAGCTTCTTGAAGTTGCTGGTCTGTGTCATTGCTCCTAGAATTTCATAATTTCATGTTGAAGGGCTTTTGGGGAGTTAGCACTTGCCTGGGAATATTTATCAGCTTGGACAGCATTACTTCTCTATTCAATCTCTCTATTTTCTATATTGTAAGGTTAAGTAGTAGTACTACTAACCATTTTTGGATTGTAAGCATTCCCATTGGAAAGTGGAAGAGGCTGGCTTGCCGCCTATATTTTGATATTTGTTACTCAGTCTTCGCGCTGCATAAGCGGTTGAGTGATATCTATTTGTAATGGTCCTCCTCTTGCATAAGTAGTTGAGTGATGTTTATTGTAATGATTCTCCCGCTGCATAAGCGGTTGAGTTGAGCTTGTTTGGTGTGTTCAGTCCTCCCGCTGAAACATTGTGGTTGAGTGATTCGTGTTTTTGGGAGTGTTGTTCTCTTGGCTGGTTTATTGCCAAGTTTCTTGATTCATCCGCTGGATAAGCGGAAGGGGCTGGCTTGCCGCCTATCATTGTATTCAGCACTTCAGCAAATTATTACTAACGATCCCCTACTTCCATATGCTCTCACCCTCCCAGTCTGGGCTCTCGGTGATCAAAAGGCGTAGGGTTCCCTTCAATTGTTTGGATTTCATTATTCTAACCCTAACGGGTGATTGGTGTGATTGTAATTTTGCTATTGAGAAATCAAAAAAATTAAGGGGAATATTACAACTACACTCATCTCCCGCACAACCTTTGACTCAACATTCCAATACAATTTGACATTGCAGCTAGCAATCTATGCAAGTTGGTATTTGAGGCGATTAATGTGTCCTATCATCTTTAACCTACAATAGTTGTGAA
Organism: Cryptomeria japonica; assembly: GCF_030272615.1. Taxonomy (NCBI): domain Eukaryota; kingdom Viridiplantae; phylum Streptophyta; class Pinopsida; order Cupressales; family Cupressaceae; genus Cryptomeria; species Cryptomeria japonica. The sequence continues at coordinate 535,555,040 of NC_081408.1, forward strand.
TGGCTGATATTGCAGTTGGTCTTGGTAAGCCATGCTTCGAGGAGGCATCCTTGTTGCCAATGCTTTCACTTCTTTTTCTTGATGCCATTGTATAGAAATTGCAAACCTTGGCATTGAATAATAAGGAAAAAAATTGAAGCAAACTAGTATTGAAAAAAAAGTTGCAGATCTATGGCCTTGGAAAAAAAAGATAAAAAATTTAAATGTGAAAACTCTAGATTAATTCAAATGTATGTGAAACATTCAAGGAAAAATCTTTAAAAATGTAAAAAAAATCCAAAACGCATTCTTGAAACTTTGAAAATTGTATAAATTTCACTTCTACAATCATTTTAAATCACCACAAGAAGAGCTCAAAGGAGAAGAAAGAGAGATGAAATTCAAGTTGAGCAGGTTTTATAATGACAAAATTTGTGTATTTTCTATGTTTGGGTGTTTTTTTACATGAGGGCTGCATTTGCAATGCAATATTGAGTGAGTCATGGACTTTACAAGAACTCGCAACGAGTTCCTGGCTTAGACTCATGTTGAATCAGCTGCAAGTTTTCTCTTTACTTGGCCAAGATTTTGAAACTTGAGTAGGGTATTCATTGAGTTTTAATACTATGGTTTGGGCTATGTTCTAAGACCATCTTGGTGTCAGCCCTCATCAACACTTAAACTCAAATGTGGTTTTAAAAATTGTATGAAAAATTCTCTCTCTCTCTCTCTCTCTCTCTCTCTCTCTCTCTCTCTCTCTCTCTCTACATATATATATATATATATATATATATATATATATATATATATATATATATATATATATATATATATATATATATATATATATAGACACACACACACACACAAGATTGCTAGGAGACAAGTATTGGTGTTAGTATGGGAAAGATGGGTACTTGGAGATACCAATTTTTCTATATACATGTATAACGTACTTTGCTACAATACAAAATAAAAAATGTGAAATCTGTGATTATAAATAATGAAATCTGTGATTATAAATAATAAATATTGAAATTTTGAATAGAAATCAAGTTCAACAAGAAAAAAAGATAAAATTTAATCTATAAACTTAGTTTTTAAATTTAAATATTAAATTAAAAATTTACATGGTAGCTTATGACTATGGACTATAATCAATAGTTTTAGAATTTTTAATACTAACAATTTGAAACTGAAAAGTTCAATGTTCATGGGAAGCAAAATGAAGATTAAAGAAACCTCATAGGATGAAAAAATAGGTATGGGAGGAAAAGTATAGATGGAAGACAAACTTGGACAAATTGTGGAAACATAGAGAACTTATGAGCATTATAGAACCTACATGAAGTCTGTCAACAACTACAAGTCTCTGCAAACTTTTAAACATGTTACTTTCCCCCTTGCTAGCTTCAAATGCTTGTTCTGAATTTTTGTTGCTCCTTTCAAACTTTTGAGTGTTTTCTATCAATGGAACAACAACCGACACATTTAAAGAGCTTTTAGGGCCTATTTTTCATTTTTAACTTTTAGGGTGAGACACATGTGATATATGTTTTTGAAAATGAAGACATTTGGAGAAGCGATTGAGATGTTTGTGAACTAATCTCTAGTTTAGGAAACATGTCGCAATATTTGAGACACATCTCATGGGGGTTGTGTTGGTGTCTGTTTTATCATCTACCAAACATTAGAATAGGATACCTGAAGGTATTCTACCCTCTCCTGAAAAATCACTACTGATTCCAAGGTCTATATGTGCGAACAAGCGACTTTAGTGGAATAGCTTCTTGGGTAGTGTATGCTGAAATTTCAAGGGGGGCTTACGTTTAACAAGTATCTTGAACTGCTGGACTTAGATGGATTTAGCAATTTTAGGCTCTTCTTTTTTTGGGAATTTTCTAGGATTTAGGCTTTCAAAAGAAAGGGAAAAAGGGACAGGGTTTGAGAAGGCTAATCTAATCCTACGAATTTTGGAGACGTTATCAATTGGGTGCTCTCGAGAAACCAAACCTTGCTTCGCCACACTAGGGACAACTACACAAGGCCAGTGCAATCTTCAATTTGTTGTTCTTATGATCGAGATGTTGGGATGCACAGGGGATGGGCTCAGACTAACTTTGCACGGTAGAATGGAAATCATCCATTTACCAAAAGTATGAGCGGAGATACACCATCAATTGACACTTATCAAATCCTTCATTCAAATTAACAACAATGAAAGCAAATCTAAATTAATTCTAACTAAGTGTTGAGGCAATTGAAACCATGCAAATCATTCAAATAATAGAGATTACAAAGCAGCACACATGCAATATATTATCTGGAAATGACCTTAAGCAACAATACATCGAAAACCTCACACCCTCCAAATGAGAGGAGGCAACCTTATATAGTTTTTCAAAATGAATGAATGGCCGAGATCAAACAGCGATCAAGGGCCAAGATTGAAAGTCTTAAACCCTAATTAGGGTTTCCCGAAATACTATCAGTTCAAACAAATGGAAGAGTGACACCTGGCGTAGCTGCTAATTTCACTGAGGTGAGTGGCCACTTTCTTCTTTTAGAGATTCAATTTATCTGGACACAATGAGCTTGACCTCCTCTATGGTGACACTTGGCAAACCACCAATCTGGAAGTCGACGAGGTCCACATCATCGGTACATGTGGCAAGGATGCCTTCCCATTCAACTGCTTGGGTGAGGAAGTTATCATCGATGGAGAGGAAGTTTGCAATCTTTGAAAGATCGCCTTTGTCAATCATCCCTGAATCCCTGAAGAAGCTTGCCTGAATCCTGGCTCTCAGGTTCTTTGCTTGTAAATGCTTCTCCCTTAGGCTTTCCTTCTTCCAGATCTCTGACGCCACACGAAATACCTTGCCCAGGATCTCTCTAACACTTGCCTTTGTCTCAAAGCACTTGGTCCCGGATTTCTTCAGAACCTCAATCCGAGTGACCAGAGTATAGTACCATGTGCCGAAGTCGTACCTATCTCCTGTCTGTATGATGCGTGCATCCACTAAGCTTCTCTTCGACATGCCTCGGATAACCTTCAGATGAGGGAGTATTTCATTTTGAATTTCATCCACCTCTTCCCAATTGGAGGCTAGATCCTGGATACTAAGTTTTCTACCAGTGTGTCAGCACGCATCGAAGCGTCTAAAATCCATTCCTTTTCTTGAGTGTATGAGCCCTTCATATCATCATAGTCCTTCATTGATCCTTGCTGAAGAGGCTGTGGCAGAGTAGCCGGGACTTCACGGTTGAGTGGGCTGGTAAGATGGAGAACATACTTCTTCCATTGTTGGTTCTCTTCTTCAACCTTCTTCCTCTTTTCCTTTTCATGAGCCAGCCTCGTCTTTAGAACGTTGCAAGAGTCATCAAAATATTGGATCTCTTGGTCTTGGGTGGGCTTACCCAGCTCTATGGTGGTAACCTTGTAATCATCTGTGGTGACATTGTCTCTAGTCTTCCCTTCTTTGGGTACCGCTATCTGGACTGTCCTGAATCTGGCACTGTCTCTCTGAATTAGGGAAAACTTCCTGGCGGGTTTGGGTGGTTTAGCTATAGCGGGTTCATTCACCTTCTCCAGGAATGCTGCGGTGACCTCCTCGGTTGAGTGGGCTTCCTTGGGAACCTTGGCCTTTATCCTTGCTCGCAACCAATCCGGAATGGTTGATTGTTCTATAGTGTTCCGATCAAACTCATCATCTGCCTCTCTTGGGTTTGCTGGTATGCCATCCAAGAAGATTGTAGGTGCTTCAATTTGCTCTCTGTCTGGACTTTGGAAGACCTTTTCCACTACTTCCTCAACTAGCTGGGAAAGCACTCTTACTTCATCATCAATCACACAGATGTTCATCTCTTGCTCCCCAGTTGCACTTTGATCGGGTGCAATGGAAGCAACACTTAGGATGGAGTGACTCTCGCTGGATTCTCTTCTCTCACCTACAACCCTTTTCCTTGTGACCTTTGTGGAGCTTCCAACCAACTCCTTCCTCTTTCGAGATCCAACACTTTCTGGATTCTGAGCATCACCGGCAGAGGTACAAGGATTGACGGACAGAGTATCATCTACTCCCATTAATTCATAAGTCAAGGTCACACCTTTGGCCTTCAACTGTTTTGTCTTTTTAGACGCCCACCACCTCGAATACTCAACCACCGACCTCATGAGGTCTGCTAGATCTGATTTCTCTTCCTCTGTCCAATCTATTAAGACTAAGGGTTCATTTTTCATCTTCTCAAAGCTTGGCTGCTGAAGTTCTAGGCTTTCTTCTACCTGATCGGCAACTCTGAATACTTTTGTTGCTCTCACCATACCCAACGGAATTCTTGACCAGAATCTCTTCCTGATCTCGAAGCTATCGGCTGCATTAGCCCAATAGTCTTCTAGATCCAGTTTGTGCTCAAACGTTGTTCCTTCGATCTTCTTTATCCTATGGAATGGATCGAAATCTTTTCTTGCCTTGTATTGATAGAAGGGATACCAAGCCAGCTCCTTCTCAGTGGTTGCAGCAGCCTGTGATGATGGACATGTTTCTAGCCCATTACCAATTGTAAGTGAGGACGTCCCTGCCTTCTTCTGCTTATCCCTTTGAATCACTATATACTCCTCCAATTGTTTCACAACCTTGAGCAACACCACTCGGTTGGTAGGGTAAGTTGGAAGCTTGTATGGAGGTCCGGAGAATCCCTGAATTTGGAGGTAAGTGAATTTTGGATATTGGAGATTCTCTGGTGCAAGCCACCTTGAAGTGTCCGGGTGATGTGCATCAGGAAGGTATCATTCACCCTTTTGAAATGGAATTTCTCCTCCATGTGGAGTTGGGGATAGCAATCGTATATTGGAAACTGGTTCTCCTTGTTCCCAACTTCTCCTCTACAAGTGAGACCTCTGTACCTGTAGGTCTTGGCCAAAGAATAAAACAAGTAAGAACTCATGAAGAAAGTCCTATTCGTCTCCAGGTTCCTTAGCTGGCTGTCTAGGTTGTCGCTGATCATCCAGGCCCAGTCTATCACTTTTACTCCATTGATTATTTCATTAATGAAATAGTACATCTAGGGTTCGAATGGAGCTTCCTGAGGATTTCCTATTATTCTATTGAGCAGGACAATCATGTCCCCAATGTCCTCCTTGAAGTATGCTCACACTAGGCTCTTTCTTTGGAGTTTGGAGGCGCCCTTCCTCGGCTTGTCTAGCAAGGAATGGTTAACTATGGCATCATATTCCTCTAGGTGGTCATGGTACAGACTGTCAGCTTCGTCCTTTGTCATATACACTGCGTTGTGGTACTCTGGGATCCTGAAGGCCTCTCTGATGGCCTCATCGCTGACATTTGCCAACACTCTTCCATCAGGTACAACAATGCCCTTATTGATGGGGTTGTAGTGTTTGGCACATTCAACTACTAGTTCGTTGCACTGCATGGTAGGGAGGAAGCCAGCAGCCTGCATGATACCACTCTTCATCATCTTTCGCGCAATGGTGGTAGGCACAAGGTTGTCCAGACCAAACATTCGCTTCTTAAATTCCCTCAGATTGATGTGTCCGAGGTTGGTGTCGCTGATGTTCTTCCACTTTGAAGTCATTCTCGACTCTGGAGGAGCATCTTTGTCTACCTGGAATTTCATAATGTCTGGGGCCTGCAAGCAAATAATGAAATTTTAAAGTTAGAAAATGATTTGCAAAGTTTTGAAAATAATGGGGCTGCGAAATGGCCAAGTGTTGGAAAATTTTCCATTTTTTATTCTCATACTTAGCCATAAAAATCGAATTTCCACCTAAAAACCTTCAGTCTTAAGGCTGGTTGTGGTTACCACCAAGTGTCAAAACTTTCAAAAAACATTTCATACTTAGCCAAAAAAAATGATTTTCTTCCTCCAAAATTTTCGAAAAAATCATTTATTAAATTCTGGAAAATATTCAGAAAATTCATAATTTTAATTTCACCTCTGACTTGGATAGAAGTAAGGCTAGAATTTTCTTCAGAATACTCAGAAAATTCAGAAAAGTTTAGATAATTCTTCCTCGTGCTAGTTGCCTTTCTCCAAAAATCTGTAAAAGTTTTGCAAAAAATATTATCCAACTTTCAGCAATATCTAGAATTTTCTCCAGATGATCTTCAAACTGACATACTTTACTAAGCTCTCCTTAGTAACTTTGAACTTCTTGGTGTAATAATGAAGTTGATAATGAAGTATTTGTAGACAAGCTTAAATCTTCAAGTAGAAACCCTTAAAATCATCCAACTCATACTTCTAATTTGAACTTCATGTTTCCCAGTTTTAAGACAATATCTCAAAAAAAAAAAAACATTCCATTTTGATTTAAGTCTGAAGATATTTATCAATTCTCCAATATTCCCTTTCAAAAAAAACTTTCTATTTTGATTTAATATCTCAATAATCTTTCAATATTCTTTTCCTCCAAAAAAAAACTTTCCATTTTGGATTTATTTTGAAGATATTTAATAATCCTTAGATATTTTCTTCATTTTGGATTTAATTTTGAAATCTCTGTGGATTTTTTTTGTGACATCATGTTGACTTTGTTTGACCTTCCATGTGTAGGCGGACTTTTGGAAGTTTATCTTCATCTTCTCCAAGTTTTGGCGGACTTTGCCTACCTCTCCAAGGTATGGCGGAGTTTAGAGGGCCTTCCCATGTGTATGGCGGACTTTGGAAGGTGCTCTTGGGTGGACTTTGGTGGCTTCTCCATCATTTGAAGACCTTGGGCGGAGTTTTGAAGGTCTTCCACATGTTTTGCTAGGGACACCAAGGGCTACTAAGACATGGCGGAGTTTGAAGAGGGCTCAAGGCATGGCTCCCACCTTGGGCAGACTTTGGAGACACCTCCTAGGGCGGACTTCTAGCAACATCCTCTAGAGTGGACTTTAGGCAAGGCTCCCACCTTGGGCGGACTTTGATGGTTTCTCCAACTTATGGCGGACTTTAGGCAAGGCTCCCACCTTGGGCGGACTTTGGAGACACCTCCTAGGGCGGACTTCTAGCAACATCCCCTAGAGCGGACTTTTGGCAAGCCTCCCCATCACTTGGCATGCTTGGGCGGACTTTAGACAAGGCTCCTCATGGCCTAGGCGGACTTTGAAGGTTGCTCCCCACACTTAAGACCTTGGGCGGACTTCAAGCACCTCTCCTCATGGCTCTCTAACCTTTGGCGGACTTTAGACTTGGCTTCTCCATCACTTGGCATGCTTGGGCAGACTTTGGAGAGTGCTCCCACATGACCTCCCAATGCATGGCGGACCTTGAAGACTGCTCCCACATGACCTCCCAATGCATGGCGGACTTTGGAGAGTCTTCAACACATGGTCTCCTGCATCGTGGTGGAGTTTGAACTTGCAACAATACTTCAAAACCCTTGTTAGCCAGACTTAGAAGAATTTTCAAAGAAATTTCAAAATTTCACAGCTTAATCAAATATAACCAGATTAACTTGAAATTTTCAAATCCATGCTTAGGTGGATCGTTTGAAGCAGCAAAAAGCCTAAAATCTAGGGATTTAGCTTTTTAGGTCAAAACTTGGAATTTTCGAGTTTCGGTCGAAGTTGGTCAGTGGTGCAAGTGTAAACCCTAGGTTTGCATCCCGAAAAAGCAAAAATCATACATCCCTAAAAAATAGGGAAAACTTTCTAAAAATAGCCATACCGGGGATTGGGCTAAAAATGCCAAAAACGAAACTTCCTAAAAAATAGGAAAAAAGCAAAAAAGCGAACTTTCTATGTTCAAATTCGTCCAAATCAATTATGATCTTCGTCCTTTGGCCTTTCTAAGCACTCTAGTGGTGTTCGCATTCCGGAATCACATAACTTGCAAAAACTAACTTTCAATTGTCAGGGCCTAAAATGCTCTGAACTGGACAAGGCTTGGGGAAACTGCAGCAAAAGTTCACAAGACACTAACAAAACCCTAGAAAGCAGGAAAAGAGAGGGTCCCCATTTGCAATGGGGCGATGTGTGAAAAAAGGTCACAACAGGTCGGAGATGCGTCTCTTTGCTACCTTGATAATATAATTCTTGAAGTCTACAATCCTCAATTTTTACCCTTATGCACTACAACCACTTTGCAACTGTGCTCTGTGTAACTTAGGGTACCCTGTTGCATTCCTTGCCTTTCTTGGGGAATGGTAATGAATGTTCTCATGTCTCTAAAATATAAGCTCCTTTGGGCCATTTGTAGTACACCACATAGGTATAAATTTGATATATTGTGCCCCACTAATTATGTTTGAACCCACCCTAGGATTGGAAGGACCACCTGTAATAATAAACATAAAATAATAAAAATACAATAAAATATAATTAAGTTAATGAATGGTCAAAAGGCATGTAATGAATAGTTGTGACTCCCTCAAACATGAGATATAAGAGGGGGAAGAGATCATTTGAAAAGGGATAAGGAGGGAAGAAATGAATGAAGCATGGGAATCAAGGAAGGATTAATGGAGGAAGAAAGGTATGGGATGTAGATAAGGTTGTGTCTCTTTCAGCAAGAATTATGAAGGGTTGTGCTATTCTAAAGGGTACCAATTTTGAAAGGTTGTGTCTCTTGCCAAGGGGCAGGCATCATGAAGAGATGTGACCTCTCCCTCACATGGGAAGATATAAAGGGAAGAAGGTTCATTTGAAGTAGATATGGAAGGGAGATCACTTTGGAGAATGATGTATTCTTCTCAAAAGCAGCAATGAAAAGTTGCTTAATTGTTATGGAGTGTGGTGACTCTTCCACCAATAAAGTATAAAGGAGAGATCATTTCAAGGAAGGGCAGAAAGAAAGAGGGAATAAAATATATAAGGCATTAGAAGCAGATTTAGGAGCATACCTTAAGCAGGTAATGAAACCAAATTGAATATTAATAATTAAACATACAACAGTTCGAATATACTTGTGGGTTTGGGTAGGAGTTCTTTATGCACAACATGATGAATATTATCTGCACATTGATGATTAATAATATGCTATTGTTTATGGCTGTTTATAATATACATGACTGTTTATAATATGCTGTATGTTTATGACTACTTAGGATTTGTTATATATCTTGCTTAATTGTTATATTCAGCCATGATAGGGACAATGAGGGGTTACAAGGAGGGGAATGACGATGGGGTACTCATCTAGGTACACCACCTGATAGTGGTGACCGAATGGTTTTGTTGATGTGTTTTTTATGCACCTTGAACACAGAATAAAATGCTGAGGTATTCTATCCTCTCTTGAACAAAGAAATTTTGAATGCTAAACAAAGTGATCAATCAAAGCAACTCCAAGGTTTACAATGCAAACTGTGCGACTTAAATTCTGTGGATAGACTCAGTGTGGAATCATAAGGGGACTTATGTTTTGCTTGAACTCTGCTGGAACATGGACTCTAACCATACTTGCTTGGAAAATAAAGATAAAAGAGACAAGGGTTTAGAAAGACTACACTACTCCTAAGATCAATGATGATGATGAATGTTATTTAGACAGACAAATTGCCTTAAGGTTTGCTTTGCCATTAGGAACAACCACACAAACTTGATGCAATCCTCTAAGGGAACGAAAGATTTTCACATTGCAAATATATCACTCAAATACCCAATGTTGGTGCAAATTGAACAAGTATCCACAATCGAACTTAGCACAATGATTAGGCTCAAGCTAACTTTACACTGTAGCTTACAATTAGAAAACTACAAAAGTATGAACCAAGGAATTTGTCACAATATCTTCATGGAATCCACCATGATCAATGAACTCTAATTAAGCTATGAGAAGTAGAGACCATGCAACAAGTTGAAATAGCACACCAAAATCCACCATAACTTCAATGAAACTAGTATGATTATTACAACAAGCCTTGGCAACAATCTCCTTTCCTCCTACTCTATTCTAGCTACTTGCTATCTAATTATGAACTATTAACCTTTACAATGTGAGATTTGAGCCTTATATAGAGGTCTCATTACATTTTGAAGGCTCAAATTGACTCACAAATCAATGGCCAAGATCTAACAGTAAAACCTTAATTAGGGTTTGTCACAACAAACTCTTTCTTGACCAATGAAATAATTGCATAGAATTGGACACATCCATCTTTGAATGTGAACCAATGAAATATGAAGTTATGTATCTCAAAGTTTGTGCCTCCATGAGATGAATCATGTTCAATGTATCTAGACATCTTGACTTGGAACCCTCTGATTGGTAAATTGATGACTGGATGCCACCTCAACTTACTCCTTGTGGATCATTGGAAGTGTGTGGTTGAGCAATATCTCTTGATACTCAACATCTCCAAGCTCGGTGTGATGTGGGTGAAGGCATATTCCCAAATTGCATCATCTTGATCAAGCGGATCTTCTAACCTTGATTAACTCTTCTGACTTGATCACACTTGCATTTCCATCTTCTAGTTTGGGAATCCTGAACTAGTTCACTTCTTGATAAAGTTTGATTCTAAATTGAATTGTTTTGAAATCTTTCATCTTAGAGTACTAGCAATGATTCTCGGAGGAAATCCAAGATTGTAAAACATCTTTCTATCTTCATTGATAAGTCTTGGTATTGTCCTCCTGCAATATTGCTCCTTGTCTTTGATTCCTTCATGATGTTGAGACCCTCAGAATACAGTTCTTGTTGATCACTTAACCTTGACACTAACCTCCTTGGTATCCTAGTGCTTGCTGGTGAAGTCTTCCTCTTGAATTTGTTTGATGATATGGATCTTGCAATCTTCTTTCTTTGCTCCCTTGAGATGTTGTTTGCAACCTGCTCTTTTTACTTTCTCCCTTCATCACCTGCAAGACAACGAGGAAAGGATCAAATATACAAGATATAATATTTACTAATTTTCATCTCTATGAGCTCTGATTTATGTCTGATCAAACTATGTCTTAGGTCTAACTAAAGGCTGATCTAAGTCTGATCACACATTCTCTGTTCTGATCTGATTTTATACTCGATCACTTCTCTGCCCGAGCGCAAATCCCATCATGTCCTGCACAATGTTTGCGCATTTTACCTATGACTCTGTACAGTGCATATTGCACATGTAGGTGCATAATGTGCCCTATGCCTGACTTAGGGAAACTTTGATTCGCTCTTCTTTGTGATCTTGCCATGTGAAAGTCTGAAATTAATGGGTTTCCTTGCCTTGATGATCTGATTTTCATGCTTAATTTCAAGGTTCAAAGTTATGATCTTTGGGTTGGATTACTGAGTTTTGTATGTTGAAGGCCTACTTATATATCCCTCTTGCTCTGATTTCACAATTTTATGTGTGCAGGTCTGAGTTCCAAGGTCCAATTGACATAGTTTCATGAATTGCCAGATTATACCTCCCTTTGGTCCTGATCTTGCACTAAGTTGACACTTCCACATCCTTGCTTTAGTCTTTCATCCTATTGCTACTTGCCTCCCTCTTGACCCTTGATTTTGATCCTTGATCTTGATTCCTCATCTTGCATATGTTGAATTTCTCCATTCTTGATGAGTTTCATCCTTAATGTCTTCCTTGTGTTGATGAACTCCTGATGTTGCAATAATAGCCTTTGAATTTGTTGATTCACCTTCTTGAGTGAAGATCCTCATCATCATCATGTCATGAGTGCTTGTAGTTGTAGGTCCCATAGCTGAGTGGACTTGATGCTGTGATGCTCTCCATCATGACCCATGCATTCCTAAGAAGTCCACGCTCTCTTCATGTGAAGCTCCCTCGCTTACTTCAATCTTTATGACTGATTGTTCATGTCCTTCAGGTCTGAGCGCATACCAAGGGGAATGTAATAATGAATCGAATCTTACACACCTCTGAAAACAACATCAACCTACATCAATAATTTTTTTGGGAATGAACAACCTTGGTCTGGAAAGGTTAATGCTAACTTGAAATCTCCTCAAATTGTGACTATAATATGTCAAAATCTGAATGCTCTCAGCCCTGCCTTTGACTGGAATTTAGCCTCTTCAATTCGCCCAAAGTCTCATCTATAAATTGGCCTAGGTCTGGTGGACACTAAAATCTGCTCCAGGTCTGGCTTACGAATTTCGGCCTGAGAAACTCGCATCAAAGACTGCAGATGGATTGAAAGTTGATGCATTAAAAATGAGATTAGTCTTCACCTTATATGATTCTTCACCCCTTAATTTGCTCCAAATTAGTTAGGTTGGTTGGGTTTAATTATTTTGATTTGCATTATAATTTCCTTTCCCTCCAAAACAAACTAAAAAATGCTCTTACCACAATCTGGCCGATCTTGGGCTTTTTTTTATAGTTTTTCCCTTGCTGAGCGGGTTTGAAGGATATGTGTGCACAAAGGGAGTGCATTGTGCATGTGGGTATGCATTATGTGCTAGGGGTAGTTATGCATTGTCTTGAGCGCATTTGATAGGGAAGCTCGTATTAATGCATGATGTGAGGTCGGCTATAGACATTATAATTTGATTTTACTTCCTTCTTCAAGTTGGCTATGCTTGATTGTTTACAAAGGTGGGTATAAATAAAAGCACCTTGCGTTGATACCACATCACCCTCACAACTCAGAATGCAAATCAGTAACATCTGCTCTGACATAAGCGAACTAGGGTTTGAGTTTTAGGACTAATGTCTAATTTTTTTGATGCCCTAGATCTGATTTCTCACATTTTTGAGGTCTGATTTTACATTTTGGTCATGATTTCTGGTTGTTTACAAGTCTGATCTGCAATGTCTCCTTATCTGGTCTGAGTTTTAGGTCTGATCTTCTTGTCTCAGAAGGTCTGATTTCGAACTTGAGGTTAGGGTGCATAGTGCAGGTGTCTCTGCATAAAGGTTACTGAGCTGGGTTCACTGTGCATGTCTGATTGCACTAGCATGGGCGCACGGTGCGTGCACATATGCACTATGCGCTCATGTGCACACTTAGCAAAGTTTTAGAACATTGTCATTAAATTTGATATCGCTTGGATTATTTTTGTTGTCTTGGATGCAGTTAAGGTAGGTTTTGGATCACTTGAGCATGCTTGGGGGTGAAGATACTTGGGCGCACCATACACGTGCTTGCACAAGGTGGGCGCACTGTGCATGTCTGATTGCACTAGCATGGGCTCACAATGCATGCACATATGCACTATGTGCTCGTGTGCATACTTAGCTTAGTTTTAGAACATTGTCATTAAATTTGATATCCCTTGGATTATTTTGGTTGTCTTGGATGCAATTAAGGTAGGTTTTGGATCACTTGAGCATGCTTGGGGGTGAAGATACTTGGGTGCACCATACATGTGCTTGCACAAAGTGGGTGCACTGTGCATGTCTGATTGCACTAGCATGGGCGCACAGTGCATGCACATATGCACTATACACTCATGTGCATACTTAGCAAAGTTTTAGAAAATTGTCATTAAATTTGATATCTGTTGGATTATTTTTGTTGTCTTGGATGCAATTAAGGTAGGTTTTGGATCACTTGAGCATGCTTGGGGCTGAAGATACTTGGGCGCACCATACACGTGCTTGCACAAGGTGGTAAAGAAATCTTCTCTCCATACTTAGCCTAATTTTGCTTCTCTCCTTAGTGGAGTGTACTATGGTGATGTTGTTGCACAACTATGTTTTGACCTGAACCTCCATGCTTCATATAATATAATGTCTGAATGCAAGCCCAATGTGAGGGCGCATAGTGCAAGGTAGCTTGCATGGTCAAGGGTGCACAGTGCATTCAAATGTGCACAAAGTTGCAAGTTTACATAATCGAAATTTGCCCTCTTCCCCCAAATTTTCAATCATTCAATCAAACTAGTCATTTCAATCTCCTCAAAGTTCTCATTACTCAAGCTTGTGTGCACCTAGGGTCCAATAGTCTTAGGAACATAGTGCACATGCAGGTGCGCAAAAATTTCTAGTTCACAAGAGGTTGATTCCCAACACTTAGGTAAAATTCGCCTCCCTTAGATTTGACTTCACAACATGATTTTGACATTAATGAACTTAAAGTAATATGCTTGCAGTTCTTGACAGAACTACAAGCATGCTTACCTCTCCTAGCTGGCATATCATCAAACCCTAGCAAGATTTGACAATTTGGGAACATTTAACAACATTTCTTGCTACTTAACAACTTTGGCAACTTTGACACATCATATCCTTGATAGTTTGGACTGACCTCTCACTAAAAGGTTAAAGACTAGGAAATTGATGCCAAGCTAAGACAACTAACTAGAAAACCCCAAGCGAAAAGTGGGGGTCTCCATTTGCAATGGCATGATGTGTGAAAACGTCACAACAGGTCCCATGAGGCCAAGGGCGTACAAGGGGTACTGCTTTTGGGCTTAGAAGAGATGGGTTTTTGGGGGCACCCTACTGTGAATACACCTCATCCCTCAATCATGGTGAGTTAATACACCAAGAAGTCCAATCATCGAGAGTGAGAGATGGATGGCAAGATGAAGTGGGAACGGGTATAGGACACTTCACTAGGCACACCACCTCATATGGATGGCATGGGTCACATGACAACAAGAGGGATGGTATATCCACTCTTGGGCCTAGGGTAGAGGATCTCTTGGATACCCTATCAAGTCACCTTATCCTAGCTCTCGTATGGTTGAGCTTCCTCAATTATATTTAAGATATCTTATGATTAAATTAATGTTCCTAACCCTAGTAGAATTTTAGGGCAAAACTAGGCATTTATAAAAGGGGACATTACACCACCAATGTGGAATAGCAGCATTACTCTTCATAGAATTCCATCCTTCACTTGCATAACTAGCTACACCATCCTCTGCAATCAGCACCACCTCCACCATGGGAGACAATAAATGAGCATTTACCAAACATAGGATGAGCACACCATCAATTATTTCTCCTTGCTTGAGTGAATGAAATAGAGCATCATTGGCAAAGGACGGAAGAGAGAAACTGCTTGTTACCTCCAATACCCCACCACGTTGAGAAACTACTAAATGCTTGATTACTTGGTGAAGATCTTGAAACAAATCTGTTAAGATACCTACATCTTTGCTAACCACCTTGAAATCTTCTGCTGTAATCTCATTACTCACCACCACTGGACATAAAGGAGTAGAAGGAGAGTCCTTAGATACCAGCTCTGTGAAACCTCATCCCCAGTGTGACTAAATGAAGCAAGATCATCTACACAATGGTGGACCGGAACATTCTTAATCACCCTGTCTACCTTATTGTGAAAATCCCCCAAAATAGTGGCACATAACCTGTGATGACCTGTTTCTTCAGCCTGAAGTCAGATACATACCCATGCTTGAATGGGTCTCTAGGAGAAGGAACACCACTGCTGCCTGGAAGAAAATGCCAAGATTTTACCACAAAAAAAAGGAAAACAGTGCTTGATAGCCAACTGCATAAACCCTATACACCATAAAAACAAAAATAACCCACGAGACCACCAGAAGTACCCTCTTATGATAGCAGGCATACTGATAGCAAAATAATATTAACACAACCTTATATGATATAAAGCCAAATATCAAACACTATCAATCATCATTAATATACATGATTCCCTTCATTGCCAAATAATAAGAGCTCAACCATCGGGAAAAGGAAAGCGATGTTACACAAGCGTCAATTTATAATCAATAAGAATTTAATTAAGGCCTTCCCAATCACCACTTTCATTACTCTCAATAGTAGAAAGTATATGACTATTTGTACCCTTGTTAGCCAACATATCTGCTGCTCTATGTTGTTCGTGAAAGCAGTGTAGGAATTTGACATATTTGAGCTTTTTAACCCAAATCATAGCTCCCTCTGCATAAGCATTCATCCCCCAATTCGAATTACTTGCTTTTTTTCAAACCTTGTATTACTTGGAAGTCTCTTGATTTCCACCTCACTCTAAACCCCTTTAAAAGCTAAAGATAAGCTAGCAATGAGTGCTTCCCATACCTCTTCATTTTAGTTTTTAAGCCAAGACATCATGCCCCTTTAACTAAAAAGGAATTGCTACTATCCCTCAATAAATAACCAATTCCTGTTGTACCTGGATTCCTCATACACGGTCCGTCAAAATTTAAGTTGACACCTTTTGACTGGTCTAGACCAATCAATACTTTTATTCAGTTCATTTCTCTTTCTCAGTCCACTAACAGGTAACCTCTTTATCTTTTTCAACGTGTAGCAAATACCATGTTAATTTTTTTTTGCATTGCATATGCATATATATATAAATGTTGTTTTTTCGATTAAGTTGTAAAATGGTCATCTGCACCTTTTATTATGATCCCTTCAGTTTTGTTTCTCAACATAAGTAAGCTATTATACCGAACTCGAATAGAGTGGAGAAACTGGTCAAAGGCTATTGTGGCTGTTGACAAAGCATACAAGCTTGACAATAATTTGGGAAATTTGACATCAGTATAATGATAATCAACTTTCCCACTGTGTTGTAGCTCCATTCTTATGGCATCTTTGCATTTATTTGTATATAAAACTCTTTGTTATATATCTTTATCCCTTTAGGTGAGGAACGTTTTCTATGGAATTCTCACTTATTTTCAACATCTATTTTTTCTCTTGACTCGACAGGTTTTTGGACACATTGCTTCCGATGCAATATTAAAACCACTGGGTCACTTCGCAGATTCATCTCTTGCTCCATGTTATCCTGCCATGTGTGCTGGGGATTTTGTGGAGTTAGAACTTGCAGCCATAAATCTCAAAAAAAAGCAAGATAGCTTTTCAAATCCAGAAGATGGGAGCTGTGAGCAACAAAAGGTGGACTAGTCACCTTTAAAAATAGAAGAAAAAGCAGAAGGGCCTCCGAGAAATATCAGTATCCTTTTGATCTTTGCATACGTTTCACTTGGGGATCTAATCGTCTTAGAACAATGAAACAATATTAAGATTGGCTACAGCCAATTGTTTATAAACGCCTTTTTAAAGTCCATATAATCTTCAGATGTCATCTATTAAATAAAGCGTATAATCTGAAGAATAGAACAGACTCGATGTTTCTATTGGTCATTTATAATCATGGTATCCTCGATTTGGAAATCCTTGAAAACTTCAAACTTGGTCAAATTATTTTGGATCCCGTGTACTGTGATGAGTTACCATAAAAATGTCTTTGCCAATAAGAGAAAGATAATCAGAAGAGAGAGAATTAGAAAAGTGATGTATGCAAAAACAAACCAAAAAAATAGTAAAACGGGGCTTTCGCACTTGGGCGAAATTTTATTTTTTTAAGAAATCCCATATTGGTTTTTTTTTTCATGATTTTACAGTACTACCTTGTCTGTCTGATGAGTATTTATTTTATCAAATTTGTCTGACGTATGATTCTGGTCTCTTTTTCACGTGGAGAATTCAAAAGATTTTACAGTGTTATACTGTTCAATCTTGAGAACATTGGCAGTATGTATTTTTTCAAACTCATTTGGAACACAATTCCGATCTCATTCTAATGCGTATATTTGTACTCGATAAAACTTAATCTTTAATGAATTCTTCTTGAACCATTCAATTTTACTAATAAATTGAAGTATATGATATATTTAAAATAAATTACTTCTGTATTCATAACATTGTTTTGCTATTCCTGAAAGTCAGTAAACCTTTTTAAAGGATACATAGGGGACAGGAATTAAAAAGTTTTCCGCTCTTTTCTCCTCACATCTATGCTGTAATTCTATGTGGCGTAAGGGCATGGTTATGTTGCTTAGCTTTTGTGAAACTTCTCGTTTTCCAGTTACACTTTGCAAACTTCATTCATTGGAGACTTCGATGTTAATATGTCACTGAGGTCGTAGATTTGATGGCTTTTTAATTGCAGGGATGTGTTTGAATTATGAAATGCAAAGTCCACATTTTTAGGCTGGTCTACACAGCTTGATAGCCATTATATGCAATATTCGGTCTATGAAATTCAACATTGATCTTGTACAAAGAATTTCAACTAAGATTAAAATTTAAAAAAGTACTTTTTGAATTGAATATTGATTACAAATATCTTGATCATGAGTATCAACAGTAGACAATACAAGATCCTTATGAGCAAACACATTTGCCAACTATGGAAGAGTAGACAATACAAGATCCTTATGAGCAAACACATTTGCCAACTATGGAAGAGCAAGAGTCACAACTTAGAATTCCACTTAAGATGATCCTATGGGGAATTGAACTTAGGTCTTGTTGGTGTGTTTTTTATGCACGCACAACTCAAAATAAAATACCCAGAGATATCCTATTCTCCCTTGATTAAAATCTTCTATGTGCTAAACAGATGGATTGTGTGATCATAAAGACGACTTCGAGGTTCCAGATTTATGCAGATAGTCTCGGTTCGTTGTGATATGTTGGTAATCTCAAGGGGACTTACGCAATTGTTCAAGGAGTGAATCAATCAAAGGATTTTGTTGATTGTTGATGCTTGTAACTTTCTTCTTGCAATGAGCTCTTTTCAATCCTACTTCTACCAAGACTTTGAGAAAAAGTGGCAAAAGGATTGGGGTTTAGGAAGCTACTTCTAGTTCTAATCTAATCCTATAAATTCCGGAGGCAGAAATTGCAAAAGTGGAATCCAAAACTAATCCCTGCTTCGCCAAATTCAACTACATAAGGACGGTGCAGTCTTTTAAGGAAATCAAAAGATTTTCTTATCACTCATATTCACCAACATCTTGAACAATGAATAAAGTGACAAAAGTTGATGTCAATGTAATTATATGACGTAGTTAATGACTAGGGTTACCATTCTCCTTTGTCAAGGAGATGCTTGCTATTTCTGAGAAATCACCCATCCCTATGCACTAGGGTGGGTGGGAGAAGGGTGTCCTAGCATTTCTCAATTATTCCCTTTCTATGGAAGACCGCTAAGCTCTTTACGTCTGCTAGGTGTTTTAAGTTGGGTTGGTCCCGCGCCTGCCCACCATTCCATATTCGATTCCTTGAAATGCCAGAGATATGGTAGGGGGTCGAATGATTGAATGGATTCGGATTTGGGCATCCCTCATCCCTACTATTTATTCCATTCCACCCAGTGTATAGCATTTGTGCACTGCTCGACAACACCAAACACGGGAGCTACCAGATCATTGAGTAATTCCAAATTTGGTTTCTCTGACAGTGGATAGGAGGAGTTTCCAACCTAAACCACTAGACTCAAAAGTTGAGAAATTTAGGTGCTGCTCAACGGAAGCGAACCACATCTCATGTGCCTCTATTGGGATGAATCCCCATCCCACGAGAAGAGAACCATAGATGATAGGGAATCCGATTCTAGTTGTTGCTAGTAGGGGCACCATTCCACCCACCCATTCCTCCTTCCTCGATCGAACTACTAATGGTAGGTAGGTAGGTAGTTGGGACCGAATGCTGAAGATTGACTATATCCACCCACCCAAGGCCTATCCCTATATCCTCCCACCACCCCCCTCGGTGGGGTTGGTGTGGGAGGCCCTATCTACCTATTGGCCTGAGGAGATGAAATCCACTCACCCTACTATTTTAAAGGCTGAGAGAAACCAAACTCGTGAGAAGTTGGTTTTCTCGGCCTCAGATTGATTGTTTGGTTCACGGGGAAAAGAAGAGGATAGTCCAACATCCTTGCCGACGACTTTAATCGCATCCGAAAAAAACGAGGTGACTTCAACCTGGCCAATCCCGAACATGAAGTCCAACCTTTCTAATCAACCTCTTGCCGATGAACACAACCTGGCCCGTGCTCTCTTCTACTCATGCATTAACTGCTTCTATACTGGGCTTTGACCAAGTTGAGAGAAAGATGCAGTTGATCGAATGGGGGCTCCTTAGTCTCTGTCATTCACTTGCCCCAGCAGGGTGGGTGGGACTTGAATAGAACTGCCTTGCTCCCAACTCCCATATCTATCTCCCTGCTTTAGAGGTCCCTTCTCATCAGAGGGAAAAGGGACAAAAGCAGCTAAGAGGGGGATTCAAGAACAATTCTAGTTCTCATCCAGCCCTCCATCCAAAGAGGTTGCTCTTGCCTCTGAAATCAAGATTGTCCAAACCATGCCGCCTCCTACTGTTGGTTGCTCCCCTCCCGAGGTGGGTGGGAGGATATAGGGCCATCCAATTGTATTCTGTTCCCCGGTTGTTATCAAACGCAAAGATACTTGAACAAATCCCCTACCTTTCATTCATTGAACCCTCGACAGCTTCATTACCACCCATCCTAGAGGAACCGAGAGAAGATCCTGCCTATTCTTGGATGGAAGTGCACATGCCTTGACCAGATCGTTCCGATCCCCCCACCTTATCCTAGCTTATACTAGCAAGCGCATTAAAGAACCGATTAATTACTCCCACCTGGATATAGGTTAGTAGCTTCCCCCCCCCCCCCCCACCTCCTTTATTGTTGGGTGGGGCGAGCCTTTCCTCTTGAAAAGGTGGGACCCTTGGTCGGTGGGATGGCCCTTTGTTGGGGGTGGGGGAGGGCAAGTGGCCTCTCACCGAATTCCCATTTTCCACCAATGATGGGGGAGACTCGAGACTGGGGTGGGGGAGACCCTCCATTGATGACATCGAAATTCCCATTTTAGCCCTCCTGGGCCTTAGCATTTCAAAGCAGAATTCCCATCAACTTGATCATGTTAGGTATAGATTCGTGATACCCATTGTTTGGGGTTGAATTATAGCATCAAAAATTCAACATCCACCCGCTGGAAACTAATAGTGTGAGAATCCACTTTGTTGTGGGCTTCTCTACTATCGAGTCGGGTAGGTAATACCCTAGTAGGACATGAAGACATACTTTCGGTAGATAAAAATCCACTACATCATAGACTGTTGTAGGATAGGTACAATGTAGCTTTGCTTATGTATAAAGTCGCTTGCAGTTCTTCCGGTTAGGTTATGGAACAACGGTAGGAAGATAATCCAGGTAGGTAGGTGGTGAATCCAGGGCTAGGCCAGGGGCAACTAACTATAGGGGCCAACCTCTCGACCCGATACCCCCCGCTCGAATAAGTGGGGTATCGAGAAGGCCGAGGCAATTTTCCACCCACCTTCGTTAGTGTCATCCCACCATCAGTCAGAGAGTCACAATGAGTGGTCCTCTGATAGTAGTGGTCCGATAGTTATAGTTAGCGGGAGTAGAGCGATTGATCCTTCACCTTGATCTACCGCTTGAAGCCTACCCTCCACTATCTTTCTCCACTCCATTGTTCTCCGCCTCAATGTATTGGTGCCGCTCGAGAACGACGCCTTAACATCTATCACCCCCCCGACTTCCTCTCCCTGCAATCCATCCCATTGACTGCCCATTGAGGAGACCAACCTTCCATGGACCATTCCACCCCCATCCTTAACTACCATCCCACTGCCTCCATCCACCCTTAATTGCTACTGATTGACCTACAGTGAGCTTTGCTCACTCTATTCAACACTATTTTGGTTGGGGTACCAACCTGTTTTTACAATACCTGGGCCCCTAACAAGGTGGAGCACCCCTACCCAACCCTCGGTTTGCCATCAACCCTCACCTTCACGACTCTCCTTCGGTTGCCGGTCCCCCTCCCCAAGGGCGAGAACTCTATCCAATTGCTCTCTCCCTTGGAGCGGGCCCCCTATATAACCAGGGCCGTCCTTCGGAGTTGGGCCCCATCGACAAATGATAGCTGGTAGGGGAGGCCGCCATTGAACTATCCCTAGGGGTGACCTTTGGGAGTCGCGTTTGCTCGATGGCTTTTGATCAAATGATCACTTACGTAACATAACCAATTTGGTCATGTTACGTATATAATTCATCTCTACATTGATGGTTCCTGATGTTAGGATAACCGGTGAACAACTGAGGAGGGGGGGGAGGGGGTGAATCAATTGTTAACAGATTATATCAATTAAACCACTTGATAACTTTTAACCGGAGCATATAAACATTAAGTACGGGAATAGCAGAAACAGATACCGGTAGACAATACAACTTAACAATAAAATAGATAATCAACACAATGCAACCATACCACATAACACCATGATTTGTATGTGGACAACTCGGAAAGGGAAAAACCACGGTGGGAAGCCTACCCACAGTTAGATGATATTTCTGTAGAAATTATGTGATACAACGAGGGGCGTGCACATGCAGGAAGACACACTGCCTAGAGCGTACTGCTCATTACAAAAGAGTCTCACTGACTACAGAGAAGTTATAACCACCTTGAGATAATTGGACAACAATCCAAAAGAATGAACTCCCAGAGATAGTATCTACCATGCTTGATTACAGTCCCGGTTAAGCTAAATACCGGAGGCCTTTGACCTCTTCTTTAACCCCAGTTCGATCCTCAATGATCGACCAAAACTCCTTCGCATATGATACTACATTTCCATTCCATACCATGATCTACAATGAGATCTTACATCAATTTATACCAACCTTAAGGCCTAAACCAATTAGGTCGACCACCTTAAAGATATTACAATAAGATCATTACATACATCCATATTACAATGATATGCCATGTTGGCTTGAGACCAAAACAACAATAACTAATCCATAAATAATCCCGGTAACGTGTTACCATAATACCGGTCCATAACCTAGATAGGTATCGGACCTAATCTAGGTCCACCATGCCAAAGCGATGTCTTCAATCAGTTGAGACACAATCAAAGAACATCTTTAGCATCCCGAAACCCGTCTAGAAGTCGCATCAACACCACTTATGCATCCTGTCCAAGATTCTCAATAAAAGCTCTTCCGGTAAAACCTTAAACCCATGCCGGTAAGGGTTTACAAGAGTGTATGATAGCATTGATCACCAAGTCAATACTAATTGACCAAAACATACCCCAGGAACATGTAACACATAAAATCAAGCATACTCCATTGATCCAAACATGCCGAAAGTGTCCAACAGATAGTCCCTTATACCGGTAACACTAGATCTTTTGTCGGTAACTAAAACCTGTTTGCCGGTAACCAACCATAATAGCTAGTGTTGACATCAATGCAACACATAATCAATTCATCCATAATGCCAACAATCTCCCCCTTTGGCATTGATGGCAACACTAGATGTGAAAAACATCTAAGTGCCAAGAAATGCCAAACAAGTCTCCCCCTGTGGAAGACAACTAACAATCTCTTGAATATCAATAACTCCCCCCCTGTGAATAATATCTTTGTAAAGTTCTGAATTTATTTTTCACATCACTATCACTCCCCCTTTGACATCAATGCCATAAATCTGACAAAAATATCAAAGCAATGATATAAGCCTCTTAATCTCAACGTTGTCTACTCCCCCTGAGTAGTAGCACCACTCATCGGTGCCGAAATGAATAGTATCTCTGATAATGCATGCCAGATTGATGTCAAACTGCATCAATCAAGTCTCTGCCGGAGGGGCGGAAACTCCTAACCTGTCTTTCAAAATACTCAAATGATTCCTTAGACAACGGTTTAGTGAATATATCTGCAATCTGCTCTTTAGTGTTCACATAAACCAATTTGACTTCCTTTTCTTCCACCTTGTCATTTAGAAAGTTATACTTTATTGACATGTGCTTAGTCCTAGAGTGAAATACTAGATTCTTAGACATGTCAATGGCTGCAGAGTTATCACAATAGATAACTACCAGTTCACTACAATTTACCTTGATATTCTTCAACATTTGCTTCATCCACAAGACTTGAGTGCAATTAATTGCTATTGCAACATACTCAGCTTCTGCAGTAGATAAAGAAATGCATGAGTGCTTTTTGCTGATCCATGAAACCAGTTTCTTTCCAAGAAAGAAAGCTCAACCAGAAGTGCTCTTCATGTCATCAGTATCTCCTGCCCAATCTGAATCAGTATATGTAATAAAGTGAAGTCATTATCTCTAGAATACCATAAGCCATATTCTGTTGTTCCTTGCAAATACCGAAATATCCTCTTTACTGCACATTCATGATTTTCTTTAGGATTACTTTGATATCTTGAAACAATACTCACTGCATTCATAATATCTGGTTTAGTCTGAGTCAGATATAACAAGCCACCAATCATAGACTTATACCTTGTTGAATTTACTGGTGCAGATGTATCTTTGATAGATAATTTCTCACTTGTCACCATAGGAGTACTTACCGGTTTCGAATTATCCATACCAAACTTCTTCAATAATTCTCTTAGATACTTAGTTTGACAGATAAAAATGCCTTTGTCAGTTTGAGTAATCTGCAAACCTAAGAAAAATCTCATCTCACCAATCATGGACATTTCAAATTCATTCTTCATATTATTAGAGAATTCCATGCACAATTTATCTTCTCCTCCAAAAATGATATCATCAACAAATACTTCAATAATCAGAATATCATCATCAGTGATATTATAATATAAATTACTATCAACACTGCCTTTAGTAAAACCAAGCTTCAAAAGATATTTATCCAACCTTGCATACCAAGCTCTAGGAGCTTGTTTCAATCCATATAAAACTTTCCTCAATCTGCAAACCATATCTTTATCATCTATCAGTGAAAATCCATCAGGCTGTTCAATGTATACTTCTTCCCCAAGTTCACCATTCAAGAATGCACATTTAACATCCATTTGATAGACCTTATAGTTCTTATAAGCTGCATAGGCAAAAAATAGTCTAACAACTTCAATTCTAGCTACAGGTGCAAATGTCTCACCATAATCAATTTCTTCCATTTGAGAATATCCTTTACAAACCAATCTAGCTTTGTTTCTTATAACTTGACTATCCTCATTCAGTTTATTTTTAAAAACCCATTTAGTTCCAATAACATTCTTATTTTTAGGCCGAGGAACTAAAGTCCAAGTGTCATTTTTCTCTATCTGATCTAATTCATCTTCCATAGCTTTTAACCAATGTTTATCTTTACAAGCTTCAATAATAGACGTTGATTCGATTTGAGAAATAAGACATACCTCTTCATTTGCCAGTCTTCTTCTTGTCATAACTCCCTTGTTCCTGTCTCCAGTGATTTGATCTTCAGAATGATTTAATCTTACATACCTTGGTGTCTTCTGAACTTCAGGTTCACCGTTCTGATCATCAATCACAATTGAATTTTCTGATTGTATTGGTGTAACTGTCTCAGTTTCCTGTACCGGTTGAGGCATTGGCGGTTCAGTTATGATCATTTCCACTGCCGGTTCCCTGTCATATGATATAGATTGATTTCTTTATTGCTCATCCACTTTCACATTAGCGCTCTCCACAATTTTCTGCAATTTTTTGTTATAACATCTATATGCTTTGCTTTGAATCCAAGAAATATTCCTTCGTCACATCCAGGATCAAACTTCCCAATTGAATCATCCTTTTTGATATAACATTTACTTCCAGAAATTTTGAAATATTTAACAATAGGTGTAATGTACAAACCATAATTCATAAGGGGTCTTACTGGTTTCACCTTTGATGTGAACTCTGTTGAATGTGTAGACTGTTGTACTCACTACTTCTCTCCAGTAGATGTGAGACAATTTGGCTTCCATCATAACTGTCTCCTAATTTTATTTGTCTCACAATAACTGTTAAATTCATGAGAAGTGAACTCACCGCCTTGATCTGATCTTAGACATTTGATTTTCAATCTAGTTTCTGTTTCTACTTTTGCTTTAAATATCTTGAATTTCTCAAAAGCTTCAGACTTCTCCCTTAGAAAAGTCACCCACATCATTCTAGAATAATCATCAATTATTAACATGAAATACCTATCACCTTGAAAGCTTCTAGTCCTTGTTGGACCACATAAGTTAGTATGAATCAAATCAAGCACATCATTAGATTTATCATGTATGCTCTTAAAAGAAGTTCTAACTTGCTTTCTCAATTGACATTCCTTACATACCGGATTATGAGGCTTCATAATCTTAGGTATATCTCTAATTGCCTTAATTGAACTGATCTTAACAATACAATCAAAATTAACATGACACAACCTCTTATGCCATAGCCAACTCTCATCAATATGAGCAATCAAACATGTCTTATTACCAGTGTTCAAGTGAAAGATATTGCCTCCAGTCTAAATACCGGTTGCAATCTCCAAACCAGTTTTGTTAATGATTTTGCATTTTTTATCTTTGAATTGAAGTTGGAATCTCTTGTCCACCAATTGACCAACACTCAAAAGATTATGCTTTAAACCTTCTACATAATAGACATTATCAATATTATGCTTACCATCCAGAGAAATAGTACCTCTACCTTTGATCATACATGCTTTGTCATCTCCAAGTCTGACTTGACTACCATTGTATTGTTGTAGGTATATAAATTTCCTTTTATCTCCAGTCATATGATGCGAGCATCCACTATCAATTACCCATTCATCCTTATCTTCAACTTTTGCTGTTAGGGCCTTTTCTTCATTCTTGATAGCCGGTTCCGGTTCATCTTCCTTTAAAGCATAGAACACCCATTCCTTTCCATTGCCGGATCCACTAGCAGAGTCTGTTGCTGGTTCATCCTTACAGTCATCACTTACTCCTTTCTCATCCGCTATGTAACATTGTTTGTTTCTCTTGAATCTATATCTGTTCTGATTAGGCTTAAAGGATTTCTTAACTCTCTCTTCAAATCTTGCATTACTTTTGGGACATCTAGATGCAAAATGACCAATCTTATTACATGCAAAACATTTAAAAGGTGCTTTTCCTTCATAATTACTTCCTGTCTGTCCTTTAGGTACTCTTCTAGCAAATAAGGCTTCAAGTTGCTCAAATTCTTCATCCTCTTTCCTCATATCTTCCAATTCTTTTGCATATAGTGTTTTCCAATCATTTTTGCCGGTAGATGATGATAATGCATGAAAAGCAGGTTCAAACTTTGCAACTTCAAAAGGTCCAAATTCTTCAAGCTCAAAACCAGATAATTTCCCAATCAGAATGTCTCTGTTAACTGAAATGTTTGCCATTGTTCTCAATTCATTAATTGCAGTTGCCTTCATCTTGTAAGCCGATGGAAGGGCTCTCAAGACTTGGAAAATTATCTCATCTTCACTCAGAGATCCTCCACAACATTGAATTCCCATGACAATCTCATTTACTCTTTCCATAAATGTAGCAATTCTTTCATTGTTATCCATCTTCAAGTTTTCATACCTTACCCGGTAATCATCAAGTTTAGCAATTTTGATAGTAGGGTCACCTTCATTCAGAGTTTGCAATCTATCCCACATAACCTTTGTCGATGATTTATCAGTCAATCCCATGATTTGCTAATCAGTAAGTGCACACAAGAGGGCTTCTCTAGCTTTGCAATCATTTTCAATATTCTTGTCCAGGTCTGCAAGAGCAGGATTGCCAGATGCCGGATCATAAGGTGTATATCTTTTCTTAGTGATCTCCCAAATATCCTTGCCAAGACATCTAAGATGACTCTCCATTCGGATTTTTTATATCCCATAATTTGTTCCATCAAGCTTAGGGATTTCTCTTTTGAAAATAGTTGTTGGTGGATTTGAAGTGTTAGTTGCCATAGGATCTTCCTCAAGTGGTTAAGCTTCTGCAAAAGAGGACCAAAGCTTTGATACCAATTGTTAGGATAACCGGTGAACAACTGAGAGGAGGGGGTGGGGGGGTGAATCAATTGTTAACAGATTATATCAATCAAACCACTTCATAACCTTTAACGGGAGCATATAAACATTAAGTACCAGAATAGCAGAAACAAATACTGATAGACAATACAACTTAACAATAAAACAGATAATCAACACAATGCAACCATACCACATAACACCATGATTTGTACGTGGAAAACTCGGAAAGGGAAAAACCACGGTGGGAAGCCTACCCATAGTCAGATGATACTTATGCAGAAAATATGTGATACAATGAGGGGCCTGCACATGCAGGAAGGCACACTGCCTAGAGCATACTGCTCATTACAAAAGAGTCTCACTGACTACAGAGAGGTTATAACCACCTCGAGATAATTGGACAACAATCCAAATGAATGAACTGCCAGAGATAGCATCTACCATGCTTGATTACAGTTCCGGTTAAGCTCAATACCGAAGGCCTTTGACCTCTTCTTTAACCCTAATTCGATCTTCAATGATTGACCAAAACTCCTTCGCAAATGATTTTACATTTCCATTCCATACCATGATCTACAATGAGATCTTACATCAATTTATACCAACCCTAAGGCTTAAACCAATTAGGTTGGCCACCTAAAAGATATTACAATAAGATCATTACATACATCCATATTACAATGATATGCCATGTCGTCTTAAGACCAAAACAACAATAACCAATTCATAAATCATCCCGGTAACGTGTAGAGAACACGTTAACATGATACCGGTCCATAACCTAGATAGGTACCAAACTTAATCTGGGTCCACCACGCCAAAGCGATGCCTTCAATCAGTTGAGGCATGATCGAATAACATCTTCAACATCTTGAAATCCATCTAGAAGCCGCACCAACACCACTTATGCATCCTGTTCAAGATTCTCAATAAAAGCTCTGCCGGTAAAACCTTAAACCCATGCCGGTAAGGGTTTACAAGAGTGTATGATAGCATCGATCACCAAGTCAATACCAACTGACCAAAACATACTCCAAGAACATGTAACACATAAAATCAAACATACTCCATTGATCCAAACATGCCGAAAGTGTCCAACAGATAGTCCCTTCTGCCGGTAACATTAGATCTTTTGCCGGTAACCAACCATAACATCTAGTGTTGATATCAATGACAAAACATCAATGCAACACATAATCAATTCATCCATAATGCCGACACCCAAGGCCCAATACACCCCGACAATATCTCTCGCCCACCCGGTCAAGTAATTCTCTATCCTACTTTCCATCTTTCCCCATCTGGATAGATTTCTACCGACCCTTTACAAAAGTTTTCTTTACTGGTTCAGGCTAATTTTGCACAATAACTGAAAATCATATAGTTATCAAAAGTATGAACACATTATTCCACATTGAGCAATTCTATCAAATCCTTCATTCAATTTAACAACTTGAAATGAAATCTATTCTTTGGAGAGCCAATAAATCATGCTAACTTGTAAAAGTAGATAAGATTCACCAACAATTGAACAATGAGTTATGTCTTAGCATTTAAGAAGTATTATTACAACAATTTCTCAAAAATATCTCTTTACAAATGAGAGGAGGGTTTATATGGGCACCCAATTACAAAGAAACGATCCAAATTGATGTAAGATCAACGATCGAGATAAACATATAAAACCCTAATTAGGGTTACTTGCAAAAAAACTCCTTTCGACCAATGGGAAAATTACAAGACTCTGGATAACCAATAAGAAAATAGGAGCCACTTGTTGAGTCTGATTCGTTGCACATGGACATGTTTGACGTGAAACCTCTTGATTGGTTGATTGATGATTGAGATGCTACCTTAGCTTGCCTTGCAGATTTGATTCCTCATCATGAAGAAGTGTTGATACCTTAGGTGATATCTCAATACCCAATATTGTTCCAATTGCATCATGTGATGAAGCATACTCCAAAATGATTAACTCTTCTGAAATTCCTTGCCTTGGGCTTGGAAGGTCTATGTCGAGCCTTTCATCCTTGGATAACTTATTTTTTCTTGAATATCTTAATGAACTGTGAGTCCTTCTTTGTCCCATTCGTCCTTGGATTCCAGCTTGAAGCGTGAATGTTGTTCTTCCATCATCTTTTCAATTGGTTCTTTGTTTCATCGACACCTTCCTAGAAGTCTCTTCCTTGAGTTGACATAAGTATTTGGAAATATGAAAAATTTCTAAGTTAAACAAAAAAAGCTTGATGTTATCTTGACAAATTTTGAAAGAATAACTATAATTTTCTAAGTAAACTTTGAAAATCAGACTCAGAATCATGGTCTGAGAAACAAAAATTAGAACTAAATTGACTGAGAATTTATGAAATTTATGTTTAATTTTGAACTCTAAATTGAAAATTAGGCGAGGAATGCTCTGGTAACTTGAAATTTAGTTTGATTTGAGACTCCAGAGATGGAAATCAGACTAATGGAGGTTTTGAAATTCAAAATCAGACCAAATCAGACTTCACAATCTGAACCTCTTCTCCATGCCATTCCTCTTGGCATCCCAAGTCATCACTTACCTTCAAGGCTGCATCATGAGCCCCTTCATTACTTGCTGCCACATTAGTACCATTCCTCTCTTCCATCAACAACTTCCTTGTTGCTGCTAGGCTTTGCACATGCCATAGTAGTACTAAATTGACTGAGAATTATGAAATTTATGTTTAATTTTGAACTCTAAATTGAAAATTAGGCCTAGGAATGCTTTGGTAACTTGAAATCAGACTTAGTAAACTATGAAAATCTTGAAATTTAGTTTGATTTGAGACTCAGAGATGGCAATCAGACTAATGGAGGTTTTGAAATTCAAAATCAGATCTCATAAACATCCTAGAAATCAAAGTTAGACTCAGAAAATTAAATTTTCTAGGTCTAATCAAATCTGGAAAAAGGTCCCAGAACTTGAAATCAAACCTTAAAAGTGTTCTTGAATTCCAAATTTAGACTCGGAAAATTCTAAAATTTGTAGAACAAAGCTTGATTTTGGGAAATTAATAAGACGAGAATTAGATTGGGCAATCAAATTTAGGGTTAGGAGTCATAACTTTGTAAAAACTAAGTCTGATTTAGGTCATCCTTGCATCAAAATCACAAAAAACACCCATATCCCCCTGATGAAATTCGAAAATTAGGTGTAGAACAACCAAGCATTGGTCTGATAATGATAATTTAGAAAGAAAGGAGAGAATTTGGAGGCCAAAATCTCAAAATTTTGCCTTAGAAGTGCTTTAGACTTGTAAGAAATGGAGGAAAAACTCAGAGAATGCTGATGATTGGTGTTTGAATGCCTTGAATCCTTCTTGAATCAACTTCTAAACATAAGAACTTAGAAAAGAAGCTCATAGAAGTTCAAACTTCACAAAGATAAGGAAAACGTGTGAATAGTGAAGTTGCCTAGGCCTATACTTATAGAAAACTCGAACTCTTTTCTTGCATTGTTTTTGTTTTTTTGAATATTAATGAATGTAGTCATTATTATGTTGGGGCCTGAGAACACTGAGAGGGGGGAGGGCGGTGAATCAGTGTTCTGCCGGAATGAATAGTTTTTAACTTTCTAAACCATGCATGTATGTACCGGTAAACAAATAAGCATATAACAAGAATCAAATAAACCATCCACATAAATGAACACCATAACACACAAAATTTATACGTGGAAAACCTCAATGAGGAAAAACCACAGTGGGATTTGTGACCCACAATATCAGTTCATTGGCCATATGAAAAAATATTACATAAAACAAGGGCCTGCACTTGCAGGAAGGCACACTGCCTAGAGCATACTGCTCATCACCAAAGAGCTTCACTGACTACAAGCTTTCTGCCAAAGTAAATTACTGAAAATGAACTCAAGAATGCATCTGCTATGGTAGATAGAGTTTCGGTTTTGGTTCTGCTCTATATCGGTTCACAAACTTGAACTATTACTGGTATTACTTCTCCTACAAGAATGCTTTCCAAGCTATCTATAGATCATTGCATGATATAATGTTCGTATACAAAAATGATCTCCATATGTATATTTCACATCTCACAGTTCTGCTATACCTATATATGTCTATCATCTATTCCATCACAATACCATCATATTAAATTGACCTAACAGACTGACTTATATACCTATTACACATGATATGCCTTATGTCGGCTTACAATGTATTTACAAAAGATATTCAATGTCGGCCTCGACAATAATTACAAAATGATTTACTAAATAAATCTTCCTTGATGTTGGCTTCTTTGAAGTATTGATGCCGGTGCCGGTGCCTGTGTAGGCCTAAATGCTTCCAATGCCGGTATCTGCCCGTATACACCTCCTAGTGTCGGTTTGTGACTTACATCAGATCTTGTTGCCATCAATGACAACAAAATGAATCCAATGAGTGTCAATTGCCAACATATTATGCTTCCAAATGAAACTTCCTTGTTTTATTGCTTTTTTGGTTTTAAAGCTTCTTTCAATTCCTTATTTTTCATCCTTCTAGAAACCCTTTTGCTTTATTTCCTTTTCAAGTTCAAACTTTTTCCTTTCATGAGTTGGGCGAATTTCTCTTTGTACTCTACTCTTTTTTTTTGAATTTTTTTTTTTAACATTTTTGCCTAGGCAGACTTTGATGCTAGCCAAGGAACTTTTGACCATGGCATGGGCGGATTTTGTAAGTGTGCAAGGAAGATTCATCATAAGGTAGGGCATACTTGAGGTTGGCTTAGGAATTTTTTATACTTAAACCAAAATTTTCAACCTTTCATCTTCCAAGCACCTATACTTAATCACTTTTATTACCCTTTCTTGGGCGGACTTCAACATGGATGAGGAAGTTTTCCACTTGTCTTAGGTGGGCTTTGCTTTTGCTTAAGGAAGTTTTCCATGGAAAGTTGGAATTCTTCTATGGAAACAAGGATTTTTTTTTTCAAGGAAACGAGGAATTTTTTCCAAGGAATTTTTCTCGAACGAAGTTCCAGAATTAGTCAATTTCTTGTGATCTTCAATCAACGTTCTGGAAATTATCCTTTGCATTTGAAAGTTATTTCATACTTGGTTTGTTCTGGATGAATTCTTCCGACCTGACACATCTTCTGAATCCGAAACCATCCAAAACGTCAAAAAAAAGCAAAAAGAAACTTTCTATTTTTAGAAAAAAGCAGACCGAAAAAGCAGGTTCTTGGATTGGCTCCAAAATGCTAAAAACAAAACTTTCTAAAATTAGAAAAAACAAAAAAAACAAAATTCCTAAAAAAAACAAGTTGTCAAAATTGACCCCAAGAAATTGCGATTTTACTCCTTCGATCTGTCTAAGACCATCTATAGCATCAAAGCGTTCTTTCGATCATTCCTTCACCTTTTGACTCTGATGACTCCTCCAAATTTCACAAAACTTGATTGATTTCTTAGACTTAGAGATCGGAGACCAAAACCCTAAACTAAAAGCAAAACAAAAAAGAGGGGGTCCCCATTTGCAATGGGGGTGATGTGTGATTATGTTACAACATTGTCTCCACAATGAAAACCCAATGTTTTAACCAATTAAGCTCAACCCTTTAGGCAAATTTTTAAAAGTAAAAAAAAAACGACAATCGAACAATTGTTATTATTTTTGGCTCATTCAGGTTTCTTTGGACAAAAGCTATATCTAGTTCTCATATAGTGTGAGGCTTAGCTTCTTGATGGTCCAACTTTTGTGTGGTTTCCTCATAATCCACCTTTTTATCAATGGAGCTAATATCTTATTCATCATTATTATGTTTAACTTTCAAAATCATTTTTTTTGATAGTTTTTATTTATTGTTATTTGTGAGATGTACCGAAAATAAAAATATACATGGACGAGCATAAATATTCAAGGGCAATATATGGAACCTTTTACCTTGTTTTTTCTTTTCTCTTTCAATTGAATAGAAGTGAAGTTCATCAAAAGCTCCACTTGATGTTTTTTGTGATGTGTTGATGGCGGAATGTGGTTGTTTAATAGATTAGTAGCATGATACTAAGATTATGGTGATATATAAGAAAATGGCAGCATCGGGATATAATGAAGGTGAATGATCAAATGGAATGTGAGACCTCATTTATAATTTTTTTGAGAGAAACCAAGGGTCAAGATGCATTGGTTAATGGAGGGACAAGATTTTAAGAATGATAGAGACTTGGATTGAAGTTGTAGTCATTTGACAAGTATTTCATGAGGTGTAAGGTTAGGTGTCTTTATGCATGTGAGCATTAAATGTGTAAGATGTAGGGTGGTTACTTTATGACATGTATAAGAGGAAGGGTGACTACACGTGTGAGAAATGAGTAGGGTAGGTAGGAATTCATGCTCACACATGTGCAAGTATAAGAGAGGTAAATACATTTGACAAGTGATGACAAGTTTAAATTTCTATCCATGTAGATGGATTTAATGGCTAGGACAATGATTGAAGATGTGGATTTAAATCAAGATTAATTAATCAAATGAATTAATTAAGCATTGATTAATTGATTTAGTTAGAGGATTTGGAGGATAATTGTTGAGATTAATGTGTTATTGTCCTCAAAGGGTTGATGGTGGAAGAAGAAGAAGAAGAAGCTTAGGAAAGGAACGAAGAAATTTTTGCTAAGGGTAGAAAGAAGAGAGGGTTTTGGATGCATAAGACAGGTTGAAGAACCATGGTTTGGCTCGTGAATGAGTGACAAAGCTAGTGGATGAAAATAAAGCATGGAGGTGAAAGATTATAATAGAGTTTTTCAAATCTGAATTGTTGTGTGAAGTGGAGCTAAGCATGGTAAAGAAAAATATAATGTAGGGAAATAAAGGGATAGAGTTGTCAAAGATGGGCAAATAAATATTTGAAAGAAAACTACAAAGATGAAAAGAATAAATGGACAGTGTCAGAAGAATATGAAGACAAATTGAAGATTAACAAATTGAAATTATCATAGAGTTGTAAATTGTCCCTGGCAAATTCAATAAAGTTTGAACATTTCCTCTTTACGCAATTGTGTTGGTATAAAAGTTTTTGCGTTGAAATTTGAGTTTTTTATCACAACTTTACTTAGTTTGAGAAAAATTCAATGAGTTGTTTTGCATCATTTGGTCAGGGTAGGTTGTCTTGAGTGTGTGGACAGAGCATCAAACATGAGGCAGTTGACACTAGGACTTGTGGGTGAGGAGTTCAAGAGGATTGTTGCAGGTTTGTGCAAGCACATTGTTAGAGAAATATTACCTTTAAATTTTCAAGATTCCTTCGAAGAGAAGAAACCTCAAATTGGAAGAAATGTTTGATCAATTTAGAATGAAGATGAGAAATGAAATGAGGAATTTAGTTGCTAGGTTGGGAAGAAACAATTTTCATGTTGAAGATCGCATGAGTGAAGAAGAAAGTGAGATGGAAGAGCAAGAAAGAAAAAATGAACAACTAGGGGATGTTGGAGAAGAAAGATTTTTGAGGGCTCTTTCAAGAATCATGAAGAGCAACAAAATGGATGTACCAATTTTTTTTTGGAATGTTAAATCCAAAATAATTGATTGATTGGATAGGAGGGTTGGAGGAGTATTTTGAAATGGAGGAAATCCAAGACCTGTAGAGCATAAAGTTAGCCCAAACAAAATTGAAAGGGCATGCTGCATTATGGTGGAAGGAATTGCAAAGGGAGTGGGTAACACGCGAAGACCCCAAAATAACGAGGTGGAATCGAATGGTGACCAGGTTGAAGAACAAATTCATTCTTAAAGATTACAAAATGGAGTTATTCAAGAAATTGCAAAATATAAAATAGAAAGACATGAGTGTAAAGGATTACATTTAGGAATTCTACAAGTTGGCCATTCAATCAAGAAGACATGAAATTGATAAGGAAAATGTATGTGAATGGCTTACGATTTAATATTCAAGACAAAATGAGCATGTTGAAAATTACCTTGGTGGAAGAGGCATATCAATATGCATTGAAGGCCGAGGAGAAATTGATGAGGAAACAAATAAATAATTCTAGAAGTCGTGCAAGAAGGAACATGAGATGATTGCGAGTGAGTAGTGTTTGATTAATTTTCAAATTGGCTATTATAAGGATGAAGTGTTGTGTGATGTAATGCTTATGATTGCTTGTCATGTGTTGTTGGAAAGGCCCTGTCAATTTGACAGGGAAGCCATCTATGATTGTAGGAAGAATTTGTACACCATCTAAAAAGATGGTTACAAATAAAAAATCTAGCTCCATTATTTGTTGTAGTGCTGAAAAGCAACATATAACCAAAAAGGAAGAGACTGAACATAGGGATTCAAAAACATTTTGAGAGCAGATTTAAAAAAAAAATGGAAATATTGGATTTAGAATTATTGCAGAAGCATAGTAAAGGGAAATATAATAGTAGCACAAAAGAGTGTGGTGGTCAGAGAGGTGGACATGTGATGAGAAATTGTTCAGAGTTATGGAACAACACCAATGGAGACAGTTTGTATGTTGAAGCTGATGAGAAATAGAACAGCAGAAGAGGAAAGGATCTCATGGACAATGAGAAAAATTGGTTAAAATACAAACATGGGATTACCGTCCCATGTATCTCCAAATGTTCCTGAGTTTGCTAAGTCATGAAACATTTCACTTACTCGACATGTTTGGTGTAGGAGCACTCGATCAAATTGGTAATCGACAACAACAAAAATATTTCTAGCTTGTTTTCTTGAATTTTGGTTTGCTTTGGTTTTATTTAACATCTCCCCATCAGATTTGCAGAGTGTCGTTTTCACCAATCGGCTCCAACTCACGACAAACAAGTTGAAATGATTGTTGGTTTCCATGCACTAGCCATGCTTCATCAGATTCGACAAAATGACTATTTTAATCTTAAAATAAGAAATGGATATGAAACATTTGATCAATCAAATTATAAGTTTGATGACAAATTGGGCGACGGTTTGCAATGAGGTGCAAATTTGGTCTTTTGGCCGAATGGAACCAAATCACAGCCAAAACCTTCCTCGCTGCTGAATTCTCAAATTCAACTCCAAAACAACTCGAATGTATGCCATTGGCAACGGCACTACTACGATGTAAATGGCTTTAGCAGTCCCATAATTTAAGCCAATATATAATGCATCTCAAGTAAGATAACGATTTGGGAATTGACAAAATGGAAGTCTTCATTTTATTTGAAGCATCACCTAGACCCTATCGGTGTTCTAGGAAGAAACCATTCAACATGAAGCATCACCTAGACCCTATCGGTGTTCTAGGAAGAAACCATTCAACATGAAAGAAATTGAAGGAGCGAAGAAAAAAGACCTCAAGGTTCGATTACACTTCCATCAAATTTGAAAAGGCATCGATAGAGAAAAGGAAAATAAAAATGATGGAATCAAATCACAGATTGAGCAATGAGAGATTTGGGAAAACTTTGATCAACTGGACTATAGTTGGTGTGAAACAAATTGCAGTTTATTGGGTGAAGTGTAAAAGAAGTTAAAGAAGAAAAAGCGTAGCAAAGGAATAGATACAACTGCATAGAATGGATAAAAAATCTGCATAAGGGCAGAAAGAAGAGAGGGTTTTTGATGCATAAGACAGGTTTAAGGACCATGGTTTGGCTTGTGAATAAGTGACAGAGCTAGTGGATGAAAATAAAGTGTGGAGGTGAAAGATTATTGTAGAGTTTACCAAATTTGAGCTGCTGTATGAAACATAGCTAAGCAAGATAAAGGAAAATACAATGCCAGGGGAATAAAGGGATAGAGTTATCAAAGTTGGGCAAGGAAAGATCAGACAGAAAACTACAAAGTTGCAAATAATAAATGGACAATGTAAGAAGATGAAGACAAATTGAAGATTAATAAATTAAACCATCACAGACTTGTAAATTGTCTCTAACAAATTCAATAAAGTTTGAAGCTTTCCTCTTTGAGCAATTGTGTTGATATAAAAGTTTTTGTGTTGAAATTTGAGTTTTGTATTGCTGCAACTTTACTCAGTTTGAGAAAAATTCAGTGAGTTGTTTTACATCAACTGCTCTTTCCTTGCTGACATATAACTTGAAGAAATATTGTATTATCATTTCCAAATTTGGTAAAAATCCTTTGTCCTAGCCCTCTTTTTTCACCGAGTAAAGATTTCATTAAATGCCTTGTTTCGATCACTTGCTGCTTGCATAGTCTTGTTGCTATTTTAGTAAATTCTAAATGATCAATTTTGGCAACCTCCAAACCTGTAGATGACATTAGGTTGATTGTAGTTTAAATAAGTAGTTTGCATGCTTCTATTTTAATTCTCAACATTTAACATTTGACCCTTCTACTTGGTCATTAAAATTTCACACTCAAACTTGAAAAGAACATGTTATTGTTTTTTCTTTAAGAGCTAAGTCATCCCATTTTATATGTTAATATAACATGTACTATAAGTGTATTATTTATCAAAACAATAATCACAATCAATGCTTATGATTAGGTTTCTTATTTGGCATGTCAAAAACATTACAACAATACATAATATAACAATTCAATTTGAATAAATAATAGAGAACGTCACATAGTCTATTTAGTTATTCTTTAATCAATGTAGTAAAACTATCACTTTGAAAGCAATACTTTATTAGTTCATGTTCTATTTCTCAACATGTCTGTCTCAATTGAGATATAATCATTAACTATACACAAGCTTTGACAAATCCTAATTCCAAATCTTAATTTCTATAAAGATGAAGACCCCAGGGATATTATGCACATTGACTTAACTCTATAGAATTTCTTCTCTATAGGTCTAACTACATATATGTAATCACAAAATCTTCTCTCTTGGAAGTTAAATTTCTTAGTATGTTTCATTGCTTTTTGTGTTAATTTTATAAAACATGTTCATCAATTGTGTAATCATAATAATCTAAAAATAGACTAGAAAACCATAAAACACCATTATAGAAAAAATGAGCATAATATTGATTTTTTTTTTATTGTAACAAAAGATAGATCACAACATTTCCTTTAATTTTTATGCATTTTTCTTGTTGTTTGTACAAGTGGAAGCACTGATTATTTTACAACATAAATAAAAATAAAGGTTATAAATTAGACTTCCAAAATCAATCCTCATTGTTGCAAAAATTGACATGGTTTAAGCTTGAGAATTACAGGGTTGATCTCAAGTGTTGCAAGAATGACCCACACCCATATATTTGAATTGATATAGCCTTTTCATGAATGACTACAAAGCTTTAGGTGCACAAAGGCATGGATTCTAATTCAATTTGAAAAATTGGAAGTACAAAAAGACACAATTGGGATGACACAACATCCTACAATATCTTAGTAATAATTTATAACCATTTTCTATTGTCAAATTGATGGGTTTCATTAACCTCGGTTTTAATTTCTCAATTCAAGATTTAGATTTTCATATTTCTATTAATTTTAGTTCTAGGGTTTCATGTTTAGCAATATTTAATTAGTCACAAAACATGAATTCAAGTTTCCAAATCATCATATCTATGATTTCATCTGATTCCCTAAGATTCGCAGAGTTTTATAGCTTCTTTAATCTTTCAATTTAATTAAGTAAATGTATTGGCCCTATAGAAAATTTAATTTAGAATTATTATCATTTATAAATTCAAACTACATTTATGGGTGCAACACCTCACCACTGGTGTTTTAAAACTTGAAAGAAAACATTTGATAAAACCCTTGATCCTTGCTTGAATGCTTGGATACTCCAGTTGTAATGATAAAGTCTATAATTTGTGTAGTGACACTAAAGTTCCCAATACCCTTTTACTAATAATTACCATTCAAATTTCATAATAATTCTTCTCTAAGTAAATTAAATAATAAAATTTCATTTTTGCTTTAAAATAATTCTTTATGTATATGTAAATTCTCTAAAAATATCAATTCAAGGAAATAGAATATTTATAAAATAAATAAATAAATAAATATTCTTTCTTTGAATACAAACTTGTATATATAGTTTTTTAAAAAATATCTAATTAAAAATTTATAAAAATGATCCTTACTCATAGTGTTTTTGATTAAAAAAGCAGTGATAACAAGGGCGCTGACCCAATACAAAGTTGAATGGAAAACTGAAAAAGAGGAACCAAGAAAGGGTGAAAACCCCAAACAAACAAGGTTAGACATGGCAAACAAACCCACTATCAAACCATCGACAAACCAACCAAGCTCAAGAGTGGGGAGGGTCCACACCTTGACGAAGGGGGGAAGATTTTTTGTTCCGCTTGCGACACACAACCGTCTAGGCGACACTATCATTAGGAATATTCAAAGACAAATCAGGCGGGGGAGACCCCGCAGATACACTATCAGACTGCTGCAACAAAACACTGGCAACCTGATGCTGCAGAGACACAACAAACTGTTGCTGAAGAAGGACATAATTGCTAGTGGACGAGCGAAGCTGAGGATCAGGAGCAACAGGTGTAGGAGCCAAGGGGATGGAAGAGTCTACCACAGTAGTAGCCTCAGTAAAGGCATCATCAGCAGTGAGGGGCACCTCATCTCGAGAGGACTCAACCGAGATAGAGTCAGAAGCATTAATTGTCAAGTGATCTTCAGTAGCATCCTTCCACCAAGTAGCAATGCCTTTGCGGCGGGAGAGAGAGCAGGCTGAAGCCAAGTGTCCCGTTGAGAAGCATCGTGGACAGTGAAAGGGGAGGCCCTCATAATCCAGTAGTTGAGCCCAAGGCTTATCCCCAACCATAAGCACCACATCCCTCGGGAGGGATAGAGATGTGTCAATGTCAATCAATAGGCGAGCAAAGGTAGAGTGACCCATGGATGTCGTTGCATCGTCAACCTTCAGAAAATTGCCAATGGAGTTACCGATAGCCTCAAAGCAAGAAGACTCCCAGAAATGGAGGGGGAGATTGGGGAGGCGAACCCAAACCGGACGAATAGAAAGAGATTCAGTAAGGGGGTTGAAGGAAGGAGACCAGGGCTTAATGGAGCGAGAGTGATCCCCCCAAGACCACAACTTTCCCAGCACCAAATCACGGTCAAGAGTAGAGGTAAAAGAAGCAATGAAAAAACCTTTAGCACATGGGAAAAACTCAATGCCATAAGCAACTAAAGGCTTCCAAGAAACACTCACCCAATGATAAAGGTCAGGAAGGGAAGGCCAAAACCCAGCAAATCTACAGACCAAAGCACTATGTTGGTAGAAATCGATATTCTCCACAACCTCCTGGCCACAAACCACAACAGGAGAAGTCTTGGCACAAGGAAGAGGACGAACCCCCTTGGAAAGATGGGCAGATCTGGCCACATGAACAAAGCTACGGTTCCCAACAAAAGGAGGTCTGGGCAGACCATTAGCAGTCGCAGGAGGGTCGTCAAGAGCCCCATCAGTACAAGGAGAGTCACCAATGACCTGAGCATTAGCAGCAGCAACAAGGGTGTCCAAGTCCAAAACTGGAACAGAGCCACCGCTACCCACACCAGCAGAAGTGCCATTAGCATTCGCAGACGCAAGGCAGAACGTCTGGGCGGGAACTGCAGGGGCTGTGGGAGTTGTCAACGGCGCCGAGTCGCCCCCATCGCTACCCACACTAGCAGAAGCACCATTAGCAATCGCAGACGCAGGGTAGTTTGAAAATGCCTGGGTGGGAACTACAGGGACTGCGGGAGTCTTCGTCTTCATCACTTTTGAAACAATCCTTACTCATAGTGTTGTGACAATACTTTTTTCAGTTTCTAAAATATATTTTTGAAACAATGTTAACAATCTTAAAATAGTTGAAACTAAAACAATTAAATCTATTAATGACTTGAGCATATTCTAGGTAATTATCCCACTAATTAACCCTTGGATTTTTAATTCATCATATTTTAGTAATTAATAATTCAATTAGCATTAATATGCCATATTAATTTTACCATCTATGATAAATTATTGACCAATAGAATAATCAATCTATAATATAAAATCAAATAATTAAATGTCATCATAAAGTAAAGTATCAAGTACCATCTAAGGTGGGATGTAACACAACATAACAAACATAGTAATATTTATCTCATAGATTTTTTAATTTTTTTTTCTTTGTGTGCTTTATGGAGTTGTTGTCTTAACATAGCATGCAAGTAACTTAGTGTAGACACCTACAAATGTTCATTTGAACTATATCACCTAAGTTGTGTAATCATCACCTAGGTCTTACTTTTGTCTTAATCCTCACCTAGTACATACATGACACCATTTGATCACCTAGGTCTTACTTTTGTCTTAATCCTCACCTAGTACATACATGACACCATTTGATCACCTAATATCTAACATGTTAATTGAATAATTCTTAAAGTTATTTAATTAATATTAAATTCATAATTTTTTTTGATAAGGCTAAATGCCTGAACTTTTATTGAATTTAAAGAACAAATTAGAAAGTGAGAGAAGAAGATGACCAAAAGACAACCATAGGAAGAGGGGCAGGGGACCACTTTCAAATAAAAAAATAGAATTATATATCTAAATGCAATACAAAACCAAGAATCAATTTATCTTTTTTCATCTTCTTTAATTAGACGATTTTTAATTTCCTAATTAATCCATTACTTTGTTCTATTAACCACATTAATTAAATAAATTTTAGTTAATTAATTCATATCTCATCATCCACAATAATGAAATGATTTTTAATTATTTAATTAATTTCATCAATTTCTTTTAGTTTTACTAATTTAAAATTTATAGTTATTTAATTACCTAATATTGAACCTCCACAAATAAATAAATTAAAACAATTTATTTAATTGCTCTTTCTAGTTTTATTTCTTCTATAAACAAATAAAATTTTTATATATTTTTTTTCCATCATGCACATGAATTAAATAATTCAATTATTTTTCTATTAATAAATCCTTGTGCACCTCTAACAGACCAATTCACTCACATTCACTTTTAGTCTACTCATCAATCAAATTCACTTCACTCACACTTACATTCAATCTACTTATTAGCCAAATCCACTTCACTTATCCATAGAATTGTTTGACTAATCCATGCACTGAGTTAACTCTCAAGTTAACTCCTAAATTTTAGTTCTCTTATACCCTCAATCATTCCCATCCATTAATTATTTTCATCAATCTTCACCATTGATAGATATTAGGTAAAATTTAGGAATCAACTCATTTATCATCAATAACTCTCACACACACATTATCAAGTATCATCAATCAATCAAGTATCAAGATTGTATCAATACCATATTCAAAGAATGATACTATCACGCCGATGAATTGAGTAACCAATATATCAAAATATTGAAGCATATTAAAAATAATAGAGCAATGGTAAGGTCTTATGATGTATTATCATTTTATTATCTTATTTTTCACTAATCTTATGAATTTATTGAGCGATTGAGTGAATCATAAGGCTTTAAGTGATTTTATTGTGATCGGTCCTACTTTCCAATCTCTCAATTTTCATTATTCACATTTTTGCACATTTGGTGGGACCCATGTCCCTAAATCTTACATTGTCATTTTTTTTTTGAGTTTAAAGATTATGGATATATGATCTTGTTTCCAATTCGGTAGCCTCGCATTGTGTTTGGGCGGCCTTGTCACTGAAAATTTCATATTTGTGTGGTCTTGTAACTTCTTGGGCAACCTTGCGTTATATTAAGGAAACCTTGTAGTATGTTGAGGCAATTGTTGAACATACCACATGACTAAGAGGGGATGGTGGCTGAATTAGTCCAGACCTTAAAACACTTCACTTTTAAACCTTTAAACTTCAAACCACAATTAACTTATCATTACAAATATGAAATATGAAAGAACAAAGCACAACACACATAAGAACACTAGATTTACGTGAAAAATCCAAGAAAGGAAAAACCATAGTGAGAATCACACTCACAATATGAACAATTGATTACAATGTCTTAGGATCAAGGCCAAGGAGCTCACTGCACCTGATTGGACTTGCAAAGCTAAGGCGCACAACCTTAGGGAAAGGTACAAAGGACTTGCAAAACTTAGATGCAAAATCTCAAGGCAAGATACAAAGAGCTGCAAAGGTTGCCAACAGACTCATTGTCTTTCAACAGGTACAAAGAATAATGAATTGTAATGAACAAGATTTCTTGATCATGAAACTGTCCTTGAACTACTATGTCAAGCAAACACTATCATGACAAACATCATTGAATTCATTC
Source organism: Cryptomeria japonica (assembly GCF_030272615.1). Taxonomy (NCBI): domain Eukaryota; kingdom Viridiplantae; phylum Streptophyta; class Pinopsida; order Cupressales; family Cupressaceae; genus Cryptomeria; species Cryptomeria japonica. The sequence goes on from NC_081408.1 coordinate 535,598,724, forward strand.
ATTGTCTCAACATATTGTCTCACTGAAGATATGATAATCAAAACTCATCATAAACAAAAATTTGCACTTCTGCTACTTGTATATCATTCACATCCAATTCAAAACATTGCACACACATTCCATTACATCAACTCAAACTTTTGCACATCTATTTATACAAGATTATGCATTGAAACCGTCAACTAGATCGGTCACAAACAGAGTAAAAATGAGTTTCATAAAGTTGGCCACCTGAACGAAAAATACATAATGTGGTAAACTCCAGGAGATAAAGGGGACCCAAAAATATCACAACACCTTCTAAAGTCAATTCCAACAAATCACACATGCTAGAAAATCCACCAAAGTCGACATCAATCGTGATACATGAATAAACACTGAAACAAGTTAACTAGTCGATCCAAACACATCACCCAATGCAAAATGCTCAATGCGGATCTACCCATGCCACAATGAGACCCATATCAACATATTAACTCAATCTCCAATACATATTCGAACTAAGAAATATGATCCAAATAAAATACACCACTTGGGTTAGCCAAAGGCTAACATAGCTAACGACACTAAACACATAACAACATAACTTCATTTGCTGATCAAACCAACATCTAAAACTAAACTGGAACACTGCACAAACCATATAAACATGTCCTCCAAACCGCAACACTTGAATCAACATAGTAGAGTAATGCAAAGCATTCTATAGACCAATCTTGACATACAACCTAACTATTAGCAAATTGCCACAATCAACTAAATCGTTTGAGAAATTGAGAACCTGAAAACATGATAGTCCAACATCCATAAAACAGAGACATTATATCTAGAACTGTAGGCCATGAACATCGAAAAATTGAGGAAAACATTATTTACTCTTTCCTGCATATAAATTCTGTTTTCTGCATATTGAAACTTCCATTACACCATCCTTCTAGAAACACCTCATACTAACTCAACAACGCTACCAAACAACATAGAAACAACATCTGCACACTAAGTTCCAGACCATCTACAACATCCTCACCATAGATAGAAATCAATGACATCACAAGACAAGTTGACATCAATGAGGACATAAGTAACACAAGTCAAGTTTCCAACAATCTTCCCCTTTTTCATTGATGGCAACACTTATACCACCAATCAACAATAAATTCTTTCCACACTAACTATAACTCTCTCTCCCCCAACAATATCTCTCTTCCACTTTGACATCAAGGACAAAGGGAAATTGCAAACAATAACTTCCTCCTCGACTGTAGAACTCTCTCCCCCTTTTGGGTAAAACTCTAATAACCGCAACACTGATTACTCACCTTGAGAGCAACCACCACATCAATGCAGGAGAAAAAAGATAAACTTTGATACTTTCCCAAATAGATGCACAACTTTTGTGCATCTCGTTTGAAGGAGGGGCAATGACCCCTAACTTCTACTTGAGATACACAAAGATATCCTTCACCAATGCCTTGGTAAAGATGTTTGCAATTTGATCCTTAGTAGGCACATACTCCAATCTGACTTCTTTCTTTGCAACCTTCTCTCTTGAGAAACGATACCAGATAGAAATGTGTTTAGTCTTTGAATGCATTACTAGATTCTTTGAAATGTTAATTGCACTAGCATTGTCACACATAATAGGAATTGCCTCATCATACATCACCTTGATATCTTTGAGAGTTTTCTTTATCCACATAACCTGATTGCAACAAGATGCTATTGCAATATATTTTGTCTTTGCAGTAGATAATGATACTGTTGGAAAAATCATGTCTCAAACTTGCTTTTACATGAGGTTACTATTTAAGGTAAGTTTTCATTTGAGCACAAAATGGTGCAAAATTTTCCCCAAAGCTTCGGATTGGCTAGATAAGCATGCCAATAAATTTTCATCGCAAGATCATAAGTAGTTTTGAAGATATTAAAGTTTTCATTTTTGAAGGGTGCGATGAAAGGTTTAAATTTAATTTTGAGGACTTTAGAGGCTCAAAAATACCTTGAAAAGTGGGCGTAACCAACATAGCGGGGAGGTGATAGAGCACTTCACAAGCTTTTTAGCGCTTCAAATGGTTTGTTAATCGGACACCCGGTTCACAAGTTATGACCTTTGAAAGTTTGGAATCTTGAAATAGGAAATATAAAAATGGATTAGACACATAAATGCACTATGAAAGGGAGGTACATGTGTTGATGTGTGTTTTGACACATCATAGGGCATCTTAATTGGAGATAAGTATGACTCTACTTTATTGGGTGGTTTTAGCCCATGGTTTTGTAATACCGTTTGAATACTTCTTGTATTGTATCTCCTATATATGAGGTGCGTGAGATAGAGGTTGTGTGTAAGAGTATTATAGCTATTGAGTTACCTCTAAATCTCTTGTTGGTGGTACTCCAATGAAGAGATTTCTCTACAAGTATATTGTAATTTGTTATTGATTTCTGAATAATATATTGGGCGACTTTTGGAGTGTGGGTTTTTTTTCTACCGAAAGGGTTTTTCCCATGTAAATCACTGTGCTGTGGTATGCATGCTATTATATCCATTTCTGTTAAGTTTCTGTAACTGTTCTAACGATTTATAATTTTTTTTTGCATTATCCTCATCTCAAGGTTAGTGTAGGAAGTTGTTTCGCTACTTAACTTTTTTACAAGTGGCTTGATCACCTTTGGTTTCAGTTGTGGGTTATTGGGTTTTTTGAACTAATTTAGGATTTGAGTGGGAGCTTGTGTAGTAGATACTTTTTGATCTTGTTGCAGGAATTTTCAGATGACAAGTTCGTTAGGGAGAATAGAGGTGGAGAATTTTTTTGGAAGTAATTTTGAGATGTGAAAGCTGAATATGGAGGATCTACTAATAGATCAAGATTTGTGGGAAGTTATTGATGCGAATGTTTCAAGACCCTCATATCCTACTGCAACTGCTCAATATGATGTTAAGGACCATAAAGCTAAGGGCCTAATTAGATTTTGCTTGACAAAATCTGTTCTAATCAATGTCCATGAAGAGACCTCTGCAAAAGCTATGGACTAAGCTTGGCGAGATGTATCAAGCCAAATCTTAATTGAATTAGATTTTCTTGAGGAAGAAATTATATTCCTTGAGAATGGAAGAGGGTGGACAGATAACAGACCAACTGGAAGCATTTAATATGTTGGTGGCTCAATTGGTATATGTTGGTGTTAAGATGGATGAGGAGAAATGTTAGATCTTACTTTTTTCTTTGCTTGATTCGTGGGATTCTCTTGTAATGGCTATTAGTAGTACTTCTATTGTTTTGAAGTTTGAATATGTGGTGGGTGCCCTTCTTGGTTGAGAGATGCGGTGGAAGGTATCCATCAGTTCAAAGGAATCCCTAACTTTCCATGAAAGACCTAAGGAAAAAGCCAAGAAGAATGTGAAACATAATAAATCCAAGTCCAAAGGGAGATTGAAATCTCCTAGAAAGTCCAAAGTCATCTGCTGGAATTGTGGTAAATTAGGACACATCCATAAGGACTACAAAGAAGAAAAGAAGAAGAAAACGAAGTAGTTGATTCTGATTTTGAGTCCAAGAAGGAAGATGTTGATGCATTTGTTGCAGCTTTGGCTACTCATGTAGGTAATGATGGATGGTTAATTGACTCAGGTGCATATTTTCATATGACTTCCAAAAGAGATTGGTTCTATGAATATGAATAATTTAATGGAGGTAAGGTTTACTTGGGTGATGATTCACATTTAGATATTGTTGGTCGCGGTAAAGTTAGAATCAGGTTTCTTGATGGTAGAATAAAAAGGATTAACGGTGTGTTTCATATCCCTAGATTAAAACAAAATTTATCAGCTGTGAGAAAATTGATAGATGCGGGTGTGTAGGTAGTCTTTTTTGATGCAAGATGTAAGATGATTAAGGCTACTGTGGTGATTGCTAGAGGTGTCAGGTTCGACACTTTGTATAAACTAGAGGCATATGTTGTTGAGTGTAATAGCACTTCTGTAAAAAGAAAATCTGTGGATACTTCGTCGAAAGATTTGAGGGTTTCACCTTCAGCAGATGGAGATGGGTTCTGGGTACCTAAGGGTGCTCTATTTTTTGAAGCAAATTTACCTACAAAGTAGACTATATTATGGTACCAGCAACTTGGTCACATTAGAGAAAAGGGTCTAAGGACCTTAAAAAATAAAAACCTTGTTGAGGGTTTGAATGATTGTAATCTTGAATTTGATTTTTGTGAGCATTGCATTTATGGAAAACAAAACCGTGTTTAGTTTTACTCGAGTTCTTATAAATATTGTGGTGTTTTGGATCTTATTCATTCTGATCTATTTGGTCCTATAGATGTTCCTTCCATTGGGAAATCCACATATTATGTTTCATTTATTGATGATTTTAGTAGAAGGACATGGGTATACTTTTTAAAAAGTAAATATAAAGTTTTTAGTTGTTTTAAAGAATTTAAAGCAATGGTTGAGATGTAGATTGGAAAAGAAATAAAATATTTGAGGATTGATGATGGTGATGAATTTTGCTCTAATGATTTTGATAGATTATGCAAAGATTGTGGCATTAATAGACAGAAGAAAGCTCCATATTATCCACAATAGAATGGATTTGTAGAAAGAATGAACATGACACTGATGGAGAAGGCTAGGAGTATGCTGAGTGGTGTTGATCTAGAACAAAAGTTTTGGGCTGAAGCTATTGCCACTGCTTGTTACCTGATTAATAGGTCTCCTACATCATCTCTTGTTGATAAAACGTCTATGGAAGCATGGTCAGGTCACGAGCATTCATTGTGAAATCCTAGAGATTTTGGTTGCGAGGCATATGCACATGTGCCAAAGGAGAAGCAAACAAAGTTGGAAAACAAGGTTGCGAAATGTATATTCATCGGGTATAGCTATGGTGTGAAAGCATACAAGCTTTGGGACCCTATTGCACAAAAGGTAATACATAGTAGAAGTGTAATTTTTAGAGAAATTAAGTCTCCTTCTGTTACATTACAACCAAAATAGACTAAACAAGAAGATGTGATTTAATTCCCTTCTACACCTGAAAGAGTTGAATCGAGACCACTTGATAGGCAAGAAGTTGAGAAGAGCTCATCTAGCTCTGAATCTTCAGAAGAGGAGGAACAACGTCTAACTTAGCTTGTTTGAAGGTCTACAAGACATAGACAACCACTTGAAAGGTATTCATTTGATGATTGGAGATGCATTTTTGCTTTGAATACTAATGTGGATGAACCTAGATCTATAGAAGAGGCATTAGGTATGAATGATGCATAATCCTAGAAGATTTCTATGGAAGAAGAAATGACAAATTTGAAAAATAATGATACGTGGGATCTTGTACCATTGCTTGAAGGAAAAAAACCTGTTGGTTGCAAATGGGTGTTGAAGAAAAAGATTGGGTTAGATGGAAGCATTGAGAAGTATAAAGCAAGGTTGGTTGCAAAAGGCTACTCTTAGGTTGTGGGTGTTGATTATGGTGAAATATATTCTCATATTGAAAAAATGACATCCATTAGATTTTTGCTTTCTATTGCGTTTGCTTATGATTTAGAGGTTGAGCAAATGGATGTGAAAATTGATTTCCTTCATGGTGATTTGGAGGAAGATATTTATATGACACATCCAGAGCACTATGTGGTGAAAGGTAAAAGTAATTTGGTTTGTAAATTAAAGAAATCTTTGTATGGCCTCAAAAAGAGTCCTAGGATGTGGTATTAAAAATTTGATACATATGTGTTGAGTTTGAGAATTGAGCATTCATAATCAGATCACCGTGTTTAGTATAAATCAAATGGTGATCATTTCTTGTACATCCCATTATATATTGATGATATGTTATTCATTAATAAAGGGAAAGAGATGATTTCAAAACTAAAGTCTCAACTCGCTGCTAAATCTGAAATGAAAGATCTTGGTGCAGCAAAGCACATTCTTGGGATGGAGATTAGAAAAGATAGAGTGAGCATAAAGCTATAGCTAGGCCAAAGTAAGTATGTGAATTCAGTTTTATGAAGGTTCAACATGCAAGATTGTAGACCATTATGCGTTCCCTTTATAGTTGGAACAAAATTATCTATTTTAGATTGTTGTACATCCCCATCAGAGATGGAAGACACAAGCAGAGTGCCTTACTGATGTAGAGGGATTTGACTCACACCTACTTGTGGCTGCCTTGTCTTGGTATCTCCTCAAGGCTACACTAGAACCATCCAATGGTTCTACACCTTCACACCCTCCAAGGGTCTGTAGGACTTACCCTCTCCGACCTTCCCAAGGCCCTTAGACTAGGATAAGCACTTTTTGTTTTGCGAGTTCCATACTCTTTCTTAGGGGACCTTGTTTGCTAACTCCATTTCACACTCAACCTAAGAGTTCAACCCCTCTACCACATGATCTTCATTCCCCACATTACTCACATAAGGATGGATGAATATTCATGGGTTACCAACCCTACTCTTCACCCAAGAGCTCTGGTAGATACCAATCTAAAGCTTCACAAGCAAAACTACACTTTTAGGCCTAATAGAAGACCTAATTCTAGTAGCCTTGTCAACGGGGTATTATGAGATTATCTGCCAATCTTCCTTAACAACCCTATGAACACATTACTATTCCAGACACCCTTTTTGGGTTTACATACAATACTTCAAAACCAAAGATGGGTTCTGTTGCTAACATGTCTAACCCTTATAGGGCTAACTAGACCTAATTGCACCTTCCTAGGCCTAAAAGTAGGGATTTTCTCAAACACCTTCACCAGTCCTATTGCCTGAATGAAATGATGTTATATTAAGGTCTGTTCTTCCATAAGGAATTCCAATCCAACCATCCTTCACCTCCATCCACCGGATTCACCCAATTAGGGCCTGTCACCCTTGTTACCTTATGCTTGCCAACTCAACGTGCCAAGCCTAGGGCATGGTGGCAAGTCTCTGGTTTAGCTTCCTCTGTTTTGAAACCAAAAAGAAAACATAAAATACATTGCAACCTAACATTCAAAAATGTTTCAGAGTGGGTATCCACCATGGAATGTTAGGTTGGAGCCATTGTGCCCCCAAGACCCTAGTTTTTAGGGCTTTTGCACCTGCCTGGAACAAAATGAAGATAACTTACAAACTACAACACTTAAAGAATTCAAACCAAAAGACCAATGAAGGTAAGACACCAATCTAAAAATCCATGTCCCTGTTTTGGGATTATCAACCCGTACAGGTCGTACAAACTTGTAAAGAACATGTAATAACTCAGAAGAACACACCAAATGGAGAAACCAAACATGTCTATTTTCCTCAAATCTTCAACAACCGATTCTCATCGACCTTTCCAAGCCTTATACTGGCCTTGGAGTAGTTACACATGTTCACAACCAATTGTGACAACCAACTAGCCATTGGTGTACAAGGTTTGGTGAAAATGTTGCAAAGTTGCTATGAGCAACTTTTGCAACTTTTGCAATTTTTGCCTTGGTTGACCAAGTTTGCTCAACCCCAAGATTGGTCACTTCCAAGTGAATCATATGACCTCAACAAACTCCAAATAACACCAACCAACCTACATTAACCCCAAAACAACTTATCCTAGCAAGTACTGTACTTGGCACCCTTAAGAGCTCACGTGCCAACAATGGCCAAACAAAGACTCTTATGGGCATTACAATCATTTGTGTATACACATAAAAATGGCTATGAGCGATTAAATAAATATTTTATATTTATTTAATATTTATTCTTCTATTAAATAGTTAAATTGAAAAGATTAATTTATTTAATTCATTTTGTGTCTTTCTATTAATTAATTTAATTGAAATATTTTATTAATTAATTTATCTATCATATTCCTCTAATTAATTAAATATCTAATATTTAATTATTCTTCTAATCAAGTTAATTAAATATCTAATATTTAATTATTTCCTCCAATCATTTGAATATCTAATATCTAATAGTTATTCTTCTATCCTATAATCTAAAATATTAAATAATTCTTAATTATTTAATCTCTTTTCCAACTCATCCTTCCATCTCCACTTCATCTTTCCTTTTCCAACTCATCAATCATGTGGCTAAGATATTAATATTTCTTAAATATTAATTCATTATTTATCTTCAACCTCCAAATTTAATGAAATATTGTGTGTGTACACATATTTCTTAAATTTTCTTCTATATTCCCTCCAACACCCCTACATCTTAGGAAGGATTTGAGTCCACTTGTCCTCTCATGCCTAAATCTTCTCCAACCATCCCTAGATTCCCTCAGTTAGCAACCCAGTCGAGGTGAGATGAGTGACATTTTTCTTTTCCTTCCCCCTTTCTCTCAACCTTCACCTTTGCTCACAACCATCCAAATTTGCAGATCTAATCATGATCGTTGATCCAGGCCACATCATCTTATCCTCTCAAAGTCTATAAAATTAGGAGTTTGAGTTGAGAAAGAGTTAGTCTTAAAGTGAGTTTTCAAAGCTAATCATTTGTGAAAACTTATTCATCCGCGAGTTTTAATCTTGAAGCAAATAACATAATCATTTAGCATAATCATTTAACATAGTCATTTAACATTGCATATCATAGTATCAGTTAACTATCAGTTATCAATCCATTCTTCATATGCCATCTTGGAAGCTATCAGTGCTTGTTTGAGAGCACACCATCTGCAACCAGGAACAGTGGAGTTAGGACACAATGAGACATAAATCATGAAGGTAATAATAGTGTTTTTATTTTATATGTATTTCATGTAGTTTCATTGGTTGAGTTTGGATTTCCTGTAGCATTTCCTTTGTATTCTGTGAAACTAACATGTTGCAGGTAGTATTCTGATGATGAAATTTAAGTCGACACATTTTGGCGCCCACCGTGGGGCTCAGAGCCTTGCATATTCTTTCTAATACCTATCTAATTCTCACAAAAAAAAAATTTAACGCATTTATAATACAAATTCACGCCTGTGTGAGTTCTGACAATGCCTTTATTTGACAGGTTAGCGCTTTTGTCCTTCAGGTTAGCACATTCGTCATTTAGGTTAGCGCTTTTGTCTATAAAAAAGCATTTAATCTTCAGAACAACACTTTTGTCCTTCAGGTTAGCACATTTCTTAGTTTGGTTAACGCTTTTGTCAGAAAATTCTCGCTTCTTAGTCCGCAGGTTAACGTTTTTGTGTTTCAGGTTAGCACTTTTGTCCTTTAGGTTAGCGCCTTTGAGGTGAAAAACAACGCATTTGTTAGGATAGCGCTTTTATTTGCAATTGACATAATTTTCTTGTAGGTCCGAATGTCCAAGAACTTAAATTTTTCAAACTACTGACATGCATGTGCAGGATTTATTTTTAAAACAAATTTCATGCATTTCCTCACCTAGTTAGTTAAGAGTTCTATTTTGGAAAGTAACACAACATGTCATGCTCATTTAGCTTAACTAAGGGGGATAATATAACAACATGCAACTTGCATTTTGAGTGACTTCTTTAGAATAGTTGCACATAGATTTTAGAAAAGCTAAAATGGACTTGTGTTTTCCGTGCTTGATGAAGTAGTAGGTAAGTATGCTCTCACCATCATATGGTGATCAGAAAACCAAACCTACTTTCTTTTATGTATAACCTTTAGAGGGCCTGCCTTCCCGAGCTGCCTTAAGGGGGCCAGTGAGAGGGGAACGACCCAAAGTGGAAACAGGCTAATACTGAGTCCTTCCAATTCACTCTAAATAAATCATGTTTGTGACGAAAGTCACAAGAAACATGTGTTATAAGTTCATACTGACACTATGTTTCCCCATAAACCCTATGGAGCGTAACCTCTATAGGTTGGGAACCTTCTGTATTTACAGAGCTGAAAGTGCTGCATGTATGGCCACATGACCATAAGTCTTTACTAAAAACCACTTGTACTAGTTGCCAAAATCCTTCTAGTTGTTGGCCCAGGAGGTCGAACCTCTGAAGCGACTCACACACATACGGTTCTTAGTAGAGATATAAAGTTTGCCATGGAGATTTTTCATCGAAACTAGTGCTTGGTTACCCTGAAGAAGTGAGTGCCAAGGGTGGAGCTAGTGGGGCCAAGCATCTAAATATCCGCTTTGAATAGCGTAGCCTCGGGGGAAACCCCATGTGAGATTCAACAATTATTGTATCAGTCTTCCATAGGATTTGTACTTACTTATGCATTTTTTTTTCAAAAAAATTGTGTCTTCTATGTCTATGACATGCTCAAAATGGTAAAAAATTGAAGAAAATCATCATCTAAAAATGAGCAAAAATCCAACAACTTGCTAAAGGATTTGAGAAGAATCCTTGAAACATAATCAAAATAGTGCTTTAAAGCAACAAAATAGTGCTTTTATCCCATAAGTTAACACTCTTTGCCACAAGAGTTAGCAAAAAGGCTTTTTCACATCTAAAAAGCATATCAAACCAAAATTTCAACATCAGTATCAAAACACTTCTTGAGTAGATTTGTCTCTAAACCATCACACATTTTCAAACTAGTTCAATAACTGGGTCACTAATCCAAAAGGCTATTCCCAAAAGGTTTACATAAGCATAAACATTCAACAAGCTATTGATTCAAAAATTTTAAGTACAAAAATCAACATCATTGTCAAGTTTCTCATCAGGATATATCAAATCCTCTATCACGAAGCTTGATCAATTTATCTTGTGTTCATTATCTTGGATATATATTTCCTATTTTGAACATAGGTCATATCAAAATCAGAATTGCATGAACATCGGAATCAAACAAACTTGTAAACTGTCAGATGCTTATATGACTTTTAAGTATCTCTTTAAGAAAAGAAAACCTGGTTATAAAGCTACTCAGAAAAGAATAAGATTCTTGTATATCAATCGCAAGATCTTATTAAAACAAAGGACATTCCTACACCATTTTCGTCACTATTTATGTGGCTGCGAGACAGAGTTTGACGGAGAAATTTTGCAAGGATGTGCTTTTCAACAAAGAGATGCTTTATCACAATGAACAAACAATAGTGGTAAAATCAACAAAGCATATCTTCGTAAACCAATAATCACCTATTGACTTGTCCTTTGGAGACTTCAAATTTTTTGAAACAATCACATGCCAGTTTGGACTAGAGCTCAATACAAACAACTTAGAAAACAACAAAAACAAATGGAGGAAGAAGATAATCTGATATTCCAAACTTTTGGGTATACCACTGTTGACGAAGAAGCGATCAATAACACTATTAGAGACCTTGAGCAAGATTTCAAATTTGATAGACTAATGGAAAAATTATTGGCAAAACAAAAAGAGAAATATCTTTTGATGTTGGCAAAATTAGGAGCTAAATTGCCACAAGACTTTAACATAGAAAGCTTGAAACATGATGCAGAGGCAAGTAACACACAAAACACAGATGATCCAAACAACAAAGGTGTAAACAAAGAAAGTCATGAAGAGACAAGAAAAGAACGGGATGACACAATAAAAGAGCATAGTGATAAAAGAACTTATGAAGAAATAAGGAAAAACTATATGGATAATCCGTTGTTAAACCTTACTCAACAAATGTAAACTCTACAACAACAGATACAAGACATTAAAAATGGAACAAGCTCCAAGAAGTAATCATTGGAAGATATCTGCCCATATCCTTTCGATAAAAATTTGAATATGGTACCATTTCTAGAACATTGCGAGATCCCTAAATATGATAAATATGATGGAAAATCTGATCCTTAGGATCACATTAGGGAGTTTTGTACTATGAGTATGGAATTTTCACATGATGAAACTTACGTGATGCGTCTTTTCCCTAGGAGTTTAAATGGACAATCAATGGAATGGTTTTCAAGATTACCATCTGAAATCAAATCTTTTGAAGAACTCGTGAATAGATTTATTTCACAATACTCCTACAATGTAAGGAATGAGATAACAATGCTGGATTTATGCAACGATAAACAAAAGAATGGTGAATCTTTTATGATCTTCTTGCAATGATGGAAACAATGTTTAATAGGTATCCAAGAGATGTACCTGATCAAGAAAAGATGGACATATTCATTGATAATCTTATTAGTGAAATGGGTTATCGACTAAAAATGCAATGTCATCCCTCCTTCACCAAGATGATTGAGAATGGTTTGAAAATAGAAGACATGATGGTAAAGAAAGGAGAGCTAAAAATTTACAATAATTCTTACAACAACAACAGTAACAATGACAAACCCAAGTTCTGGTGAAATAATAGGAATGTCATCAATGGAGGAAATGACGATAATAGTGCTACAAAACAACAACCAATTTTTAATCTATCAAGTCAAATCCGAAACAATAACAATCAAGAAAACAATAAAACCAAGTCTTTCTTCTCCAATCCTCGCAGGAAATTCACAAACATTGGAGAACCATTGGAATCAGCTTTAAAAACTCTTCTTGCAAACAAACTGATTGTTTTACCAGAAGCAAGAAGTTATGAACCACAAGTCAAGCCTAATTGGTGGAATGACAATCATTTTTGTAATTACCATCATAATAAAGGACACCAAACAAATGATTGTCAGAGATTGAAACACCTTATCTAAGATCTAATCAATAATGGAACTATCACAGTGGATAGCCATAAGACAAACAAATGACACCTAGCTTTCAAAACTCCACTTCCAAATTATGACAAAGGTGAACCATCCCAATTAAAAGATGATAAAGTAAAAGCCAAAGTGAACTACACTTATACATATGATGATGTGGTAAATGTCATCATTGTTAATGATAATCCACCTTCAGAGCCAATCAATGTCATTAAGAGAAGCAAAGCAAAGGTCACCTTTCTAGGTATAATAAAAGACTCAACATCCACTTCACAATAATACAATTTAGTAGAGCAATTACAAAGAATACCCGCTCAAAAATTAATTTTGGAACCGCTCAAAGTTTCACCTATGCATAAGGAGATTTTAGAAAAAGCTTTAGTGGAAACAACATTTCCAAAAGACTTGGATGTGGATCAGTTCCAAAACACGGTGGGACACTTTATAGCCCCTCATTGCTTATCATTTTCTGAAAATGATGACGCGTCCTTGCAACATCCTCACAATTTTCCTTTACATGTTGAAGTCACCATTAATAAAACTTGTGTCAAACACGTATTCATAGATGGTGGAGCAGGCTTAAACATTTATGCATTAAGTTTAATAAAAGCTTTGGGGTATTCAAAAAATGCAGTAGATCCAAAGAAGAAAATAACTATGAAGGCTTATGATGAAGCAGAGTGTTCTTCTAAAGGAACTATGGTGTTGCTGATCAAAATAGGACCTGTGGAAAAGAATACATTATGTCAGGTTTTAGATTTGAACCTCTCTTACAACATTCTTTTGGGAAGACCGTGGATTCACACCATGCAAGCAGTTCCTTCTACATATCATCAATGTGTAAAATTTCCTCATGAAGGACAAGAGGTCACTATAATTGCAAACTCTAGCCAATATTGCAATAATCTGAAGCCAACACAAGATACAAGAGTCCCACATAACAGAGAATTAGTATATCCTACCAAAGAAATTCAAGAAAAGTTATGGGAAACCTTTGAGAAAAAAATCAAATTGAATGATGAAGGAATGGGAAAATATTCTTTGCATAATTTTCCAGTTTCACCTAAGTCATATGGAAAGCCTACAAATATCCAATCAAAAACCTCAGAGAAATCAAAAGATATGTTTAATGGAGCATTTGTTAGAGCTGGAACCCTTGAAGAAGAAACCGAAGACAAGGACATTCTTGGTTGGTTGTACAAATATGAAAATGAAACTATAGCAACAATTGTATAAATCAATATTCCCATAGAACAATACGGCAAGGGTTATAAAATCATGTGAAAAATGGGACATGAAGGAAAAGAACCAATTGGTAAGCGACATCAAGGTATTTCAGAACCTATTTGTCCCCACTCGCAATCTAAAGAAGATAAATCAGGACTTGGATATCTAAAATCAAATCAAAAGCAACATAATCATCAACAGCCAAAGTGGAGAAAGAAATTAGTCTCTAAAGAAGAACAATGGAAAGAAAAGCTACATCAAGTAGCAGAATTAGTAGCCAATAAGCAGAAACAAGAAAAACATGAGAAACAAGAAGAGATTGCAATCAAAAGAAAAGAAGAATCTTGTCAACAAGTTCAAGGAATATGAGCAAGTGCAAAATCTAAAACAAGATATTCCAGAAGTAGTGAAAATCGAGATGACAGAAATCAGGGAACTTTTTGCACCATACAACATTCCTATGTGGTATAGTGGTATAGTCCTAGACAATGGTTCAGAGAAAGATTCAAATGAATATGAATGGGGTCCAGATGTCTCATCTCATATATCAAGTGAACAAAGAAATGAAGAGCAAGAAGCTATCACAAAGGAAGACTTTTTTATTACAAAACAAAAGATGGAGTTAGAAAGAAGACAAGAAGAACTCAGAATCCAAAGAAAAGAGGCATATATAAGACAACAAAAGAAAGGGGATGACAAAGACAAAGAAATAACGCCACAAGAAAAAAAATAGATATGGATCAAGCATCTGGAAAATCAAATTTCTATCAAATAAAGAGCAAGATGTACCAAGGTATGGCAGAACCATAGAAGAACTAAGAGATAGTCAAGTAGGATTGACTATTAGTTCAGAAGAAGCTGAGTTTGAAAGAAGACAAAAGCTAGCAAAATAATTCTCTATATCACGTACACAAGTATGTCAACTTCAAAATACAAATGAATTTGTTAAAAATAATCAAGAAGGAACTTGCAATACTAAAGACGTGTGTTGATATAATCCATTCGTTTAAGAGACAAACGTCAGATGAAGAGCCATTTGAGTGTGAACTACAAAATGCTAATGCTGATTTTGTTAGAACTAATTGGAGAATACTTGGGAGAGATAATTCTCAAGATCATTCTATCTATGACATTACCTACTCTATGCCAAATTATGACCATCATGTCATGAGCTTTGAAGCACCTAACGATGACAATGATTATGACTTACCCCTTCTTCATCCTGAACTAATTGATTGGGATAATCTAGAAAACCCTAAATTAGATGTCTTTTCCAATGATCATGACTTAGCTGTGTATCTTAATGTTGCTGAACCCATAACACCTAAGATATCTTCCATTGCAGAATCAAGTAAAATTTCTTGCAGTCAGGAGAATGCCAAACTTTCCAGTTGCAAAATTGAAATAAAACAAGGAAAGAGACCTACTATTGAAAACCATTTTATGGTAGCACTAGATCAATCAAAAGGGAAAATAAAGGACGTATCTGATGGTGAAAACCTCTTGGAGGCACCAGAAGATGGAAAGTTTGGCATCCTCCCTGCATATTTTCAGGAGAGATCTGCTATTCTACTAGAACCAACAGAAGCAATAAACATTGGAACATCAAAGGACCCTAAGATACTTCATTCTACTGCCTCATTATCAGATAAAGAGAAGAAAGAATACATAGAATTCTTCAGATAGAGACAAATAAATTTTGCTTGGTCCTATGCTGACATGCCGAGACTTAATTCAGATCTTATAATGCATCATCTCAATGTGGATTTAAAAGCCAAACCAGTTAAGCAAAAGCTAAGGAAGATGCATCCACACATCGCTCTTCTTGTAAAAGCTGAGCTAAAGAAACTATTAGATGTGGGTTTCATAAGACCTGTTGCCTATCCAGAATGGGTTTCAAGCATTGTACCAGTGTCAAAGCTGTATAAAAGCATAAGAGTGTACCGATTTCAGAGATTTAAAAAAATCACATCTCAAAGATGATTTCCCACTACCCAACATTGATATAATTGTGGACTTATCAGCAGGGCATGATATGTTTTTATTAATGGATGGCTTCTCAAGATACAATCAAATAATAATTGCTCCTGAAGATCAAGAAAAGACAACATTCACCTATGCATGGGGTACTTATTGCTGGAATGTTATGCCATTTGGGCTTAAGAATGCAGGAGCGACTTATCAAAGGGTTATGATGACAATTTTCCATGATATGATGAATACATTTATGGAAGATTATGTAGATGATATACTTGCAAAATCTCATACAAGACAAGAACATTTGAACATCTTAAGCAAGATCTTTGATAGGTTGGAAAGATATCAGTTGAGATTAAATCCAAAGAATTGTGCATTTGGAGTAACCTCTAGAAAACTTCTTGGGTACATTATATCAGCCCGTGGAATTGAAGTAGATCCTTAAAAGGTCAAAGCCATCATGGAGATGGAGTCACCTAGAAACATAAGTCAATTGCAATCTTTACAAGGAAGATTACAATCAATCAGAAGATTTGTCTCTCAATTAGCAGATAGATGTCATCCATTCACTCATCTTCTACATAAGAATGTTCCATTCAAATGGGATAAAAAATGTGAAGAGGCTTTTATGCAAATTAAATAATATCTCATGAATCCTCTAGTACTGGTATCACCAATCAAAGATAAGCCATTGTTTCTCTATATCTCGACGACAAATGTATCATTAGGCGCTGTCCTAGCTCAACATGATGAAGAAGGAAAGAGCAATGTATTACATCAGTAGAACACTTGTCGTCTATGAATTGAATTATACATCAATAGAGAAGACATTTCTAGCAGTTGTATTTGCAACTCAGAAGCTGCGATATTATATGCTGACTCATTCAGTGAAGCTAATAGCAAAGATAGATCCACTAAAGTATTTGCCAAACAAGTCAACTTTGATAGGTAGATTAACCAAATGGGTTATGATACTGAGTGAGTTTGATATAGAGTATGTTGATCGAAAAGCTATCAAAGGACAGGTCATTGCTGATCAATTAGCTGAAGCACCTTTACAAAATGACACACCATTGCACATTGAATTTCCTGATGTAGACATTCTGACAGTAAGTACAAAATTTTGGGAATTGTACTTTGATGGTTCTTATATAGAATATGGATCAGGCGCAGGAATTTTATTCATCACACCTCAGAGACACACAATTCTAAAATCATATAGACTGCGGTTTCCATGCACAAACAATACTTCAGAATATGAAGCATTGACTATTGGGCTCAAAATGGCTATTGAATGGAATATCAAGGAATTACATGTTTATGGTGATTCACAGCTTATCATCAACCAGATAAATGATGATTATCAAAATAAGGATGACAAGCTCATGCCCTGCAAACAACTGATAGAAGAGTTTAAAGAACACTTTGCAAAAATATCATTTACTCAAATCCCAAGAAATGAGAATAAAGCAGCAGATGCAATGGCTACAATAGCATCTCTCTTGCAGATTCAGGAGAATCAACAACGTTACGAATTCCTCGTAAAAGATATCTTAACCCCTACCATTCAATCCTATCATACCTACATGATTTGTCATATATCAAGGATTAGTCAATCCTTATACGACCAAACCTATCAGTACTTAAAAGAGAATATCCTTCCTCCTGACCTATCCTGCAATCAAAGAATAAATTTTATCCATCAGTCATCCCGCTATACTATTATTGTTGATATCTTATATAGGCGAGGTCTAGATAGTACTTTATTGAGATGTCTTGAACAAGAAGAATATGAAAAAGTTCTTAAAGAAGTTCACACAGGTATTTGTGGCACACATCAAGTGTATTAACACTGGCTAAGAAACTTCTTCGTATGGGTTACTATTGGCCTACTATGGAGAGAGATTCATTCAAATATGCCAAAAAATGCAAACAATGTCAGATCCATGGGAATCTCATTCACACACCAGCATAAGAACTATATCCTATGGCCGGATCATGGCCATTTTCTCAATGGGGCCTTGATTTGGTAGGAAAGAAAAATCCTTCATCTTCTAATGGACATATGTTCATTCTGATTGCTACTGAATATTTCACTAAATGGATTGAAGCAGTACCTCTGACAAAAGTGACAGGAAAACAAATATCATCATTCATCTTGAATTATATAATTTGTCGCTATGGAGTTCCTATGACCATTATCACTGACAATGGATGACCATTTAAGAATCAAGATGTGAAGGAACTATGTGAGCAGTTTCATATCCAACATAGGTTTTCTACTCTGTATTATCCACAAGGAAATGGTCAAGCTGAGGCATCAAACACGAATATCTTGAAAATCTTAAAGAAAACAATCAATGACGCTAGAAAAGACTATCACATTCAGTTGAATCTTGCTCTTTAGGCGTACCGAACCAGCATCCACACACCAATGGGGACAACTCCATATTGTTTAGTCTATGGATCAAAATCCATCTTACCCATAGAAGTAGAGATGCCTTCTCTACGGGTTTCCTTGAAAGGTCTTGTACCAGAGGAAGAACAATGAGTCTCTAGACTCCAAGAACTTGAACTGATCCAGGAATGTCGCCAAAATGCAACAAATCATTTGAAAATATATCAATAGAGAATGGCAAGAAGTTATAATCACAGAGTCAAGCCACACATTTTTCAGATTGGAGATATAGTTCTAAGGGATAATCTAAGAAATCAACAAGACTGAGAAAATAAGGGTAAATTTGAACCAAATTGGCTAGGACCTTTTGTCATAGTAGCAACATATGGCTCAGGAGCATACAAGTTATCTACCCCTGAAGGTGATTGGTTTGATGAATCTATCAATTCTATTCATCTGAAGAAGTTTTATGCTTGAGATATCAAGTCCTAAAAAAAATTAATACAAAAGCATATAAAGTCCTGAAGAAATCAGTAAAAATCAGAAAAACAGAAAATTCCTAAAAAAAGCATAAAACAGTGAAAAAATAGAATAAGTAAAATAAAAAAAATGCAATAAATTTAGATGGTGAAAACCTAGTAAACAGGCACTATCTAAAAAGTGCGTTCCTCCACCTATGAGATTGCTTTACGCACCTATCCACTCCATCCTATCGCATCTATCGCTTCTGAGCTCATCCATTTCATCTTTCGGATCTATTGCTCTAACCATTAGTAGAAAACATGTAGCTTACCAACAATTATCAATCTTTGACATACTTATCATAGTCATTTCCTTAGATTTTATCAGAATCAATCAATCTGCATTTGTATCCAGCCATGGTTTGGATCTTGATCAATTCATACATCCATAACAAAGTTGCATTTCTACTGGGGTAAAATCCTAATTCCTTTTGCAAAGGTGATCTTTGAATCTTTGAAAATCCAAAACATTCGAAAAAATTAGAAAAACCAAAAACACCTAGGGTTTTGAAATAGATAACGAGCAACAAAGCAATGAAGATCAAGGCATTTCATGACAACTGAATCGTGACACTCAGAAAATGAAGAATCAACCAGCAAGTAATGAAAGATTAGCAATGATCATTAATCAAAATGATTATATCAGTTAATGACCATGAGAACATGTGAATGACATGCAAGATTCAATGTTTATTTTTTGATTTTATTGCTAATCATGTACTCTATGCGACTCAAGGTTGTCCATGACTAGAGAAGCTATGATGAGGCATGATTATTTTCTTTGATTGTTGTCTGTGGTTTATCTCTTACTAAAGTATGTACTTTTCTAAGGATATGATCGACAAAAGATCAAGGAGGACATTCCAAGTCATGCATGAAAGGAGATAATCCTTGTCTGTTCTGCAAGCAATACTTAGGTCAACTTGATTCATTATATCAAGTTGCTTGTATTAACTTGCTATATCAAAATCCATGTAAGAAATACTCAGGTCATATTGGATCATTATGTCAAGTTGCTTGTATTTTCTTACAACATTTTAAAGCTCAATGATGAAATCAAACACTATTACAAGATAGCATATGAAGAATGGTAGTATCATTTTTAGATTAGCTCATTATATCATTTGCATTATAAGCATTCAATGTCAGTTACATTATAAGCATTTCATTTCATTCATAGATCAACGGTCATGAATAAAGATTGAGTATACTTGGACAAACAAAAACAATTTGCATTTGATCATTATAGGTGGATTAATTTTTAGAATCATTTTAATCATCATCCATTTCATTTAGTTGCATAATCATTGCATTAGTTTGCATTCAATTTAGTCAATTTCATTAATCATGTAGTGTATCATCATTATTATTTACATTGTCATTTCATTAACAATCATTTAGTTGTATCTTTGCACTTAGATTCATAATCATTATAAGCATTACATATAAAAAATAAAAAACATTTGAATAACATACTGCATAATCATTCATTTGCATTCCCATATAGATCATTGCATTTGCATCATTTAAGTTAGTAATCATTTTCATTTGCATCCAAGGTCATCAAAATAAAAAATTAAAAACATTTATCATTGTATCATCATATAAAGCATCATCATAATGAAGAGAAAAGATCATAACATCATTCATATAAATCAATGCATAAAGATCATCATCATATAGAGTAATATGCATAATAAAGATCATCATATAGAGTCCATGTCTACATATAGATCATCATAAAAATAATAAAAAGTCCAAGTATACAATGATATCAGATCAAAAGTACAAGTGCATCATCAATACAAAGTCAAGTCACGACTGTCCTGTACCACTACCACCTGACTCTATCTGTCTTTGTGGCTGTGGGCGAGAAGATCCTCTAGATGCCTGTCTCCTACGATCACCACTCCTCTGAGGAGGTCCCATGACTCCACCGCTGCTAGTATCCATCCTCACAGTGGTATGATAACTACTTGATTTCTAGCTCTCTGTGACTAAATTCTCATATAGTCGTCACCAATGGGAAGTCTCCTTCCCGACCTGAACTAGTGCTCTAACAGTATCAGCTGAGAGAATGCCAGATCCAACTTGCTGAATGTGATCAAGGAGGCCCTAAGTATCCTGCTGTCTCTGAACAACTCCGTCTCTCTCTGTCATGAGTGTCTGTATCTGTGCTCTAAGCTGATCTATCTATGCTCTGAGACTATCCATGGTCTCCTGCTCTGACACATCCTGCTGTGGCACATGAACCTGAATACCCTCATCTCCACCTCCCTGTCCACTTGTTGGAATCTCAGTCTGAGTAGTTCTTGGAACCCGTCGTCTAATTTGTGGAACATGATCCTTTGGATCCTCATCCTCTCCACCATGCACTGCAATAACCCTAGGGTCTGGCTGAATCTGAACAAAATCAATGCCTCCTGCAACCCCCATCTAGTCCAGTCATCTTAACTCCTCCTATAGATGGCAACCCTCTTTGTGATCTCATCCCTGCCCTACCAGTATCCCTCCCAATCCATCCAAACTCTCTCCCACCCATAGGAAACAATCTCCCAATCCTGCCAACTGGTCTAAACGGTCCTCCATAGACTCTCAATTGACCTCCTCTCCATCTGGGTCTCCTACCACCACCACCTCCATCTCCACCCTCATCTCCACCCCCTCTGGCCTCTTGAGCAGCTCTAAGATCTCATCTTTGTCTCTTGATAATTGGATCATCAGAATCGTCATCCTCATCTCCTGAGCTAGGAGGAGGCTTTGCTGGATCAGTAATACGAGGAAACGGGTGTGCCAATATGTACTGAGCATAATCTATAATAACCCGAGGATCTAGAATGTGTAATCTCATATCATAAGCTACCCTAGGAGTAGCCAAAAACTCTACACTTGCTAACTCAAACGACAAAGAAGGTCCCTAATCTTGCCTATCTTTGTATCGTCGTGCATATATCGTGACACTAGTAGGCATGGGCTAAATGATACTAAACTATCTTAGAATGCGACTAATCAACTGTCTCTCAATAATGTATGGAGTCCAACCAATGAGATATCTACTTTGCATAATAAATGGTAATGTTTTTGCATCATCCATCCATGGCTCACAATCGATATAATATCTCCAAATAACATTATCTAGTGAATCAAGAACCCAATGCCAATACTCCATCTTACCCAGCTTATGCTAAGTAAGGATACCTGCATACAGATAAACATATGGCTACCTCTCTCCATGAACTCTATGATGAATAGGCCGAGTAATAGCAATGTGCTCCCAACACCAGATCTACAAAATT
This sequence comes from Cryptomeria japonica, assembly GCF_030272615.1. Taxonomy (NCBI): domain Eukaryota; kingdom Viridiplantae; phylum Streptophyta; class Pinopsida; order Cupressales; family Cupressaceae; genus Cryptomeria; species Cryptomeria japonica. The sequence goes on from NC_081408.1 coordinate 535,620,696, forward strand.
GTACATCCCGTCGATAGACTAGCACCCTCATTGAAATCAACCTGATGAAGATCATGATACAAATGAGCAAGCATACAAAGACCCCACACATATCGAGTCCGACGCTACATCATGCTCTGAAGAATCTCACCCCAACCAACAACAAAACCTCGAGATCTCCTATCTGGACAAATGAATCCCCCAATCAAATCTACAAGAATCACAGGGAGAGTCTCGTAATACATAATCATATCCTCCCATCAGATCTCTCCTCTCGAAATGCTCTCATCACCAAATACGGCTCTACACGCCTCTGTCCCTCGACGATCCTGAAAATCATACTGAACTAACTCACCGGTCATTGGGATGTGGAGAATCCTGTAGACATCCTCAAGTGTGACACTAATCTCACCTGTGGGCAGGTGGAAAGTGTTATGCTCACTATGCCATCTCTCGGCTAACGCTGCCAACAATCCCCTATTATGGGTAATATCAGGCATGCATAACAAGTGGCATAATCCACATGCATCTATATGTCTCACCTCTGCCTGTGTAAGCTCTAGCACTAAGTATCACATCATTGGGAATTTCTCCCGACACTGGAGAACATCAAGTTTCTCCTTTTTACCAAGAGAATTCAATCATCAATCATCTATCTATCAAATCAAAGAGATCTCTAATCTTTAACATCAATAATTGGTAAATCTTTTCACATGAAGCAAATCAAGCTATCAAATCAATTTAAACCTATCAATCATGGTTTTCTATCAATCACTGAGTTTAATCAAACTCTTCTATGCTCTTCATTAGAAACTAAATCGGTTTCTTAGGGCTAATCTATCCAATCATATCAAATCGATCAATCGTTTATCCTATCAATCAACATTATCAAATCCAACAATCAAGTACCTAATCATCACAATTGCGCATCAAACTGCCTAAATCTAATCATCAAAGTGAATTTTTACTATGAACAACATCAAACACATTCATCAAAAACAAAAGCACTATTCTATTGAATGCAGGTGGTAAACCATACATATGCGTGAACCTTTTTAACAAAAGCACTAAACCTTTAAGCATATGCATGAAACAATCAAAAGCGTTGTTTTAAGCATCAAACGCGCAAACACTAAGAGAAAAAGCACTGACCAAGCAAAAGCGCTAACACACATCACACATGCACTAACAAAATGAGCACATGCACTAAACTTATCAAATGCGCTAACTTTATATGCAAAAGCACTAAAAAAGAAAACAAAAACGCTAAACATAATTGCCAAAAATTGAAAAAATTCAAAATAACAAAAAACATGCTAAAAAAAAATGAAAAATCGTACAACAAGGTGTGAAAAGTTCAGGATAAGATACATACCTGATACCCATAATCAAGAGGTCATTGATATCATCGAACATGCTCAAATCAATAGTTCTGCAACGGGATCACCATTTTGCCACCTCACCAAGACAATTTCTTCACAAAGCTGACAAGGATGCAAATGAAAATAAAATTAACTTTGGTTAATTTTATATTTACTATTTGGAAGGGTAATTAATGTTTTTCAATGGGGTAATTATATTTATTTTTCATAAATAAATTTAACTGACGAACCTTTTCAATTATCGTGAGATCAATCGCTTATCCAAATTTTTCAAAAAATTCACGATCAATCTCTTGAGGGGGCACACAGTTAGGATTTTTATCTCTATCAGGCACACTATCGAGACTTGATTTAATCTTTGAAACAATGTTGTCTCAACATCATTTCAAAGAGGGGCAAAATGTATACACATAAACATGGCAATGAGCAGATTTTATATTTATTTAATATTTATTCTTCTATTAAATAGTTAAATTGAAAAGATTAATTTATTTAATTCATTTCGTGTCTTTCTATTAATTAATTTGATTGAAATATTTTATTAATTAATTCATCTATCATATTCCTCTAATTAATTAAATATCTAATATTTAATTATTTCTTCCAATCATTTGAATATCTAATATCTAATGGTTATCCTTCTATCCTATAGTCTCAAATATTAAATAATTCTTAATTATTTAATCTCTTTTCCATCTCATCCTTCCATCTCCACTTCATCTTTCCTTTGCCAACTCATCAATCATGTGGCTAAAGATATTAATATTTCTTAAATATTAATTTATCATTTATCTTCAACCTCCAAATTTAATGAAATATTATGTACATACACATATTTCTTAAATTTTCTTCTATATTCCCTCCAACACCCCTACATCTTAGGAAGGACTTGAGTCCACTTGTCCTCTCATGCCTAAATATTCTCCAACCATCCCTAGATTCCCTCAGTCAGCAACCCAGTCAGGGTGAGATGAGTGACACTTGTCTTCTCCTCCCCCCTTTCTCTCAACCTTCACCTTTGCTCACAACCATCCAAATTTGCAGATCTGATCATGACCGTTGATACAGGCCACATCATCTTATCCTCTCAAAGTCTATAAAATTAGGAGTTTGAGTTGAGAAAGAGATAGTCTTCAAGTGAGTTTTCAAAGCTAATCATTTGTGAAAACTTATGCATCCGTGAGTTTTAATCTTGGAGCAAATAGCATAATCATTTATCATAGTCATTTAGCATTGCATATCATAGTATCAGTTAACTATCAGTTATCAATCCATTCTTCATATGCCATCTTGGAAGCTATCAGTGCTTGTCTGAGAGCACACCATATGCAACCAGGAACAGTGGAGTTAGGACTCAATGAGACATAAAACATGAAGGTAATAATAGTGTTTTTATTTTATATGTATTTCATTTAGTTTCATTGGTTGAGTTTGGATTTCCTGTAGCATTTCCTTTGTATTTTGTGAAACTAACATGTTGCAGGTAGTATTCTGATTATGAAATTTAAGTCGACACAATTTGAGCACACACTCAATGGCCTCTTGGCCTTATGACAAAGCTAAGCACATGATTCCAACATCTTGGAAACAAACTCAACAAAATTGTTAAGTGCCCCTACACCATACTCCTAGGATAGGAAAGACTCAAGTCCCTTGAGTGGATAGGGCTTGAACAGTGGTTCCATGCTACAGTATATCTACTTCTGACATCCATGTAGCTTTAGATTTAGGTAGTCCTTTTAATTTAACTAGGTAGTCTCTATAGACTCCCTTTCTAGTCTTTTTGACAATCTTGGAATCTAGAATGCAATCCAATGTCACCGGTTGGCTTGGAGGGAGGTCTTGTATCCAATCTATATCTTCAATAGTAGTAGGCTCTTCTTGGTTTTTAGCTGACTGAGTTCCTTTATACTGGAACAAATCACATATATTAAAGATTGGAGATATACCCAAGTTTGGTGGTAGTTCCACCTCATAGGCATTGTTGCCATACTTATGCACAACCTTAAGAGGTCCAATCTTCTTCATGCATAGTTTGCTAGGTTTCCCCTTAGGGAGTCTCTCCTTTCTCAGATAGCCCATAACTAGATCACCTACCTTGTAGCGTACTTCTCTCCTTGTTTCATTTTTTTGTATCTTGTATTTCTCATTGTTCTGTTGTAATGTTTTCTTGACTTTTTCATGTATCTCCTTCATATTCTCTACAAATTTTTCACCTTGGGCACTCCTATGGTCCATGGAGCTGAGATCCCCAAGTTCTAAGATACCCCTTGGATAACATCCATATACAATCTGAAATGGACTCCGACCTGTGCTCCTATTGACAGAGTCATTGTAGGCATACTCTTCTTGTCCCAATACTAGATCCCAAGCTTGACCATGTTGTTTGGTGAGACATCTCAATAAATTACCTAGGGATCTATTAACTACTTCAGTTTGACCATCAGATTGTGGATGGTATGCAGATGAAAAAGAAAGGTTGGTACCAAGTTTCTTCCACAAGGTTCACCAAAAATGACTCACAATTTTTTTAATCTCTATCACTCACAATGCTGAGAGGCAAACCATGGATCCTCACAATCTCTTAAAGAACAACCCTGCTATGTAGGAGACATCATTAGTGCATTTGCAAGGCACAAAGTATGCCATCTTGCTGAATCTATCCACTATGACATAGACACTGTCATAGCCTCTTGGATTTCTAGGCAAACCAAGGGCAAAGTCTATACTCAAACACTCCCATGGCCTTGTTGGTATTGCAAGAGGCTGATATAACCCTGCATTTCTGGAGGTACCCTTACCCTTTGGCAAATAGCACATTACTCCACAAATTTCCTAACATCTTATTGTAGTCTAGGCCAATGGAAGAACCTTCCAACTTTCTCTAAGGTCTTGTCAAGATCAAAATGTCCACCTAGGCTACCTTTATACTTCTCCCTAATAATGTTGTCTCTCATGGAGCATTGTGGTATGCAAAGTAGGTGTCCTTTAAACAATAACCTTTCATGCAACATAAAATCAGAATATTCAACATGACAGACATTAGAATACTTTGAGCAAACATCATATGCTTCACCAAAATCTTTGTCACCTTGGTAGATATCTGAGGTCACTTAACCCCACACTTTGTAGCTACACCTCTTGAATGGCAAGAACCCTTCTACTTAAGGCATCTTCTACCTTATTGGTAACTCCTTTCTTATTCTTGCTGAAAAAGGTGTAGGCCTACAAATACTCAACCCACTTGAGGCGTCTTTGGTTCAATTTATCCCGCCCATTCAAAAAACTAAGTGCATGATTGTCAGTGTAGAATATGAACTCTTTAGGTAGTAGATAATGCCAACAATTTTTGAGTTCTTGCACCATGTCATACAACTCTAGATCATAGGTATAATACTTTTGTTTTGCTTCATTGAGCTTCTCAGAGAAGAAGGCAATCGAGTGACCTTCTTGACTCAAAATGGCCCCTATAGCCAACTTGCTAGCATCAAACTCCATAGTGAAGAGGTGATTGAAATCAGGGAGCCTAAGGTAAGGGAGTTCTGCTACCTTTTGTTTCAGCAATTCAAACCCCTTGTCTGCTGCACTAGTCCACTTAAACTAACATTTTATCCCACCTTTGATGGTGTTCAAGATAGGTGCACACACATGGCTAAAACCCCTAATGAACTTCCCATAGAATGAAGACAAACCATGGAAACTTGTTACATCTCCTACTGACTTAGGAGTAGGCCAATTCACTATTGCTTCTACTTTTGATGGATCCATTTTCAAACAACCTTGGGAAACTACAAAACCAAAATACACCAATTCATTTTTAAAAAACTCACATTTATCCAAGTTTATCATCAACTTTTCTTAATGTAGCTTCCTCAAAACTTGATTCAAGTGTTTGATGTGCTCCTCCTTTGACCTGCTAAAAATTAGAATGTCATCAAGATAAACAATGAAAAACTTACCAATGAACTTTGAAAGAACTTCATTCATGAGCCTCATGAAGGTGCTAGATGCATTTGTGAGCCCAAAGGGAATCACCAACCATTCATATAACCCTTCATTTGTCTTAAAGGTTATCTTCCATTCATCACCAGGTCTGATCCTAATTTGATGATAACCTGATTTCAAATCCACCTTAAAAAAGTAGCAAGATCCACCTAGATAGTCCATTAGATCCTCAATCCATGGCATTAGGAACTGATATCTAATTGTGATTTTGTTTATGACCCTTGAATCAGTGCACATCCTCTACTTGCCATCTTTCTTAGGTGCCAAAACAGTGGGTACTGCACATGGACTTAAACTCTTCTTTATCAACCCTTTATCTAGTAATTCATGTACTTGCTTTGCTATTTCCTCATTTTGAGTAGGTGTCATCTTGTAAGTAGCCTTGTTTGGAAAATTTGAACCAGGTATGAGGTCTATCTAATGGTTAACATCTCTCATAGGGGGTAAAGTATCCGGTATCTCATTGACAACTATGTCTTTGTACCAGTTTAGCAAGGTCTGCACCTCTTGAGGTATCACCGGTTTGGTTTTAGCCTTTGTCTCTTCTTTGGGTTTCACTATGAGAGCACATCCTTGGTTCCCTTCATGCTTCAACAACTTCAATAATTCTTTCCCCCTAAGCAACATAACATTTGATCCAACATGTCTTTCTTCACCCTGATCAATCAAGGGATCCATTTGAACTTTCTACCCTCCTTGGGGATAACATAGGAATTCTTCTCCCCATCATGTACGGTGGTGCAGGACCACCCCTTCAAGATGATAAATCAAACTCAGAGGAGGAAGGATAAGAGATTAGACATGTCTTTAGGTTGTTTTTTATGTGTTTCAATCATGCATTGTGTGTTTGTAATAAGGAACCCCATCTTGTGAGCCAAACTCCTATTTTGGCATCTCAATAAGCCAATTAGAACTTTTTGGACAATAGGGGACCAAATGTGTGTAGGAAATAGTTATCCTAGTGGATTTAGTACTTCTAGGGTGTTTTAGGAAGGGTTAGGCTTGACCCAAGTCATTAGGAAGAAAAGGATGACATATTGACAACTTTTGCAAAAGTTGTCAAAAGTTGTCATGAGCAAATTTTATGCACTTTTTGCATTTTTGTTTGTTTGAAATCCTCCAATGGCTCTAACATCTTTTTTTTGGTTGAGAGAAGTTGTGGAGTGGTTTATACACCTTGTGGATCCAATTCCCAAGGGGGACTGTATGGAGGAAAGATTTAGTGGCTACAAACTAATGAAATTATGAGTTTTTCCTGTAATTCTGGAGTTTTGGTAGGAAGTACGGTATTGTACGAATTGAGATTCATTCCCAGTGATGTGAATTTGTTAGAGAGGAGAGTTATATTTGTTTTGTCTTTGGTTTGAAGTCCTGGTTGTGTGTTTTTCTCCTGATATTAAAATTTTGCTATAGGTGCTCGAAAAACCAAGGTTTACCTTGGGTTTTACTCTTCCATGGCCATAACTTGCAATTTATCAATATGAGACCCATGGGATTTGGTGAAATGCAAGTATTGTCAGTGTATTCTAAGATTCCAAAAGTATTTTTCAGGAGGAGCAAGAGAGATGTGTGTTTGAACTGACCCTAGTTAGACATCTCTATGTGGCTACCTAGACCTTAAACAATAAAGTTACCCTTGAATGCAAATGGTGATGATTCCAGGCGTGTAACCCTGGAATCCATGATGGTTTATGGTTCCCCACATGGTCATGGGGTTGTTATTGTATGGTTTGCTCATTTGTATTTAGATGCTTCTCAAATGGAGGCCTAATTAGTCCTTTAGGATAGTCAACATCCTACCGGTTCAGACCTTTTTTTGTCAAACCTTTACCCTTCCTTTTGGGGAACTGTGTAACTTCCAAAAGGGTACTTTAATCCATAATTTTTTTGGTAGGGTATTTTGGAAAGTTTGAACTTAAGGTCCCTTTACCCACTTAAAAGGGCTATAAGCAAATAGGCCTAATTGTGAAGGTACTTTGGGGAATGAGATTGAACCCTTAAACCCAAGGTTGGATCTGGTCCAGGTGAGTCATGTTTGACCCAAAACAAGTGTGCTAATGATCAATAACCTTTGGGGGTCTCAAAGTGTATGTTGGAGCAAGTTATCCAAGCTGAGTAGGAATGAGTCTTGGAGGTGGTGAGGTATTGAACTAATGTTGTAGAGCCTTGCCTTGATAAGATCCTATTGTTGTTTTGAGGGTCAGTGTCATACACCTTGGAGTGATTGGCAAGTTACAAGGAGGGCTCTGCATCAAGTGGTATCAGAGGTAGTAATGAATTTGGTAAGGAGATAAAGAATTGAGAGATTGTAGAGGGACAAGAAGAAGAAGTCCCTAGAGGACTGATCACCAACATGGAATTGGCAAAGATTGTGAGAGAGTAGGCCACTGCTTGCAAGGCAATGTAGAGGGAGCTAGAGAGGTTGAGAGGCAGAGTCGATGGGAAGGAAGTTGGAGGCATTGGTAGTGGTGAAAAAGGGGATGAGGATGAGATCCCTATGCCAGAGGAAGAGGCGATTCCACCTGACTAGAGGAACTTCCTTAATGCCCTTAAATCCATGGAGAGGAGAACCATGGAGCAGAAGATGGATTTGCCAACTTTCACTAGGAAGATGGAACCAGATGTTGTGGTAGATTGGATAGACTCCCTATCTAGTTTCTTTGAATGTGAAGACATTCCAGGACACTAGAAGGTGAAGATTGTTAAGTCCAAGTTGAAGGGAGCAGCCCTGACTTGGTGGAACTTTGTCCAAGAGGAAAGAGAGAAGGACAACAAGCCCAAGGTTGTTTCTTGGAAGAGGATGGTTGCCTTAATAAAAGAGGCCTATGTACCCAAAGACTATGAATTTCAACTCCATAAGAGGAGATAAAATCTCAAGCAGAAGGAGATGGATGTGAACTCGTACACTAAGGATTTCCAAAGGCTATGTATGAAGTCTAAAACAAAAGAGGACGAAAGTGAGAAAGTTTCCTGATACCTAAATGAATTAAGGTACAACATTCAAGAATAACTAAACCTTCTTAGCTCGGATACCATTGGTAGATGTCATAAACTTGCCATCAAGGTGGAAGAGAAGATCAAAAGGAGACAAGAGCAGAACAATAAAGGAAGAGGAAGACAATAGAGGGGTGGAAGAAAATTTTTCAGAAGTAAGGGAAATGGTTTTGGAAACCAAGGTGAAACCAGTCAAGAAGGAACTAAAGGAGAGAGTAGTTCTAATAATAATGGAGGATACAATCAGAGAGGTAACTTCAGAGGAAGGAGACCACCATTTAGAGGAAGATCTCAAGGTAGAGGTCCAATCAGATATTATAACTGTAATCAAGAAGGACACATGGCCAATAGATGCCCTGATAAACTTACTAGTTCCATGGGGGAAAGGAGAAGTAACTTGGTTTTAGAAGCTAATTGCCAAAGTGTGGCAAGTGCAAATACATACCAAAGTGTCAATACCCCTGATAGCTATGGCTACCCTGAAAGAGGTGAAGCTTTGATGATAAGAAGAGAAGTGACTACCATGAAGATGATTGATAAAGAACCCCCATAGAGGAAGTCCCTATTCAAGACCACTTGTAAAGTGGGTGGGAAAGTATACAAGGTCCTAATAGATTCCAGTTCAACTGAAAACTTTGTGTCTCTAGAAATGGTGGAGAAACTAAAGTTGAGGCAACTACCTCACCCTTTCCCCTACAAGGTCTCATGGATCACACAAGGACATCAAGCTGTTGTGGAAGAGCAGGCTTGGGTAGAATTCCAGATTGGAACCTAGAGAGATAGGTTGATGTTTGACATTGCAAAGATGGATGCTTTCCATCTCCTATTTGGGAGACCATGGTAATTTGATTTGAAGGCACAACATGATGGTGCTAGGAACACATATTCCATCACCAAAGATGGTAAGGTGATTGAGTTGTTAACTTTGATGGAGAATGAGGAGGAAACCAAACAAAAGGAGGCCAAGGTGTTGGTGTTAGGAGGGAAGAATTTCATGAAGAACATGGCAGATGAAGTCATGGTTTGTTATGCCCTTATCACTAGTCCAATAGTAACAAAGGTGGAGAGGTCTGAAGACAAGAAATAAGACAGATTGAGGTTGATTGACCCTATAGTGCAGCAACTACTAAATAAATACAAGGGTGTCATCTTTGATGGCATACCAAGGTCACTACCTGCCATGAGGGATATAAACCATTGCATAGACCTTATACCTGGATCCACCTTGCCAAATAAAGCAGCATACAAGATCACACCAGATCAAAATGTTGAGATGGCAAAATAGGTTGAAGAATTATTGGAGTCCGGACTAATTGGCAAAAGTTTGAGCCCAGGTGCAGTCCTTGCAGTTTTAGCACCCAAAAAGGAAGGCACTTGGAGGCTTTGCATCGACTCAAGAGCTATCAACAAGATTACTATCAGGTATAGATTTCCAATGCCTAGGATTGAAGATTTATTGGATTGTTTGGGGGGTGCTAGATATTTTACAAAAGTTGATTTGAAGAGTGGCTATCATCAGATTAGGATTAGGCCAGGAGATGAGTGGAAGACTGCATTTAAAACAAATAAGGGGTTTTATGAGTGGAAGGTCATGCCCTTTGGCTTATCCAATGCACCTAGTACATTTATGAGGTTAATGAATGAAGTCTTGAGGGATTTCATATGGAAATTTGTTATAGTCTACCTAGATGACATTCTAAAATTCAGTCAAACCAAAGGAGAGCATCTAAAACATGTAGACCTAGTCCTAAGAAGATTGTATGAAGAACAATTAATGATCAACTTGGAAAAGTGTTTCTTTATTTAGGAAGAGATCATTTACTTGGGATTTTTAATCTCATATGGTGAGTTGAAAATGGATCAAGAAAAGGTGAGTGCCATATTCTCTTGGCCTACACCTAGAACAATGAATGATGTTAGAAGTTTTCATGGCTTAGCTACCTTCTATAGGAAGTTTATAAGAGACGTTAGCCATAATTGTGCTCCTATGCTTGATACCATAAAGGGAGGACAAAAGTGCAAATTTAGTTGGATAGAAGAGGCAGATAACTCCTTTGAAACATTGAAGAGAAAAGTTGCAGAACAACCGGTCCTTGCCCTACCTGATTTCAACAAGATCTTCCAAGTGGAGTGTGATGCTAGTCACATGGCTATCAGGGTAGTGCTTGTTGGCAAATGCACAGTCCAATGAAAAATTATAGGTGATTGAAGGTATTTGCATTGATGGCAACATTACAATCATGTGATACCGGCAGGCAGACATAGGCATTGACACCGACAGACTCTACACCGGCATATAGATCACTGACACTGAAAAAGAAGATCACCAACATCTTAGTCGACAGGAATTTGTATAAATGTATTTTATAATTAATTATAAAATCTTTTGTAATCCGACATGGCAGATTATAATATGACTCATATATGTATGAGATAATTGTAGATCATTTAGGAGTGAATTATAAAAGAATATAGTAGACCTAATGTGCGGATTATTAGGATAAGGGTTTATGTATATTGCAGAGCCTAAACCGGTATTGAATCTGGCATAGTAGATGCTAATTTAAAGTAGTACAAGATATTGAATTTTTATAATCCAATTTTGTAAGTCAGTGTGACTTCTTTTGTAACTGAGCAGTGAGCTCTAGGCACTTGGCCTTCCTGCATGTGCAGGCCCCTATTGTAAACAGTAATATTTCCTTATTGGCCAGTAAGCGAATATTGTGGGTCACAAATCCCACTGAGGTTTTTCCCACACTGGGTTTCCTCATTAAAAATATTGTGTTATGGTGTGCTTTTCATGTTGTGGTTGTTTTTCTTATTTGTTGCATTATTTCTGGTTTACCAGTACATAGTTTTAATATGCTTTTCATGTTATAAGTTAAGAAAATTATTTTACCGATTAGATACTGATTCACCCCCCCCTCAGTATCTTTGGGAATCCTAACAGTGCTCAGTCAAGAGGGAAGGCCTATTGCCTTCTTCATTGAGAAGTTAAATGAGGAAAAGAGAAGATATTCATCCTATGACCTAGATATGTATGCTCTAGTACAATCCTTGAAAAAGTGGAGATACTACTTTCTGCCAAAAGAATTCATAGTCTTCATAGACAATCAAGCCCTTAGCTTTATAAATAGTCAAGAAAAGTTGAATCACCAGCATATGAAGTGGGTAGAGACCCTACAAGCCTTCACTTTCATTCTTAAGCACAAGAAAGGGGTCAAGAATAAGGTGGCAGATGCTTTGAGCAAAAGAGTCTTATCTGCAAATCAGATCCAGTTGGAAAGTGTTGGAATAGACTCCTTGAAAGGCATGTATGAGGATGATGAAGACTTTGGAGAGGTCTATAAGGTATGTGCTTCATTTGATGAGTGGTTTCATGTTGAGTTCTTTGAATTTTTGATTCAAAATGGATTATTGTTTAAGGGTGCACAACTATGCATACCCAAATGCTCTATGAGACTAAATATAATTAAGGAGAAACATTATGGAGCAATGGCAAGACACTTTGGTCTTGAGAAGACACTATATTTGGTGAAGAGGCACTACTTTTGGCCCAAACTACAAATAGATGTCAGGAGCTTTATCGAGACATGTGTTATCTGCCAAAAGGCAAAGGGAAAGTCCACAAATGTAGGCCTATACCAGCCTTTACCCATCCCTTCAAGACCATGGGAAAGCATATGTATGGATTTTGTTTTAGGATTGCCTAGGAAAAGGAAAGGATATGATAGTGTTTTTGTAGTGGTGGATAGGTTTAGTAAAATGGCACACTTCCTGCCATGCAAAGCCACTTGTGATACTTCTTATGTTGCAGACTTGTTCTTCAAGGAGATTGTCTGGATACATGGTTTACCTTTGACTATAGTCTCTGATAGGGATGTAAAATTTATTGGCCACTTCTGGAGGACCCTTTGGAAGAATCTTGGTACAAGTCTATCCTTCTCCTTAGCCTACCATCCCCAAACGGATGGTCAAACTGAAGTTGTAAACAGGTCACTAGGAAATCTGCTAAGGTGTTTGACTAGACAACATGGAGAAAGATGGGATAGCATATTGTCTCAAGCAGAAGTCTCCTATAATGATATATTGAATAGGAGTACCAGTAAGTCACCCTTACAGATTGTATATGGCATCTACCCAAGGGGTGTGATGGAGTTGAGAGAGCTACCTCAAGGAGAAGCCGTTAGTGCAGATGGAGAAACCTTTGCTACCACCATAAAGGAAATCCATGACCGAGTTAAAACTCATCTTCAACAATTTGCAGAAAGATATAAAGCTCACACTGACAAAAAGAAGAGGGATGTTCAATTTGATGTGGGAGACTTGGTGTGGGTTCACTTGAAGAAGGAAAGACTTCCAAAAGGCAGATATACAAAGCTTATGCAAAGAAAGATTAGACCCTGCCAAATATTGAAAAAATGTGGCCCAAAGGCTTATGCACTTCAACTCCCACCTAATCTTTGTTTGTCACCTATCTTTAATGTATGTGACTTAACTCTTTATAAATGTAGTGTTGATGCAGGAGAAGACACAATTCGGGTTATTGCAGATGATGACATTCCCAAACATGAACCACCAAAGTTCCATAAGGTTTTAGACAATAAGGTTGCAAAGCGAACAAGGAAAAAAGTTTACATGGAGTATTTGGTGGCTTGGAAAGGACAATCTGATTCTGAAGCAGTCTGGATGATAGAACAACAGATCAAAGATCATGGTGCAGACCTGCAGGTTCTCATCTCAAGTGGACTTGAGATTTCTTCTTCCGGGGAGTATGGTGCAGAAGCACCCCTTCAAGATGATAAATCAGACTTAGAGGAGGAAGGATAAGTCATCATACATGTCTTTAGGATGTTTTTTATGTATTTCAATCATGCATTGTGTGTTTGTAATAAAGAACCCCATCTTGTGAGCCAAACTCCTATTTTGGCATCTCAATAAGCCAATTAGGACTTTTTGGACAATAGGGGACCAAATGTGTGTAGGACATAGTTATCCTAGTGGCTTTAGTGCTTATATGGTGTTTTAGGAAGGGTTTTTCTTGATCCAAGGCATTAGTACGTGAAAGATGCCATATTGACAACTTTTGCAAAAGTTGTCAAAAGTTGTCATGAGCAACTTTTATGCACTTTTTGCATTTTTGTTTGTTTGAACTCCTCCAATGATTCTAACCTCTTGTTTTTAGTTGAGAGAAGTTGTGGAGTGTTTTATACACCTCGTGGATCCAATTCCCAAGGGGGACTATACAGAGGAAAGATTTAGTGACTACAAACTAATGAAATTTTGAGTTTTTCCTGCAATTCTGGAGTTTTGGTATGAAGTACGGTCCTGTATGGATTGAGATTCATTACCAATGATGTTAATTGGTTAGAGAGGAGAGTTATCTTTATTTTTTCTTTGGTTTGAAGTCCTAGTTGTGTGTTTTTCTCCTGATATTCAAATTTTGCTATAGGTGCCCAGAAAACTAGGGTTTACCTTGGGTTTTACTCCTCCACGGCCATAACTTGCAATTTATCAATTTGAGACCCATGGGATTTGGTGAAATGAAAGTATGGTCAATTTATTCTAATATTCCAAAATTATTTTGTAGGAGGAGCAAGGGAGATGTGTGTTTGAACTGACCCTAGGTAGACATCTCTATGTGGCTACCTAGACCTTAAACAATAAAGTTACCCTTGAATGCAAATGGCGATGATTCCAGGCATGTAACCTTGGAATTCATGATGGTTTATGGTTCCCCACATTCTCATGGGGTTTTGATTGTATGGTTTTCTCATCTGGATATAGATGCTTCTCAAATGGAGGCCTAATTAGTCCTTTAGGACAATCAACACCCTACCGGTTCAGACCTTTGTTTGTCAGACCTTGACCCTTCCTTTTGGGGAACTGTGTAACTTCAAAAGGGTACTTGAATCCATAATTTTTTTTCCAGGGTGTTTGGGAAAGTTTGAACTTAAGGTCCCTTTACCCGCTTAAAAGGGCTACAAGCAAATAGGCCTAATTGTGAAGGTACTATGGGGAATGAGATTGAACCCTTAAACCCAAGGTTGGTTCTAGTCTAGGTGAGTCATTTTTGACCCAAAACAAGTGTGATAATGATCAATTACCATTGGGGGTCTCAAAGTGTATGTTGGAGCAAGTTATCCAAGATGAGTAGGAATGAGACTTGGGGATGGTGAGGTATTGAACTAATGTTGTAGAACCTTGCCTTGATAGGATCCTATTATTTGTTTAAGGGTCAGTGTCATACACCTTGGAGTGATTGGTAAGTTACAAGGAGGGCTCTGCATCATATGGCTTTGACATCAAACTGCCAAGGGTGTCCCAACAATAGGTGGAATGCATCCATGGGTAGTATGTCACATAACACCCTATCCTTGTAATATTCTATTTCAAAATCCACCCAAGTTTTCTCATCTACAAGCACATACTGACCCTTAACCAAGACACCTTATAGGGGGTGGTATGTGGCAATCTTTTCAATTTTAGTTTATCTACCATCTCAACGGCTACAATGTTCTCAGTAGACCTCGAATCCACTATAACTTTACAAATCTTACCATGAGATCTGCAAGTGGTTTTGAAAAGTAATTTCCTTTGCGTAGGTTCTTTGGAATATGGTACCTTCAACAAGGTCCTTCTTAGAATTAGATTCTCTCCATCTAGGACTAGTCCAACCTTGTTGATTGGTGAGGTAACACTTTGACAATCTTGTTGCTGCACCAACTGAGTTCTCCTTTCTCCCATGTGAGTGCTTGAATTTTTTTCAAGACACCGGCTCATGGTATGCCCCACTTGGTGACAATGGTAGCATTTTCTAGTGAAGACTATGGTTCTTCTTCCCCAATTGGCAAATCTGCCTCTATAGTTATTTCTCCCTCCAGAGTTGCCTCCAAATTGTCCTCCATTGCTAAGATTATCACCACTGTTGCCTAATTGA
This sequence comes from Cryptomeria japonica, assembly GCF_030272615.1. Classification (NCBI taxonomy): domain Eukaryota; kingdom Viridiplantae; phylum Streptophyta; class Pinopsida; order Cupressales; family Cupressaceae; genus Cryptomeria; species Cryptomeria japonica. The sequence continues at coordinate 535,635,996 of NC_081408.1, forward strand.
TTACCTTCTTCATTCTTACTGGGGTTATAGCCTCTTGCAAAGGTGCCCCTTCCTCTAAAACCTCTGCCACCTCTTCCCTTTTGGTTATGTTCACCTTTTCTTTTGATCTTATCCTTTGCTCTCAAGGCTAACTAAAAGCATTTATGGACTGTGTCAGGTGCTATCATTCTAACCTCATCTTGAATGTTTTGTCTAAGGCCATTTAAGTACCTTGCAACCTTCTCCACTTCTTCCTCTTGCATCCTAGCCCTTAAGGTAAGTTTTTTGAACTCCTTTGTATAGATACTCACATCCATTTCTCTCTGTTTCAAATTCTGCAACTTCTTGTGCATTTGTACCTCATAGTCTTTTGGTAGGAATTGAATTTTGATCTTGATTTTCATTCCCTCACAAGAGATGATCTTCTTCCTCCCTAATTGTTCTCTTTCCTCTTGCATCATGTTCCACCACACTAGGGCTAATCCTTTCAATCTTTTCTTGGCCAAGTTGACCATCTTTTTTCTGCAACTTCTTTGTATTCAAAATGATTGTTCAAGGCTTCTATCTAGTCTAATAACTCTTCTCCATTTAGGCTACCATTGTAGATAGGTAAACCTTCTATGTTGTCTTTGTTGAGTGACTTGAGGGCATCCAAGAAAATTTTCTGATCTTTGGCCAACTCCTTATTTTTTGTTATCACTCCTATCACATCTACTTCTTCATCATCAGTTTCATCACCCCATTCAGTGATTTTGCCCTTGCCTTTCTTGGTTTCTTGCACCTGGGATTCAATAAGCATATCTTGGACCAAATTCCTCATGGCCTCTTGGTTCATTGCTTTTGGTGGCATGCTACTAGCTTCTGACTCTACCTATGGGTCTGACATACACCACTTTGTTCAATCAATTGGCTCTGATACCAATCTAATGTAGAGGGAATTGACTCACACCTACTTGTGGCTACCTTGTCTTGGTATCTCCTCAAGGCTACACTAGAACCATCCGATGCTTCTACACCTTCACACCCTCCAAGGGTCTATAGGAATTACCCTCTCTGATCTTCCTAAGGCCCTTAGACTAGGATAAGCACTTTTTGTTTTGTGAGTTCCATACTCTTGCTTAGGAGACCTTGTTTGCTAACTCCCTTCCACACTCAAACTAAGAGTTCAACCCCTCTACCACAAGATCTTCATTCTACACATTACTCAAACAAGAATGGATGAATTTTTATGGGTTCCCAACCCTAATCTTCCTCCAAGAGCTTTGGTATATACCTATCCCAAGCTTCAAAAGCAAAACTACACTTTTAGGCCTAATAGAAGACCTAATTCTAGTAGCCCTGTCAGTGGGGTATTATGAGATTACCTGCCAATCTTCCTTAACAACCCTATGAAAACATTACTATTCCAGACACCCTTTTTGGGTTTACATACAATACTTCAAAACTAGAGATGGGTTCTATCGCGAACATGTCTAACCCTTATGGGGCTAACTAGACCTAATTACCCCTTCCTAGGCCTAAAAGTAGGGATTTTCTCAAACACCTTCACAAGTCCTATTGCCTAAATGAACTGATGTTATTTTTAGGTATGTCCTTCCATAAGGAATTCCAATCCAACCATCCTTCAACTCCATCCACCGGATTCACCCAATTATGTCATGTCACCCTTGTTACCTTATGCTTGCCAACTCAACATGCCAAGCCTAGGGTATGGTGGCAAATATCTGGTTTAGCTTCTCCTGTCTCAAAACCAAAAAGAAAACATAAAATACATTGCAATTTAACATTCCAAAAGGTTTCATAGTGGGTATCCACCATGGAATGTTAGGTTGGAGCCATTGTGCTCTCAAGACCCTGGTTTTTAGGGCTTTTGCACCTACATACAACAAAATGAAGATGACTTACAAAATACAACACTTAAAGACATCAAACCAAAATAAAAATGAAGGTAAGGCACCAATCTAACAATCCATGTCCCTATTTTGGAATTATTAACCCAGATAGGCTATACAAACTTGCAAAGAACATGTAATAACTCAGAAAAACACACCAAATGGAGAAACCAAACTTGTCTATTTGCCTGAAATATTCAAAAACCAATTCTCATCAGCCTTTCCAAGCCTTATACTAGCCTTGGAGTAGTTATACATGTGCACAACCAATTGTGACAACCAACTAGCCGTTGGTGTACAAGGTTTGGTGAAAATGTTGCAAAGTTGCTATGAGCAACTTTTGTAATTTTTGCCTTGGTTGAAAAGGTTTTCTCAACCCCAAGCATGGTCACTTCAAAGTGATTCATATGACCTCAACAACCTCAAAATAACACCAACCAACCTACATTAACCCAAAAACAACTTATCCTAGCAAGTGCTCTACTTGGCACCCTTAAGGGCTCACATGCCAACATTGGCCAAACAAAGATTCTTGGGGGCCTTACAATTATTTGAGCACACACTCAATGGCCTCTTGGCCTTATGACAAAGCCAAGAATATGATTCCAACATCCTGGAAATAAATTGAATAAAATTGTTAAGTGCCCCTACACCACTTACCAAAGTCCAGTTGGAAGTTTGATGTATGCTATGGTCTGTACTAGCCCAAACATTACCCAAGCAGTGGGAGTTCTTTCCAGATATATGTCTGATCCTGGTAGAGTTCATTGGGATGTAGTTAAAGATTCTTTAGATATTTGAAGGGTACCTCAAAGTATTCTTTGTGTTATCATGACAATTTGGTAGGAGGCGTGATTTCTCTTGATATTCATGGTTATGTGGATTTAGAATGGGTAGGTGATATTGATAGTAGAAGATCCACTAGTGCTTATGTGTTTATTTGGTGATGCAATCAGTTGGATGAGTAAGCAATAGGATGTGGTTTCTTTGTCTACTATGGAAACAGAGTATATGACAACTACTCATGCTTGTAAAGAATCCATTTGGCTTAAAAGACTGTATTCAGATATTAGAATAAAACAAGGTCCAATGATAGTTTATTGTGATAGTCAAAGTGCGATCTGCCTAGCTAAAAACACAACATTTCATGCTCAGACCAAACACATTGATGTTGAGTACCATTTTGTTAGAGATATAGTCGAAGATGGCAGGGTAAAGCTAGTTAAGGTAGAAAATTTGATGAATGTTTCAGATTCTTTAACTAAGGCTGTGAGCACAAAGAAGTTTAGATGGTGTTAGGAGTCTATGGGCCTCATGGCTTGTAGAAATTAATTTATTGAGTAGATACTCCCTTTGCTTTTGCAAGGTGTTCAACAAGTGGGAGAATATTGTGAAAATGGTGTCTCGACCTTAGATTTACATGAGGTTACTATTTATAGTAAGTTTTCATTTGAGCATAAAATGGTGTGAAATTTTTCTTAAAGCTTCAGATTGGCTAGACAAGCACGCTGGTAAATTTTTGTTGCAAGATCATAAATAGTTTTGAAGGTATTAAAGTTTTTTGCTTTTGAAAGGTGTGATGAAAGGTTTAAATTTAATTTTGAGGACTTTAGAGCTTCAAAATGCCTTGAACAATGGGTGTAATAGGCGTAGCAGGTTATGACATGATAGAGCACTTTGGCGAGATTTTTGGTGCTTTAAACGGTTTGTCAATTAGACACTAGGTTCACAAGTTATGGCCTCCAAAAGTTTGGACTCCTGAAATAGGAAATATAAAAATGCATCAGACAAATAAATGAGCTGTAAAAGATAGGTACACGTGTTGATGTGTGTTTTGACACATCATAGGGCATCTAGATTGGAGATAAGGTCGACTCTACTTTATTGGGCAGTTTTAGCCCATGGTTTTTTTAATACCATTTAATATTTTCTTGTATTGTTTATCTTATATATGAGGTGTGTGAGATAGAGGTTGTGTGTAAGAGTCTTATAGCTATTGAGTTGCCTCTATATCTTTGGTTGGTGGTAGTCTTACAGAGAGCTTGCTCTGCAAATATATTGTAATTTGTTATTGATTTCTAAATAATATATTGGGCAGCTTCTGGAGTGTGGGGTTTTTCTCCTGAAAGGGTTTTCCCCATGTAAATCACTATGTTGTGGTATGCATGATATTATATCTATTTCTGTTAAGTTTCTATAACTATTATAATGATCTTTAAAGTTTTTTGCATTATCCTCCTCTCAAGTTTAGTGTAGGAAGTTGTTCTACTACTTAACTTCCTTACATATACTGAATCTTTCTTTTTGCTCAATCAAGAGACCAATCTATCTTCCTATAAAAATACACCACCACTTGTACTTCTTCTGTCATCCACATATTTGGCCCAATCAAAATCTTTATATTCCTTCAAAGAGAAATCATTATTCTTCTTGTACCATAAACCAAAATTCAAAGTTCTTTTCAAATATCTAAATATCCTTTTCACTGTTTGATCATGAGATTCCTTTGGATTATCTTGATATATGACAACCAAACAAATAACATGCATAATATCCGGTCTTGAGGCAGTCAAATACAACAATCCTCTAATCATAGACCTGTACTATTTTTGATTAACTTCTAGAGATCCATCACACTTACTCAGCTTACAACCAGTAGCCATAGGAGTTCTAATAGGTTTACAATCCTCCATACCAAACTTCTTCAACATCTCCTTAATATACTTGGTTTGAAAAATAAAAATACCTTATTTTGATTGTTTTACTTGTAGACCAATAAAAGATGATAACTCACCAGTCATTGACATCTCAATTTGATTTTGCATTTCTTCAGCAAATCTCTCGCAAATGCTATCATCACATCCAAAAAATATATCATCAACATACATAACAATTATAAACAATTTGTCACCTTCAACTTTGAAATAAAGATTACTATTTTCTATACCTTTATTTAAGTTCTACTACAACAAATATCTATCAAACCTTGCATACCAAGCTCGAGGAGATTTCTTGAGTCCATAAAGTGCCTTCTTGAGTTTGCAGACCATATCTGAATCTTTTGACAACTTAAACCCATCCGTTTGTTCAATATACACCTCTTCTTCAATTTCTCCTTTCAAGAATGCTGACTTGACATCCATCTAATATACCTTAAATTTCTTAAAAATAGCAAATGCAAGAAACATCCTTATAACTTCCATCCTAGCTACAAGAGAAAAAGTCTCTTCAAAATATATACGTTCAACCTATGAATAATCTTTACAACCTAGTCTTGGCTGCTTGTTTCTTCTAACCTTTCCATCTTCATTTAGGTTATTCTATAACACCCACTTTATTCCTATTATATTTTTATCCATCGGTCTAGGTATCAATTCCCATGTCAGATTGTTTTCAATTTGATTCATCTCCTCTTCCATAGCAATTATCCAACCTTCATCTTTGCTAGCTTCTACAATTTTTTTTGGCTCCACATGAGACAAAAAATAGAAATTTTCTTATTCACTAGTCTCAACAAACCTTCTTCTTGTCTAAACTTCTTTGTCTTTGTCTCCAATGATCTGATCTTTTGAATGATTATTCCACACATACTTTGCAGGTGTCTTAGGTACTTGTTTAAGTTCTTTCTCTTCATCATTTGTCTCTTCGCTATCTTTCAAAATTTCCTTCTCTTCCACTACAATAGGAGTATCTTCTATCTCAACCTCAAGTTTAGGTGCAACATGATTTCATTTCTCACTCACTTTCACATTCATACTTTCCACAATCTTCTTTAGCCTTTTATTGTAGCATCGGTAAGCCTTGCTTCTTGTAAAGTACCCCAAGAAGAATCCTTCATCTAATCTTGCATCAAAATTTACCAAGTCTTCTTCATCTCTTCTTATGTAGCACTTACTTCAAAATATTCTAAAACACTTGATAGTAGGTGCCCTTCCATGCCATAACTCATTAGGTGATTCACTCTTGTACCCTATTACGAATATACACAGCAATACGCATAACTTCTTTCCAATACACATTTGATAGGTTAACATCTTTCAACATAGTTCTAGACATCTCAACAATAGTCCTATTCTTCCTTTCAACAACTTCATTTTGCTGAGGAGCCCTAGGTGCAGATAATTGCATTTTAATACCATGTTCTTCACAAAATCTGTCAAATACACTTGATGTAAATTCTCCTCCTCTATTAGACTTGAAACATTTGATTTTAGCATCTACTTGATTCTCAACCATAGATTTGGATATCGAAAATGTTTCAAAAGCTTTAGACTTTTCTCTTAAGAAAGTAACCCATGTCATTCTAGAATAATCATCAATAAGCAACATAAAATACCTTTCACCTTTAAGTCCTCTTGACCTTGTAGGTCTACATAGGTTGTATGAATCAACTCTAAGGGCCTTGTAGTAGAATATTCCTTGTTCTCGAATCTATTACTTGTCTATTTCCCCATATGGAATCCTTTGGATATTGTATCAACAAATTTTATAATCCTTGGTAAATCTCTCATAGTTTGAGTTGAACTAATCTTTACCATGTTGTCAAAGTTAACATGTCCCAATCTTTTGTGCCATATCCAACATTCATTTCTCTACACGAATAAACAATTGCTTCCTCTGTTTTCCTTCACATAGTAGACATTCTCATTTTTTTTTATGCCTTCTACAACCAATCTTCTAAATCCTCCTTTTCTAATCTCACATTTAGACCCATGAAATATGAACTTGTAGCCTTTATTGCACATCTGACTCATGCTTAGAATATTATGTCTCAAACCTTTAACATAATAAACATCACCATTCTATACATACCATCAATAGTTATGGTTCCTTTACCATAGATAGGTGTTTCCTCCTTACTAGAAAAAAATATCGATCCATCATCATACTTTTCAAAGTCTATGAACCTTTTTGTCACTTGTGATATTATTTGAGCATCTTGAATCAATTATCTAGGCTTTAGGTTCCACTTTTGCATGCAGTGCAGTCTTCTTAGTCATTGAGCTTTCACTATTATTTTCATCATGCAAAGTACCAGACCTTTCACTATCCTTTTCTTATATGGTTAAAAATAACTATTCTTCATTTGATTCATTACCATATTCATTTAGAGGAGTAGGTCTCTAGTGAACAGTAGCTCCTTTTAGACTTATCTTTTTCATCTAGTCTTTTGTTTATGTCATCTCTCCTAAAATTATATTTTTCCTTGTTATCATCATCTAACCTCTTATAGTTATCCTATTTGAAAGTACATCTAGAAGCATAATGACCAATTCATCCACAATTAAAACATTTATAGGGTAACTTACCTTTTAATTTCCCATGTCCTTTTTTTAGTCCTCTCACAAAATTTGCTTCCACTTCATCCATGCCCTTGACATTGCATGATTTAGGTTCATCTTCAATCTTCTTGGTAACTTTGAATGATGTTTCTTTCTTCTCATTGTGTTGATCACTAAATTCTACAATCTCAAAGATGGAGAGTGCCCCACATAGCTAATACAAGGTATACTTATCCATCATGACTTTGTTTAATGGAAAATTTATTAGGCTTATATATTTAGATAGTGTTCTCATCACTTTTCCTACAACTTCACTTTCTTCCATTGATTTCATTGACAACTCCATTCACTAATTGCATGTAGCTTTCAATGTTTTAATCTTACGTCATCCTCAGTGTCTCAAATATGTGCTTTACATTTTGCAATTTGACTTGCTTGATCTTCTCATCTCCTTCATAAATATTGTTTAATTTATCCCAATTTTTCTTTGTAATTTTGCATCCATTGATCTTGAAAAACTCTTTCACTCAGGCTAATAACAAGTATATTTCTTGCCTTGACATTATTTTCATGATTCTTGACTTCATTTAGAGTAGCAAGACCACCTTGTGGAGTAGTATAGCCAGTCTTTATAATTTCCCATATTTAAGTGATAGAGAACTCAAATGATATTCCATCCATGACTTCCAAGTGAGGTAATTTGTGCCATCAAACCTTAGTCCATTCAAATAGACCTTTTGTGCTATCTCGGATTTGCCTCAAACAGTTAAGCTTATCTCAAAGGAACCTTTCTCTGATACCAATTATTGAACACACCACTGGATTGGGAGGGGGGAGGGGGCATGAATCAGTTTGAACCTTAAAACACTTCACTTTTAAACCTTTAAATTTCAAACCACAATTAATTTAAAACTGCAAATATGAAAAATGAAAGCACAAAAGACAACACACACAAGAACACCATATTTACGTGGAAAACCCAAGGAAAAACCACAATGAGAATCGCAGTCAAAATATTAATAACTGATTACAATGTTTTAAGCTCAAGGCCAAGGACCTCACTGCACCTTATTGGACTTGCAAAGCTAAGGTGCACAACCTTAGGGAAAGGTACAAAGGACTTGCAATAATGAGACACACAATCTTAGGACAAGATACAAAGAGTTGCACAGGTTGCCAAAGGATGCACAATCTTCTGATAGGTACATGGAATAATGAATTGTAATGAACAAGATATCCTAATCATGAAACTATCCTTAAACTATTGTGTCAAGCAAATAATATCATGGAAAACATCATTGACTTCATTCATTCTCTCAATATACTTGTAATGTATGAAAAACCAGGAATTAGGGTTTTACGAAGTAAAATCCACTAAATAGCCCAATTAACCAAATTTTCATTAAAATAGGGTTGAACTCAATAGATCTAGGATCAATACCAATGGGAAAGACTGAGATTTTGATTGGATTCATCTGGTTGGTATTGATTATCCTATTTCGTAATTGATTTTGTAATGTAATTGTGAAATTAGGGCGAAACCACGAATTATTGGAGTAAACTAACATAAACAGTAAGCTATAGATATCCCATTGAGCCAAAAAATTGGATCTGGGCAAAAGGAGATGTCTATAACATGTTCTCAGAAGTTTGGCTTGATTTTTTGAGACCCAGTAGTATAGATTTACCCTGGTCCTCCAAACTTTCTCCCATTGAAAGTTGAACCTGCTCGTCACTATTGACTCTACCGAATTTCTTGAGTACAACTCTGCACCTGTTTGTTGCACACAAAAGAAAGGAAAATATATTGGGAATAGGGTTTTGCCTTAGGTCAAACCCTTGTTTTGGAATTAACCATGAAATTGAATTGACAAATGTAAAGAAAGACTATAATAAAGTATTTTCATTTTGAGGGGAAGACTGAATATGAAATGTAATGCTTGAAACTAAATTGTTTACCTTAATGAAGTTGTTTGTCTTCACACAAAGCTTTTAGGGTTTCATGTAGGGTGTCTTCATAAAACATTGATATGAATGCCATCTTCAATGCTTGAACTTGACTTCACCTTTGTTCCAGTGCTTGATGAAAGACTGATTGCTTGCTCACTTGGAATTTCTCGAGTGTAATTTAGATCTTGATTTTTGTTAGATTCACATGAGAGAGGTAGACCTCCTTTTATACTTGCTTGTGTAGACACCTAAAAATGTCTCATTAATCTGCACTAATTATTCATCTTATTAATTAAATAATTATTTAATTAAACTAACTGAATTCTTCTAAATTAATTTTAATCATCATTTTCAACATTACTAACTATTCTATTTCTATCGCCTTAATAAATTAATCATTTAACCCTTTCTATTTAACTAATTAAATGTTTATTATTTAATTAATTATGATTTAATACTTTAATTAAATAATCTTTATTATTTAATTAAATTCAATTTCAAATGGTTAAATAATTTCCTTAAATTATTTAATTAACTAATTCATTCTTTATTAATTCAAATTAAAAATTGAAAAAATCCCAAATTCTAAATTTAGTTAATTTCAACAAATTTGCATTTCAATATTACTTTTCAAAAATCCAAATTCAAATAAAATGAAAATCAAATGTTAATTTCATCTCAAAATCCTACAACATATGTTGAAATTCTAACTCCCACTGACTTTCAATCTGACTAGGCAATCAATTTAGTCAACTGAGCAATCTCTTCAGTCATCTCCCCAGTTAACTAAGTTAACTCACTAATCACCTTTTTCAACTCTTAATCAACTTTTTGGAACATAGTAATCAAATTAGCTAATAGACCAATCAACTCAGTTCACTGATCAATCTAATCAATTCACTGATCAATTAATCCAGTTGACTCATCAATCAAATGAGTTAAACTCTCAATCAATTTTGTCTCAAGCATTCTCAGCCATTGATCAATTATGTTCCAAAATGAATCTTAAATGTCCATTCCCACCTTATAGAATCTATAAATTCAACCCATTTCTCCTCAATTTGGCTTAACCGCTATCTTCATAATTATTGTGTCTAACTTATGCAGGTACTCCAGTACAACACTAAGAGCCACACAATCACAATGATGAAGAAGAGCAATGGAAGCCTATTAGATCAACAAAGGGGATGTTGATGCTTCATTTTATTATTATTGATTTGATAAAATTTCATTGTTATTTATGGATTTAGTTAGTTAGATTCAAGTTTTGGTGGTTAACTTGGTTAATCTAGCTTATTTATGCCTAAATTTTCTCATAAAAACAACGATGAACCCGATGTGAAGCAACAACAACTAATATTTTTACTTGATTTGGTGTTTTTGTAGGTTTTGTATATGGATTCTTGTAGGCACCCATAATATTTTGCATTCGTTGATACATAATGTCGCATTTGTCCTCTTAGTATCTTGTATCCGTCCTTACTTCATCATGCATTCTTTGATCAGGGATTTCACACTCGTTTACCTTAGTTTTGCATTTCCTTCGTTTTGGTGCCCTTGTTCACAATTGGTTTTCTAACCCACATTCAAATTTAAAATCCTGAAATTTTTTATTCACAATTTTCCTATGATTGATAACATGAAACTAACCTTATGGTAGGAAAGGTAAGATTTGAAATTTTAGGATCCAGGAGGAGCATTGAACAGAGAAGACAACAACGTTATTTTCAGAGAATTTTGCAAGCAAAAATGAAATTCAATGAACCCGAACTCCTGATTGCATTTTCAATTACTAGAGATGAGTCTATGCCTACATTACAAAATATGGCATGATAGAGGGAATAGTATTGAGACTATAGAAGAAATTTGTCAATTTTGCATTTTCTAACTCTCTATTTTGTAATTTTTAATATCTGTGTTTTGAAACAGTAATAGAGTTGCATTTGTTTTGACAGAAATTCGCAAAATTTCCATCAAAATTTCACATCCGTAGTTACAGTATTTTGCATTAGCTCAAATATTGTTTCACATTCGTTTAGGTATCATTTCACATTCTTTGGCTAAAATAGATCATTTATAGTTTGTGTTTTATCATTTTCTGCTTTGGTTCTTCTGTATTTCTGAGAGTCTGTCTACATCGTGTGGCGAGGAAAAAGAAGGAATAAACGAACAGTCCAAGAAACTTATCTAAACTACTAGCTTGTGGATCACATGGTTTCCTTTATTGATTATTATTTTTCTCACATTTCAATTTTGGTGCTCTAAAATGAACCTATGTATGCAATTCACATTTTGGTTTGGGTTTTAAAAAATGGACATGGATATGTTTTATGCTTAGATTAGACCACACATTGCAATGCTCTAACATTAATAAAATCCTATTTCCCATGTTTAGAGTGCTTGCTCATTTCGTAGGGTGGACCCACAGTTGCATGATGTACCTTTCCACCCGCCTTTGGGGTCTTGGGAGATAGGGAAAAGTGACAATGAAACCCACTTTTTATTTTAATAGTGAGGGGTATCTTTGACTGGGGATTTCATTACCCCACAAAGGTATCTCAAATTAGGACATGTTGGGGATATCAACTCTCCCAACACAATCTGAAGCGGGTTTTTCGAGATGCTATATAAATATGTTGGTTAGGTGGCTAGAGTGTTGAGTGAATTCGATGTATGTGGAGGTCCCCTCTGCACTGATAAGATTAGTTAAAGCCTTAAGTGGCTTGCTTCGAGAATCCATCATTGGATTGGTGATCCCTCGAAACTATATTATGAGCCAATTATTTTAGTTAACCAAAATTACCACATTTGATGGTTCAGGGAGTGTAGATCGTACCCCGTAGATACCTCTCATGTTCCCATCTTGATGAGATAGGAATTTGCCGATTATAAGATCTCCAGATCTTTGTGGTAAGAGAATCTGGTATGCCCGAGAAGCGAGTGTCGTGGAGGGGAAGCCAGTGCTACCAGAACCTCTATCTGTCTATCTTGTATGAGGTATTTTATTGTAGAGACCCCATTAAATGGTTTCTATTTCTTTCCTAGGTTATAAATGTTTTCCTCATGTCTTTAATTTGTTCGATGTTTTAACACATTAAGGGTTAGTCTCTTTTTGGGCCCATTTAGGCCCTTTTGCTCATGTAACTTTGATTTTTAGAGTTGTCAAAACAAGTTCAATTAACCATACTGTCTTTCATCTCTATATGCTGTGTCTGTAAAATCCCTCGAAACAAAAAATTATACTCAAACAAGGTCACTCAAACAACAAACTCAATCAATACCAAGCTATCAAACAAGGTCTCAAATTCCCAAAACAAAGTTTCTTATTTTTACCTTTTGTGATCATAGGTTGGCACCAAGTCCTTAATCTTCATTTTGCATAGTCCATCCTTAGTTCTCATATTGCATACCTAATCCTTTCATAGTCCTCACTTTGCATTTGACGTCAAGTCCAAGTTTGTCGCCTTCACATAGTTGTTACATAGTCTTGATCTACATCAGATCCAAACATTTTCTCAAAGATTTTTGAGTCCAAAAGATCCCAACTTTCAGTCAATCACCATATCAACCTCGGTTACCTTTCTCATTAGTCTAGCATATAGAATCACTTTCCAATTTGGATCATCAACAAACTCTTAATATTTTTGAGCAGTGCCAACCTCTTGGTCAATAGATTGAGTCTCTGTTAGTTGTATTTTCCTTAGGAAGTCATCTCCATTAATTGCACTTTCATAACATATGTCGCAATAGTTTTGCATGGTGATGGTTTCTTCTCATTTGAGAAACCCAGCCTTGGTCCAAATGACGATCAAGGAGAAATAATTGACACTCTTGATAACCTTGTGTGGAGGCTAAGAACAAGTGTCCCCCAATATATGGGTGTCAAGTTTGTCATAGATGAGGAAATATGAAAAGCAGTTTGAATCCAAAGAGTGGTTGGAAGAGGAATCGTTCAACAAAGACTTGAAAGACTTAGACTGCAACAACAACAACCTCCTCATTCCAATCCTCAACAACCTCATCCACAACCTCCACTTCCTAATCCTCAATAGAGTGTCAAGGAAATTTGTTTACATAGTCTTTCAAGAGTTTAGTTCATCCTAAGTCCCTCATAACTTGTCATAGGTCTTGCGTTCTCCAAGTCATCTTAGGAGTTAGTCATTCATGCCCTTAACAAGATCACAAAATGCTAAGAATAAGATGGACCCAAATTGTTGGATTTTGCCAAGATCATGAGCTCAATGAAATGTACAAAATAGAGACATAATATGGGACAAGAATAAACTGTATTCTCATCAATAGAAAATGATCAATAACAATGATTCAATAGTTGTTCAATAGTTACATACAATGTAGATGAGCTTGCTTATATAGGCAAGGCTAGGGATATGTGAGCACACAAACATGACATGTGGCTCAATAAGAAACAAGGGTAGGTAGGAAATAGGTGTGGGTAGGTAGGAGAAATAATATAATAGTCCACATGAGGTGGATCACCCACTGAATGTGGAGTGTAACAACAAGATCAACACCATAAAAGGTGGAATTTCTCCTACACACACTATCCCAATGTGGCACAAACACCCAAGTGTCTCATATCCAAACTACTATGAAATGCATTATCCTAAGTAAACTTAAGTAAGTGTAATAATATCCATGATGAATAATTATTTACACCAACACAAATATTGACCCTTTTGTTAATACCACGTGGAACATGGACTTATCAACCTACCAACACATGCAACCTCGAATAGCTGCAACACTTCCAACCAACATAAACAACATGCCTTCAATAGAAGAAATCCAACAAAACTTGATGCAAAAAGAACTTGAGGCCGCCCAACAAGATCCACAAGTCTTCATGGTTCTCAATGCTCTCATTAATCATGATAGGGACAAATATCTTTCCCTTTTAATTCAAAATGGAGCCAAGTTACTCCCAAAATTTGACATTTCAACAATATTGCCACTAGGGGTAACTTTAAACCAAAATGTAAATTAGACACCAAACTCGACACAAACACAAGCTGCATCTTCAAGTTCAACTCATGGTGCACCTCAAAACACACAAGCGGTAACAACCCAAGCCACGATGGCTTCTACTTAGAATTCCCAAAAGTGTGCCACGTCCTCAAATACAAATGTCACATCTCAAACAACCTCCAATGTTACTTCACAACTCACATAAAATGTCTCAAATACATTTGTGCAAGGTCGAACTATTGGAATCCAAGAACACTAAGAGGGGGGGGGGGGGGTTAATCAGTGTTCTACCGATAATGATAGTTTTTAACTTATTGATTATTAACCAGTTAACATTAAATAAAATTAAAGTGCATACACTAAATAACAAATAAAGAGGCAACACCATAACACCAATATTTATACGTGGAAAACCATACAAAGGAAAAAACCATGGTGGGGCTGATACCCACAATATCTATATACTTGATCAAGGTATACAATAGTACATGTAGGAGATAGCACATGCAATCAGGCCAACCACCTAGAGCTCACTGCTCAAACATAGAATGGGAAGTCTCACTGACTTACAAAATATTACAAAGTGTTTACAAATGAAAATGAACTTATAATTGTATTTGACCATGCTGGGTAAGTTCCAGTGATTGCTCTGATATCTTTCTCTATATACCGATTGTCTGATGCTCTATTTTTCCTTGCTCTCCTAGTGGTTATATTGTGCATGTGAAACTACATGTAGATGCTTCTAATCGCTGACCAAAATGTATACCTATACTCACTAAAATATTCGCAACCAAAACTTCGCATTCCATCACATATCTAATCTATCGCTGAAATGCTCTTCCTAAATATCCTTCCAACTTTACCATGTTGGTTGTCGGTACATAATGAGTTTTAAACATAATCCTAATGACCATGTCAACCATCATACATTACCATAAAATTCATGAAAGAAATAATCAGGACCAAAAGATTTCCTATCTGGGTCATATCCATTGCCGGGTTCCATATACACGTTACCGAGATCAGGACTTGGCCGGGTATGAAGTGAATGTCGGTGCTGGTGTAAAGAAATGTGAATATCGGTTAAGTCCAATGAATGCCGGTTAACCAAATAATGAAACCATTTACCCGGAGATGATGAGTTCCATCAATGACAACGCAAAATGCCATTAACTCTTACCAGATGAGTGTCAATTGCCAATAATCTCCCCCTTTGGCATTGATGGCAACACTCATGTGAAAAATGGTGTCAACCCTGAATTTGCCTCTGAATCTACATAACCTCTTGACCTATACATGAATCTTCTATATATATGCGATGCTCCCCCTGAGAAATATATACATTTTTCACTTATTCCTCCCCCTTTGACATCAATGACAAAGTGGGGTGCCCACAAAGAATTCTGTATTGTTATAAACATGAGCCGATTCTATACAAACTTCAAAATATCTGCATACATATTCTTCAAAAATGAAAAGTAGGCATCCCAACCCTTCTTAAGTGATCCAAGAATGGAGATGAATCTATTAAATATACTGGCATAATACTCTATTTCTTCCGAAGTAGTGAGATCCTCCTTCTACAAGTTAGGAATACACTCTATTTTATGAAACAACATTATCAAGTCAGGGACCAATCAGATTCCGGAGCTCATTTGCTCTCCTTATTATTCTATCCCTATCCTTCTCCAATTTCAAAATTTGATCCATAACCACCAAAATTGAACCATCCAAAGAGTTTGTTAGATTGATTTCTGGGTTGTAAGAGTTAGAAATTTGAATTAAGTTTTTCTTATAGTCTGATAGTTGCTTGTCTATGGAGCTGGTGAGCTTATCAAAATCTAGACAAGTCTTATATACACTACCTCCTTTAGCCAAAGCTGCATCAATGGATTGCAAATAGGTCTAGAGTTTCACCTTATCAATCTCAATCATTTGCAAAAATGTTAACTTCCAGGCTGCCACAAAATTTTCTTTAGCCTCTGTTAGTGAAATTTTCAATAAAGAATCATAGTGGTTGGGGATAAAATCAATAATTTCTTCTAGTTTACCTAAAGAGATTGCACCTTCTTGAGCTTGGAATTCAGGGACTAACCGGTCAAAACTATGTTCAATCAATTTTCTATCCTTTGACTCTTCTTGAGTCAATTCCTGAGTCACCTGTGCCTGAAGAGTTGCTGCTGCCAAAATCTTCTCTACCGGTGACATTTTGTGGTAGGGTTTGTCAAAATTGATGGAAAGTTGTGGTAAATTTCCTTTACCTATGGCAAAAGTGTCAATTCCCAAGCCGAAAGAGAGATCCACCACAGTCTCCTTATCCTTATCAATCGATGAGATAACTTTAGAATCTTTCAGCTCTTGTGCACTAGTGGCTTTGCCACTTGGTGTCTTATCCAAAACCTATACATCCTCCGTATTCTTATTCTTTGAATCCTTAATTGTATCTGCCTATGTATCCTCTACAATTTATATATTTTCTACCAGTATATCCTCTGTTACAAAATGTGACTCAGTAACTGGTACAGTGGTATTTGGTGGAGTGCTAGCCAGTTTCTCAATATCTATACTTTGTTGATCTTCCGGTTGCTTATCCTTAGGCAACTGTATATTCTAGGATTGCACAAAACTGGAACTCAACTCATAGCCTAAACCTGAAACAATTCTTACCCATATATCTACAGTTTCCCTCTGAATCTCCTGAAATCTGTCCAACATAAGACTATTAATTCTATGCTTAGGGTTGAATTTTGATGACCCTATTTTATTGATCAAGTCAGCCATCTTCGAAGGAGTTATTGTGGGACAAAGATTGACCAATTTGGTCTCCTTAATCTATCAGTCCAAAGATTGAGCATGTAGTTTCCTGACCTCTAACTTATCATATAACTCCTTAGGCAGAATTTTCTCCAATTCAATCAATGTCTTACTAAAAGAATCAATATATAAAAGAATAGCCTCTTCAATCTGCTTCTTGTCTACCTTATTAAAATTATCAAAGAATAAACAAATATTATCTAAATTACCATCATTTATTATTTGATCAATCAAATCTTGAGCGTTCATCTTCTTCTTACAGGTTCTTCTTTTTGGTTTCGGTTTGAACTGCTCATTAGATTTAGGTTTTCTCTTATGTACAATTGTAATCTTTCACTTTCGGGGAGTCTCCTTGATTGGTTCTTGCTTTTGTTCCTCTTTCTTCTCCCTCACAACTCTAGGAAAAATGACTTTCTTTTTGGGAAGCTCATTAGTTTCTACATCAAACTCTATTTCTTTAGAAGAAACAGTCAGATATTGTTGGGTAGCCTTTTTCTTCTTCTTAGGTGTCTCTTCCAGTTTCTCACTAGCAGGCTCAGCTGTGGATTCTTCCGGTTGTTTGGAAGTTTATGTTGTAATCGAGACCACATTGGGTGTAGCCTGAGCTGCTTTACGGGCTTCCCTTTCCTCTTTTCTCTTCTACTTCATTTCTTCCTTCCTCTGTCCTTCTAAAATTTTGATTTTCTGCTCAACCTTGGCCCTATCATGACATTCACTAATCAGTATTTCTGCAACCACCTTAGTCATTTTCTTCCTAATTGTGAGATTTTGCCAAGATCAAGAGGCAATGGAAAGCACAAATAAGAGATAACAAAATAGATGATAGGAATAAACTATATTCTATCAAGATGAAAATACTAATCAACTGGATCATCAAGCGTTATTGTTACATACTGTGAGATTTTGCCAAGATCAAGGGCACAATGAAAAGTATAAAAATAGAGGCAAAAGAATGACAAGAACAAACTGTGCCATATGGATGTACGAGCACACAATCATGACATGTGGCTCAATGAGAAACAAGGGTAGGTAAGAAATACTAGGGGTAGGTAGGAGAAATAATATAATATTCCACAAGAGGTGGATGACCCACCGAATGTGGAGTGTAACAACAAAACAAGACCACAAAAGGTGGAATTTCTCCTACAAGCTCTATCCCTATGTGCACACTTCCCTAAGTGTCTCAGATCCAAACTACGAAGAAATGCATTATCCTAAGTTAACTTAAGTAAAGTGTAATAATATCCATAATGAATATTTATTTACACCAACACCCCCCCTTAAGTGCAACTTAGGGGAATGAAGACTCAAGTCAACAATGCAAGATGGGTCCCGGCTACTAGGCCATGATAGGTACCCATGTACAATATGCAAATGCAAGCAAAACCATGCAATGCAATCTCTCACAAACGGAGAAAAGGAGAAAACCCAGTGGGAAAAAACTCCCCCCCAAAAGAGAGATGAAAGAACAAAAGACTCTCAAAGAAGAAGGACAAAACCTCAAAGAGGAAAGAGAAGTCAGCTGACCCCCCCTAATGACACATCCTGCACCCCCAAGAGAGCTCACAACTGCTGGAACTTACTCTCAATGAAAGGTTTGGTGAATATGTCAGCAACCTGCTCCACTGTAGGACAATATGCAAATCAATGACCTGCTCTTGAATAAGCTCTCGGGTATAGTGCATATGAATCACAATATGTTTGGTCCACTGGTGCTAGACCAGGTTCTTCGAGATTGCAATAACACTCTGATTGTCATAATGTAGAACTGTCAGTTGTGGAGTGGTGAACCCAAACTCTATGAGAATCTGCTAAAGCTAAATGGTCTCAGTCGCTGCATTAACAACGCCTCGATACTCAGCCTCAATCAAAGAGAGAGCAATAGCATGTTGCTTCTTGCTCTACCAACAAATGGGGCCTGAACCAAGGTGAAAACTGTAACTGGAAGTAAACTTACGATCATCAAGATCGCCAACCCAATTGGAGTCTGTGTAACCAACCAAACGAAGTCCTGTGCCTGCTGCATAGTGAATCCCATAGTGATGTGTACCCTGGATGTAATGAAGGATGCATTTGGCGGCTTTCCAATGAAGCTCATGTGGCTCTTGCATGAAGCGGGAAACCATGCCAACTGCAAATGGAATATCAGGGTGTGTATGGGTCAAGTAGATGGGACTACCCACAAGCTGACGATACAAAGTGGCATCAATTGGTGGAGAAGAACACTGAGCCTCAAGCTTGACTCCTGAAAGAAAGGGAGTTGGTGCAGGCTTACAATCAATCATATGAAAGCATGCAAGTAGATCAAGAGCATACTTGGGCTGCGATAGTGTAATCCCAGAAGGTGACTGTGAAATCTCTATCCCAAGTCAGTCATAGCAAATTTGTCATACAAAGCAGATTTGACCCTGCTAATGATGGATGTGGTACTCCCTGTAATGATCAAATCATCAACATAGAGCACAAGTATCAAGTGAGAGTCATCCTGTCACAAAATGTAGACATTTGGATCAGAATGAAACCTGGTGAACCCTGCAGAGAGAAGAAAGGAATCCATCTTGGCATACCAAGCCCTGGGGGCCTGCTTAAGGCCATAGAGAGATTTCCTTAGTTTGCAAACCAAGGAAGTATCCTGGATGAAACCCTGTGGCTGCTCCATATAAATCTCCTCATCAAGATTACCATGAAGAAAAGCACTCTTCACATCCATCTAATGTACAACCCAACCATGAGCTGTAGCAATAGCAAGTGTCAAGCGAATGGAATTCATCTTGGCTACGAGCACAAAGGTCTCAGTATAGTCAACACTTGCTACCTAGGAAAAACCTTTCGCAACAAGTTGAGCCTTGTACTTATCCACACTACGATCTGCTGCAAACTTGGTCTGATAGATCCACTTACATCAAACCATCTTTCTCCCCTTAGGGAGATGGACTAAATCCCATGTGTTGTTCCTCATCAAGGAACTATACTCTTCCTCCATAGCTTGGTCCCACTCAAGAACCCCTAATGCTTCCCGAAATGTCTGTGGATCGGAAGTGGTAGTAATGAATGCATGTGGTAGATCTTGATGTTGTGATCGAGTTCTCCGTGTATCTAAAGGATCCCCAACAAGAGAACCCGTGGACTCAAGTGTCTGTTGAGCCCAACGAGGTCTAGGTGGAGGTGGAGAATGAGGCTCCTCAACTGCAAGTGGACCCTGCGGAGGTGTAACCCTGTGAGTCAGAGTTGAAGGAGTCTCATCATTTGAATCACTAACATTACTATCCACAATAGAGTAAGGTGGAGGAGGTAGAGAGGCTAATCTAGGAGAGCTTTCCTCAAAGTGAACACTCCTCTCAATGAATACCTCATGTGTCTCAGGATCCATCAATCTATATGCCTTAACACCTTCACGATATCCAACAAATATGCAAGGTCAACTTGTGGTTCCAATGCCTTGCATTTTTGTGGAGGTATGCGAGCCCATGCTGGACACCCAAAGACTCTGAAATGTCTCACAATCGGTTTCCTACCAGTCCAAGCTTCAAAAGGAGTAATACCTTGCAAATCTTTGTGAGGAACCCGATTCTGGATGTGTGTGGCACAACTAATAGCCTCGGCCCAGAAGATGGGATCAAGAGAACGTGCATGAATCATATAGCTGGCCATTCTTTGAGAGTTCTATTCTTGCATCTGCAACTCCGTTATGTTGTGGAGTGTATGCTACAGAATGCTGGAGATCAATCCCCTCAAATGTACAAAAATCCTCAAGTCTCTTGTTCACATATTCCCTTCCATTATCTGTATGAAGAATCTTGACCACTTTCCCGGATTGCTTCTCCACACAAGTCTTGAAGTCTTGAAATCTATCAAATACTTCACTCTTACGAATGAGAAAGTAGACCCAAGTGAAGCGAGAGTAGTCATCAATGAAGGTGAGGACATAGCGGGCCTTGCTAAATGAAGGTGCTGGAAATGGACCTGCTACATCACTGTGAACAAGTTGAAGAACTTCCAAAGCTCTCCAAGCTTTCCCCTTATCGAACTTCTCCTCGGGATGCTTGCCCATGGAACACCCTGAACATACACCTTTTGAAAAACTAATTCGAGGTAGACCTGTGACCATGTCTTTAGTGCTGAGCTGCTGAAGATAGCGGTAGTTGAGGTGACCAAACCGCTCATGCCATAGCTTACTTTCAGAATTTGAATGAGTAAGCAAGGCCCTAGAAGGTGAACTTGGGACAAAGTGGGAGAATGAATAAAGCCTTGAGTTGTCATTGACTTGTCCCACTACTACCAAGGCATCATCATCAAGTTCCTTTACCACAACTGAATCAGGTGTAAACTCAACCTTTTTCCCATTCCCATAGTGAGTGATTTGGTAGATAGAGAGAAGGTTGGTAGACAAGTTAGGAACATAGAGAACATTCTCAAATGTTCCATCATCCATGTCAATTGAACCTTTCCCTTCAACCTCTACTTGTGTATCATCACCTATGTAAATGTGAGGTACCTTAGATGGCCCCAATGAAGAAAACTGCTCCTTTGTAGAACCCATGTGATATGAGGCACTCGAGTCAAGTATCCACTATTGTGAAGAACTTGTTGTAGCCACAAATGCTTGTCCTTTTCCTTTAGAATGTGCGGAAGAGGAAGGAGATGAATCCTTCTTTGTGTAGGTGGATGGCAAGTTGATGTTGTTTTTCTTAAGAAGATTAGTTAACTCATCAACTTGTTTGTGTGGCATTGATGCTCATCATGACCATACTTCTTGCAATATGCACAAGTTGGTTTATCCTTCTTAGGTGGTGTCCCCTTCTTGGAAGAGGATGAAAAATTGCTTTGTGATGGAGAGGATGATTGTCCTTTTTCCTGTTGTGGCTTAGACTTGGAGTGCTTCTTCTTCTTGTTGGAATCTTTGCCTTGACTTCCCTGATTCCCTTGATTAGCCACCAAAGCCTGGGACTTTGAAGACTTGAGAAGCCCCGTGTTCAACAACTTAGATTGTTCCAATATCAACATTTATATGAAAGCATCAAATGAAGGCATAACATAGGAACTCCCCACTGTCAAACGAAGAGTTTGGAAGCTAGACACAAATGCTGCATATTCTGGTGCAAGCTTGTCCAACAAGTTGAATATCAACCGAGCATCCTTTTTGTCAATTCCACAATCCTTAAGCTTTGCTCTTAGTTCATTTTCTTTGGTGACATAATCTTGGATTGTATCAAAACTCTTGGGATCCAAGTTGGTGAGCTCATTGTCAATCTTATAACCTCTGATTTCATCAACTTGACCATACAATTTCTGAAACATATCCCAAGCATCTTTGATTGTAGTACACTTCTCAATATGAAAGATGAGGTCATCTGATACATACTTGTGCAAAGTTCCAAGAGCCATGCAATTCTTAGTGAGCCATTCTAACTAAGCATTAGGATCAGCCTTAGGATCAGGTGGTGCTGCTATTGTTCCATCTATGTAATGCGTGAGACCTTTTTCCATTAATTTGCTCCATACTTTAATTTTCCATGATGCATAATTATGTAGAGTTAAAGGTGGAAATTTATGAGGACTCATTGCAACAAAAATAAAAGAGCACAAGGAAAGAGAGGCACAATCACACAAGACACCCCCCAAATTCACTCAATCAAAGAACCCCCCCAAAAGTGATGATTTAACATTTTATACTTAGTGCGTGTACAATGGGCCACTTGCAAAAAATGACAAAGTGGACTTTTGATTTCAATTTTAAAATTGTCTCAATAGGGCCAAAAGAGACTCAAACTAATAATGCAAGAGATCTAAACTAAGGTTCAAGCAATTTACAAGTACTAAATAGGCCAAATAAGACCAATATCTGAAAGTACAATTTCTACTTAAAGTATCTGAAATCTGATCATAGATTATGAAAGTAGAAGAAAAAACATGCACTTTAAAAAAAAATGGCACCTGAAAAGGAGGTTGTATGAGCTCAAATGAAGCCTTTGAAGTTGCAGAATTGAGGATTGGACAGGTACAACTGAGAGAATCTGACAATTCTGAAAAACTTGTGCACCAAAACTATAAAATAACCACACCACTACAAAGAGAATGAAAAATTAGCCCAAATAAAAAAAAATTGCACCGAAAAAGGAACAAAATTGAGCAAGTTATGGGCCTCCAAAGTTGACCCAAAAATCTAGACTACTCAATGGAGAGGGGTCTAAAAATTTCCAAAGAAAACACTGACTGGGTGCTGACTGGGCACTAACTGACTGGGTGTTGATTATGCACTTCTGACTAGGCAGAAGGTACGGATCCCAAAAATAATTTTCAACATCATCAATTTTTGGGTGTGAAGGTACGAAATTTTCGGATTTTTTTCAATTTTTTTTTTTTAAATAGATCAAATTTCCTCCACACCCAAAAATCGATTTTCGCCAAAATAGGTCAAATTTATACTCAATTTTTATGGAAACGACCTCCTAGATGCAATGGTGAGGTCAAAAATGCTCCAAGATGCCTCCAAAAATGTAGTTCTTTAGATCCAAAAATAGAAGCCTTCCACGATGTCTCCAAAAACCAATCAATGAAGCCCCAATGGCTCTGATACCATGTGAGATTTTGCCAAGATCAAGGGCACAATGAAAAGTATAAAAATAGAGACAAAAGAATGACAAGAACAAACTGTATTCTCATCAATATGAAAATGATCAACTGGATTCACCAATACAATGAATATAGGCCTTCTTATATAGGCAAGGCCATATGGATGTACGAGCACACAATCATGACATGTGGATCAATGAGAAACAAGGGTAGGTAAGAAATACTAGGGGTAGGTAGGAGAAATAATATAATATTCCACAAGAGGTGGATGACCCACCGAATGTGGAGTGTAACAACAAAACAAGACCACAAAAGGTGGAGTTTCTCCTACAAGCTCTATCCCTATGTGCACACTTTCCTAAGTGTCTCAAATCCAAACTACGAAGAAATACATTATCCTAAGTTAACTTAAGTAAAGTGTAATAATATCCATAATGAATATTTATTTACACCAACACATACAATGAATATGAGTCTGCTTATATAGGCAAGGATATATGGATATGTGAGCACACAAACATGACATGTGGCTCAATAAGAAACAAGGGTAGGTAGGAAATAGGTTTGGGTAGGTAGGAGAAACAATATAATATTCCACATGAGGTGGATCATCCTCTGAATGTGGAGTGTAACAACAAGATAAGTCCAGGAAAGGTGGAAATTCTCCTACACACACTATCCCAATGTGGCACAAACACCCAAGTGTCTCATACCCAAACTACTATGAAATGCATTT
The DNA here is from genome assembly GCF_030272615.1 of Cryptomeria japonica. Lineage (NCBI taxonomy): Eukaryota > Viridiplantae > Streptophyta > Pinopsida > Cupressales > Cupressaceae > Cryptomeria > Cryptomeria japonica. The sequence continues at coordinate 535,660,211 of NC_081408.1, forward strand.
CCTAAGTAAACTTAAGTAAGGTGAAATAATAGCCAAGATGAATAATTATTTACACCAACAACCCCCCTTAAGTGCAACTTAGGGGAATGCACTCAAGTCTACAATGCAACTAAGTAAAGCAAGATGGGTCCCAGCTATGAGGCCATGTTAGGTACCCATGTACAAATGCAAATGCATGCAAACCAACGGAATGAAATCTTTCACAAAGTACAGAAAGAGAGAAAAACCCTCCCCCAAAAGAGAGATGAAAACTAGATACAAATAACTCTCATAGAAGTATGTGAGGAACAAAACCCCATGTGAGGAAAAAGTTCCCCCCATATGAGAGAAGAAGAAGAGAGACTAGGAAGCCCCCCCTCAATGTGGAATCTACACCAATGATAGAAGCTCGAAGATGAATGAAGAAAATACTCCATGAACCTCAAACCACGTTCCTCCCCTTAGGAAGAAACAAAACCAAAGGTGTATCCAAAAAGTCTCCCCAACCATGAAGGGAAGACGTAGGAAAAATACTCATGATGTAAGGAATCTCTAAAAACTACTCAAGTGTCCCCATGTCGATGCTGAAAGGCATCCCCTCCAAAGGTGGTAAACTGTGCCACACTGCTGAAAAAGGCACTCCAAGATCTAGTGGAGAAGAATGTAGAACAATATCTAAAGACTCATATGTCTCCTCAAGAGATAAAGAGACCTCCTCCAAGTGTTGTACAAACAAATCCACAATCATGTCAACCTCTAAAGATTGATCATGTAGAAAATGCACAAGAGGGTCAGAGTGATCCCTCACAACAATCAAAGAAGGATCATAAGAAGGTAAAACTGTCGCACTAGCTACATCATCAGGTGCAATAGGTGTTCTGATATCAATAGGAGGAGATGAAATGCAAGGCTCAAGAATGGGGTCACATGTGAGAATCCCCAAGTTCAAATGCCCAGAGTTCTCCTCAAAATCTGAATCATCAACTTAGGAAGAATCAACCTCATCAATAGGACCAAAATCTGAAAAAGAGTACAACCAAGATGCATGATCAACCACCCCAGTCATAATGATTGCTCCACTCTTCAAGTCTCTAATGATAACTAAATTAGGTGTGAACTCCATAGTTTTCCTAGTTGCCCCACGTGTGATTTGATAGATGGAAAGAAGATTAGTTGTCAAGTGGGGTACACACAACACATCATTGAAGGAGTTATCCCCAATGGCAATAGATCCTTTCCCAATCACATCCATGTATGTATGATTGCCCATCAAAATCTGTGGCATGTGGAAAGGCTCAAATGTAGAAAACATAGATTGCGAAGATGTCATATGATGAGAAGCCCCTGAATCTAGAAGCCATCTCCTTGAATTAGGACTTGTAGTAGCACAAAGAGCTTGTCCCTTTCCTTTATCTGTCCCAAAAGAGTGATCATTTCCTTTATCCTTGGAAAAAGAATCCGATGTAGACATTCTAGAAAGTAGGTTGATTCTATTCTTCTCAAGAAGACTCTTCAACTCATCAATATCCTTCTTATAACAATGATGTTCATCATGTCCTGACTTCTTGCAATATCCACAAAAAAGATTGTATTTATATGATTTCCTCTTAGGTGAGAATGGTGAATCACCTTGTTGTGGAGAGGAAGATTGTGCTCCATCTTGTTGTGGTTTTGACTTAGGTTGATTTTGATTCTTGCCTTTTCCTTGATTACTTTGATTCCCTTTATTAGCCACCAAAACTTGTGACTTTGAAGATTTGAGAATCCCTATCGTGGTCAACTTAGATTGCTCAAGTATCAACATCTTAGTGAATGAATCAAATGAGGGAGAAGTGTATGAGGAACCTTGAGCTAACCTATGGGTGTGAAAGCTAGATACAAAGGCTGCATACTCTTAAGGAAGCTTGTCCAACAAGTTATAAACCAACTGAGCATCCTTTTTGTCAATTCCACTATCCTTTAGCTTTGCTCTTAACTCAGTTGCTTTTGTGACATAATCTTGAATTTTATCAAAATCCTTGGGATCCAAAGTTGTGAGTTCACTATCAAGCTTGTAGCCCTTAATCTCATCAACTTGACCATCTAATTTATTAAAAATATCCCAAGCCTCTTTAATTGTTGTACACTTATAAATGTGAAAAATGAGGTCATTTGATACATACTTTCTAAGAGTTCCAAGTGCCATAGCATTCTTAGTAAGCCATTCAATTTGAGCATTAGGATCAACCTTAGGATAAAGTGGTGCTGTTATAGTTTCATTTACATAATGAATGAGTCCTTTTTCCATTAGTTTACTCCATGCCTTAATTTTCCATGATGCATAATTATAAGGAGTTAAAAGTGGAAATTTAGGAGAACCCATAGCACCAAAATGAAAAAACACAAGATAGAGAGAGGCACAATCACATAAGACACCCACCAAAATACTCAATCAATAAACCCCCCCCCCCCCAAAAAAAAAGGTGATTTGGCACTTTATACTTAGTGCATATACAATAGGCCACTTGAAAAACAAGGCAAAGTGGACTTCTGATTTCAATTTACAACTTCTCAAAATGAGATCTAAGAGACTTCAACAAATACTGCTAGTGATCTAAACTGAGATCCAAGCAAAATGCAAGTACCAAATATGCCAAAAATGGCCAAATACTGAAAGTACAATTTCTACTTAAAATCACTGCAAATAAATGGCATATTAGGAAAGTAGATGAAAAAATTATGCACTTTCAAAAAAAAAACGACACCTGAAAAGGAGTCCATATGAGCCCAAATGAAGTCTCCAAAGTTGTAAAAATCGGGATTTCATGATTTATGAAAACTCTATATTTGAAAAATAGAAAACTCCTACACCACTGTACAGATCATGAAATTCAACCCCCACAAAAAATAATTACTTGAAAAAAGTAGTCCGGATGAGTAAGATATCACTATTTGAAAATTGCTTGCAAAATTATAATTTTTGGAAAATTTCCGTCGCAGCTTCAAACTTCAAATGTCTCTAGATTTGGCCTCCGAAGTCCAATTTGGATGAAACAAAAGACAAAACTGACTTTCTTAGACCTCCTCAATCCAATGGTAACCTCGGATTTGACCCATCAAGCTTCAATAATAACCTGCAATAGAAAGCTTCAAAATATACAACCCCAAATAACATCAAATTTCTCTCAATTGACAAACCTATGACACTCTAATGGCTCTGATACCATGTGAGATTTTGCCAAGGTCAAGAGGAAATGGAAAGCACACATAAGAGAGAACAAAATAGATGATAGGAATAAACTGTATTTTATCAAGATGAAAATACTGATCAACTGGATCATCAAGCGTTATTGTTACATACAATGAATATGAGCCTGCTTATATAGACAAGGCTATATGAATATGTGAGCACACAAACATGACATGTGGCTCAATAAGAAACAAGGGTAGGTAGGAAATAGGTGTGGGTAGGTAGGAGAAACAATATAATATTCCACATGAGGTGGATCACCCACTGAATGTGGAGTGTAACAACAAGATAAGTCCACGAAAGGTGGAAATTCTCCTACACGCAATCCCAATGTGGCGCAAACACCCAAGTGTCTCATACCCAAACTACTATTAAATTCATTTCCTACGTAAACTTAAGTAAGGTGAAATAATATCCAAGATGAATAATTATTTACACCAACATTAATTGCTGGGGCAACCTGTTCCTGATGAACTTTTAGACCTTTTTCTTAGAGAGTGCCAAATTTTTCTTTCCTTCTCATCTACCGATGCCTGCAATAGATGTTGTGCATAGGCATTCAGTGTGGCCTCATCTACCTCATATCCCATTGCCATTATCTAGATTATTCTAGGTTGTACAACCTCCAACATACATTCATCTTTATTGACCATAAAATAAATTGTATCCTTATACTTCTCTATTATAGATTTGGGGATTCAAGACCTATTCTTCATTTCTTCTTGGAATTTTTAAAAAAACATCCATAAATTTTCTTTGCTAAGCTTGTCCCCTTGCCTATCCAAAATTTGTGCTATTTGAGTTGCTATCGAGCGGTCAAAAGGCCATTGAATCTTACCAAAACCGGGAACTATGCCCAAAAAGTAAAATACCAAACATATAACTAGAGATCCATACCGGAAGGTGTTCTTCTTGTCTTGCTTGATCTTCTAGAGGTTAGTCATGAGTTCTTTCAACATTACACTACATAGATCATAATGGGCATCCTCCTCAACCATCTGATGTGCCTTCAAAATTATGTTACCAGAGATAGAGTTTGACCGGTTTGACTGATAAACCTTATATCTGGTAATCAATGGTGCAAAATTCACATCTATATCCGTGACATCATCTACTCTTAAAGAATGTCCATCAAAAGTTACGCCAGTAAGTTTATTGAGCTCTGTGTTAGTTAACTTACACCTTGTGCTAGGAACACCCCCGATTTTGTGCAAACAGGTAACTTTTTTTATGACTTCCTCTGTGATCTTGTATGGCCGATCCAACTAGAACAAATCTCCATGAATGTGGCTCAAAACATATCAAACCCATTCTGCCTCATCAAAAGTTGGAAAATCCATGAACTGTGTAACACCCTTCCTCTGCAGGTCTGCAAATTCTGGTTTGAGCTGGTTGTTGGTAATTAGTTTTTTCTGTGAAAACATAGGATAACTCACATCCTCCAAGATCCTCAATATCGCAATGGATATAGGCCCTAATATGCTCAGTATGAAGAACTCCATGGTAAACCTTCAAAAAATGCACCCAATGTTTCATCCAAAAGAGATTTGTATAGATGCCTCTTGAAAATTGGATGGGGGTAGTTCTTGATCTCAACCACCAAAGGAGTGTCGATATAGGATGAAGATGAAGCCATTATAACCAGATATGGAAACTAGGATTTCTGCAAATGAAAAATACCTCAAGACACTACCGAGAGATGAAAATTGCTTTTGAAAATAAAATGCTTGCACAAATCGCCTTGAACTCTGAATTGCTTTGGAAATTGCTCGTCTGAATGCTCGACCGCTGTGTGAAGAAAATAACTTAACCTTTCCTTTTTATTGCTGTTAACCTTACTTTTTCATTGCCATAAATGCTACCGGGAAGCATTACCAGTTCACATAGTCTGCAAGTAGGTTCCAGTAAATTCCTCAAATTTCTTGAGTACCTATCCACAATCATAATTCATTGACTACAGATCCAATCCAAGGTATTTTCATGATCTTCAATGATTTTCCTTCTCCTAAGGCAAAGTGCCTTAGTTACTGGTTGTGTCTGCTATCGGTGTAGGACCTGATGACTCTATCGATTGTTTTGCCTATGGTGTATCAAATCTTCTTACCCATCTTTTCTCATGCTGTTGTCTAATGTCTTCCACTTTTTCCTTTCCCTTCTCATATGCATTTCCATTAGTTGCCGGTGGGTTCTTACTTCTGCAATATTTAGCAATATGCCCAATCTTGTTGCATGCATAACAAACAATATTGCTCTTCTGAATTGCCTTGTTAACCCCTTGATTTCCTTAATTTCCATTTGATCTGCATTGGTTAGACATGTGTCCAAATATACTACATGCATGGCATCTTAAATTTCTAGGACCAATGAATGATGTATTGTTTTGATTATTCCTATTTCTACACTGACTAGCTATATGACCATATTTATTGCAAACAAAGAATGTAGCATTAAATTTGTGAGCATTAGGCTATCTTACTGGCGATTTTTGGTTCTGGTTGTTGGTACAATTCTACTTCTATTGTGTAGTGCTAGAGCTTTCTCCTTCTTCATAACCAAGACCTCTCCTATCATTAGCATCTCTCTGATTCTTCAGCAGTTCATCAGGTTTAGAAGAGCTATCCTTGAACTTGTCCTTATACTCATTTGCAATAACTAGGTCATCTCTCAAGATTATAATCTGTCTCTCAAGTTCCTATTCATTGTTCCGGGACTGGGTCAACTGAAGTTTCAACATATCATTCTCATGAGTCAGTTTTTTGCATTCCTCATATCTGTCCTTTAATGCTTGAGCTAGGTTTTCTTCATTTTTATTTCTATCCTCAATCTCCTTGCACATTCTCATTGTTAAGGCTTGCATCTCATTCTTCAAGATAATGTTCTCTTGAGTAAGTTTCTAACAATGATCCTTCATAGCATCTTCCTCATCACTGTTCTGATTTTGCAATTGATCACAGAGTTCCCTTCTCTTAGCCTTGGCAACTGAAAGTTTTCCTTGCAATGAAATGATTTGTTCTGTAGCTTACTTCACTTCATTTGCCAGTTTACTGTTCTCCATATGCTCATTATCAAGATCCTCAAGAGCTAGTCGAAGTTTCTACTGCAGACTGGTTTCCATTTATTCCAAATTTTGGATCTTCCTCAAGTGGTTAAACTTCTTCCAAGGAACTAAGCTCTGATACCAATTGTTGGAATCCAAGAACACTAATAGGGGGGGGGGGACAATGTTCTACTGGTAATGATAGTTTTGAACTTATTGATTATTAATCGATTAACAGTAAATAAAATTAAACTGTGTACATCAAATAACACATAAAGAGGCAACACCATAACACCAATATATATACATGGAAAAACCTACAAAGGGAAAAACCATGGTGGGGCTGCTACCCACAATATCTATAGACTTGATCAAGGTATACAAATATTACATGTAGGGGATTGCACATGCAATCAGGCCAACTGTCTAGAGCTCACTGCTCAAACATAGAATGGGAAGTCTCATTGACTTCCAAAATATTAAAAAGTATTTACAAATGAAAATGAACTTATAAATTGCGTCTAACCATGCTGGATAAGTTCTGGTGAATTCCCTAATATCCTTCTTTGTATACTGGTTGTCTGATGCTCTATTTTGCCTTATTCTGCTACTAGTTATATTGTGCACGTGAAACTGCACACAAATGCTTCTAATCACTGACCAAAATGTATACCGATACTCACTGAAACATTCGCAACCAAAAATTCGCATTCCATAACATCTGATCTATCACTGAAATGATCTTCTTAAATATCCTTCCAATTTTACCATGTCGACTTCAATGAGAAATATAAACATGTCAACTATCGATACATAATGAGTTTCAAACATAATCCTAATGACCATGTCGCCATCACACGTTACCACAAAATCTATGAAAGAAATAATCGGGACCAAAAGATTTCCTATCTGGGTCCTATCGATTACCAGGTTCCATATACATGTTATCGGGATTAGGACTTGGCCGAGTATGAACTGAATGCTAGTGGTGGTGGAAAGCAATGTGAATACCGGTTAATTGTAATGTATGCTAATTAACTAAATAATGAAACCATTTACCCTGAGATGATGAGTTGCCATCAATGACAACCCAAAATGCCATTAACTCTTTCCAGATGAGTGACAATTGCCAATACAAACAAGTGCAATTGAGAATACCATTCTCTCAAGTACCTCTCAACCAATAGTATTAGTTTCCATGAGATCTACTTACAGTGGTCAGGTTATGATTCAAGGCTCCACCGGTTTGTATGGATCAAGTCATCCCAATGTCAGGACCCAATTTTCCTACTTCACAACACACAGTGGAAATCATTCCACACAGTTGCATAATTAGTCAATATTCCAGCAATCCCTTGTGTACTCAAACACCAATTCTTTTGTGGGGAGTACATATTCAACAAACACACCTCTGACCCAGATAGAGATGTTGGCTCAACAAGTTCAAAACTTCCAAAGATAAATAACAAATATGTAGATGGGATATGAAAAGAAAAACTACACCATGGAGGATCTTCATCATTATCCCTTTGATAGGACCTTCTATATGCCACCCTTTCCACCACATTTTGAAATTCCCCATTTTGACAAATACAGAGGAAAAGGTGATCCCTGAGATCATGTTAGGGAATTATTCACCACATGTATGGAGGTGGCTCATGAAGACACATACTTGATGTGCCTATTTCCCAAAATTCTTGGAGGAGCAACACTAGAGTGGTTTTCACACCTCCCATTGAAGATTGCCTCATGGGGAGAGCTAGTTGAGTAGTTTATAACAAACTTCTCACATAAGATAGATAATCTAGTTATTTTAATAGATTTATGTGCTTGTAAACAAAGGGAAGGTGAGACATTCATTACATTTTTACAAAGATGGAGATCTTTGTATTGCATATTCCTTAGTCATATCCCAGAAGTTGAACAAGTCAACATCTTTGTTGAAAATCTCAACTCTCAGATCTAGTATCCATTGCAAACAGAATGTCTTATCACCTTCAAGGAAATCATAGAAAAGGGTCCTGTAGAACAAAATATTTTAAAGGATAATAAGGAAAGTGGTTCAACCAATAATGTGAGCAATGAGAAATCAAAATACTGGTTGAAAAACAAGAATGTGACAAGTGATGGATTTGTAGATGCCCATGTGGTCAATGGAGATCAACTAGTGTTGTCACTACAAGGTACAATTAATTTTTTTATGCTAAGTAACAATCAATCCCAAGACAACAATACAGTGTCAAATGCAAATGCAGTGCAATTGAGTAGCCCCAGAGCTCCAAGGGTTAATATGACTAGAAGAAACTACACACCACTTGAAGAAACAATTGAGTCAACTCTTAAGAAGCTGATACAAACGAATGTAATCACCCTACCAGAAATAAAGACATATGAATTAGGTCCTTTCAAACCAACTTGGTGGAATGAAAATGAAATTTGTGAATACCATTGCACGAAAGGCCATAAAACATCAAGTTGTTATAAGCACAAAAAACTTGATGCGAGATCTTATAGATCAGGGGGACTTTACTATGGATGCTAATAAAGGATCTGCGAACATAGATCATACTATCTTCAAGGACCCTTTTGCCAAGCATGATAAAAGAAAAGGCTTCAAGTTTAGGGACACAAGACAACACTACAAACTACACCAAGGTAGCATATGATTATACAACCAAGGCAATCAGTGCAGGAGATGAGATAGTTTCCACAATAACTATCAACCCAAGGAATCGAGATTGTGTAGTTGTTACTCGCTGATTGAAGGTCACATTACAAGGGGTCCTATCCAATCCTCCTCCACCAACAAGTAACTACAATTTAGTTGATCAGCTAAGAAAGACCCCTACACAAATCTCATTGTTCGAGTTGCTTTGTATCTCCCTAAGTTACAAGGTAATCTTAGATTTATCTCCACGAGTCTGTCATCACCCACGACATAGATGAGAACAACTTGGAAAATCCATGTTTGGGAACCTAGCCTCTTCTCATGTGGCATTTACAGAGCAAGATGTCCTGATAGACAAACCTATGTATAATGATCCCCTCCATCTAGAAGTATTTGTCCATAAATGAAAAGTTATAAGAGTATTAATAGATGGTGGAGTTGGAATCAATATATGCACTCTTAACCTGCTCAAAGCATTGGGCTACTCACATCATCACATTGATCCTACCAAAAGAATAAACATCAAAGCATATGATGATGAAGAACACCCATCAAAAGGTGTGGTTACCTTGCCTGTACAAGTAGGACCTGTTACCACTGATGTCATATTCCAAGTTTTGGATTGAGATTTCGGATACAATATGTTGCTACATCACCCATGGATACATGTCATGCAGGTCATGTCATCAACTTTCCATCAATATGTCAAGTTTCCTTACAATGGCATTGAGATCACAATACAAGGGGATCCGAACCCCTTCGAACATTGCAATTACTTGAGAACAAGCATAGACAACCAAGTTCCTATCAATCGAGCACCTCTGCTCACCACACAACTAGAGTCCTTGAAAATTTCAAACACACAAGCATCGTCATCTCACACACCTACACCACCACCCCTCTAGATGAACAATGAAGGATGTGGTGATTATTCTTGTTCTAGAACAAAATCGGTAGGACAATTGTCTCCTAGATCCTTTGGAAGAAAACTTACACCTTGTGCTTGGAACAACTCCGATTTTGTGCAAATGGGTAACATTTTTTATGACTTCCTCTGTGATCTTGTATGGCCGGTCCAACTAGACGAAATCTCCATGAATGAGGCTCAAAACATATCGCACCCATTTTGTCTCATCAAAAGTTGGAAAATCCATGAACTGTTTAAAACCCTTCCTTTGTAGGTGTGAAAATTCCGGTTTGAGTTGGTTGTCAGTAATTAGTTTTTTGTGTGAAAATGCAGGACAACTCATATCCTCCAAGCTCCTCAATATCGCAATGGATATATGACCTAATATCCTCAGTATGAAGAACTCCATGGAGAACCTTAGAAAAATGCACCCAATGGTTCATCCAAAAGAGATTTGTATGGATGCTTCTCGAAAACTGGATGGGGGCGGTTCTTGATCTCAACCACCAAAGGAGTGTAGATACATGATGAATATGAAGCCATTATAACTAGATATGGAAACTAGGGTTTTTGCAAATGAAAAATAGCTCAAGACACTGCCGGGAGATGAAAATTGCTTTTGAAAATAAAGTGCCTGCACAAATCGCCTTGAACTTTGAATCACTTTGGAAATCGCTAATCTGAATGTTCTGCGAATAAAATAACTTAACCTTTCCTTTTTATCACTATTAACCTTAATTTTTCATTGCCATAAATACTACCGCGAATCATTACCAGTTCACATAGTTTTCAAGTAGGTTCTAGTAAACTCAAATTTCTTGAGTACCTATCCGCAATCATAATTCTCTGACTACAGATCCAATCCATGGTATTCACATGATCTTCAATGATTTTACTTACCCTAAGGCAAAGTGCCTTTGTTACCGGTTGTGTCTTCTACCGGTGTAGGACCTGATGACTCTACCGGTTGTTCTACCTATGGTGAATCAGATATGGTTACCCATCTTTTCAAATGCTCTTGTCTAATGTCTTCCACTTTTTCCTTTCCCTTCTCATCTGGATTTCCAATAGTTTCCGGTTGGTTCTTACTTCTGCAATATTTAGCAATATGCACAATCTTGTTGCATGCATAACAGACAATATTGTACTTCTGAATTGCCTTGTTAACCCCTTGATTTTCTTAATTTCCATTTGATTTGCATTGGTTAGCCATGTGTCCAAATCTACTACATGCATGACATCTTATATTTACATGACCAGTGAATGATGTATTATTTTGATTATTCCTATTTTTGCACTGACTAGCCATATGACCATATTTATTGCAAAAAAAAGAATGTACCATTGAATTTGTGAGCATTAGGCTATCTTACTGGCGATTTTTGGTTCTGGTTGTTGGTACAATTCTACTTCTATTGTGCAGTGCTAGAGCTTTCTCCTTCTTCATAACCAAGACCTCTCCTATCATTAGCATCTCTCTGATTCTTTAGTAGTTCATCAAGTTTAGCAGAGCTATCCTTGAACTTGTCCTTATACTCATTTGCAATAACTAGGTCATCTCTCAAGATTATAATCTATCTCTCAAGTTCCTATTCATTGTTCCGGGACTGGGTCAACTGAAGTTTCAACATATCATTCTCATGAGTCAGTTTGTTGCATTCCTCAGATCTGTCCTTTAATGCTTGAGCTAGGTTTTCTTCATTTTTCTTTCTATCCTCAATCTCCTTGCACATTCTCATAGTTAAGGCTTACATCTCATTCTTCAAGATAATGTTCTCTTGAGTAAGTTTCTAACAATGATCCTTCATAGCATCTTCCTCATCACTGTTTTGATTTTGCAATTGATCATAGAGTTCCCTTCTCTTAGCCTTGGCAACTGAAAGTTTTCCTTGCAATGAAATGATTTGTTCTGTAGCTTACTTCACTTCATTCCCCAATTTACTGTTCTCCATATGCTCATTATCAAGATCCTCAAGAGCTAGTCGAAGTTTCTACTGCAGACCGGTTTCCATTTATTCCAAATTTCGGATCTTCCTCAAGTGGTTAAACTTCTTCCAAGGAACTAAGCTCTGATACCAATTGTTGGAATCCAAGAACACTAAGAGGGGGGGGGGGGAATCAATGTTCTACCAATAATGACAATTTTGAACTTATTTATTATTAACCGATTAATAGTAAATAAAATTAATGTGAATACATCAAATAACATATAAAGAGGCAACACCAATATTTGTATGTGGAAAACCCTGTAAAGGGAAAAACCATAGTGGGGTTGCTACCCACAATATCTATATACTTGATCAAGGTATACAAATATTATATGTAGGGGATTGCACATGTAATCAGGCCAACCACCTAGAGCTCACTGCTCAAACATAGAATGGGAAGTCTCATTGACTTACAAAATATTACAAAGTGTTTACAAATGAAAATGAACTTAGAAATTGCATCTGGCCATGCTGGATAAGTTCTGGTGAATGCTCTAATATCCTTCTTTGTATACCAGTTGTCTGATGCTCTGTTTTGCCCTATCTGCTACTAGTTATGTTGTGCATGTGAAACTGCACACAGATGCTTGTAATCGCTGACCAAAAAGTATACCGATACTCACTGAAACATTCACAACCAAAAATTTGCATTCCATCACATTTGATCTACCACTGAAATGATATTCTTAAATATCCTTCCAACTTTACCATGTCAGCTTCAATAAGAAATATAAACATGTCAGCTATCGGTACATAATGAGTTTCAAACATAATCCTAATGAACGTGTCGGTCATCATACGTTAACACAAAATCCATGAAAGAAATAATCGAGACCAAAAGATTTCCTATCTAGCTCCTATCAATTATTGGGTTCCATATACACATTACCAAGATCAGGACATGGCTGGGTATGAAGTGAATGCCCGTGCTTGTGTAAAGCAATGTGAAGACTGGTTAAGTGCAATGAATGCCAGTTAACCAAATAATGAAACCATTTACCCTTACATGATGAGTTACCATCAATGACAACCCAAAATGCCATTAACTCTTACCAGATGAGTGTCAATTGACAATACAAACAAGTGCAATTCAAAATACCATTCCCTCAAGTACCTCTCAACCAACAATATATGTTTCCATGGGATCTACTTATAGTGGTCAGGGTATGAATCAAGGCTCCACCGATTTGTATGGATCAAGTCATCCCAATATCAGGACCCAATTTTCTTACTTCACAAAATGCAATGGAAGTCATACCACATAGTTGCATAATCAATCAATATTCTAGCAATCCCTTGTGTACTCAAACACCAATTCTTTTGTGGGGAATACATTTGCAACAAACATACCTCTGAACCAGACATAGATGTTGGCTCAGCAAGTTCAAAACCTCCAAAGATAAATGACAAATATGTAGACGGGAAATGAAAAGAAAAACTACACCACGAAGGATCTTCATCCTTATCCCTTTGATAGGACCTTGTATATGCCACCCTTTCCACCACATTTTGAAACTCCCAAGTTTGACAAATACAAAGGAAAAGGTGATCCCCGAGATCATGTTAGGGAATTATTCACCACATGTATGAAGGTGGCTCATGAAGACACATACTTGATGTGCCTATTTCCCAAAAGTCTTGGAGGAGCAACACTAGAGTGGTTTTCACACCTCCCATTGAAGATTGCCTCATGGGGAGAGCTAGCTAAGCAGTTTATAACAAACTTCTCACATAATATAGATAATCCAGTTATTTTAATAGATTTATGTGCTTCCAAACAAAGGGAAGGTGAGACATTCATTGCATTTTTACCAAAATGGAGATCTTTGTATCACGTATGCCTTAGTCATATCCCAGAAGTTGAACAAGTCAACATCTTTGTTGAAAATCTCATTCCTCAGATCTAGTATCCATTGCAAATGGAATGTCTTAGCACTTTCAAGGAAATCATAGAATAGGGTCTTGTATAACAAGAGATTTGAAAGGATAATAAGGAAAGTGGTTCAACCAATAATGTGAGCAATGACAAATCAAAATACTGGTCGAAAAACAAGAATGTGACAAGTGATGGAGTTGTAGATGCCCATGTGGTCAGAAGAGCTCAACCAGTGTTGTTACTACAAGGAATATTTCATTATTTTATGCCAAGTAACAATCAATCCCAAGACAAAAATATAGTGTCAAATGCAAATGCAGTGCAATCCGGCAACCCCAACGCTCCAAGGGTTAATATGACTAGAAGAAACTACACACCACTTGGAGAACCAATTGAGTCAACTCTCAAGAACTTGATACAAGATCTTATAGATTAGGGGGACTTTACTATGGATGCTAATAAAGGATCTGCGAACATAGATCATACTATCTTCAAGGACCCTTTTGCCAAGCATGATAAAGGAAAGGCTTCTAGTTTAGGGACACAAGACAACACTACAAACTACACCAAGGTAGCATATGATTATACAATAAATGCAATCAGTGCAGGAGATGAGATAGTTGCCACAATTACTGTCAACCCAAGGAATCGAGATTGTGCAGTTGTTACTCACCAGTTGAAGGTCACATTACAAGGGGTCCTATCCAATCCTCCCCACCAACAAGTAACTACAATGTAGTTGATTAGCTAAGAAATACCACTACACAAATCTCATTGTTCGATTTGCTTTGTATCTCTCTAAGTCACAAGGTAATCTTAGATAGATATCTCCATGAGTCTGTCATCACTTGCGACATAAATGAGAACACTTTGGACAATCCATGGTTGGGAACCTAGCCACTTCTCGTGTTGCATTTACATAGCAAGATGTCTTGACAAACAAACCTATGTATAATGAGCCCCTCCATCTAGAAGTATTTGTCCATAAATGAAAAGTTAGGAGAGTATTAATAGATGGTGGAGTTGGAATCAATATATGCACTCTTAACCTGCTCAAAGCATTGGGCTACTCACATCATGACATTGATCCTACCAAAAGAATGAACATCAATGCATATGATGATGAATAACACCCGTCAAAAGGTGTGGTTACCTTGCCTGTACAAGTAGGACTTGTTACCATTGATGTCATATTCCAAGTCCTGGATTGAGAGTTGGGATACAATATGTTGCTACACCACCCATGGATACATGTCATGCAGGCCGTGTCGTCAAATTTGCATCAATATGTCAAGTTTCCTTACAATGGCATTGAGATCACAATACAAGGAGATTCGAACCCCTTCCAACATTGGAATTACTTGAGAACAAGCATAGACAACCAAGTTCCTATCAATCAAGCAACTCTGCTCACCACACAACTAAAGTCCCTAAAAATTTAAGACACACAAGCATCATCATCTCACACACCTACACCACCACCCCTCTAGATGAACAATGAAGGATGTGGTAATTATTCCTATTCTGGAACAAAATCAGTAGGAAAATTGTCTCCTAGATCCTTTGGAAGAAAACTTACACCTTGTGCTCGGAACACCTCCGATTTTCTGCAAACAGGTAACATTTTTTATGACTTCCTCCATGATCCTGTATGACTAATCCAACCAGATGAAATATCCATGAATGCGGCTCAAAACATATGGCACCAATTCTGCCTCGTTAGATGTTGGAAAATGCATGATCTGTGTAAAACCCTTCCTCTCCAGGTGTGCAAATTCTGGTTTGAGCTGGTTGTCGATAATTAGTTTTTTGTGTGAAAATGCAGGACAACTCATATTCTCTAAGCTCCTCAATATTGCAATGGATATAGGCCCTAATATCCTCAGTATGAAGAACCCCATGGTGAACCTTAGAAAAATGCACCCAATGGTTCATCCAAAAGAGATTTGTACAGATGCTTCTCGAAAACTGGATGGGGTCGATTCTTGATCTCAACCACCAAAGGAGTGTCAATACAGGATGAATATGAAGCCATTAGAACTAGATATGGAAACTAGGGTTTTTGCTAATGAAAAATACCTCAAGACACTGTCGGGAGATAAAAATTGCTTTTGAAAATAAAGTGCCTGCACAAATTGCCTTGAACTCTGAATCACTCTAGATATTTCTCGTTTGAATGTTCTACAAATAAAATAACTTAACCTTTCCTTTTTATCACTGTTAACCTTAATTTTTCATTGCCATAAATGCTGCCAAGAAGCTTTACCAATTCACATAGTCTACAAGTAGGTTCCAGTAAACTCCTCAAATTTATTGAGTACCTATCTGCAAGCATAATTCTCTGACTATAGATCCAATCTGGGGTATTTGCATGATCTTCAATGATTTGCCTTCCCCCAAGGCAAAGTGCCTTAGTTAACGATTGTGTCTGCTACCAGTGTAGGATCCGATGACTCTACGGATTGTTCTTCCTATGGTGTATCAGATCTTCTTACCAATCTTTTCTCATGCTGTTGTCTAATGTCTTCCAATTTTTTCTTTCCCTTCTCATCTGCATTTCTATTAGTTGCCGGTTCGTTCTTACTTCTGTAATATTTAGCAATATGCCCAATCTTGTTGCATGCATAACAAACAATATTGTTCTTCTGAATTGCCTTGTTAACCCGTTGATTTCCTTATTTTCTATTTGATCTGCATTGGTTAGCCATGTGTCCAAATCTACTACATGCATGACATCTTACATTTCTAGGATCGATGATTAATGAAATTGTTTTGATTATTCCTATTTCTGCACTGACTAGCCATATGACCATATTTATTGCAAACAAAGAATGTACCATTGAATTTGTGAGCATTAGGTTGTCCTACCAGTGATTTCTGGTTTTGGTTGTTGGTACGTTTTTGCTTATATTGTGCAGTGCCAGAGCTTTCCCCTTCTTCATAACCAAGACCTCTCCTGTCATTAGCATCTCTCTGATTGTTCAGCAGTTCATCAAGTTTAGCAGAGCTATCCTTGAACTTGTCATTGTACTCATTTTCAATAACTAGGTCATCTCTCATGATTATAATATGTCTCTGAAGTTCCTGTTCATTGTTCCGAGACTGGGTCAACTCAATTTTCAACATATCATTCTCATGAGTCAGTCTGTTGCATTCCTCAGATCTGTCCTTCAATGCTTGAGCTAGGTTTTCTTCATTTTTCTTTCTGTCCTCAATCTCTTTGCACATTCTCATAGTTAGGGCTTGAATCTCATTCTTCAAGATAATGTTCTCCTGAGTAAGTTTCTAACAATGATCCTTCATAGCATCTTCCTCATCACTGTTCTGATTTTGCAATTGATCACAAAGTTCCCTTCTCTTAGCCTTAACAACTGAAAGTTTTCCTTGCAATGAAATGATTTTTTCTCTGGCTTGCTTCACTTCATTCGTCAGTTTACTATTCTCCATATGCTCATTATCAAGATCCTCAAGAGATAGTCAAAGTTTCTACTGCAGACTGGTTTCCATTTATTCCAAATTTCGGATCTTCCTCAAGTGGTTAAACTTCTTCCAAGGAACTAAGGTCTGATAAAAAATGTTGGAATCCAAGAACACTGAGAGGGAAGGGGAATCAATGTTCTACCGGTAATGACAGTTTTGAACTTATTGATTATTAACCAATTAACAATAAATAAAATTAAATTGCATACATCAAATAACACATAAAGAGGCAACACCATAACACCAATATTTATATGTGGAAAACCATGCAAAGGGAAAAAATATGGTGGGGCTGCTACCGACAATATCTATATACTTGATCAAGGTATACAAATATTACATGTTAGGGATTGCACATGCAATTAGGCCAAACACCTAGAGCTCACTGCTCAAACATAGAATGGGAAGTCTCATTTACTTAAAAAATATTACAAAGTGTTTACAAATGAAAATGAACTTATAAATTGCATCTGACCATGCTGGATAAGTTCTGGTGAATCCTCTAATATCCTTCTTTGTATACCGGTTGTCTGATGCTCTATTTTTCCCTGTTCTGCT
The DNA here is from genome assembly GCF_030272615.1 of Cryptomeria japonica. Lineage (NCBI taxonomy): Eukaryota > Viridiplantae > Streptophyta > Pinopsida > Cupressales > Cupressaceae > Cryptomeria > Cryptomeria japonica. Next base: position 535,677,933 of record NC_081408.1, read on the forward strand.
ACTGGTTATGTTGTGCAAGTGAAACTAGACACAGACGCTTTTAGTCGCTAACCAAAATGTATACCGATACTCACTGAAATATTCGCAACCAAAAATTTGCATTCCATCACATCTGATCTATCGCTGAAATGATCTTCTTAAATATCCTGCCAACTTTACCATGTCGACTTCTATGGAAATATAAACATGTCGGCAGTCGGTACATAATGAGTTTCAAACATAATCCTAATGACCATGTCGACTATCACACGTTATCACAAAATCCTTGAAAGAAATAATCGGGACCAAAAGATTTCTTATCTGGGTCCTATCGATTACTAGATTCCATATACACATTACCAAGATCAGGACTTGGCCAGGTATGAAGTGAATGCTGGTGCCAGTGTAAAGCAATGTGAATACCGGTTAAGTGAAATGAATGTTGGTTAACCAAATAATGAAATCATTTACCCTGAGATGATGAGTTTCTATCAATGACAACCCAAAATGCCATTAAATCTTACCGGATGAGTGTCAATTGCGAATACAAACAAGTGCAATTTAGAATACCATTACCTCAAGTACTTTTCAACCAACAATATCAGTTTCCATGGGATCTACTTATAGTGGTTAGGGTATGAATCAAGGATCCACTGGTTTGTACGGATCAAGTCATCCCAATGTCAGGACCCAATTTGCCTACTTCATAGCATGCAGTGGAAGTCATACCATACAGTTGCATATTTAGTCAATATTCCAAAAATCCTTTGTCTACTCGAACACCAATTCTTTTGTGGGGAATACATATGCAACAAACACACCTCTTACCCAGACAGAGATGTTGGCTCAACAAGTTCAAAACCTCCAAAGATAAATGACAAATATGTAGATGGGAAATGAAAAGAAAAAATACACCATGGAGGATCTTCATCCTTATCCCTTTGATAGGACCTTGTATATGCCACCCTTTCCACCACATTTTGAAACTCCCAAGTTTGACAAATATAGAGGAAAGTTTGATGTGCCTATTTCCCAAAAGTCTTGGAGGAGAAACACTAGAGTGGTTTTCACACCTCCCATTGAAGATTGCCTCATGGGGAGAGCTAGCTGAATAGTTTATAACAAACTTCTCACATAATATAGATAATCCAGTTATTTTAATAGATTTATGTGCTTCCAAACAAAGGGAAGGCGAGACTTTTGTTGCATTTTTACAAAGATGGAGATCTTTGTATCACATATGCCTTAGTCATATCCCACAAGTTGAACAAGTTGTTACTACAAGGAATATTTCATTATTTTACGCCAAGTAACAATCAATCCCAAGACAAAAATATAGTGTCAAATGCAAATGCAGTGCAATCCGGCAACCCCAACGCTCCAAGGGTTAATATGACTAGAAGAAACTACACACCACTTGGAGAACCAATTGAGTCAACTCTCAAGAACTTGATACAAGATCTTATAGATTAGGGGGACTTTACTATGGATGCTAATAAAGGATCTGCGAACATAGATCATACTATCTTCAAGGACCCTTTTGCGAAGCATGATAAAGGAAAGGCTTCCAGTTTAGGGACACAAGACAACACTACAAACTACACCAAGGTAGCATATGATTATACAATCAATTCAATCAGTGCAGGAGATGAGATAGTTGCCACAATCACTGCCAACCCAAGAAATCTAGATTATGTAGTTGTTACTCGCTGGTTGAAGGTCACATTACAAGGGGTCCTATCCAATCCTCCTCCACCAACTAGTAACTACATTGTAGTTGATCAGCTAAGAAATACCACTACACAAATCTCATTGTTCGATCTGCTTTGTATCTCTCTAAGTCACAAGGTAATCTTAGATAGATATCTCCACGAGTTTGTCATCACCTGAGACATAAATGAGAACACTTTGAACAATCCATGGTTGGGAACCTAGCCACTTCTCGTGTTGCATTTACAAAGCAAGATGTCCTAACAGACAAACCTATGTATAATGATCTGCTCCATCTAGAAGTATTTTTCCATAAATGAAAAGTTAGAAGAGTATTAATAGATGGTGGAGTTGGACTCAATATATGCACTCTAAACCTGGTCAAAGCATTGGGCTACTCACCTCATCACATTGATCCTACCATAAGAATAAACATCAAAGCATATGATGATGAAGAACACCCGTCAAAAGGTGTGGTTACCTTGCCTGTACAAGTAGGATCTGTTACCATTGATGTCATATTCCAAGTCCTGGATTGATATTTGGGATGCAATATGTTGCTACATCACCCATGGATACATGTCATGCAGGCCGTGTCATCAAATTTGCATCAATATGTCAAGTTTCCTTACAATGGCATTGAGATCACAATACAAGGGGAGCCGAACCCTTTCCAACATTGCAATTACTTGAGAACAAGCATAGAAAACCAAGTTCCTATCAACCAAGCAGCCCCACTCACCACACAACTAGAGTCCTTAAAAATTTAAGACACACAAGCATCATCATCTCACACACCTACACCATCACCCCTCTAGATGAACAATGAAGAATGTGGTGAATATTCTTGTTCTGGAACAAAATCAGTAGGATGATTGTCTCCTAGATCCTTTGGAAGATCCTTACCAAATTCAACAAGTAGAGATAAAGGAAAAGAAATAGTCAAATTATAAGAGTCTTATTCCTTTATAAGATGGGGAGAGATAAATGAAAAATCCTTGGAAGAGGATGTGAACAAATGGCTGTATAAAGAAGAAGATGACAATTCAAACATTAGATTCCCTTTATATCAATATGGAAATGGCTTCACAATGCTACAAAAATATGGTTATGATGGCACAACATGATTGGGGGTACATGATGAAGACACCATAGAACCTATATTACAATTAGAAAATCCAAAGAATCAGGGTTTGGTATACAACAACATGACGAGAAGCGGAACAACAGTCAGACCAAATACTCCTGTTATACTAAATCTACCAACTTGAACAACAACACCACTAACAAGTGAGAATGAGGATCCAGAGTCACCAAGCTAGAATAATCTATCAATGATCATCTTTACACTGACATCACATATCAATGTAGTTATGGAAATGGGAATAACACCAACAGATGTATCACGTACCCATTTCACACCATCATCATCAACCAATGCATCGATACAAGTATAACCCCAGCTAGTGATAGTAATATCATATTATCCCAGTCTCTCAACCAAGCACTAAGTGGCATTTTTATCACAGAGAAAGGATCAACAGGTCATGAGAATATCGCATTATCCATAAATGATGAAACCCCACTCCCAACAATTGAAGAGATTGATGAACCATTTGAAGATGGGTTAGATGTAGAAACTTACATTGAAAGTACAACAATAGATTCCCATTATTACGAAAGGATGTCTCTCCACACTAGTAGTACCTATGCAGTTGATCTATCTTATGATCATAAACCACCTATTGATGATGGTATTATTTATGAGGATAAATCAATAGATCCAAACTCTTGGCGACACCACTTTGACACTAGAACGTGCATGATATCAACAATACCTCCTCTAGATGAAGGCAAAGACCTCTATCTTATGTACCCTAACTTGATAGATTGAGGGCAACAAGACAAACCACATCTTGATTGGTTTGAAAATGATGAAGCTATTGAAGAATTCCTGGGTGCCTAGGATGGATTTTCTTATGATGATCACAAAGTTGGATTTGAAATAGACTTAGATAGGACAACTTATTTTGGAGAAGCAAGCTCCTCTTTTCCAGAGGTTGAAGGAGATGAGTACACAAACATTAGCAAATTATATGACTTCCCTATTGATCAAGAACGATCAACATTGCTTGTAGAAAAGATAGAGGAAGTCAACATTGGGGATACTAAAACCATATGCAAGATACATTTGGCTCAACCTCTCAAACTAGAAGAAAAAGAAAATTTTATCTAGTTATTCAAACAAAGACCCATCAATTTTGCTTGGTCATATGTCAAAACGTCGGGACTGGATCTAGAACTAGTGCTACATAATTTACCATTATTACCAGGAACAAAGCCATATAAACAAAATTTGCGTAAAATGCATCGTCAAATCACCTTGCTTGCAAAAGTGGAGCTACAAAAGCTATTGGATGTGGGTTTCATAAGACCCATAGATTATGTAGAATAGATATCAAACTTAGTAACAATGACCAAACCTACTGGAGGCATAAGAATCTGCATAGACTTTAGGGACTTGAACAAGGCTTGTACCAAGGATGAATTCCCACTCCCCAACATAGATATGATTTTGGACTTAATTTCCAAGCATGAAATGCTTTCACTAATGGATGGTTTTTCTAGATATAACTAAATCAGGATTGCACTAGAAGACCAACATAAAATAAATTTCACTTGCCCTTGGGGAACATACTATTGGAATGTGATTCCATTTGACCTCAATAATGCTGGCACCACTTATCAAAGAGAAATGACAACCCTATTCCTTGACATGATTTACGATATCATGAAAGACTATGCTAATGACTTATTAGAAAAATCCAAAACTAGGGATGATTATCTTGATGTTCTAGCCAAAATCTTTGACAAGCTTGAACAATACAATTTATGAATCAACCCCAAAAAGTGTGTGTTTGACGTAACATCTGACAAAATATTGGGATTCATTATATCCAACAGAGGATTTGAAGTGGATCCTGCAAAAGTTAAAGCCATACTGGAAATGCCACCACCATCAACATTCAAGATGTTAAGGAGCTTACAGGGAAGATTGCAATCCATAAAATGCTTTATAGGACAATTGGTAGAAAAGTGATAACCATTTCAATACCTTCTAAAGAAAGGTGTAACCTTCAAACGGACCGATCAATGCCAAGAATAATTCCAAGCATTGAATGATTACCTCTTATCAACATTGGTACTAGTTCCTCCAACGCTGAGTAAACCTTTTCTTTTGTACATTTCAGAAACAAAATTCATCTTTAGGAGTTCTCTTGGCACAACATGATGACCAAGGGAGAGTAAGAGCCATCTATTACATCAGGTGAACATTAGTGGGATATGAACTCAATTATACACCCATAGAGAGAGCATGTTTGGTAGTGATCTTCACATCTCAAAAGCTTAGACACTACATGTTGAGTCATAAGATCAAACTCATAGGACACTTTGATTCTCTTAATTACCTTTTGAGATGAGTTGTATTAATTGGAAGATTGGCCAAATGGGTCATGATATTAAGTGAGTTTGATATCAAATATGTAGATAGAAAGGTGATTAAAGAAAAAATCATAGTAGATCAGTTGGTAGAAGCTCCTATAAAAGACAATCACCCACTGTTAGAAAACTTTCCTAATGAACCTGTGTTCACCCTAACAACATCAACAACCTGGAAGTTGTATTTTGATGGTTCTTACACCAATCACGATGCAGGTGCCAAAATTATTTTTGTCACCCCTCAAGGTGACTTAATTCCAAAGTCCTATAGAATAAGTTTCCCATGCACAAACAACAAAGCTAAATATGAAGCCCTCATCATAGAACTTCATACTGCTATTTAGTGGAAAATAACATAATTAAATGTCTATGGAGACTCACAACTCATTGTTAACCAGGTCAATGATGAATATAATAGCAAGGATGAAAAACTGATGCCCTATAAACAAATGATTGAAGAACTCAAAAAACACTTCAGTCATATAACCTTTGAGTAAATTCCTAGACAACAAAATAAGGTAGCAGATGCAATGGCAATTGTAGGGTCCCTTTTTCGATATGCTGAATAATGAAACTTAGTTCGAGTTTATAGTGGAATAACTAATGGTACTATCATATGAGATCCCTTCTTTCGAGTATGTATGCATGATAGTAGGTCCTGAATCACCATAGTACAATGCAATATATACATATTTGTATGACCAATACATGTCTCCTGACCTATCTAGAAATCAAATGAAAACTCACATACGTCAGACATCTTGACATGTTATCATTGCTAATTACTTTGTAAAGAATGAGTTTTGATGGGACCCTTCTTCAATGTTTGAATGTCGAAGAAGCACAATTAGCTCTACAATAATTACATGATGGAATCTGTGGCACAAATTCTAGTGGCCCTGCATCAGCAAAGAAACTATTAAGGGCCAGATACTACTAGCCAACCATGGAGAAAGATGCATATAAAATGTGGATAAATGCAAATAGTGCCAAATACATGGAGATATAATTCATGCGCCTACTCCAGATCTCCAACCAATAAAATCAACCTGGCCATTTTCACAATGGGGACTAGATCTTGTAAGGAATATTAATATAATTACTGATAATGGGCACCCATTCAAAAATCAAGAGGTGCGCGAACTATGTGACCAATTTCAGATCCGACATCGATTTGCAACTCCATATTACCCCCAAAGTAATGGTCAAGCAGAGGCAACCAACAAAACCATATTGAAGATCTTGAAGAAAGTTGTCAATGAAGTAGGACGAGACTAGCACCTTCAATTAAATCCTATGCTCTGGGCTTACAAAAGAGGTGTGTGCACAACCAAAGGTGCCACTCCATACTCACTGGTCTATGGTACAAAAGCTATTATTCCTATTGAGGTAGAATTTCCATCTCTCAGATTTTCCTTAAAAAACATCATATCAGAGGAAGATTACAAAGTTTCTAGACTGCAAGAGCTAGAAATGCTCGATGAAAAGTGACAGAGCCCACCGAATCATTTCTAGGGCTATCAAATAGACTAAAAATGAGTTACAACAAGAGAGAAAGACCAAGAAACTTTGAGGTGGGAGATCTAGTTCTCAAAGAAAACCAAAGAAATTTAGTAGAGCAAGATCAACAAGGAAAATTCAAATCTAATTGGTTGGGTCCTTTTATAATAACACGGGTCAATGGTAATGAGGCTTATAATTTGACCACAATGGAAAGAGATCCACTCCCTGATCTTATAAACAACATGCACCTTAAATTATATTACATCTAAGGGCTGGGTAATATAGGTTTTATTATTATATTTGCATATTAGTTCCTTTGCATTTCATCATAGTTGCATTGTCATAGCATATAGTTACTACATTTGATCACCCATTTGCACTTAAGTGGACCAAGGGTAATCTCATTTCTTAGATACTCATGTGTGAATTTTTTGAAAGATTGAGGTCACTCATCTTCAGCATCACCTTGTGATTTGGCTTTATCTATAGTTGGGTAGAAGTTTCAATATTGAGTCTTGTTACCTAAAGTCCTTCAATTGCTATATCTTACATATTAATCATTTTCTATAAATAATTGTGGATACCTAGTTGATCATATGACTAGTGAAAAATCCAAAAAATTTCTTCAGTACCACTATAATTGTTACACCCATGTAGGTTTCATTACTTACAAGCCAATGCAAGAATATAAAAGAAAGAGACCAAGACAAAAGAGAAAGGAAAATATTACAAGAGTTGTCATGCAAAGAAATGCATTAAGTGCTTGGATATGGGAACATGTGAGCAACTTCATTAGGGATATTGACGGGCAATGGAGCAATATTTGAGAGATTACAGTGATAACCTTATTGGGGCTATAGATGTCTATTGGAATCAAGGCTCTATCTAGGATGCTTTTGAAGTATGAATAACTTATGTAGCTAGTCATATAGGATTCTAAGGGTCTCCAATGATCATAGGGTTAGAATAAACTCAATTGCACACACATAGGCAATGAAAGACCAAAAGTTTCAAGAATTAGTGGGGAATTTTTCCATGTCTACATTTATAAATCCTAATTACTTAGTGTACTAATTTGGGTGGTCCAAGGGTTATTGGAAATAGAATGAACCCTTATCTTTCAGATGTTTTGCATCTGTAGTTCAATCATTGCATTAAAGAGTGATAAAACGCATGCTATTACCCTTGTTCAAATATGAAATTATATTTCATTTTTATTTTAAAATTTATTGTCTCCACGTGCATCTAGTTGATCATCATATCATGACTAGTTTGCATACTGGGTGCATAGCTAAAAAAATCTTAAAAATAAAATATGATCCTGAAAAAATCCTAAAAATCAAATACAATCTTGAAATAATCCTAAAAATTAAATATGGTCATGAAAAATCCTAAAAAATCAAATAAAGTCCTGAAAAAATCCTAAAAGTCAAATAAAGTCCTGAAAAAATCCTAAAAAATCAAATAAAGTCTTGAAAAAAAAATCCTAAAAATCAAATAAAGTCCTAAAAAAATCTTAAAAATCAGATAAATTCATGAAAAAATCCTAAAAAATCAAATAAAGTCCCGAAAAAATCCTAAAAATCAAATAAATTCTTGAAAAAATCCTAAATAATCAAATAAAGTCTTAAAAAAAAAGACCTAAAAAATAAAATAAAGTCATGAAAAAATCATAAAAATTGCAAAATTTTTTCTTGAAAAAAACACAAAAATTCAAATATCATCCTGAAAAAATACAAACATCGAAAAAATATTGAAAAGAACTAAAACATTATAAAAAACAATAAAAAGCTTGCAGTAAAATGTCTCGCAAGAAATCAAACACCCCAACATATAAAAACAAACACTTCGTATGAAGGATAAAACTATCTTATCAATATCTACAATCTGTTGCAACCCTTGGTCTCCTTGTGCTGTGTAGCACAACGCTCAGGTTTGTGACATGGCTTAACAACCTCCTGTGGATTCTATAAGTCTAGTGGTTGTATCAAGCATTAATAGGTCGATCTTTTGGTGCAACGACAATCACACTTATAACAAGTGGTATTAGACCTTGGTCACAGGTTCAAACCCCTCGCTTGCGCTAGGAGGGGGATTGTTGCAAGGTGATCACCCTTGGTCTCCTTGTGCTATGCAACACAACACTCAGGGTTGTGACATGGCTTAACCACCTCCTGTGGATTCTATAAGTCTAGTGGTTGTATCGGGCATTAACAGGTTGATCTTTTGGTGGATGTCAACCGCACTTGTAACACAATCAAACTGATCAAATTATCTCATCAATCAAATCAACCAACCCTATCAATCAATCAACTTGACTTAAACATGGAAGGGTACACTCAAAATCAGATAGATTAGTCTTACATGGGGTATTCAAATCTCTAAAACTAGACATTATCAACCATCACATCAAGCAATCAAAACAAAGGTATAGATCAGTATGGCTGTTGGATTTTGTCCACATTAGTCTTTATCTTTTATTAATTGGTGACAGATTATGGTCCTATGTAACTCAAGGATGTCGACAAGTAACTAGAGGAGCTAGGATGGTGATAATGTTTTTCTTTGTTTGTTGTTTGTGGTATAAATCGATGAAGTTTTGGGATAATGGTACCTTTGGATGTCTATGTTGGTATGTTCATTTGGCAAGTATCCTATACAAAAATGAAGTTAGGGATGACTATACTTGTGACTATCGCACATACCTCAACCCTTGGCACTATACCTATAATGTAGGGTTCACTCCTTGTCTTTAACTGTTTATTTCTGCAATGAGATATCTTTACACCTTGGTTCCCCATACCCTAGTGTGCAAGTTCCATTATTACATAATAAGGCACACAAGTTGGTCGATTTTATCATCTCCAATCTTTCCATTTCATTTTCTCATTCTTGTGATCATTCTCTCATCAACTATCTTTTATCGAGTTAATTCCATCTAATCTCTCCAATCCTTCATCAATTCTCTCTAATTCTTACTAACACTTTTTATCGAGTCAAGTGGCAAGAACAAAATTCTAACATATTACAACAAAAAGATTTCATTTTTCTTAGTTGCATTCAAAAGAGTGGCATTAGTGTTGGACATTAATGCTGCTAGGATATGTTGTTGTCATTGATGTCAACATATTCTTGTGATTTATTGCTCTGGTGTTTGCAGATTGGTTTATTGGGATCATGGTTTGGTCTATGGAGTATTTCTAGTATCATTATATCTTTCTTTATTGGTTTTGGTGATCTGGGAACTTAATCGATCATATCATATGATCTGGTTTATAGTTTGGTTTTTCTCGATTCACGCTTTGTAGAGTTTGGTATTTCCTCTGGTATATTCCTGTGTGATAAGATCTTGAGTTGATATTTTGGGAGATTTCTTGGGATGTTCTTGTGTATCTTCATTTCAAATGGATCGTGATTTGGTGCTCTGTAAGTTATCTTTCCTTGTGGTAGTTGTTGTTTGAGTGTTCTTGAGTTTCAGATGTTGATCGATGAAGATTTAATAAGTGCTTGGTGCAGCTGTTACAGATGATTCTAACGTGCTTGCTAGTGTTTCCTAATTGTTTCCTATTTGTTTTGATGATCTACATTGATCCTTTTGCACATTTTTTGTGTCTTTGTTGTACTGGTGATATTCTTTGTGTTATGCGGTATTCTTGGTGGTGTAGTGTGTAGCGGTTGATCTTGGAATGATTTCTGGCGATGTTGCATGTTTGGGCATTTGGTTTAGGTCCATTTTATATTATGTATATCATAATATTGATCCAGTGGTCGATCTTTGTATTATGTGATGTAATTTTGTAATTGTGAGTTGAGGGTTTGGCCGACCTTGTAGTCAAGGTTGATGAATTGTTTAAATAGGTAATATAGTCATGTAAATTTGGTATCGATGTTGTGTCTGCATTATCAGAGATTGGTAAAGATATGAACAAGCGATCACATCCCTCGACATTGTGATTGAGAAGAGATTGGAGTGTTGCAGAGAAGACAAATGTGCTTAACCATCACTGTCATTAGGAATTTGTAGATGCTATTCTTTTAGTTTATTTCATTTCGGATTGTTGTCTGAATATTTTGTAAGTCAGTGAGACTTCCTTGTAAAGTAGTGAACCTTCCCTGAGGGTTGTAGCCTTATGGGTTATTATATCTTGAATAGTGAGCTCTAGGAAGTGAGCGTAAATGCATGTGCATTCCCCATTGTAATTATTTTCACATACTACTATAGAGTATCATCTTATTTTGGGTAGGTTCCCACCAGTGGTTTTTCCCTTAACCAAGTTTTCCACGTCAAAATATTGGTGTTGTGTGTTGTGCTATCAATTTGGTTATCTTTGTTGTTATTGTAGTTAATCAGATTTTCTTTTGAGGTTAAGTTTATCAATCCAGTGAAAACTGATTGATTCCCCCCTCTCAGTTTTCCTTTATTTTTGTTGCCAACAAACTGTATCAGAGCTAGATCCTTCAAAAGAAGCTTGATAGCTTGAGGAGATTTGAGATGGTAAATGGAGGTGTTATTTTTAAGAAGGAGACTCCAAGATTCGATGGAAGTAATTATTCTATATGGAAGAACCAAATGGAGGTGCACTTGAGATGTCTTGGAGAGTATTACTGGAAAATTACAAAGGATGCCTATTCTGTTCCTCAGAATGGACCGGTTACTGCTCCTAAGATCAAGGATGCTGAAAATAACATTAGAGCAATGCTTCCATTGCTGAGTGCCCTGATTGATTCTAACATGACTAATGTAATGGGACTTCAGACTACACATTAGATTTGGGAGAAGCTTGAGACCTTGTATGAAGGCGATAAACAAGTCAAAGTTGCTAAGTTGTAGAGTTTGAATGAGAAGTATGAGATGGTAAAGATGGGAGAAGATGATAACATAAAATCCTTTATGGCTAAGGTGAATGAACTTGTCCTAGATATCAGATGTATCGGTGGAACTCTTGAAGAAGATGAAATTATTGCTAGGGTGTTGAGATGATTGCCTCCTGCTTACAAACATAAGGTAGCTTCTATTGATGAGATCCAAAGTGTGACTACTGCGACAAGAGATATGTTGGTTGGAAATATTGTTGCATTTGAATTGAGCGAATTTGGCAAATCATGTGAAAAGTCTGAGACTCCATTTAGAGCATTTGTATCTGGAAAGTAGAAGTATGATTCTGATGAATGCAAAATATCCAAATATGAAAGAGAGAGAAGAGAGATGGAAGAGAAAGAAAGAGAATTAGATGAGCTTGAAGAATTGATTGCCCAAAGATTGCCTAAGGGAGCTGGTAAGTATGATGGAAAATTGCCTCTTAAATGTTTCTCTTGCAATAAGATAGGACATTTTTCTTCTAGGTGCCCGAAGAGAATGTCTAAGTATGATAGGCATGATAAATTTGATAAACATGATAGGAATGATAGATATGAGAAGCATGAGAAGTATGATAAGCCTTACAAGTCTAACCAAAAGTATGAGCATCAGAATAACTACTATTATGTTGTTGATGAAGGTTTTATAGATGAAGAATCAAAAGGAGATGAAATTGTGTTTATTGCTATTAAAGAAGATAGACCGATACTTGTTGATTCCACAAGATGTACTATTGAGGAGAAAGCTTTAGCTACTAAAGTTGAAGAGAAAGATGAATGGGTGATTGACACCAATTTTTCACATCATATGATCGGTGATAAAAGCAAATTTGTGAATATGTAGAGGTGTGGTGGTGGAATAGTAAGATTTGGAGATGACAAAGCCTGTGTGATCTGTGGTAGAGGTTCTATTTCCTTTGATGGTAAGCATAACACTAATAATGTCCTGTATGTTGAAGGTTTGAAGCATAATCTATTAAGTGTTGGACAAAAGGTTGACAAAGGTTGACAAAGGTTATGATTTTCAATTCAAGAATGGAAAATGAAAAATCCTAAATGCCCCTGGTATAGAGATTGCATCAGGAACTAAGACTAAAGGTAATATCTTTAATTTGAATGCCAGTGAGAAAAGTTGCTTGATTGCTCAGATTGATGAAAGTTGGTTGTGGCATAGGAGAATGTGTCATGCCAATTTTGATTCAATGATTAAGATCAATTATAATCAAGAAGTTATAGATTTTCCTAAAATTGTTAAGCCTTCTAATCCGGTATGTAAGAAGTGTCAAATGGGTAAGCAAACAAGAATTTATTTCAAGAGTAAGAAATATATATTTGATGGATTGCTAGATCTTGTGCATACTGAACTATGTGGACTTACAATTATAAGAAGTATGCAAGGTGAGAGATATTTCATGTTACCAATTGATGATTATTCCAGGATGATGTGGGTTGCCTTTTTGAAGGAAAAATCATAAGCATTGGACAAATTTAAGATATTCAAAGAAAAAGTTGAGATTGAGACAGGATTGAAGCTGAAATGAGTGAAATTTGACAGAGGAGAAGAATTTTGTTTTGGTGAGTTTGACTCATTCTATGAGAAGCATGGAATTAGAAGACAATTATCTACTCCTAGAACCCCACAACATAATGGAGTCGTTGAAAGAAAGAACATAACTATCCTGGATGCTGCAAGGACTATGCTAATTGAAGGGAATGTTTTGAAGATCTACTGGAGGGAAGCTTTTAGCATTGTTGTTTACACATTCAACCGAGTACATATAAAAGGTGATACTGGTAAGACTCCTTATGAGCTATGGTTTGGTCATGTTCCTACTGTGACATATTTGAGAACTTTTGGAAGTGAGTGTTACATCAAGAGAGATGAGGGTATAGGAAAGTTTGATGCAAGAAGTGATGAAGGAATTTTCTTGGGATATTCAACAAAGAGAAAAGCCTACTGGTGCTACAATAAGAGATTGAGAAAGATAGTGGAAAGTGAAAATGTGAAGGTTGATGAGAACTGTGGAAAATAGATCATAGCATGTGGATATAATGATGATCATGATGCTATTTTAACACTAAATTAGACTAAATAATTGAAGCAGAATGATCCGCTAGAGGCTGTTAATCTGGATATTGCTGCTACCGGTGAAGAGGTGCAAGAACCTGAAAAATAAAAATAATTAGAAGACTCCGAGGTATGTGATATTGAATCATTCTGAAAATCAGATCATTGGTGATAAAAATAAAGGCGCGATGACTAGAAGAAGACTAGCTGTTGAAGAAGTATGTTTGATTTCTAAAATTGAACCTAAAGATGTTGTTGAGGCCTGCAAAGATGAAAATTGGATGAAGGCTATGGAAAAAGAATTGAATCAGATTGAAAAGAATAACACATGGGGAAATTGTGCCTAGACATAAAGACAAGAATGTGATTGGTACTAAATGGGTATTTGGGAACAAATTGAATGAAGCCAATGAAATTGTCAGAAATAAAGCAAGGTTGGTATGCAAAGGATATTCACAAAAGAAAGGGATTGATTATGAGGAGACTTTTGCTTTGGTAGCTAGACTTGAAGCTATTAGACTATTGCTTGCATATGCTGCTTATAAGGATTTCAAGGTATATCAGATGGATGTCAAGTCAACCTTTCTGAATGGTGATCTTGAGGAAGAAGTACACATTGAGAAACCTAATGGATTTTCATTATCAGATGATGGAGACATGAGATGCAAATTGAAGAAATCACTTTATGGATTGAAACAAGCCCCTAGAGCCTGGTATGCTATATTGGACAAGTATTTGCTGAAATTAGGATTTAACTAAGGTACTGCTGATAGTAATCTATATTTCAAGATTGAGAATGATAACATCTTGATTGCTGAAGTTTTTGTTGATGACATTATCTTTGGAGGAGATGGTAACTTGAGTATGATGTTTGTCGGTGATATGCATAAAGAATTTAAGATGTCTATGATAGGAGAGATGCAATTTTTCTTAGGTTTTTCAGATTTCACAAATTGAAAAAGGCATTTTTATCTCTCAAGCTAAATATGTGAAGGAACTACTGAAGAAGTTTGGATTAGAAGATTGTAAACCGGTTGGAACTTCTATGGTGATTGGCTGCAAATTATCTAAAAATGATGAATCTCTGGAAGCTAATTAGACCTTGTACAGATCTATGGTTGGTGGACTGCTATACTTGACTCAGACTAGACCTGATATTATGCATGTTGTGTGCATGGCTGCTAGATATCAAGCTGATTCGGAAGAGAGTCATGTCACTGCTGTAAAGAGGATATTCAGATACTTGAAAGGAACTGGGGATTATGGTTTGTGGTATCCAAGGAATGATGACTTCATGTTATGTTCTTACACTGATGCTGATTGGCCTGGTGATGTTGATGACCAGAAGAGTACGTCTGGTGGTGCATTCTTTTTGGGCAAGAAATTGGTTTCATGGGCTAGTAAGAAACAAGATTCAATTTCCCTATCTACTGTTGAAGTTGAATACATTATTGCTTCTAGTAACTGCACTCAGGTAGTTTGGATGAAATAAATGTTGAAGAATATTAGTTATCTATGATGAGCATACTATCATATATTATGATACTTCTAGTTCTATTAATATGTCGAAGAACCCAGTTAACAATTCAAAGACTAAACATATATCAATCAAGTATCATTTCTTGAGTGAAAAAGTTAGTGAAGAGGAAGTGAAGTTAGAGTATGTGTCTACAAAGAAACAAATTGCTGATATTTTCACCGCCTTTCCCTACAGATACATTTGTCTATTAGAGAGACAAGTTAGGGGTATCCACCCCTCTTGATTTGAACTAGATGCATTGAGTTGCATCAATTCGGTGGACTTCACAACCTTATCTTCTTTGTCCGGATTGATGAGTTTATGCTACTCCTCTAGTGGAGTAGTTTGTTTGTGATTCAATTGAGATGCTTTGTTTATTTAAGGGGGAGAGTTTGGTTTTTTGTTTTGAGAACCTTTGTCATTAATGTCAAAGGGGGAGAGAAAGCATGTGAAAAATTGTTTTATTTTCTTGATCTTAGGGGGAGTTTGTTGGAGATGTTTTCTTTCTTTGCATTGAATTTTTTCACATCCATATGTTGCCATCAATGCCAAAGGGGGAGATTGTTGGACATTGTTGTGGCTAGGATATGTTGTTGTCATTGATGTCAACATATTCCTGTGATTTACTATTCTGATGGTTGTAGATTGGTTTATTCCGATCAAGGTTTGATCTATGGAGTATTACTAGTATCGGTATATCTTTCTGTATTGGTTTTAGTGATCTAAGAACTTAATTGATCATATAATAAGATCTGGTTTACAGTTTGGTTTTTTTGATTAGTGCTTTGCAGAGTTCGGTATTTCCTCCCATATAATTCGGTGTGATTAGATCTTGAGTTGAGATTTTGGGATATTGTTTGGGATGTTCTTGTGTATCTTCATTCAGATGGTTCATGATTTGGTGCTTGACAAGTTATCTTTACTTGTTGCAGTTTTTGTTGTTTGAGTGTTCTTGAGTTTGAAAGGTTGATCAATGAAGATTTGATAAGTGGTGTTGGTGCAGTTGTTACAAATGATTCTAGCGTGCTTGCTGGTGTTTCCTAATTGTGTCCTATTTGTTATGATGATCTACATTGATCCTTGTGTGCATTGTTGGTGTCTTTGTTGAACCAGTGATATTTTGTGTTATGTGGTATTCTAAGTGGTGTAGCATGTTGTGGTTGATCTTAGCGTGATTTCTAGTGGTGTTGCTATTGGCATTTGATCATTTGAACTAAACCAGTAATGTGTGTTTGTTTGATGCAACCGATATATGTCTTTTGTGCATAGAGATTAGTTTTATGATATAATGACTATTTTGTATGTTGTCATTGATGGAAACTATGTTTCTTTAAGTCATCAAAGTCCTATAATTCAACCGACAAGGCTTAACCGGTTAGCAGAGATAATTTTTATCAAAACTAGTTATTAGGATTTCAACTAGTAAAAGACTAACAGTTATATTCTGACAACCGGTCTATGAAAATCATGAAGATGGAGATGATGCGGTTTAAAAAAACATTGAAGACTATCAAATGAAGATATGTTCATAACTGCACGTGTTGAATTGATCAGGTGAATGAGATTTGTTTGACATAACAAATTAGTTGATGGAGACTTAACCGGTAGTGATCAAAATCACTCAGATCGGTAAAACGACATAGAATTGGATTTGTTATGTCGGTGGCCAACATAAATAAAGTGTGCAATGCAAGATTGTCTAGATGTATTGGACCTAGAAAAATGTGCAATGAGGTATGAAAGGATATATATATATATATATATATATATATATATATATATGAGCTTGATAGTGTGAAAGATGATGAGAAAATTCTGTATTATTGATAGTGCGATGATCCGAGGAGTTGAGAGATGAAGTCTATGTGATGTTGTAATATTTTGAAGCGGATCTTATTAGACACAGAAGGTGTTATATTGAGATCATTTGTACTTGTTGTCTCCCTAACAATTGTAGCAAGAAAATTCTCTTACAAGGTGACTCCTAACAGGGTGTAGTCGGATCCTATTGGAAATGTACCTCTAATTCACTTGACATATACGGGTTGATCGAGGTAGCCTACACCAATGGAACAATAGAGTGGGAGACTGCATCAGAGTTGTGCCGATAACCCGATGGGGCTATTTTAGGCAGTCCGGGTTGTCATCGGCTATTGGGTGTTCCTATCGAAAGGTATGTCGATACTCAATGAACCTACCTTGGGCACTCCGAGTTGATATCGGCAATCAGGTCAACATGATGAAGGCTATGCCAAAGTCCCGATGAGCCTTCTCTATTTTGCCTTGGAGTGCTTCGCTTATTGGGATAACAGTTTTGGGCATGTGCCGAAAATCCGATAAGGTCTGGTCTTGGTTATCAGAGGTTGGGGTAACTTTGCATGTGTCTTGCTGATGACCTGATGGAGTCACCTTAGGTGATCGGGTATCATCAGGCGATCGACTCTATCAGATGAACGCTATGCCGATGACTCGATGGAGTCACCTTAGGTGATCGGGTATCATCGGGCGATCGACTCTACTAGTTGAAAGCTATACCGATGGCCGATGGAGTGAAGACTGACTACGGGTGTGAGATTAAACCGAGATCAAAAAAGGTGAACACTCAGACAATAAGGATGATATTGTCAGTGTATATGAATACAAACTAACCTGTTTCTATGCTTCATGTGGGATAATTGGTTTTTCCATGATTGCAGACTGACAGAAATAGTTCAACTTCCCAACCATCTCAGGTAGATATAATGGTTGACCAATTTGGTATTAGAAGCCAAACATGAACCGAATGTAAAGTTGAAGAGTTACGAGCAAGAATAGCTACTTAGCGATTTGTGAAGTGTTTTGACCCGAGTGTTGTATGTTTCAATCTGGAACGATTGTATGATAGAGTGAAAGGAAGTCTGCCGACTGAGCTTTATTATATTTGACATACTGATAATAAAGTTATTTTCTGTTGGTGGTGGGTTTTTCTCTCGAAAGGGTTTTCCCACATTAATTCTATGTATTCTCTCTCTGTGTTGTTTATTTGTGTATGCTCATGCTTGTGCCGTATTCTGTAAAAGTTCCAAAATTTGTAAGAACTATTTATTTTCCCCTACAAATTGACATTAGTGAAGTGAATTTCTGCACTTGCTTTCCTTACAAGTGGTATCAAAGCTTGGCTTGTTTTGTTATCCTTGTTGGGTAGGGCTGGTTTTTGGTGTCAATTCTATTTTAGTGGGAGTCTTGCAGAGTGTCTCCTTGTTTATTTTACAGGTTAAGATGGCGAGAACCTCAGGGTGCATAGACATGGAGAAGTTTAATGGTTCTAGTTTCAAACTATGGAAACTCAAGATGGAAGACTTACTGGTTGATCGAGATATTTTGATTGCTATGACTGCACAAAAGCCTTCAGGCATGAAGCAAGAAGATTGGGACTTAGACAACCAAAAGACAAGGGGTCTAATTAGGCTATGTCTTGCTGATTCTGTTCTGTTAAATGTCCATGAGGAGAAGATTGCATATTTTCTCTGGAGTAAGTTGGGAGATATTTATCAAGGCAAATCCTTGGTGAATAAAATTTTCTTGAGGAAGAAATTGTACTCTCTGAAGATGGATGTAGGAACACCATTGGCAGACCACTTGAATGCATTCAACATGATTCTTGCATAGTTAACTTCTGTTGGTGTGTCCATTGAGGAAGAAGAACATTGCATGCTGCTGTTGTGTTCATTGCCTGACTCTTGGGATCACTTAGTGATGGCTATCGGTAGTACTATGACCTAGTTCAAGATGGATGTTGTGGTTAATACTCTTTTGTCAAAAGAAATGAGAAAGAAGTCTTTTGAGATGACAAAAGATGCACTCTCTATTCGAGGAAGACCGAAGGACAAAGACAAGAAGAAAGGAAAGAAGTCCAAGTCTTAAGAGAGATTTAAATCTCCAGGTAAGAAATCAAAGGTGAAGTGCTAGAATTGTGGGCAGAAAGGGCATATTCGAATGGATTGCAAGGAGGAGAAGAAGAATAAGAAGCATTCTAACATTGAGTCTTCTCAAAGTGATGTAGATGCATTTGTAGCAGCCATGGCATTGCCTACCTCAGATGACACCTGGTTAGTAGATTTTGGCGCATCTTTCCACATGACTTCCCATAAGGAGTGGTTCTCAAAGTATGAACCATATGTTGGTGGAAAGGTATACTTGGCTAGTGATTCTACATTTTAGATTGTAGGGAGAGGCAGAATCAAAATTTAGTTCGGTAGAGTGAAGGGGATAAATGGAGTCCCTCATATACCAGGGCTGGCAAGAAATATTCTCTCTGTAAGTAAACTTAATGATGCTAGAGTACAAGTTACATTTGTATCTAGTGGTTGCAAGATGACTAGAGGTTCCATTGTATTGGCCAAGGGTGATCATTTTGGTACTCTATATAAGTTAAATGTTGAACCTATATGTTGTAATGTGACCTTTGAAAAGTTAGTTAAGATAACTATAATGATGCATAATGCTAATTCATTGGAAGCTAAACTTCTTGCTGAGAAAATAATGCTTTGGCATAATAGGTTAGGCCACATAGGTGAAAAAGGTTTAAAAGCCTTAAAGAATAAGAATCTTGTTGAAGGTCTCGATGATTGTAGTTTTGAGTTTGATTTCTATGAACACTGCATATATGGAAAACATAACCGAGTTCAGTTTTATTCCAGTTCTCATAAGTCTTCTGATATTCTAGATTATGTTCACTCTGATGTGTTTGGTCCAATGGATGTACCTTCTCTGTCTAAGTCTAAATACTATGTATCTTTTGTAGATGATTATTCAAGAAGGGCATTTGTGTACTTTATTAAAAGTAAATCAGAAGTGTTTAGTTAGTTTAAGGAGTTTAAGAACCCTGTGGAAAATCAGACTGGGAGAAAGATTAAATGTTTAAGAATAGACAATGGTGGTGAATTTTGTAGTACAGATTTTGACAAGTACTGTGTTGATCATGGAATTAAGAGACATAAGACTGTACCTTACACTCCACAACAGAATGGAGTTGCAAAAAGGTTGAATCGGTCTCTAATAGAGAAAGCAAGAAGCATGTTGAGCGGAGTTGGGATGGAACAAAATTTTTGGGCTGAAGCAGTTGCTACAGTGTGTTACCTACTGAATTGTTCTCCTACTTTAGCATTGGTTGACAAAACACCTATGGAAGCATGGTCTGGTAAGAAACCTTCTTTAAGGCACCTTTGTGTTTTTGGTGCAGAGGCATATGCTCATGTGCCTAATGTGAATAGATCTAAGTTGGATAACAAAGTGGTGAAATGTATCTTCATTGGCTATGGAGTTGGTGTGAAAGGATACAAACTTTGGAATCTAGTGATTGGTAAGGTTGTATACATCAGAAGTGTGATTTTTCATGAGCTAAAGCCTATGCCACTAGATCGTAAGATAGAAAAGAGAGGAGAAGCTAAGGTTAAAATTCCTCCAGTCAAAGAAGAATCTCCAGAGATACCTGAAGATGAGGAGAGTTCAAGTAGTTCAAGTTGTTTTGAAGAAGAACATGATGATGAACCTCAGGAAGCCTCAACACCAGAGTTGAGAAGATATACTCAAGAGAGGCGACAACCTAATAGGTATACACCTAATAAGTAAAATCACTCTATGTTGAATTTTAATTGTGCCTATGCTTTACTTGTAGATACTGATGAGCCTAGGACTATCAAAGAAGCAATTGAAATGCCTAATTCAAATTCCTAGTTGGAAGCCATGAATGATGAAATATCATCATTGGATAAAAATGGAACTTGGGATTTGGTGCCTTTGCCTAAAGGTAGAAAGCTTGTAGGCTATAAGTGGGTGTTTAAAAAGAAGTATGGTCTAGATGGCAGCATTGACAAGTACAAAGCAAGACTGGTTGCAAAGGGGTATTCACAAAAAGAAGGTATTGACTATGGGGAAATCTTCTCTCCTATATCTAAGCTGACATCTATCAGATTTCTCTTATCACTTGCAATAGCATATGATTGGGAGATTGAGAAGATGGATGTGAAGACAACATTTCTTTATGGTTATCTTGAAGAAGAAATTTATATGTCCCAGCCTGAGCATTTTGTGGAAAAAGGTAAAGAACATCTGGTATGCAAACTCAAGAAGTCTCTGTATGGTTTAAAATAGTCCGGTATCAAAAGTATGACACATTTGTTTTGTGCTTGGGATTTGTGAGATCAAAGGCTGATCATTGTGTTTTCTACAAAACTAATTGTAATAGGATTCTTATCATAGCTTTGTATGTAGATGATATGTTGTTCATAGGAAACACAAAAGGTATGATCTCAGATTTAAAATCTCAGCTTTTGATGAAATTTGAAATGAAGGACTTAGGACCAGCAAATTACATTCTGGGAATGGAGATCAAAAGGGATAGGTCTAAGAGGAAACTTTGGCTCAACCAGAGAAAGTATATAGCCAATGTTCTTGACAGGTTTCATATGTCTGACTGTAAACCACAGGTTGTTCCCATCTTGCAGGGAACTAAGTTGTCTATGCTTGATAGTCCAAAATATCCAAAAGGAATTAAGACATGACAAGTGTACCTTGTGCAAGTGCTATAGGTAGTTTGATGTATGCTATGGTAAGTACAAGACTAGACATTGCCCAACCAGTGGGAGTACTTAGTAGGTTTATGTCGAATCCAAGGAAATCGCATTGGGATGTTGTAAAGAGAGTGTTTAGATACCTGAAGGGTACTTCAGACTTTGCATTGTTTTATCATGGTAATCTGAAGGATTCAAAAAGAACTCTCAACATTTGTGGTTATACGGATTCTGATTGGGCAGGGGATATTGATAGCAGGAGATCCACTAGTGGATATGTTTTTGTCCTGAATGGTGGAGTAATTAGTTGGATGAGCAAGCGGCAAGCTGTAGTCTCTTTGTCCACTATAGAGGTAGAATACATGGCAGCCACACATGCTTGTAAAGAAGCAGTCTAGCTTAGGCATTTGAGTTCAGATATTGGTTTTGATGCAGGGCAGGTTGAAATCTGGAGTGACAGTCAGAGTGCCATATGTTTGGCAAAGAATCCTACTTTCCATGCCAGATCAAAGCATGTTGATATTCAGTATCACTTTGTTCGTGACATGGTGGAAGATGGAAAAGTTTATCTTAACAAGGTAGACACTCTGGAAAATGTTGCAGATGCTTTAACGAAACCAGTGAGCATGCACAAGTTCAGGTGGTGTTCAAATTCTATGGGTCTTCATACCCATGTTCGTCAATAACATCTGAAATGGTAATCAGCCTAGTAAACTCTTTCTCAAGTGGGAGTTTGTTGGAAATGTGCCTCTAACTCACTTGGCATATATGGGTTGATTGGGGTATCCTACACAAATGGAACAATAGAGTGGGAGACTGCATTAGAGTTGTGTCGATAAATCGATGGGGCTATTTTAGGCGGTTTGGGTTGTCATCGGCTATCGGTGTTGGCATTTTTGATGTTTATGTTGTGATTGTCATTGATGGAAACACACTTGCATTGAGATCCCCTTTATATGTATGAGCTAGAGCTCAACTGATATCTGTTCCAACCGGTATGTTGTATTCTAGTCTTTAGACTATTGGTGATTTTGCAGAATTTGTTTCCAAGTCTGAAGCGGCATGTCGACCCCAAGTGGTTCATAGATCTCAAGCGGTATGAGGGAGCAAAGCGGCATAACATATTCTTACTAGTCTTCATTTTTGTCAAATCGGCAATCGGTATTTTGTATGAACCAGTAATACTCTGTGATGAGTTACCAACCGGCATTTTGTGATGAGTTACCAATCCACTAATTGTTTGACGGTGCCGACACACTGGCAGTGCTTCTTGTGTCATGTTACTGAGTATGTCTAGATTCATTGAACCTAGGAAATTGAAATGTAATCCTATTGGACCAACATGAAATCAGACTCCTTTAAAAGGACATCATGTCTAGGGTTTTAGGTTGTTGCTAAAAGGGTTTTTGTTTGTGCTAGGGTTTAAGGTGGTTGATAAGTTGTTGTAAGAGCGATCTTATCTGAGAAAATCAAGTTGTAACTGAGTGAGAGATAGAGAAGACTGAAGTAATGCTAGAATGCATTAGCTGTGAGCTATACTGGATCTAACCAAGCAGTCTGTGCTATTAGATAGATCAAACACTTGTTGATTACTCACATCTTTGACAAGTCTATAGCCCTTAACTGGGTAGGCCCAAAAGCCTTTTGTAAAATCTTCTAACAAGGTGGTTCACCTTTGTGAATCTAAAATCCTCTAGCAAGGTAGTATTTAAATTAGACTTATCTCCTCATAGAGATTGAGATTCCTAACAGGATCTGTTCTGGTGAAGAACATTGTAAGACCTTAACCGATCTGACCTTAACGGGTCTGGTTTCTATTCTGCAGATAGTGACTTGTGAGTTCCATCTCACCGTGGTTTTTCCCATTTGGGTTTCCATGTCAAATATCTTGTGTTATGGTTGTATTGCTTTTGTGGGTGAACACTTTATTTGCATTTTGGTTTGCATGTGTGATAACCAATCTATCTATTAAACTATTTTACCGGTTCCTATTGGAAGGTATGTTGATACCCGATGAACCTACCTTAGGCACTCAAGGTTGATATCGGCAATCGAGTCGAAGTGATGAAGGCTACAACAAAGTCCCGATGAGCCTACGATGTTTTGCCTTGGAGTGCTTCGGTTATCGGGATAGCAATTTTGGGCATGTGTCGATAACCCGATAAGGTCCGCTCTTGGTTATCGAAGGTCGGGGTAACTTTGCATGTGTCTTGCCAATGACACGATGGAGTCGCCTTTGATGATCGGGTATCATCAGTTGATCGACTCTACTGGATGAACGCTATGCCAATGACCTGATGGAGACACCTTAGGCGATTGGGTATCATCGGGTGATCGGCTCTACTGATTGAAAGCTATACCAATGGCCGATGGAGTGAAGACCAACTGTGGGTGTGATATTAAACTGAGATCCAAAAAGGTGAACACTCAAACACTAAGGATGAGATTGTCGATGTATATAAATACGAACTGACCTATTTCTCTGCTGCATGTGGGATAATTGGTTTTTCCATGATTGTAGACTGACGAAAACAATTCGACTTCCCAACCATCTTGGGTAGATGTAACGGTTGACCAGTTTGGTATTAGAAGCCAAATGTGAACCAAATGTAAAGTAGAAGAGTTACGAACCAGAATAGCTACTTAGCGATCTGTGAAGTGTTTTGACCCGAGTGTTGTATGTTTCAATCTGGAACGATTGTATGACAGAGTGAAAGGAAGTTTGCTGACTGAGCTTTATTGTATTTGACATACTGATAATAAATTTATTTTCTATTGGTGGTGGGTTTTTCTCCCGAAAGGGTTTTCCCATGTTAATGTGGTGTATTCTCTCTCTGTATTGTTTATTTGTGTATGCTCATGCTTGTGCCGTATTTTGCAAAATTTGCAAAATTTGTAAACACTATTTGTTTTCCTCTGCAAATTGACATTAGGGAAGTGAATTTCCACACTTGTTCCTTACAGATCCTAGCATGTTTGATCATTAAATCCTCTAACTAGGTGACATAATAACTTGTTTTTGCAAATCCTAGTAACTTGGGTAGCTTCTAGCAGGGTTGGTCCTCACATGCCTTTTTATAAAGCTCTTAACCGGGCTTAGACACTCCTACCAGGGTGTGCCTCTAACCGGGTGTTGTAGACCTTAACTTGTTAGATCTCTATACTACAGATATTGGATCTTTTGGGTACTAACTCCCACCGTGGTTTTTCCCATTTGGGTTTTCCACATATAAACTCTTGTGTCATGTGGTTTATGCTTTATGTAGTTATTGCATACTAGGTGTTATTTCTTATATGCCTATTGATTTTTAAGTTGGTGAAATTAGGAATCAAATTTGTATTGTTTTTACTATCACTGATTAACACCCCCCCCTCTCAGTGCCTTATAAGTTCATCAATTGGTATCAGAGCCTAACTTCCTTAAGGCTTAACCGCTTGGAAGGGATCTCTAATCCTAAGGAAAATATGGGTGAAGGAATGAGTTACAAAGAAATGGCTAAGGAACTTGCTGAAACTAAGGGGGAGATAGAAACCCTAAAAGGCACATACAAGACATCACTAGATAAAAGGAAAGAACTGATTGAACAATTGTTGCAGATCTTTGACATCAGTTCTTCAGATGAGGCGAACATTGATGCATTGGTTGAAGAAGCGGAGAAGCTGAATGGTGAGAAGACTAATATGAGAAGAGAGCTGGAAGCACTTACAATTCGGATGAGTGAGGAACTTGAAGCTAGAAGAAAGGCCGAGGATCAGATCCAAGATAAAGAACATGAAATCTTTAAGATTAAGTAGGAGAATGCAACTTTGTATGAACATTGGCTTGATGAGAAATAAGAAAAAGAAGCATTAGAATTAGATCTTGAAATGGAAATGTCTCTTAGAGAGACCCTCATGAAAAGAAATGAAGATCTTACAAAGGAACATGTTGAGGCCAATGAGAAGCTTGATAAATTCAACAAGAGTTCCTCTATGCTTGATGAATAGATCCAATCTTATAGGATGAAAGGTG
This sequence comes from Cryptomeria japonica, assembly GCF_030272615.1. Taxonomy (NCBI): domain Eukaryota; kingdom Viridiplantae; phylum Streptophyta; class Pinopsida; order Cupressales; family Cupressaceae; genus Cryptomeria; species Cryptomeria japonica. The sequence continues at coordinate 535,703,633 of NC_081408.1, forward strand.
ATACATCTGGGTTAGGATACAATAAATCTGAGAAGGGAGAACCTTCTGGTACCAAGAGCAACATGCATGAAGGTAAAAAAACTCCTAAGGATCAGAAGCTTACAAACCTGTTTGTTTTAACTATCATAAACTAAGACATACTGCTGATGTTTGTAGAAGCAGATCTGATGCTAATACTAGTTATAGACCTAATACTAGATATGTGCCTAGAAAATTTGAAGGTTACTATTATACATGCAACATGTATGGGCATAGATCTATTGAATGCAGGTATGGAGCTAATTATCAAACACCTCATATGAATCCAAGAACTGATGGTGATTGGAGAAGGAATTTTACTAACTAGAGAAGCACTAATTGACAAAAACCCTATGTTAACCGATCTAGTCCTTAAGAGATGGAGAAAAGTGTCAATGTGACTTGTTCAATTTTCAACAATTTTTGACATGTGGCAATGAACTAATGAAGACAAATAGGTAGAGGTAATGCAAGACCTTGGAGATCATCTGGAATGGCATGTTATCATTGCAACAAACTGGGACACATTGCCAAGTTTTGCAGAACATGGAAGAACCAGCTGGTGAATCAACCTACAAACCGGAAAGGAAAGCATAAATTTGATATTGAAGAAACCAGAGCTAAGATGAATAGAATATGGAAGAAGAAGAGTGATGACAAACCATCTGAGGAATCGGATTCTTTACCTAATGTGGAGAATCCTGATAACATGATGAAACTATAAGGATCCGATCAAATACTGAGAGGGGGGGCTGAATCGGTAGATAGAAAATAAACTAAACTTTCACCAAACAAACTTTCAACTCAGAATTCAATCACTAAACTAATCGGTTCAGTCATTGTATCGAAAACTACAACTGCACTGCCAAACTTTATCAGTTGACCAAAACATCAATAATAGCTCATTTCAGATCATTTCAGGTCATCTAAACATATTTGAGTGGATTTGCCATTCGTTCATATCAACCATAATAAAACACATCCACAAAATCATTCACCACTTAACACAATGATTTGTCACATGGAAACCCAAATGGGAAAAACCACAATGGGGATGAATACCCACAATTATTTTGAACTCTTCCAAAGTTCACTTTGTTAGAAGCCAAGCCTTGTTAGAAGTTTTTACAATAATGTCCTGTTAGGGACAGATCTAGTTAAGGACCACCCTATTAAGGGATTTACTACAATACCCCATTAAAGGTAATACCCTGTTAGAGGTAACCTCGGTGAAGGATTTCAAATCCAAGCTAATGGATCATCTGGTTAGAGGATTTCAACAACAAGCCTCTTAAAGCTTACTCGGTTAAGGGATTTAACTATTGTAATGGTTAGAGAGAAATAGGTTCTTTGACTAATTTGGTAATAACACTTCCTTGCTTAATCAGATCCTTTTCTGCTCCATTCTGCCTTCACAACATTCTGTAGACACACCTTCTAGTTTGGCAACAATCACACTTAACCAAATTTGCCAACACTTCATTGAAACAAATCATCGACCTTATAATAAAATACATTAGGTTGGTAACATAACACAAAAACTACAAATCTCATAGATATTATAAACATATCAATTCAATCTTGACCATTAGATTACATAGCAATCAACTACATAGACATGAAGAACCCAACCACAAGATTTTATACTTGGAAAACCCAAATGGGAAAAACCACAAAGAGTGTTAACTCTTAGGAGAATATAACTAGTTATAATTTGAGTTTACAAAGGGGTGGCTCTTTGCTGGGTGGCTCATTGCAACTCAAAATGTTGAATTGAAAAGGTTTGCATCTCCAAATGCATGGAATCAATTCCAAGTTGAAGCAGTCACCGACAAGGAGGGACCTCAAAGAGATCAATCTAGACCGGTCAGCAAGAGAAACACAATGGAAACACAAAGATTTGATGGAGACAATGCATAACAGATTATTGAGATTACCTTTTATAGCTACACAAAAGGAGGAAGCTTCTTATAAAAAAGTACATCATATATAAGAACCTGATCAAACCGAGGTTGAGTTGCAACCTAAAGAAATTGCTACTCACAAAAAAGAAACGATGTAAAAACAAATTCAAAGAGTACAAGCCAACACCAATCCCGAATAAGAACAAACTATTAAACTTGTGTCAATTATTAGTGATCTTTTCTCACTGTACAACATACCTGTTAGATTCGGCGAGGTAACCTGGGACAGTGATTCTGAAACTCATTCCAATGAGTATGAGTGAGATAGTTGTTTTGATGTTACTAAAGATATTGAGGTGGATACAATCCATTTATACACACCCCTTTCTCAGGAGGGATGAGGCTCAAGATCTTGATCATTTGAATTCAGACCACAACATATCTATGAGGCTAGTGAGAATGAGCAGTGATAATACAAACAAGGCAATATCAATGAAAGTACCATTGAAGACCTCAAGAATATCATAGACCTCACCGATATCCATGAAAATTACAACAACTGATCTTAACCCACCAAATGACTCCTTATCGCTCATATATCCTGATCTCATAGACTAGGAAGAACTTGAATATCATGATATACAAATATTCCTAAATGATGAATCCATTGTCCAATACCTATGCTCAGTCAACCCAGAAACATGCTCCACCAGTGAACAACATAACAATATCTGCAATAAGGGAAGTTCCAAGTCTCTCAGTCACAAAAATAAAATAAACAATGGATCTAATGGTGAAAACAAGTTAGTGGCAGTATTAGATCGCAAAAAAGTAAAAATAAAGGATGTATCTGAAGGTGAAAACCTTTTTGAGGCACCTAAAGATGAAAGACTTGACACTCTTCTAGAACATTACTAGGAAAGGTCACCAATCTTGATTGAGCCAACTCAATCAATAAATATCGACATTGAAGCAATAATCAAAACCATACATCTAGCAGAATCACTCACAAAAAAAAGAGCAACCAGATTTTATCAAATTCTTCAAGGAGAAGCAAATCAATTTTTCTTGGTCTTATGCTGACATGCCAGGGGTAGATCTGAATCTAATCATGTATCACTTATCCATTTCTCCTAAAGCTAAACTTGTCAAGAAGAAATTAAGGAAGATGAATCCACACGTGGCATTATTAGTCAAAGCAGAACTGAAGAAGTTATTAGATGTTGGATTCATTCGACCTATAGACTATGCCAAGTGGATCTCAAATATTGTACCAGTTTCCAAACCAAATAAAAGCATAAGGATTTGTACAGACTTTAGAGATCTAAACAAGGCATGTCCAAAGGACGGTTTTCCTTTACCAAACATCAACACTATTGTTGATCTAATAGTAGGACACACTATGCTATCTCTCATGGATGGTTTTTCAAGCTATAACCAAATCAAGATAGCTCTAGAGGGTCAAGATAAAACTACATTCACCTATCTGTGGGGAACATATTGCTGGAATGTCATGTCTTTTGGCTTGAAAAATGCTGGTGCAACTTATAAAAGAGCCATGACAACAATCTTCCACGACATGATGTATACTTTCATGGAGGATTATGTGGATGATTTGCTAGCCAAATCATTCACCAGAGTAGAACACTTGGGCATCCTAGATAAAATATTTCAAGGATTGGAGCAATTCAAGGTCAGATTAAACCCTAAGAAGTGTGTCTTCGGGGTCACATCCAACAAACTGTTGGGCTACTTTGTATCAGAAAAGGGCATCGAGGTAGATTCAACAAAGGTTCAGGCTATCATGGAGATGCCACCTCCTAAAAACATTATCTAGTTACAATCTCTGTAGGGCAGGCTACAATTCATTAGATGATTCATCGCTCAATTAGTAGATGAATATCTCCCATTTAATCATTGGCTTCATAAGAATATACCCTTCAGATGGGAAGACAAGTGTGCTGAATCATTCCACCATCTCAAACAATATATGATGAATCCACCAGTTTTAGTACCACCAATAGTGGGCAAGCCACACATTCTCTATATATCAACAACATAAGTATCCTTGGGGGCACTGCTAGTACAAGAAGATCCAACAGGAAAAGAAAGGGCTATCTATTAGATCAGTAGGACTTTGAACATATATGAACTCAATTATACATTCATCAAAAAGGCTTTCTTAGCAGTTGTGTTTCCCTCTCAAAAGTTCCGCCACTATATGTTGGCCCACACAATCAAGTTGGTAGCAAAAATTGATCCTCTGAAATATCTACTCAGCAAGTCAACTCTCATAGGAAGATTAGCTAAATGGGTCATGATTATAAGTGAGTTTGATATTCTATACATAGAACGATGGGCTATCAAAGGACAAGTAATTGCAAATAAACTGGTATGAGCACCGCTACCGGACCAACAACCACTATAAGTGGAATTTTTAGACATGGATGTACTCACTATTAGCCCCAAGCAATGGACCATATACTTTGATGGATCCTATACACAACATGGATTGGGTGCTGACATCCTGTTCATCACTCCAAAGGGGCACACAATTCCAAGATCTTACAGACTAATGTTTCCATGCACCAACAACATTGTTGAATATGAAGCCTTGGGAACAAGAATCAAAGTCGTTGTAGAATGGAGAATCACTTAATGGAGAGTCTATGGGGATTCTCAATTAGTTATCATCTAGATCAACGATGACTATCAGACAAAAGATGATAAGCTAATGCCTTACAAGAGAATAGTGGATGACTTCAAAAAGTACTTTGTGCACATCACCTTTGAGAAAATTCCAAGATTGGAAAACAGAGCTGCCGATGCAATGGCCACCATCGCCTCACTTCTACAAATTCTAGATAAAAATAATCGTTACGAATTCTTGGTGGAGCAATTGTTTTCCCCAGCCTATGACAATTCTCCATTCCAAGTCATCTGTGCCCTAATCAGTTCTGATTCCCCTCTCTACGGGAAGATCGATGACTATCTCAAAAACAATACTCTCCCACTTGACCTATATCACAACCAAAAATGAAACTTCATATGAAAAGCCGCCCACTATGCCTTAACCATTGACACACTTTACCGCCGAGGTCTAGAAGGTACTCTTCTTCGATGCCTCGATCGTAACGAACCTGATTCTGCCTTACATGAGATTCATGAAGGTATTTGTGGTACGCATTCAAGTGGTCCTACTCTCACCAAGAAAATTATGATAATAGAATATTACTAGCCAACAATGGAGAGAGAGTCCTATCAATTTGCTAGAAAATGTCCTAAATGCCAAATTCATGGTAACCTCATACATGCACTAGCATAGGAGCTGCAACCATTCACCACATCTTGGCCTTTCTGTCAATGGGGACTCAATCTAGTATTAAAGATTCATCCTTTCTCTTCAAATGAACATAAATTCATTATCACCGCCACAAAGTACTTCACCAAGTGGATCGAAGCAGTCTCGATGACCATCGTGACTGGAAAGAAGATCTCATCATTTATCCTCAACTTTCTCATTTGCAGCTATGACATTCCTAGTTCCATCATCACAGATAATGAACGTCCTTTCAAGAATCAAGATCATTGAGAGCTATGCAAGCGATTCAAAATCCAACATTGCTTCTCCATACCATACTACCCACAGGGGAATGGCCAAGTAGAAGTATCAACCAAAACATTCCTGAAAAATCCTCAAAAAAACAATCAATGATGGTGGTAAGGATTGGCATGTACAACTCAATCCAACACTTTGGGCCTACAGAATGAGTATCCACACACCTACAGGGGCTACACCATATTCATTGGTGTATGGTTCAGAAGCAATTATACCTCTTGAGGTGGAAATCCCATCTCTTAGAGTATTTTTAAAGGGCCTCATTCCAGAGGAGAAATATTGAGTGAATAGGTTGCAAGAACTAGAGCTTCTTGATGAAAAATGACAACGTGCCTATGACCATCTCAAGGCATATCATAAACGAAAGTGTAGAAGCTATAATCACTAATTCATCCCAAGGGCTTTCAAAATTGGTGATCTTGTCCTAAAGGAAAATCCCAGAAATCAGCAAGATCAAGATAAGAAGGGGAAGTTTGAACCTAACTGGTTAGGGCCATTTGTCATCATATCAGCCTATGGATCAGGAGCATATCCGTTGTCAACTTCAGAAGAGGATATACTTGACAAACCAACCAACATCATCCATCTGAAGAAATTCTACACTTGAGTCGTCCAATGCACGGATCAAGCAAAAAAAATAAAATCAGAAAAATACAAAAAATAAAATAAAATGAAAAAATCAAAATTACAATAAAAACAAATGGTGAAAACTTGGCAACAAGCACCACTTGTGAGAGAACAACTCCTCTATCTATTGGTACTCACATCCTATTATTTGATCCAAACCAATAGCCATCGCAGAACGCTTATACACATAGTATCAATCCCACACATACTTAGCGTAGTCACTGTCCTTGATTATCTGATCAGTTATCCACATCATATCCCACCATGGCTTGGTGATCAATTATACATGTTCATATTGAGTAGTATCTAGAGTGGGGGAAATTTTGTGACCTCGCTAGGGGCATTTTGCCTTTGGGTTTCAACATCATATCAAACACACATTGAGAGAAAACAAGGATCAACAAAGCAACATATCAATGAGTAAGCACACACACGAGAGGGAAAACATCGAGGCTCGTTTAACTAATTGGGATTGAACAAAAGATCTATTTACAAGATGTTTTAATTGACAAGAATACATTTCCAATAGCATGCATGCTTACTTATGGTTGTTAATTTTTACTTATCATATCTCCTAAGTGACTCAAAGATGTCTCAATGACTAGAGAAGCAAGGAAGGAATGTGATGTTTTATTTTTTTGCTATGTGTGAGTGAAGTCTTTTACCATGCAATTTGTCCTACGAACAATCAAATGGCATATCGCTGAGGACATTTTGGATTTGTATGGGACAAAGGTTAACTCTTGTCTGTTTATGCAAGCAACACTTAGGTCATCTTGGTTCAATTATACCTCGAGGCTTATGCCATCTTGAAATATCAAAACTCATGTAAGTTATACTCATGTCATTATGGTTCAATTATACCATGATTCTTGTATCAACTTTCAATAAAACAAGGCCCAATGATGAAAAAAAAGGAAGCACTATTACTTTGATCACAACAGATGGCAACATTTAGAACGAGAATGCATATTAAGCTTTGCACTAGTTGCATTATCATATCATGTTAAAGATTGCATTAGGTGCATTAACATTATCGTTTTCATTATCATCTTAATCTGCATTTAGATTGCATTATCATATCATTGCATTTAGTTTCATATCATTTAATCATGGCATTTAATTGCAATCATCATCATCATCATCATCATCATCATCATCATCATCATCATCATCATCATCATCACCATCACCATCACTAGCATCACCATCATCATCATCATCATCATCATCATCATCATCATCATCATCATCATCATCATCATTAGCATCAACATCATCATCATCATCACCATCATCATCATCATCACCATCATCATCATCATCATCATCATCATCATCATCATCATCATCATCATCACCATCATGATCATCATCATGATCATCATGATCATGATCATCATCATCATGATCATCATGATCATCATCATCAGCATCATCATCATCATCAGCATCATCATCATCATCATCATCATCACCACCATCACCATCACCACCATCAGCATTATCATTTTCATTATCATCGTAATTTGCATTTAGATTGCATTATCATATCATTGCATTTAGTTTCATATCATTTAATCATGGCATTTAGTTGCAATCATCATCATCATCATCATCATCATCATCATCATCATCATCATCATCACCATCATCATCACCATCACCATCACCGGCATCAGCATCAGCATCAACATCAGCATCATCATCATCATCATCATCATCATCATCATCATCATCATCATCATCATCATCATCATCACCACCATCATCACCATCATCATCACCATCACCATCATCATCACCATCATCACCACCATCATCATCAGCATCATCATCAGCATCATCATCACCATCACCATCATCATCATCACCATCATCATCATCATCACCATCATCATCATCATCATCATCATCATCATCATCATCATCATCCATCACATGCATATCTATCGCATCATCATGGAATCTTTCTTCACTTTCATATCTTCATCATTCTTGAAACTAGATGTTTTGGTCATGTCTTATACATGATATATTGTTCCTGAAACCAGACGCTTTGATCATCTTTGTCTTATATAGGACATGTCATTCCTGAAACTAGACTTGATCTCAATCTTATCAATTCTATCAATCCATTTCATCTGATCTATTCTATCATGTCTTATATAGGATGTATCTTTCTTGAAACTAGACATTTTGATCATGTCTTATACATGATATATCATTCTTGAAACCAGATGCTTTGATCATCTTTGTCTTATACAGGAGGTGTCATTCCTGAAACCAGACTTGACCTCAATCTTATCAAATCTGATCAATCTTATTATTCTGATTAGTATGATCAATCATATCATTATCCCCATACATGAGCATATCATATCAACAACATGTAGAATGCTAGATCATATTATTCCACAACAAACAAAACCACAAAATATGTTAGAAATATCCGCATTCATCAAATCCAACCATCATCTACATATCACCTTCTAAACATATAGTATCATTACAAACATCATATAAGCATGTAAACATAAAAATAAATAAAACACACACATCACATCATCTGCATCCATATCATATCATCATGCACATGTGTGACCACATGTTGATCCAAAGGAAAATCAATGATACAAGTCAGAACCAATCATCAGTCAAAACAAATAAATGTCCAAAGTCCTTGGATATCATATTACTATCAAAATCAATCAAACCATGTTCCATATCGAAAATCAATCAATCCAAGTTCCCTATCAAAAATCAATCAATCCAAGTTCCATATCAAAAATCAGTCAATCAGGACCCATATCGAATCAAAACCCATATCAAATTAGGACCCATATCAAATCAGGACCTATATCGAATAAAAAACCCATATCGAATCAAGACCCATATCCAATCAGGACCCATATCGACAATCAGAACCCATATTGAATTAAGACCCATATCGAATCAAGACCCATATCGACCTTTGACCCATATCAACAAGTTTGACTCATATCGACAATCAAGTTTGACCCATATCGACCAATTTTTTCTATATTGACCTTTGGAACATATCAACACTTGAACTGTATCGACAATCAGGATTCATATCAACGCGACCTCGGTGGACGTGTGGGGCATGTACGCACTATGCCCACATTGGTCTTCCTCATTTCTTCAATATTCCTTTTAAAATTTATTGGCAGATAAATATCAAAAAATTTAACAATTCAAATCATCCAACTTTCGAAAATCATCCCGCATTGTGCCACTGCCTCAGAAATCATAATTTTCTCAATTTATCTCTCGAGGGGGCATATCGACATCAATTTCATATCAGTCTCATATTGACTTTTAATATCATATCAATTCTTTTGGGGCATCATATCGATAATTCTAGCAACAACATCATATTGAAATTTCTTGATGACAAATTAAACGTTTTCTTTAAATCAACAAGTGGTCACACGTTAACTCAAAGAGGGGCAAAATGTAGACACCTAAAACTGACACAACTAATTAAATGTATTTTATTTATTTAATCATCATTAATTATTCCTATTAATTAAGATTTAATTAATATCCTTATTCTTCTAATCGCCTATTAATTAAATTAAGATTTAATTGATATACCCTTCTTCTATCTATAAGTCATTTAATTAAATTCACATTTTAATTAAAAATATCAATTTATTCCCTTTTCCATTTTAATTAAATCTACAATTAATTAAGATCTCCTTTGCATCTAAATAAATCAAAATTTATTTGTAAACCCCCCTCCCTCTTGCAAAATACTACAAATGCAAGTTGTATCCTCTTTTGGCTAAATTAAATCTGTTTAGTTTACTAAAATTCCTTTTTTTCCCTCACCCACTTGCCAAATCCTACATTTCCCACTTGCCCTCCTAATTTATTCTAGAATCTCTCTAATCCTCCATTAATTAGCCTAATTCTCCTCATCATGTCCAATCCCTAAATCTGGGGAGTCACTTCCCCAAATTTGGAGAAAGTCTTCAAAATGCATTTAAGACCTCCTTTCAACAAGGTGACTTGTTGAATACCCCCAAATTTGTAAGGCTCTTACAAAGTTGTCCCCTAGACCATTAGTGGTTTTCCTCTTGAAGAAAGTTAGCCTCCAAAGTATTCAAAAGGAATTTAATGCCTCTTACAAACCCACACCCCTAACCCATGATGGTTGTCCACTTGACTATCTTTTATCCTTGCACAAGAGTTTACCTCTTGGACAATAGCCCGCTTCCTTGGATAAAAGCATTATCCAATGATGTCACCCCTTGAAGCCTTCCCTAAATGCTCTATTAGCATCTAATGCTTTCTTAGCATCTCTCAAGCCCTCTCAAGATGACATTTGTCAACTTGGGATTGGATTGAATCCCTCACATGGATTGATAACTTTCAATCCTAGCCCTTGTTCAAATTACTCCATCTCAACCATCCATTTCTCTATTTTATCTATAAATAGAGCCCATTTATTCAATCTAAGGATCCATCCACTGCTATTGCATCCAATCTATAGTCTAATTGTGTTGTGCAGGTTATCAAGGAGCTCAATTCCCATCACCAAGAATTTAGGCCATCTTAGTTGCATTATAGCTTAGTTCTTTTAATACATGTTTAGAATATCTTGATAGCTTAATTCATCTTATTTTCATAGCACTCTCATATCTCATCCTCATATTAGCTTAATTAGTTCACTTAATCTTTCAATTTGGAACTCCTTTTATATCTTCATCTTGTATCTTTCATCTCCATCCATAATCTCATCTTAGCTAGGATCTTAGTTGTATGCATTTTGATTCTAGAATCATCATTCATAACTCATTCTCTAGGTTGTCATCTTGAGGATCAAGTTCTCTTCCAAGTGAGGGCCACCTTGAATCTTAGAGATCTTTAGAGATAGAGGAGCATGGGACAGGCTTAGCAATCTTGAGATTTCTTGGACTAACAATTATATTAGTTTACATTTTCAATCTCTTGATTTCACTAACGTAATGTCTCATGTGTGTGTGTGTGATTTGTGTTTTCTTGCAAGTGCAGGTATCCCCCACATTTCAATCACACAATTTTAATTCATGAAAATTTATTACAACCAACCGATAACAACCGAGTTACAACATATCCGGCTCACAAGCTTGGTAGAACATACAAAATAGGTCACAACTAGGACCTTGAATCTTAAGATCTATCTTCTATGCACAGTCTCACTACTTGATTCTTTGATTTATTACATTCTAATGTGCAATTACAATTATATATATCGATCCAAAAGATCTAGTCAGCCCAAAAGGGATCAAAATCCGAAGAACAAGACCTAACGTGTAAAATTAACAAGGTCAGCCTCCGCCAAGAGATTCCTCCAGAAAATCCAAAGGATGAAGTGTAGATCATGGAAAAAGGGCGGCCACATGCCAAGGAGCATCACAATAAATGCCCAAGGCTCTGCAAGCTTCCAAAGGGGTTTTGGTAGATCACAAAAATAGGTCCAGGCAATTGGTAACAAGAACTATCAAGGAAACCAATAGCGATATCTTGCTGAAAAATGATCCAAATGCGATACGGTCTAGAAATAAGAAAGATGATCAAGTCTTCAAGTAGAATCCAACTCCACAGGATCCAGTGAGTCAAAATTGGGACACATAGAAAGAAAAACTAAAACTGCAAATAGAAAGAAAAACAGAAAGAAAATGTTTTGGTTGATGCAAGATTGCTATGAATCGGGGATGCTCCTACATCACAAGTTTAAGCTCAGATTAGAAATCTCAAACTCTACAGTAGATCCAGTTAGAGATCTCTATACAATCCTCCTGCAATAGGTTCGATAAAGGACTACTAAAACACTGATTGCCTTTGTTGTCTGTGACTCACACTTCACACAATCGGCTATCTTTGCTGCCAACTATCTTTCACACATCACTCACCTTCACATTCACACTCACTTATTCGATCTTCACATGCCACTACATATGTATATGTATATATATACCAGAAGGTATAGATACAAAATAGTGTGTTGTCCAAGCCCAACACGTTACCAATATGCTCATGTCGGCCTCCGTAAGATTTCTACATGCTTCCTTTTCATACTCCAATTATCAATTCATATACCAGGATTATTGGAAAGGGGTAGGGTCATTTGGACCAAAGAATATTGACCCATTATCTCAAGATCAAGCCCAATATCTCCAAAAAAGTAGACTCCACACGAACCAAGGAAACCACAACACAAAACTCAAAGAGCTACTTTTGATAATCACCAAAGCCGGTAACATCGGGATAAATAATTGATATCGGGATCAGTCCTAACATTGGGATATTAGGATTAATGAGAACTCAATGAATCCACAAAAATCATCATCTAGAGCTGTCCATGCTGCATAATAACTTCTAACCAAAACTGCAACATCTGAACTATACATACATACTGCATAGAATATTATAACATTGATAACATCTATAATATCCAGACTAATATTTAGGCCTCAAAACACAGTCCTGTCCAAAACCGGATGACTGGTTTGACATCAATGACAAATTTATTCACACAAGTCTAACACTTTTCACATTCCTATTACATTGATTTGAATTCAAGGAAAAGTAAAGCTTATAACAATAGAGACTGTGACAAAACAATGACTAGTAACAGCCAAGTATGAATGCCACAATAAAACAAGAGGTCATTCTTGAAGGCAAAGAACAAGGCATGAGTACATAACTAATATCTAGACAAGTCTAACACAGTTCAATCCAAAATCGGATGAGTGGTTTGACATCAATGACAACATTATTCACACAAGTCTAATAGTTTTCACATTCCTGTTACACTGATCTAAATTCAAGGAAAAGTAAAGCTTATAACAATAGGGATTGTGACAAAACAATGACTGGTAACAACCAAGTATGAATGCCACAACAAAACAAGAGGTCATTCTTGAAGGCAAAGAACAAGGCATGAGTTGTTATCATGAAACACAATGATCAAAGCAGGAAGATAGTGTGCAGTTTTTTGTGAGCAGCAAATAGGAGACATTCCTAGATCATTCATCAATAGTATTAATCATGATTATGATAGGATGCAATAATTCTATTTAAAATTGGTAGCAAGTTTGATACCATTCTTTAGCAAGGACAGTAAGCTATAGGAAATCATACACAAACCAAAAGGAAATATAAGAAACCTTGCAGTGTTTCTAATAGTGGGATGTTTTAGAGAAAGGTATTTTTGTAGTCCTTATTGATAATACGAAGGTCATGACCAATTAACACGAATCCAAATACAAGAACACTCATATAAAAGTGATGCAAGAACCATAGCAAGAACTTTCGGGGGTCATAACTTTTGACTTGGTTGTCTGTTTGGGTTGAAATTTGACATGGAGATGTATCTTGAGGAGTTGTTTGGATTTCCAATGAACTAGGTTTGATTGGACCTCAACTCAATCAAATTTTCAAGGCCTAATTCTTTCATCTTGGGCCTCAAAACAGGCTTTTTCTATTTTTTTGAGTTTTTAGAAAATCTTTCTTTATTTTTTTCCAAACTCGTAATTTTTATGAGTTTAGAAAGTTGGAAATTTGTGTCATAGTTATGTTTTCTTATATTCTTAGAAGTTTTGGTGATTTTTCAAATAATTTTGAAAATTACCTAAAATTTCAAAATTTGGATTTTGTAAAAATTTGCCAAATTAGGAAATTTCCAGTTGGTAATGAAATAGGATATTTTCCTTTGTAGCAATAGAATGGTTTGGGGAATAATGAAGAACAATGTTTTCATGTCTCATGTTTTCTGGATTCTACTTTCTTGTCGTTAATGGTGATTGTTGGAATAATAAACCACTTTATTTTCACACAAAGTTTTGGTCAGCTATTAAGAAGGGTTTCATCACTAGCATGCTTTGAAAGCTATTGAAAACTCTTTAGGGTTTGCATTTTTGAAAGATATAAGGCAAATAAAGAGATTTGTATCAACATTAAATACATTCATAAGTGTGCAAAGTCGTTCAATACTTCAATCATTATTCACAAGCACGTTTAAGGTGTTTTCATGATTAAAATCATTATGGAAATCATAGCTAATTAGGCTAAAAGGAACAATAATGAAATTCCTTAACTAATTAAGCCAATTCTAAACATAAACCAATAGAATGGATGCAAAATTAAATTAATTAAACAAATAGAACTCCCTATTCTGCATTGTGGCTTCCATTGTCCTTGTCCAAAATTGTGTTGTAGATAGCTCTCAAATATCACACTGGGATTCCTACATAGGTTAGCCACACTTATTTCAAAGATTGTGATCCGATTGAAATGAAGGAAAGAGGTTGAATTTATAAATTTTTGGGAAAAATTGGATGAGAAATAGAACTGAAGTGTTGATTGACAGTTAAACTAATTTGATTGATTAGTCAACTCATTTTGATTGATTTGTTAAGTGGATTGATTGGAGAAATAACTAAATTGATTGATTAGTCAACTAGATAGTTTGGCTAGTTAACTAAATAGATTGAGGAGAAAATTGAATAGATTAAAGAGATGACTGAATAGATTGGTTGGTTAGAAAAAGGAGATTGAGAGTTAAAAGGAGAGCTAACTGAGTTAACCGGTTAGTTAACTGATTTGATCAATCAACCTTGATTTTCAACATGTGTTGTAGGATTCTTGAATTGAAATTCAATTTCATGTTTATTTGAATTTGAATTTTGATTTTTCGAAAGATGAAATTGAAATGCACATTAACTTGAAATGTGTTGAAATTCAAATTTGTTGAAATGTGAATTTGGGAGAAATGAAATTAGATGAAATTAATTGAAGTTCGAATTTGGGGATTTGGAGAATGAATCAATTAATTAAATAATTCAAATGAAATTATTTAATTGTGCGAAATGGAATTAATTAAATAATAAAGATTATTTAATTAAGGAAATGAATCGCAATTGATTAAATAAATAATATTTAATTAATGTTTGAGAAAGGGGTTAAATGATGAATTAAGTAAGGAATTGAAATTGAATAATTAGTAAGATAGATGTTGATAATGATTAAATTAATTTAGAAGAATAAGATTAATTAGATTAATTAAATAATTACATAATTAATATAACTAATATGATGAATAATTAGTACGTGATCGATGAGACGTTTTCAGGTGTCTACATTTGCCCCTCTTTCAGACAATGTCGAAACGACGTTGTTTTAAAAAAAATGAAAATTTTCCTGCCCTAATATGCCTCAGTGACGCTTAGGGTGTAAATATTCCCCTAAAAAAATTGGTCAAAAAATGATGGAATTGAGAGCAATTTAAGGATACAATATTGTTGAGTTATAGTTTCTACTTTCGTGCTATTTTGATTCCATTTGATTGTCCTACAAATGCATTGAATTTCAGAGGGACCACGGTCATCGGAGAGAGAAAAACCCTAATCTTGAGCTATAAATAGTAATTAGACCCCTTTATTTTCTCATTTTCTTTCTATTGAATTCATTGATTTCTTTGCGAGTTGAGAGCAATCTTGCATTGATTTGATCATCATGGCAGGCTACAGAGCATGACAACACCTCTCTGAGCAAGTGTGCTCATATCAGAGATCATTAGGCATGGGCAACATGGTACGTTTCCCAAATTTTTGCTCATTTTTGTTGGTTTTTTCATTTTCTCTCAGAGCTCATCTTTTTTGTCTTTACACATTCGCCTTTCGAATTTTGTGCATTCACTTTAGACTTTTCGCATTAGCTAAGTTGCATCGCATGAGTTCCAAATGTTGCGGAAATGACTGGTAAATGTGCATTTGTGCATATTATTGTGCATAAGATATAAATACTATGCATAAGCTATAAGTAAATTGCATAAGCCTTAACTTGCTTGAAAAAGTAATAAACCTTGCACATTCGTTTGAATAGTTGCTTTTTTAATCATGCATTTTATGAATTTTTCGTGTAGGTTGATAAATCTGATATTGGTATCATTTTTTCTTGCAAGAGAATCTCAATGTACTGATTTGTAGACAGAGCAGACCCAGTGGTCCCGATCGTCAAGATTAGTTAGATGTCAAGGGTGTTGCCTTTATCTGATAACTTGGTGTATATCATTTGCTTCACTTGCCTATGATTATGGCCAACAGGGCCTTGATTACTGCAATAGTTGAGAGATGGCACTCAGAGACACGTTCCTTTCATTTTCTAACTAGTGAGGCATCAATTACTCTCGAGGATGTCTAGCAGATATTGCACATTATGATACATTGTGAGAGGGTAGTATACGAGACTCAAGCAGGTGTTACAATTTTGTGTGAGTTATTCAAGTGTGAGGAGGATGATCTTCATATGAGTAGTGATTATGATATCTCTTGGGCACAGTTGGAGGCAGATTACAACAAACAGACCATAGTCTTGTGTTGCCTGATAGGATGTCTTCTCATTCCTGATCAGAGAGGTCATGGATTTCCCATTGGATGGGGCATAGTTATACATGATATGATCATTCATTGATGTGTTTTTGTCTGGGGACCTTGCCTTCTTTCCCTAGTATATTATTAGATGCATGGCATAGTATACTTGAGATACAAGTCAATTGGTTGTGGTGTTACTTTGCTCTAGGTTTGGGCTTGGGAGCATATTTCCATCTCTAGGTCTGTGATTCATGTTTATCTTCAGCTAGAGGATCTATATGCATTCAGATATACACCTGGGATTAGGAACAAAGGCTTGGGTAACACATTATACTAGCAGTATCAGATTGATATCTTACAATACTTCATTTGGATACCTTACTTGGATTGCCCCAATTGGGCCGATGACGCACAACACCTACCATACTATGGGCAATAGAGGTATCTGATAGGGAGTACTATTGATACTCAGTGGATCATTAAGATTCACTTGCTAGGATAAGTGTTGAGAAAGTTTGGAGAGGTACAGATGTACCTTCAGTTACAACCTATTTTGCTTGAATCACTCGAGAGGTTTTTGATTGGGGGTGTGCCTCATGTTTCTTTTGTTGAGTTTGATGCCTTTCTCATAGTTCAGTGGGGTTGGAGGGATGGGGAAGCAGATCCACATACTACTCCTCAAATTGATGCTTGGTGGACTAGGCATAGGCCGATTCCATTGACAAATCCTAATGTTCCTATCACTTCACCTTAGATTTGACAATGACGTGGGGAGAGAGGAGGGAGAGAGAGGAGAGGGATAGGGAGAGATGGTGGCTAGGATGGAATCAGAGGGAGAGGAGTTGAGCCAACCATTGCAGCAATAGGAGAGGGAGAGGGGAATGAGGAGATGAGAGAGGGATAGGAGGAGAATTTGGACATTGGTGGAGACATCAATTCTAGTGGCGAGGGTGAGGATGACTCTTCCTCAAGATCTTCTAGTGGTGATGGAGATTATAGCTCAGAGGACATAGACATGCCAGAGCTTGAGGATGTACCTGCTATGCAAGTTGGAGAGGAGGGAGGCAATGATGATGATGATCTGTAGGTTCTTAGGGCGTGGATATAGAGCCTTGAGGACAAGCTATCTAGAGAGAGGCATCGAAGGTAGGATGATTGAGTTGTAGCTCTATAGGAGTAGCAGACTTGGATACAGGAGAGGGATTGTCTCCAGTGAGAGCGAGACGAGGTCATGTAGAGAGCTTAGTTGTACATTGATTCTTAACAAAGATATTTTGCTGCAGGTACTGATGCATAGAAGATGTCAGATAGATTGTTCCATGTTGGGTACGATACTACATACTAGCGATGAAAATATGAGGTAGTTGTTCCTGAGGGTTAGATAATTCCTAGCTATTGGGCTTCTCGATCATAGAGCAGATCGCAGTCTTAGTGTTAGGATATGTGTAGTGCGGGAGTTATGGGTCCACCTTGGGCACCATCAAGACATCTTGGGGAAGGATTTAGCAGGCAAGATCCACTTGGTGATAGAGGCAGTGTCGGTTGATACTTTTTATTTATCATGGTGTCATATGAGCCTTTGGGTATTTTGATGTATTTTTTGACACATTATCATTTTTGAGTTATTTATATGATATGCAGTTTTGGTGGTGGTTTATATGCTTGTGTTCTACTCATGTGATGCCTGATTCTATATAATTTGATATGATGCAGTTCTATGTGTGATGTGATTCTATTTTGATTTATAATGCATGTATGTGCTTTTTGATTGTGCACAATCTCATTATGATTAAATTTAATTTAAGTGACCTAATGTATTGCAAAGTAAATGAATGAATGCTAAATGAACTATGGATAATTGAATCTATGCGATAATGCAAACTAATTAAATGCAATTGAAATGATCTAATGATAATTGATATGTGAATTAACAATGCATCTAAATGAATATGATATAAATTATACTAATGCAATAAATTAATGAATATAACTAAATGAGTGAATAAATCTTTTTGTTTGAAATTATGCCAGGATATATTGGTTTGCCTTTTGACTCAAGAAAAATTGTTAGTAAGATTAAAAGATTAGAAAGATGGGATGAAAGAGATGAATGTTAGATGAATTGAATGATTAGAAAGAATTAGAGAAAGAGTTGATATACTGAAAGAATGATCTTGATTGATATAATCAGCATGATGATATTGATGACGAATACACAAACTTTTGTGTCTTTATTCATAGTGCAATATATATTCATCACCGAGCCTTATTATGTAACAATGAAGCTATGTACATCAGGGTATAAGGAACCAAGATGTAAACATGTCTCATTATCAAAAAAAACATGTAGTAGACAAGGAGTAAACCCTTTATTCTAGGACTAGTGTCAGGGGCCGAGGTATGTGCGATAGTCACAAGCATAGTTATCCTTGACTTCATTTTTGCATAGGATACTTGCCAAATGAACGTACCAATCATAGACATGTTGGCATGAGACATAGCATTGATGATCAGATATTTCCATTGATGTCAACTTGTGTCAGATATTATATCTAGAGTGCACAACATTTGGTTGGCAATTCATTTGTGTTGTGTATTTTGTGTTGCAAATCTAGGAGAAGCATTGAGGTCATGTGATATGCATTATTCTAGGTTTGTGGCCTCCGGTGATAAGTTTTGAGTAAGTTGGAAGATCTAGTAGAAAGTTTTCTGGTAGAACAGTGTTCATTAGCAATAGCGTGTGAAGATTCTATGTGCCAATTGTGCAAAGTGATTTTTGTGATTGTTTGTGTGATCAAGGATGATGTGCCGGCATATTGGAAGCATGTGGACAATTTGTTTTGGTTCACTTGGTTGTTTTGATCAGATTTGAGTTGACTTGGGTAACACGTTTATTAGACCGATTGGTAATGATCATTTGGGATGTTGATGGTTATGTGTGAAGTTTGTATGAGTGATTGTGCACAGTTTCATGTGCATGGTTGAAAGATTTATGCTTTGGTATAATGCAGATTATCAGAATAGAGCTAAATAACAGAGCAGAGTGTGATCATATGTTTTGTGCTTAACCAAAACTATACTCAAGCATTTGTTGGTGCTATTAAATAGTTTGAATCTTCTTGCAATCATTTGTAAACATTTTGTAAGGCACTGAGCCTTCTAGGTTGTAGCCCTTTACTTGTAATTGAGTAGAAAGATCTAGGAAGTGTGCCTCAATGCATGTGCATTCCCCTTTTGTAATATTTTATACTTCTAATAGAGTATATTAATATTGTGGGTTTGAATCCTGTCGTGGTTTTTCCCTTAACTAGGTTTCCATGTAAAAATCTTGGTGTTATGGTGTTGTTGATCTTTTCTTTATGTTTCTGTACTTTACTTTCCTCTATTTGTATTAAGTGGTTAAAAGATCAGGTTATTAAAGATAAAAATTGTTGAACACTAGATTCACCCCCTCCTCCCTCTCAGTGTTCCTTGATTCCAACAACTGGTATCAGAGCCAAGTTCCTTGAAAGGATCTTAACAACTTGAGAAAGATCTAGGAAGGTGTCTTAATGGATTCTAGTGGTCTTAGATAATAGTTACTTGTTGCATTTGATGATTTAGATCATTCCAAAGGCAAGGTCTGAGAATTGAAAACAAATCTTAAGGATGCTGAAAATTTTATTCAAACATTAAAGGAGCAATTGAGAAAGTCCAAGGAAAAGAGAAAAGAGCTTGTTGATCAGCTTCAACAGAAAGAAAGTCAAGAAATTGATGAAGTAGTCCTAAAAGAAAAGACTAAAGAATGTGAGAGACTTGCTAGAGATAATGCAGTTCAAAAGAATGAGATGGAAGCCATTGTGATGAAACTGACAAGAGAGATTGAAGAAAGGAAGAAGAATGAAGAAAAGATTTCTCAATCTTTGAAAGACAAATCTGAAGAATGTTGTAGACTTGAAAATAAGAATGGATAGTTGATGAGTGACCTTCAAGATGCTAGAGAACATGAGGAAGATCTTGGAAAGTAGGTCCTACTTCTTAAGTTTGACCTTGAAGCTGCAATTGAGTACAAAGAGAAGATCCATATCAATTTATCCAAACTAGATGAGATGGTTGCAAGTCAGAAGAATCCTAATGATACACAAGGTCTTGGATTTAAGAAAGGTGAAAACTTCAAATCAGCACATCAGAAGAACAACTCAAGAAAGCCTCTAGTAAAGCAACCTAATGCTCATAAAATTAATGGAAACTATTTTGTTTGCAATAAATTTGGTGATATGGCTAGTTAGTGTGGGAATAAGATGAACAATAATGGTGCATCTTTAACCGGTCAATGTTTCAAATGCAATATGGTCATAAGGCAAATGTATGCAGAAGTGTGAATTTTAAATTTTTAACCTTTAGAATAGGAGAAATGTTAGATGTTAAGCACATGGAAGGTTTTGACATGTTGCTAATCAATGCAGAACAAGAGAAAATCAGATGAACTTCAGACCTATGCAAGGAAATGTTGTTTGCTATGCTTGCAACAAATCTGGTCACATTGCTAAGTATTGTAGAAGCAGAAATATAAATAGGAGAGGTTCGAAAGATAAGAAAAAGAATGTGAAGGCATATGAGAAGGGCATTTTTTTTTTGAAGAGATCATATGAAGAAGACTTGGGTAAAGAAGAGCGATGATAATATAGGAAATGAGTCCGCACATGATTCTGGTGTTGGAATCTCATTCGATAAATAAGCTAAGACACTTGACCTTATGGGGAGGTTTCCATGAAAATATTTCAAACCCCCTATTGGAGATCTGTACCTAGTTTTGACAACTTGTAGAGATATGTGTAATGGTTATAGATGAATTCTTGAAAGTTTCTGATCAGACTTCATGATCCATAGATGATCTTTTGGGAGAACTTTGTGAATATAGGGTATCCATAAGAATTAGGGTTAAGTGCATTTATTATACCTTAAATTTAGGCATGCGAAGGATAAAAAGGAAATTTTCCTTTCATTTCTCACTTTACATTCGAAGCGAGAGAACTGAAGAGTGAAGTAAAGAAAAAGTTCCAGAGATTTCGAGCGAAAAATAAGATTTGTCAAGTGATCTTGCATTTGGCTAGAAGGTATTTGTCGGTTGACACTTTTTCAATTTGAAGCTTAATTTTTTGAGTATGGCATCTTCTGGTATTGTGACCCTGTTGGTAGTAGATGTCATTGATAGGGCTAGGCCTAATTCCAAAAAGCATTCGTATAAGTCAATGGAGGATGACCCGAGCGGTGCATTTTCATCAGTCCCTTACGTAGTATTATATGTAGAGGATATTAGGGCTTATATCCATTGTAACATTGAGAAGCTCAGAAGTGCCCAAATGATGAATCTATATACTCAACACATGATTTATGAGATAGGTAGCCTAAAACCTGAATTTAAGTCGATCTAAGAGAAGGGTTTCACGCAGTTCATAAACTTTTTGGTGTTTGATGAAACTGAGTGGGTCTGATACATTCTGAGTAGAAGGCACAATGAAATTCATGTGGCTTGATAAACCCTACAAGATTACCAAGAGTTAAATTAAGGCAGTAACATGTTTGAACTCAGTCGATGAGGTGCCTGCCTTGAGGAATGTGAAGAACCAAATAGTAACAGAGGCGACCGATTCTCAATTTGACAAAAGGGAAATGACAATGAGTGATAATATTGATTATGATCTCAGATTTGCATTGATGGTAATGGGATAGAAGTTATATCACTCTAGTCGGGATAATTCAGTATCTGGTACAACTATCTATGTTGCTTATCAGATGCCGAAGGAAGATAAGAAATATGATTTATGTGAAATGATCTGGAGTGAGCTATTAGGAAATTTGAAGAAGATCAAACAAGACAAGAAGCATGAATTTAAATTTGGAACTTTGATCATATGTTTGTTCTTCTACTTTATGAATGAAATTCTAAGAGTTGGCAAAGTTCTGTGGGCCTATGACAGCTGGTGGGAGTGCAAATAAATGAGACACTTCATAGCCTCAGAGATTCTACAGTCTAGAATAGTATTCTTTGGGGATGAAATCTGCTTTATGGTTGATACTGATCAATGTCTTATGGAAGCTTTGGAACCAAGAACATCATGGATCATGCCCATGGGGTATTAGGTAGGACACATTCTTGATGCGTATGGTCATCACTTATTGAGAAATCTAGTGGATAAGTTCGAAGAAAGGTTTGGAACTTACAAGGAGAAGACCTGGACTTACACTCTAATTTCAAAAAGCCTAAGATTCAGAGAAAATTTAGAAAGGAAGTTGAGCAGCTCGTAGAAAAAATGGGGATCACCAAAGAGGTAGTCCTGAGAGTTAGAGAGCAAAACATTTTAAAATAAGAAGACATGGTGAAACCAAAGAAGGCTAAATCAGGAACCCCTGCCCCTACGCCTAAATAATCAAAGAGTTATGCACGCTCCTCTAGTGGTCATAAACCTATTGAAGGAAAGATGAATAGAGGAAAAGCTAGAGCATTCATTCCCATTAAGTAAGAAGAGATTAAATCAGATGAAGTAGTTAAGGAAGTCAAAGCAAAAGCTGCTAAGATCTCAAAGGAGAAGCCACCTAGTGGTACTAAATCTGGTAAGAAATCAAAATCTGAACTTGATGAGGCTTTAAAGAAAGGTAAAATTGAAGTTAAGCCTACCATGTCCTTGAATGAGATTGTTAATGAGGTTGTCAAGAATAAAAATTTAAAGCCACTAGTAGATTGGTATGAAAATTTTGATGAATCTAGTAAGAGAACTTTAGAGGAGGCTACTGTAGAATATCTAAATGTATATAGAAACGCTCTAATTGAATTAATGGCAATCATACCCAAGAGCCTGTATGCCATTTTGGATGCTAGGAGACTAATCAAAAGTAAGCAAGATGAGAACTTGAAGGAATATGTATTAGTAAATCTCTGTTCAGTTATTTTGAAGGAAGAGATAGGAAGATTACTGTGGTTAGCACATAATGAATTCAAAAGCAAGCACATGGTAAACAAGATTATGTTTGGTAAAATTGGTGAAGTTTCCTAAGAAATAGAAAATATTTTGACAAAAATTATGTTAGATAACTGGTATGAAGTCAATTAGACAAAAGGACAAGGTGACCCTAATCCGAAAGTGTAGACAATGGATGATACTTTTGTCCCAGAAGTCCAGACAGTTAATGTTGAGGATGTAGATATAGGTAAAGAAGATGAGGGTAAGGATAAGTCTGCTAAACCTCCGGTTGATGCAGCTAACCCTCCAGTCCTTGAAAAAGAAGTAGACATAGAGAAGGATACTGAACATGAACAAATGGAAGTAAAGGTTGAAGTCTAAGCTAAGGCAAGAGACACTAAGAAATCAGTAAAAGGGATGTAGATCCATGTAGAGGATCTAGAATTCATTCAAGGCCCCATCAACCTATCTTCTCTATCCCTTGTCCAGGCACTCAAATTGACAACATTTGCTCAAGTGAAAGCTAGTGAGCACTTACTAAAATCTCACACAAAGGATAGTGAGTTGCTTGTTATGGTGTCCAATGTTTTGGAGAAACTCATGCCTTCATTCCAGAATGACTCATCAGACACTCCATCTAGGAAATTGAAAAGGTTAATTAATTATGTAGATAGTCACTTTCAGTCATTTGAGAAATCTGTTGAAGAGAAGGTCCAAAATGAGTTTAATGCAAGAAGGCTTTGGACATTAAAGAAGATGATTTTTGATGATAGGGTTACTCTGGATATGTGTGTAAAAGGCATATGGGATGCATTATCCAAGGGTGAAAATATTTACAAATCATGTCTAACATTTTCTCAGTTCACCTGAAATATTGAAGAAAAGTTTAAAGAGCATGAGGATCAACTTGCATAGATGTCCAAATCATTTGATCCTTGATCAGTCTCTTTGAGAAATCATGAAAACCAAGTGATATCTTTACTAGAGAAAATCAAAAGTTTGAGTCAAGAAAAAGAGAAAATAATTGGCAGAGTCTGTGAACTTAGGAATCTCATTACTCCCAAGTTGGATTGCATGATTAGTGGTCTAGAAGATGTCGAAAGTGCCATGAATTCCTAGGAGTTGATAGATCTCAAGTCAACATAGTCACTTGCATACTTGTTCAATGAGCTTACAATAGTTTTGGAGAGCCTAAAGAAGGGCTGGGATAGCCACCTAAATTCATTGAAGAATTCTTTTGCAGACATTTTCAAATTTATGTATGGGAGGACTGTGCATATGTACATAGCATTTTTGGCTTGAATTTTTGGTTTCTGGAATTCTACCTTGGGGGAGAATAGATGAGTGAAAAATGTTGATCTTAGGGGGAGTTGTTGATTTTTGGAGTCTGTTAGTTAGATCTTTGGTTGCAGTGTATATATTTTGGTTTTGGTCCGACACAGTCATTTCTCACTAAGTATTTCCATCAATGCCAAAGGGGGAGATTGTTGGCATGAGACACTACATTGATGATCAAATATTGTCATTGATGGCAACTTGTGTTAGATATTCTATTTAAAATTCTTGACTCATTCATTCTGGAAGATTGATTGAGGTCCGGTAAGGTTCGGTGAGGAGAATAGGTCATCTGCAAAAGTGTACAACATTTGGTCAGCGATTCATTTATGCTACATATTTTGTGTTGTGATTCTTAGAGAAGCATTAATCAGAGAAGCATTGAGGTCATGTGATATGTATTATTCCATGTTTGTGGGCTCTGGTGATAAGTTTTGAGTAAGTTGGAAGATCCAGTAGACAATTTTCTAGTAGAACATTGTTCATTAGCAGTAGTGTGTGAAGATTCTATGTGTGGATTGTGCGGAATGATTTTTGTGATTGTTTGTGTGATCGAGGATGATGTTCCAACATATTGGAAGCATGTGGATAATTTTTTTGGGTCCGCTTGGTTGTTTTGATCAGATTTGAGCCAACTTGGGTAACACGTTTCATTTGTATGTTATGTGGTTTTGGGGCCGATGTGGAATTGATCTAATTTAATGTTGTAGATATATTAAACTGATTGGTATGATCATTTGGGATGTTGATGGTTATGTGTGAAGTGTGTATGAGTGATTGTGCATAGTTTCATGTGCACGGTTGAAATATTTATGCTCAGGTATAATGAAATTATTAGAATAGTGCAGAATAACAGAGTAGAGTGTGATCATATGTTTTGTGCTTAACCAGAACTATACTCAGGCATTTTTTGATGCTATTAAATAGTTCAAATCTTCTTGCAATCATTTATAAATATTTTGTAAGATAGTGATCCTTTCAGGTTGTACCCCTTGTAATTGAGTAGTGAGCTCTAGGCAGTGTGCCTGAATGCATGTGCATTTCCCTTTTGTAATATTTTTATACTTCTAACAGAGTATATTAATATTGTGGATTTGAATCCCACCATGGTTTTTCCCTTAACTGGGTTTCCACGTAAAAATCTTGGTGTTATGGTGTTGCTAATCTTTTTCTCGTGTTTCTACACTTTACTTTCCTTTATTTGCATTGAGTGGTTAAGAGATCAGGATATTAAAGTTAAAAATTGTTGAACACTAATTCACCCCCCCTCTCAGTGTTCTTTGATTCCAACAAGACACCCACTGGGACTATTACCCTAGAACTTCATTGTTTCACACTAGAAACAACAAACAAAGAAAAAAATATCATTTTCATCACGGCTCCTCTAGTCACTTGTGGACATCCTTGGGTAGCATATAAACATAATCTGTCACCAATTGATAAAAGATAAAGACCAACTAGGACAAAATTCAATAGCTATAATGATTCATGCCTTTGTTTTGATTGCTTGTTGTGATGGTTGATAATGTCTAGTTTAAGACAGTGTGGATCTCATTTAAGACCGACTTGTCTAGTTTTGAGTGTATCCTCTTCTATTTAAGACAAGATAATGATCACTTGATATGGATAGTTGATATGATTGATAAGATAGTTTTATCAGTTTGGTTGCAGATTTTGGTAAGATAGTTTTATCCTTTGCAAACTTCATGTGAAGTGTTTGTTGGATATCTGCTAGGGTGTTTGATTCTTGCTAGACATTTTATTGCAAGTTTGGATTGTTTTTTGATTTTTAGTTTGTTTTTCAAGAGCCTTTTCGATGTTTTTGGATTTTTTTAAGATCAAATTCGAATGTTTTTCTTGGATTTTTGTCATTTTTCGATGTTTTTTGGGTTTTCACAAGATCATTTTTGGATGTTTAGGGAAAGTTTTAGGACTATATGATTTTTAGGGATTTTTTGAGGACTTTATATGATTTTTAGGATTTTTTCAGGACTTTATATGATTTTTAAGATTTTTTTCAGGACTTTATATGGTTTTAAGGATTTTTTCAGGACTTTGTATGATTTTTATGATTTTTTCAGGACTTTATATGATTTTTAAGATTTTTTCAGCTATGCCCCCAGTATGGAGACTTGTTATGATATGATGACCTATAGAATGCATGTGGAGAGAATGAAATTTTTGATATGAACTATGCTAATGCAGTATGGAAGATGAAAATGCATGTCCTATTTTGAATAATGATGATTGTGTACACTTTTTGCTCGGTACTGCACTAATTGAATTATAGGTATAAATGTTTCAAAGATAGGAGTTCAATCCGTTCTCAGGATACCTTGGACCATCCAACTTAACACACTATGTAACTAAGATTTATAAATAGAGATGCGAAAAATTTCCCCATCGATTCTTGAAACTTGGATCTTCTTTTTCCCATGTTTGTGTAATTAAATTTATTTTGACTCTTATAACCATTAGAGATCCTTAGAATACTATGTGACTAGCTACATGAGTTATTCTAACTTCAAAAGAATCCTCGACAGAGTCTGGCTTCCAGTTAGACGTCTATAGCCCTGACGAGGTTATACACTATAATCTCTTGAATATTACTCCATTGCTAGTAGGCGTCCATAGCTTTGATGGAGTTACTCACATGTTCCCATATGTCAAGCTTTTATTGCACTTGTATGCATGATATTTTAGATCTATATATTTTCTCTTTTGCCTTGATATTGATATGGATTTTGGCATAGCATTTTTTTATTTTATATTCTTGCCTTGACTTGTAAGTAATGACACTTAGGGTATGATGATTACAACAATGCTGAAGTAGAATTTTAGATTTTTCACTAGCCACATGACCAACTAGGTATCTATAATGACTTAGAGAAAATGATTAATGTGTGAGATATAGCAATTGATAGAATTTGGGTAACAAGACTTAATAGTGAAACTTATACCCAACCATAGGTAAATCTCAATCATAGAGTGACATTAAAGATGAATAACCTAAGACCTCCTAAGAACTTCATGTACAAGTATCTAAGAAATGAAACAACCTTAGCTCCTTTTAGTGAAGACAGGTGAATAACTATGACAATTGCCTTGATTTATTGTTGCATCCATATGCAAATGTAGAGACTATATGCTATGAATATTGTGAATGCAATGCATTAGGAAATAACCTATATGCAATGCTTGAAAGAAAATGATTTGCAAATACAAAAATTAAAAGATAAATTAAATCAACCCTGAGATGTAATATCGTTTAAGGTGCATGTTGTGTTGGACACAATGGATCAATAAGAGGGGATGGAATCAATGATTTAAACACTTTTTCTCAAATAGGGATATATCAGTACAATTTAAAACATACAGAGTGTTGATCAATAGACAAAACAATGCAAACTAAGTGTGTGAAAGGATCTCCTATAACATCAATTTAAATCATACACAAGAATGCATCACATAAACACCAGTTATAGGAGGAAAACCCAATGTGGGAAAAACCTCAGTGAGAATACCTGCTGAAGATCTTTTGCTCCAGTCCAGCCTCACAATGTAAAAGATCTAATTACAATTTTAGGGCACCAACCCAAGGAGCACCAACTAAAAGGAGCACCAACCCTTGCATAATTTATAGGCTACAACCTAAAGGAGCTACAACCCATGCACTAAGCACCTACTTAGTGAAAAAAATATTAAGACTCAGTTATACAAATGAGATCCTTGCTGCAAATGAAGTTTTGCAACCCTTCAAAGTTCTGCACTACTGGTTTCTAACTTACCGGTTTGAATCAGCTCAATACACACTACAACTCAACCTTTTTGCTGGTTCTAACTCTGCTTAATATTCTCTCCCTCTGTTCTAATGAATTCAAATCACACTTCATTACTCTCTATCAGATATTGTTTCCTTCAATTTTTCACCTCTGCATTCTATGCTCACTCTGTCGGTTTGTTCCTTACACCGGTTTACCCTGCTTCTCCTTACCAGTATAGTCTTCACTCATAAACACTTCAAGTGTTTATCTCTTTGGCTCTTAGACAACAATTTTAGACTCTCCTTCACTCTTCAGTAGCACTGATCGCAGTCTCAAGTCATCATATTTAATCTTGAGCTTTCCCACCAAAACTCAATTCAAACTAAGGGCAGTTAGGGTTCCCTTCTCTCGACCAAATTTACATCCGATCTAATTCGATCCATCTTGGATCAATCACCTGCATTGGAGGAATGAATCTATATGTGTTTTGATCATTCAAATGCATGTTTGCTAAAAATAGAAAACCTATCCCTATTCTTCAACCTTGAAATCAATTGACACATTTATGGTCTAGTTGTTTCCTTCTTGAGGTCCTTTTGCAATCCAATTTCCTTGCTTCGATCTAGGGTCCAACAAATCCTTGATCTTTCTCTGTCATTCATTCTTCCTCGATCCCCATCAATCTGTTATCATCCCATGATTTGTGGTTATTTCATTAATGTCGACTAACTGTTCCAACAACCATGTCGATGGAAACTTCACCAACCTCTTCCATATTTCCACTTGGCACTTGTTCTTTGCACATGTCAGAATCCAACTCAGCATTCAACTTACCGACTTGGGTTGGTTCATACTTGATCATCCGAAAAACTCGTACCAACACAAGCCCTTACTGATGAGACCTTCTCCTTCTACGAACTGGTAGTGCACACTACACCGGTAGAACATCTTCACCTCCGGTGGTTTGTGATCTCTTTGTCACTGCCTCTTTATCACAAGAAAAACAACCAACCTTTCTATTGGCTACAACTTGTCATGCCAACACACAACGTCATATCACCTCTTATCGGTGATGCTAGTAAGAGTCTCAATACCTACTTTTCTTCCTTATGCGGGTTCAATCTTCTTCATACCGGGTGACATACCTTACCGGTAGCCTGCAATACCGGGTCACATCAATGACAACTCAATAACAACAATCTCCCCCTTTGGCATTGATGTCAACATCGTCTATTTTGGTTTCTCTCCCCCTTGACTACACCCGGTTAGGACACAATCTCCCCCTGTGTCCATGCTTCATGATTCAAGAGTCATAAGATAGTAACAATCTTTGACTCTCCCAAATCATACAACTTCCTATGCACTTAAGTGCTACCAGATGGTGGGACAACTCCCATATTTTGTCTCAAGTACTCAAATGGGCCCAAAGGAAGTGGCTTGGTAAGCAATTTGCTCACCAGTACGAACATATTCAACAATGACTTCCTTTTCAGCTACCTTCTCCCTCAAGAAGTGATACTTGATTGCAATGTGTTTTGTTCTTGAGTGCATTACTAGATTCTTGGAGATGTTGATTACACTTGAGTTATCACATCGGATTGGAATAGGATCCGGCATCTCCTTCTATATGTCCTTCAATGTCTACTTCATTCATAGTACTTGTGAACAACATGTAGCAGAAGCTATATACTCAACCTTAGCAGTAGATAATGACACTGAGTCTTGCTTCTTTCTATGCCATGATACTAACCGGTCACCTAAGTAGAAAGCACCTCCACTTGTACTTTTCCTATCATCAATATTTCCTACTCAATCTGCATCAGTATAAGCCTCCAAAGAGAAGTCTCCTTTCTTTGGATACCACAAGCCATAGCTGATAGTTCCTTGTAGATATTTGAAGATTCTTCTGATTGCATTTAGGTGAGACTATTTAGGAGCAGCTTGGAATATTGCTACCATGAAAACAACTTGTATATTATCTGGTCTAGATGTTATTAAATACAACAAACTACCAATCATAGACCTATACAGTGTTTTCTCAACTTCTGGCGACTCATCTAGTTTGCTCAATTTACAACCAATAACCATGGGAGTACTTACTGGTTTTCTATCCTCAATTTGAAATTTATTCAGCATGTCTTTCACATACTTGGTTTGGGAGATGAAAATTCCTTTCTCCTGCTGTGAGATCTGCAAACCAAGAAAATAAGACAACTCACCCAACATGGACATCTCAAATTCTGTCTTCATTTGATCTGCAAATTCTTTGCACATGATGTCCTTGTCTCCACCAAAGATAATATCATCCACATATACAACCACTATAATTATGTGATATCCATTTACCTTGACATACAAATTACTGTCTGCATTCCCTTTGTAGAAGCCTTGCTCCTTCAAGTGTTTATCCAATCATCATGTAAAAGATAACCCTTTGGTTGTTCCATATATACCTCTTCTTTAAGGTTACCATTCAAAAATGCAAATTTGATGTCCATTTGGTAGACCTTGTAACCTTTATAGTTAGAGAAAGCTAAAAACATTCTTATTGCCTCTAACCTAGCAACCGGTGCAAAGGTTTCTTCCAAGTCAATACCTTCCACTTGAGAATACCCTTTGCAAACTAACCTTGCTTTATGTTGGATTATCTTGCCTTCCTCATTCATCTTATTCTGGTAGACCCACTTGGTACCTATGAAATTCTTATCTGGTAGAATAAAACAAGTTCCCATGTTTGATTCTTCTCAATTTGTGTCAACTCTTCATCCATGGCATCTACCCATTTCTCACTTTTGCTAGCTTCATCAAATGTTTTGGCTTATAGTTCTGTCATGAGGTAGAAATTTACCTTCTCATCATTCCGGGCTAGTCTTCTAGTTTGCACACCTTCATTTTTATCTCCTATGATATGTTCTTTTTGATGGTTCTTCTACACATACCGGTTGGATTTCTTGCTTGGTGCTTCCTCTACTAGTCCATTTTCAGATCGATCTTCATGCTCATCATCTAAAACATCAATATAGGGTGTCGATGCAGATTCTTTCTTATGTAGGTCTTCATCTATTCTCACATTTATACTATCAACCATTTTTCTTGAATTCTTGTTGTAGCATTTGTAGGCTTTTCTCTTGGTTGAGTAACCCAAGAAGATTCCTCATCACTCCTAGAATCAAAACTTCCTAATCCATCAACATATATCTTGATGAAACACTTACTTCCAAACACTCTGAAGTTCTTGAGTGATGGTTTCCTTTCATACCATAACTCATAAGGAGTCATTCTACTGTTCACTCTTAACTGTACCTAGTTTAATGTGTAGACTGCAATATGAACTGCTTCCTTCCAGTATATATCTGGTATGTTGGCCTCATTCAACATAGTCCTAGCCATCTATTTCACTGTCCTATTCTTCCTCTCTACCACCCCATTTTCCTAAGGTGTCCTTGCAACTGAATACTATCTTTGGATTCCATGTCTCTCACAGTAGTCAGCAAACTCATTGGAAGAAAATTCTCCACCCTGGTTTGATCTTAAGCATTTTACCCGCTACCCACTTTCATTTTCTACCATCTTCCTGAAAATCTTGAATCTCTCAAATGGTTGTGACTTATCATGCAGGAAGGTTACCCAAGTCATTCTTGAGTAATCATCTATGAGCAACATGAAATACCTTTCACTGGCCAATACTCTTGTCCTTGTTGGCCCACATAAGTCTGTATGTATCAACTCCAAAGGTCTTGAGGTGTTATATTCCTTTGTTTTAAAGCTAACCTTTGCTTTCTTACCTCTGACACATTCATCACAGAATGTGCTTGTTTCTTTTATCATCTGAGGTATGTTTCTCACACACTGGTTCTTGCTTATCTTAACCAAATTATCAAAGTTCACATGGCCTAATCTCCGATGCCACAACCAGCTTTCATCAACTTGTCCCATCATACTTTGGGACTCATAGCATTCCTTCAGATTGTAAACATTACCATTTGTCCTCTTTCCTACTGCCACAACCCGCCCGGTACTCTGCTTTCTTATCTGACAACCAGTAGAGTCAAATGTAAACTTGTACCCTTTGTCACACATCTGACTTACACTTAGCAGGTTATGCTTCAGTCCTTCCACATAGTGCACATCATAAGGCTTGAGCTTTTCATCAATATTTAGTGTACCCCAGCCTTTGATCTTCATGGAGGAGTTGTCACCAAACTGAACTGAATCACCATTCCAATCATCAAGCTTGATGACCTTTTTCTTGTCTTCGATCATGTGATTTGAGCAACCACTATCAACTACCCATAGATTCCTCCTTTCAGCATGTAAAGCAGTCTGCACAATCAGGCTAGACTCTGTCTTGTTTTTCTCTTTTTGTACCCAAACCCGTTTCTCTTCTTTCTTATCCTCTTATGTCACTTTGTGTTCTGGTTTTGTTTCTAACTTCTCATCCGATACTATTTTCTTTTGCTTGTCAGTTCTTAGTTTACACTACCTTTCTATGTTACCAAAATTTTGACACTTATAACATTTCACGTTAGCACTATAAGATGTACTCAAGGCATTCTTGTAGGACATTTGCATATTACTCCTACATTCATAACTCTTGTGACCAAACTCATTGCAATTATAACATGTGACATTTGTACTTTGTAATGCAGCAAATGAGTTTCTACTCTCAAAACTAGGGTTTAGATTCATCTTCCTACAATCTACCATTTTATGACCAAATTGTTACACCGGTGACAATAAAAATGGAAATTTGGAACATATCAATTAGGTTGTCTTGAACCTACAAACAACTGCCTCACTAGGGGTCTTCCTTTCATGTGGCTAGCTCTGGTGAATCTTTCATGATTAACACTTGCATTTCTCCTTGGATCTGCATGTGAGTACATTGAGTATGGTCTTCAGTTCATTGATTGAGTATATCGGTTTGTGTGGCGGTTTCTCGTAGCATCTGCATATGTCTTCTTGTTGGTGTCCTTGCTTACCATAAATGTCTTCTTCTCTTCACCTTCATTTGAAGAGGTGAATTGAATCTCCTTATCGGATGTGTCTTTGCTATTTGAACTTTGTCCTTCTTCAAAACCTAAGCCACCGGTATCTTTAGATTGCTTCTGTTTGCTCAACATCTTGTCCTGGGCTTCAGTGTTGTCTTCGTATTTGCTTCTCAATTTTATTTCTTCCTAACTTTTCTCTAATTCCTTCCAGAGCTTCACTATTTTTTCTTCCAGATTTTGATGCTCCTCCTTTTTACTCAATCCGGTACTAGTAACTTCACAGATCCTCTTGGCCTCTTCCCATTGAAGTTTTAGATTTGCAATTGTTTTCTTGGATTCTTCAAGAGATTCTTCCAACATTTCTTATTCTTCAGCTACAACCTTTTTCAGTTCTTCCAAGGCGTTGATGAGATCTTCTTCAAGATCTACTTCTCCTTCTTTCTCTTCCTCTTCTCCTTCTTCAGGTACCAGAACCTCTTGAGCCATAAAAAGGTTTTCTCTGACTTCATCTTCACTACAACAATCATCTGAGGCACTTTCCTCGTCTATGGTATCAATTTCATTTGTGTAAAGACTGTTATGCTTCTCGTAGCCTCTTCTACCATGTCGATAGACATTCTTCTTTTTGTCCTTACTGTATGATCTGCTACCACTTGAATGCTCATCTTCATTCTTATCACCATATGGACATTTAGCAGCAAAATGTCTAATCTTTCCACAGTTGAAACATTTCAAAGGCAGCTTGCCTTTATATTTGCCTGAACCTGTCTTGAGTCTTCTAACAAATTTTTCCATGATGTCATCAGAGTCTTCATCGATTTCATCATGAGAAAACTCTTCTTTTCCTTTTCTTGATGTTTTGAATGCAACTTCTTTCTTCACAGCCTTAATACCGGCAGTCCTCATCTCATAAATAGTTAGGGAACCATACAACTCATCTA
This sequence comes from Cryptomeria japonica, assembly GCF_030272615.1. Classification (NCBI taxonomy): domain Eukaryota; kingdom Viridiplantae; phylum Streptophyta; class Pinopsida; order Cupressales; family Cupressaceae; genus Cryptomeria; species Cryptomeria japonica. The sequence continues at coordinate 535,738,158 of NC_081408.1, forward strand.
TTGTAAGGACTTTCAGATATTTTGCTTCTTCTATTGTTGAGACCTTTGTATCATACTTAGATGTAAGAGATCTAAGTACTTTCTTCACTACCACCTCATCTTTTAATTCTTCTCCAAGCCCTCTACTGGTGTTTGTTGTTTCATCAATCCTTTGGAGATAGTCAGCAATCTTCTCTTCATCTCCCATCTTCAAACCCTCAAGTTGTGCTCTCAATGTCTGTAACTTGGCTTCCTTGACTTTAGCATCACCTTCAAATATCTTCTGCAACTTATCCCAAGTTTCTTTGGCAAAGGAGTAGTGCATGACTTTAATAAACTCATTATCAAATAACCCACTAAGAATGGCATTTTTAGCTTTATCATTGTTCTCATATTCCTTCTTAGCATCTGGATTAGTAGGGGGGTTATTAGGGACTATATATCCATTCACAACCGACATCCATACATCACAACCTAGAGAGAACAAATTGGTTTCCATTCTTCTACTCCAAAAGACATAGATGACACCATCAAACATAGGGGCTTTTGAGGAGGCGGATTCATTTCTTGCCATTGTGAATAATTGATGGGATCTACTCAAGCTAGAGAATGCTTTGACAAAATAGGGTACCTAGGCTCTGATACAAATTGTTGGACACAGTGGATCATTGAGAGGGGGGGGGGGGGAATTGTTAGAACATAATGTTATTAGGGATCACATCCTTATAACATTTATATATAATGTTATAATATAAGGTTATAAAACCTTATATATTATATATAAGCATATCCCATTTGAAATTATTATAATCTAATAACTATTAGATTATTAATTATTTATGAGTGGGGGTTATTGAAAAGGTGTGACTAGTGAAGTCACCCTTCCTCCTATATTTAAGGAGGTTCTCTCTCATTTCAGAGGTGTGAGAATTTGGAGCTTTATGGTGAGTTGAATCACTATGCATATGAGGTATTATTGGCCATGTGGAAGTATTGGAGGAGTGTCCCCAAGTTCATGTCTATTTAATGATAGACTATATTTCTAATCTTGTTTATAATGATTAGTATCCTAAGATCCTAATTTCTAACATGGTATCAAAGCAGGTTAGGCTAGTACTAATCATTTTTACAGGTTATACTAGAAGACATATAAAATTTGATGGAAATCTTATTTATGCTTATCAACAAATTTATGGTAATATCTCTTCCTTTCTACTATGTATTTTTTAGAGAAGTGCATCTTATATTATATTAAAAAAATAATTATCTTCATTGACCAATGTGATTACAATAAAAAGTTGGCCTCATAAAAGTTGACATTTGAGCATACATCATAAGAGGTAAATATTTTTTTCTTTCAAAATTTGGCTTTGAGATTTTTTATTTCATCAACATCATAAATTAATTACATTAATAAATAAATCATTATTTCAATTACTATTAAATCAAATTTATATTAAGTGGATACTTGATAATTGACAAGACTTTTTAATAGATTGCATCATATATAATATATGTGGATATCTAAATAATGATTATGATATCCCTATTTATATATTCATTCCTTTACAATACCATATAATACATTATAGTATAGTGTAAAAAATAATATTTTAAAGTCATTGTGTATACTTGATACCTACTCATGTTTTGAGATAACAAGGTGAAGAAACCATTAGCTTTCTAGATTAGCTTTCTAGATTCCTTACTAACTATATATATATAGAAATATATCTCAAATAAGACTATCATGATTCTTTCCAACAAGACTAGATTTATTTTCAAGAGGATCTAAAGTATATACAATTTAATAATACAATATCTAACTATATCTCCATGATAATTTTTTTAATAACCTTAGGAAAATCCATCCCACAACTTCTTCTCTTGCTAAAATATCTTCACTTGATTGATTTTTGAGATTAAATCAATTAAAAATCATAAATGAGTTACACCATCTCAAAACAAGTACATGAACACAACCATTTTAAACTCATCATATATCAAATAGTTTAATGTTTCCATCAATCTTATTGATTTTATACATTTTTTGAGGTATGTTCTCTTTAATAGATCAAAACCCTATACAAAATCTAAATCTAAATGATGTGCCTTTTGTTAAAAGGTAACTATCCTTTACTATTGATAGTGAATTGTTATGGGCCAACCACAATGATCAATTAATATTGAACTAGCTATAATAAAAAGCATTGATGCAGAGCATCTATCACAAACCATAAAACCTTCATTCAAGGGTAGACTTTAAACTTGAATCAAGAGGCATATAAAAAAGATAAAAAATTCTTCTCAACTACAAACTAATTTTAAAGGTTATATTACATCCCTAAAAACCTTCATTCAAAATTTTAGATCATAATATTCACCATAACATGAGAGAACAAATTCTTTATTGGCATGGAATACCCTAGTTGAGGGTTTCATCCTTTAAAAACTATTTTCACCAAAATAACCACACAAAATTCAATTCTTAACCAAATTAAGTAAGACAAAAAGAAATGGAAAGAAGATTCAGATAAATTTCCAACACATATAGCATTTATTCATTACTATTCCTCATGTGACCACACCAAATGCTGCAACTGGACTATTGTTGCCTTCACCAATCTGCCTTTCACCATGAACTGTAACAAACAGTCATCAATAACATTTACAATATTGTTCTTAAATACAATCGCTTCAGTCAGAATTTATACTACTGAGCTAAAAAATTCCTCTCAAAAGTTTAGCTAGATCCAACGGTTAAATAAAAAGTTATGATCCTTTTCCCAAAAATGGGTAACCCTTGGTAGGGTTTTGACAATTATTGTAAAGATAAACATATCTTGCCAAATACTCCACAAAAATGCATAAGAAATGATTCATCTGAAATATATTTCATTAATATATCATTCAATAACTTCTACATATAAAAATTACACCAAATGGGATCCTCCATGGATCTATGACAACCACAGATTCCTTAAAACCTCATGATAGTTTGAGGGTTCGATGGATAATCTTTGTCAAATCCCCTCCAAACTGATCTACCCTCTTGATTTCGACCAAACATGGTTTTATAAGCCATTTCCAACTCCTTTATAACTACTCTAACCACCTCATGACCAATGGATTTTATTTTTACACTTTTGTTGCACCTTTTGGCAATGTTGCAACTTTACAATTTTTACAATTTTTGTATTTTTGACATAAATGACTCTAACCCTTACATGGACACTTTTAACACTTCAAGATGGACCAAATATGATATATTTGGAAAAAATGGCTCACTTAGAAGCAAAGAGACGTAACTCTTAATGTGCCATGTGAAAGCACGAGCTTTTTACCTATAAGTTAGACACGTCATAGAGAGTCATATGTACTTTATGAATAAACATGTAAAAGCTTTCTATGGAAATGCTTCATTAGTCCAACCTGAAATCTACATTTTATTTTATTTTTCAAAATGCACAAGGGAAGTGAACTATTTGAAAGAATTCAATTCAAATATATTAAGACTGCAATTGTAGCTAGATATGCACAAAATAAATAATTTGATTTCATGAAGAATAGTCTTACTGGGGCTTCTTTCACAATGTTATAAGAGATGGTGTAGACTTGTCCTTTCCTATATCATCCATTATAAGTGTTGATATTTCATAATTCCCTTATAACTGTTCTTAATAATATCTTTGATAGTCATTTAGTATGAGTGGATGTAGTAATGTCTCTTTTGTCATTTTATGCTATCTTTTATAAATAACTTGTTAGTGAGACATGAACAAATAAACAAGCACTTCATAACTAATGGTGTTGATCCTTCCATATGAATTTTTAATATAGTTGATTCATCTAGTCTTAGTTCATATTTTCATGTGACCCTCCCAAAGTACCTGTTATTATTTATATTAGTCCTTTAAGTGCATCACAAAAAGTCACATGTGAACTAGTGGGAATAAAGGAAGGAACATCATGATTTATCTCAAATTTAATTTTTATAGGTATTTGATGGAGGATATGCCTTATGTTAACATTAAGAATATTCTTGATTATAGTATGTTTGATAAGCAAATTCCTTGATATCAAACTATCACAATGATAAACAGGAAATCATCTATCTATCTATAGATGTAGGGTAAAATGTTTTCTTATGAAATGTACAAGCTAGTAAATATGCATAAGTAAATTTAAAAATTTCTCATTAGCATCCTTTTTTGGAGATCCAAGTGATTTGTTATTCTATTCTATATTTGATCCATTTTTTTTTTTCAATCATACTATTTATAATGGGTGACTATCGCCCTTATAAACTGTCTGGGGAGCAAACCTAGAAAGGATAGCTCACCTGTTGCCTATTTTTTTATGGATCATTACTATATGTAGTAGCATGTCTATTTTTGTATTTTAAACAAGACAACAAATTATTCATTCCTATTCTCATGAAAATATATGTTGATCTCCTTTCTACCAATCATTGGACTATATTTTATATTTATAAGGAATATTATATGATCTTTGGCAAATGACAAAAATAATATTGTGTTCTTTCTTTGCACCAAAGATCAAGTTTAATTGATTACTATGTTACTAACTATATTGTTTCGTTTATGATGAGGTTATGTTTTATTATGCAAATTGGTGCAAGCGTTATTATATGGATGATGCAATACTTTAATGAGAAGACTATCTTCTATGTGTCTTTGAATCAAATGGGCAAAATATGAATGTAGCTCTTGAAGAATCAATATGGCCTTGAAGATTTATGGAAGAGTTCCATTTGGATACATATGAAAGTACCATATTACTTGAAGTTACTTTACTCTTTCTAGAGAATATCATTTCTAAAGATCAAAATGAACATTGAAGATCATGGGCACCTCACTCAAGTGAAAGCATTCTATAATAAAGGCACCTTGAAGATCATGGGCACCTCACTCAAGTGAAAATATTCTATAATAAAGGCACCTTGAAGATCATGGGCACCTCACTCAAGTGAAATTATTCTATAATAAAGACAGTTTGAAGATCATGAGCACATACTATATATTATAATTTTAGCCATCACTTTGAAATCCTCTATGCAGTGATTGGCTTTGAGGCGATGCCATTAAGGGGGAGTGTACATGACACCACCTAGTGGCTAAATCCTAGATTTAAGGCCTAATAGGCATAAGACCTTTTAGGCATTATATGCTCCAAATTCAATAATGCTTGGCCTTAGGTGATGCCATTGAGGGGGAGTGTGCATGCCAATGACACCACCTAGTGGCTAAATCCTAGTTTTTAAATCCTACGGGTAGGCATATGTCCTAATAGGTATGAAATAAGACCTATATAGGAATTAGTAAGTCCTTTAAGCCTACAGATAGGCATATGTAAGTCCTTTTTGTTTTAATTACTGCAGGTAGGCATTAGTAAGTCCTATAGGCACATTTGTGCTTAAGTCCTACGGGCATTTGTAAATTCTTCTCCTTGTAAATCTTCCACTTGTAAAAGCATTGTATTAAGACCTACGGGCACTATGTAATGAACCTGGGGAGAGGCTAATTTGAGGGGACTCCAATATAATTTTTTAAGACCTCACAACATCATTTTTAAAACACTGGGATTATAAATTATGACAAGATGACTTTCATGCAGTCCGGAATGCATGATCTTCATGTTGGCATATATTTGTGTCCCTATTTATCATTGTCAAAGAAGACTTATGTTACTGGGGTGCTTCATTTTTTCTTCTATAGAAATTGACATGTGATCCCCTATTAACATTAAGGGGGAGTGTTAGAACATAATGTTATTAGGGATCACATCCTTATAACATTTATATATAATGTTATAATATAAGGTTATAAAACCTTATATATTATATGGTTTATAAGCATATCCCATTTGAAATAATTATAATCTAATAACTATTAGATTATTAATTATTTATGAGTGGGGGTTATTGAAAAGGTGTGACTAGTGAAGTCACCCTTCCTCCTATATTTAAGGAGGTTCTCTCTCATTTCAGAGGTGTGAGAATTTGGAGCTTTATGGTGAGTTGTATCACTATGCATATGAGGTATTATTGGTCATGTGGAAGTATTGGAGGAGTGTCCCCAAGTTCATGTCTATTTAATGATAGACTATATTTGTAAGTGTTTTAATTAAATGATGCTTTATGGGGTTTTTTACTCGAAAGGGTTTTCCCCATGTATATCTTGTGTAATGTGTACATTTTGCATGTATGTTTCATATTTCATTTACTTTATAATCTTATTTATAATGATTAGTATCCTAAGATCCTAATTTCTAACAGGAATTAGTGATTTAAACACTTTTTCTCAAATAGGAATATACTGGTACAATATAAAACATACAGAGTGGTGATTGGTAGACAAAACAATGCAAACTAAGTGTGTGAAAGGATCTTCTATAGCATAAATTTAACTCATACACAAGAATGCATCACATAACACCAGTTATACGAGGAAAACCCAATGTGGGAAAAACCTTGGTGAGAATAGCTGTTTGAGATCTTCTGCTCCAGTCCATCCTCACAATGTAAAATATATGATTACAATTTTAGGGCACCAACCCAAGGAGCACCAACCCCTAATTTATGAGAACCATCCCAAAGGAGCACTAACCCTTGCATTATTTATAAGCTACAACCTATAGGAGCTACAACCCATGCACTAAGCACCTACTTAGTGAAAACAATATTAAAACTCATACAAATGAGATCCTTGCTGCAAATGAAGTTTTGCAACCCTTCAAATTTCTACACTACCGGTTTCTAACTTACTGATTTGAATCAACTCAATACACACTTCAACTCAGCCTTTCTATTGGTTCTAACTCTTCTTAATCTTCTCTCCCTCTATTCTGCTAAATTCAAATCACACTTGATTACTCTCTATTAGATATTGCTTCCTTCAGTTTTTCACCTATGCATTCTATGCTCACTCTGTCAGTTTGTTCCTTAACACCGATTTACCGTGCTTCTCCTTACTAGTACAGTCTTTACTCATAAACACTTCAAGGGTTTATCTCTTTGCCTCTCAGACAAAAATTTCACACTCTCCTCCACTCTTTAGTAGCACTGACTACAGTCTCAACTCATCATATTTAATCTTGAGCTTTCCCACCAAAAATCAATTCAAACTAAGGGTGGTTAGGGTTTCCTTCTCCCGACCAAATCTGTATCCGATTTGTCTTGGATCGATCACCTACATTGGAGGAATGAATCTGTATGTGTTTTGACCATTCCAATGCATGTTTGCTAAAAATGAAAAATCTATCCCTGTTCTTCAGCCTTGAAATCAGTCAACACATTTATGGTCTAGCTATTTCCTTCTTGAGGTCCTTTTGCAATCCGATTTCCTTGCTTTGATCCAGGGGCCAACAACTCCCTGATCTTTCTTTGTTGGTCATTCTTCCTCAAGCCGCATCAATCTATTATCATCCTGTGATTTATGGTTGTTTCATTAATGTCGACTAACTGTTCCAATAACCATGTCGATGGAAACTTCACCAACCTCTGCCATATTGCCACTTGGAACTTGTGCTTTGCACATGTCAGCATCCAACTCAGCATTCAACTTACCAACTTGGGTCAGTTCATACTAGATCATCCGGAAAACTCATACTAGCACAAGCCCTTACCGGTGAGACCTTCTCCTTCTACTAACCCGTAGTGCACACTACACCTGTAGCACATCTTCATGTCCGATGGTTTGTGATCTCTTTGTCACTCTGCCTCTTTATCACAAGCAAAACAACCAACCTTTATACCGGATACAACTTGTCATGCCAAAACACAACTTCATATCACCTCTTACCGGTGATGTTACTAACAGTCTCAATACCTACTTGTTTTCCTTATGTCGGTTCAATCTTCTTCATACTGGGTGACATACCTTACTAGTAGCCTACAATACCAGTTGACTTCAATGACAACTCAATACCAACATGTTATTCATAGGATCGGGGAGTGGATGTCCTTCCATTGTTGTCAAGTTATAGGCGCCATTTCCAATGATCCTTGTTATTACAAAGGGACCTAGCTAGTTAGGTTGAAATTTTCCTGGTTTTTCTCGTTCTTCTAGGTTTCTTTGATTCTCCATAAGAACTATATCTCGCACTTCAAAGGAACGCGGTCTTACTCTTTTATTGTAGCTTTGTCTTAATCTATTTTGATATCCTTGTAAATGATTCAAATCACTTTTCCATTTTTTATCTAATGGTTCTAGTTCTTGGAAATGTGTGACTCTATAGTCTTCCTCTAATATAATTTTCTTGAGGGAGACTCTTAGCAATGACAATTCTACCTCAATAAACAAAATTTCTTTTGAACCATATACTAAAGAGTATGGTGTAGCACTAGTGGTTGTGCGTACACCTATTCATTAAGCCTAGAGTGTTAGATTTAGTTGAAGGTGCTAGTTTCATCCTACTTCATTGACAACTTTCTTGAGGATTTTAAATATGGTTTTGTTTGTTGCCTCATCTTGATTTTTTTGGGGGGGCTAGTAAGGTGTTGCAAAATGTTGTTGGATGCAAAATTGGCTGCAAAGTTCACTCACTTCTTGGTTTTTGAAAGGTCGCCCATTATCCTTAATGATGCACATGAGGACTCCATATCTGCATATGATATAGTTCAAGATGACTTTAGCTATCTGTTTGCTTGTTGTGCAAGCCATAGGGATTTCCTCGACCCATTTAGTAAAATATTCAGTAGCTGAGAGTATGAACTTATGTTCTATAGAGGAGGTAGGGTTTAGCTTCCCTCCAAGATCCAGTCCCCACTAAGAGAATGACCATGATGATGTAATTGGTTGAAGGTCTTGGGTAGGTCAATGGATCAGATCTCCATGTATCTGACATTGTCTGCATTTTTGTACATACATGTAAGCATCCTTCTCCATTGTTGGCCAATAATATCCCATTCTTAGAATTTTCTTGGCTAATGCAGGACCAAAAGAGTGAGCACCACAGATTCCATTGTCAGCCTCTTTTAGATCTATCTGTGCCTCTTCAGATTTAGGCAGCAAAGAAAAGTACCATCTAAGCCTTTCCTATACAGAGTATCGACCATGATTGCATGTATGGATTTCTTCCATATAAGAGTCTTTTGTTGATTGCGTGAAAGATCAAGAAACATGTATTGATCATGGAGATATGCATAGACTTATTTTTACTAGGATGATTCAGGCCCTACTATCATACATACATACTCAAAAGAGGGAATCTCATATGCTTGTACCATGAGTTTTTCTACTATAAAATCAAAGTGATTTCCATTGTTAGGTATATCCAAGAGAGATCCTACCATTTCCATAGCATTAGCTTCCTTGTTTTGTATTCTTGGTATTTTCTCAAATGTCACATTGGTGAAGTATTTCTTTTATTCTTCCACCAATTGTTTAAAAGGTGTAAGCTTATCATCTTTAGTATTATAACCATCATTAACTGCTGGCATTTTGGCACTAACTTGTGATTGATGTCAACCGGCATGATGGAGATCCACATAAGGGTGAGCATAAAGAATGAAGGTCTACTAGTTTGAAGGATGGTTGCTTGTTTATGATGAAGAGGCAGAATGTTAAAAGTTGTCTCACACTACTGAAGATAAAGATGTGTAACCAGTACAGGATGCTCTACCGGGTAACAGAAGAAGAACACTCTATTGGCAAAGGGATATACCAGTATGTGTTTCCCAGACTGACTGTGTGTTGGTGGGCCATGCCTTGATCTGTGTGATGCCATGTGGAGCAGAGGTGGCAAGTGTGTTGTGGTTGGTGAAGCCTCATTGACAGGGTCGATGAAATAGATAATCAACATTAATGAAGGAGCCACAAATCATGGGATTGTGTTGGCATTTTTTATGTTTATGTTGTGATTGTCATTGATGGACACACACTTGCATTAAGATCCTCTTTATATGTATGAGTTAGAGCACAACCGGTATTTGTTTCAACCGGTATGTTGCAAGTATGTTGTATTATAGTCATTAGACTATTGATGTTTTGCAGAATGTGTTTACCGATCTAAAGCGGCATGTTGACCTCAAGTGGTATGAGGGATTAAAGTGGCATATCACATTTCGACCAGTCTTCATTTTTGTCAAACCGACAACTGGTAATACTTTGTGATGAGTTACCAACCGGCATTTTGTGATGAGTTATCAATCCACCGATTGTTTGATGGTGCTGACACACTAGTGGTGCTTCTTGTGTCATGTTACTGAGTATGTCTAGATTCATTGAACCTAGGAAATTGAAATGTAATCCTATTGGACCAACATGAAATCAAATTCCTTTAAAAGGACATCATATTTAGGGTTTTAGGTTGTTGCTAAAAGGGTTTATGTTGTGACTAGGGTTTAAGGTGGTTGAGGAGTTGAAAAGAATATGAATGTGTAGAAGACTGAAGTAATGCAAGAGTGCATTAAGAATGAGCTATCAAGGATCTAACTGAGCACTCTGTTCTATTAGATAGATCAAACACTTGTTGATTACTCACATCTTTGACAAGTTTGTAGCCCTTAATCGGGTAGGCCCAAAAGCCTTTTGGAAAATCCTCTAACAAGGTGGTTCACCTCTGTGAATCTAAAATCCTCTAGCAAGGTAGTCCTTGATCGGACTTATCTCCTAATAGAGATTGACATTCCTAACAGGATCTGTTCTGGTGAAGAACATTGTAAGACCTTAACAAATCTAACCTTAACAGGTCTGGTTTCTATTCGGCAGATAGTGACTTGTGAGTTCCATCTCACCATGGTTTTTCCCATTTGGGTTTCCATGTCAAATATCTTGTGTTATGGTTATATTGCTTTTGTGGATGAATGCATTATTTGCATTTTGGTTTGCATGTGTGATAACTGGTCTGTTTGTTAAACTGCTTTGTTGGTTTATCTTTAGACTATTTAAGTGTTTAAGTGCAAGATTTTTTGGTATACTAATTCACACCCCCCTCTTAGTATTCATCAATTGGTATCTGAGCCAACCTTTCTATAAGTTTAACCACTTGGAAAGAGATATGGGGGAATACACATTGAGGGAACTTACTCAATGACTCACTCAGTCTGAGCAAGCCTATGATGATCTTATGGTCAAATACAAGGCATCTCAAGCAAAAAGGAGAGAACATGCAGAAAAGTTGATGGAGCTATCTAAAAATAGTTCTACAGATGAAGCAGACATGGAAGCCCTAATTGCAGAAGTAAATAAGTTGAATGAATCAAAGTCCAACCTGAGAAAGGAGTTGGAAGGACTGACTATTCGGATGTGTCAAGAGCTTGAGAACCAGAGAAAAACTGAAGACCTAGTGAAAGAAAGAGATTGTTAGATCTCCAAGTTGAAACAAGAGATGAGTGCCCTAAATGCTCAACTCCATGCAAGCAAGGTGGAAAAGGAAGACATGCAAGGAGAACTGAACACTGCCATCTCTAAGAATGAAAATTTGTTGGAAACAAATGCTGCTATTTCCAAAGAACTCTCTGAGTCAAAGGAAATACTTGCTAAGTTCAGCAAAAGTACTTTCAAGCTAGAGAAAAAGCTTGAGTTGGCTAGACCGGTAAAGAATACCAATGGACTTGGCTTCTCTGGACATGAGGAAGGATAATCCTCAAGAACAAATGTTGAAGCATCAAAGAAGCAACCAGCATTCAAAGGTAAAGGTAAGCAAAAATTCAAACCTGTTTGCTTTAACTGTCTTAAAGAAGGACACACTGCCAATGTATGTAGGAGCAAAGCCTACAATAATTTTCCTTACTTTATTAACAATGTACCTAGATCCAATAAGTTCAATGGTCATTGTTATGCATGCAACAAGTATGGGCATAGAGCATTTGAATGCAGGTCTGTCATGAATGACACTGGAAGATATCCTCAGAGGACCCAAGGAGTTGGTCCTAAACCTTTTGTGAACCGGAATCACAACCGGTTTAATGTCTTCAATCATCAGCCAAGAAGCGGTGACTATCAAGTGGTAACCAGATGGAGAGAAAATTGTATGATCTATCATGGTCATGGTCACACTGTTGCAACATGCAGGAGGAAGAATGGAAACATGAACAATGGACCTTGGAGAGCACCTGGATTGGTTTGCTATCACTGCAACAAACCGGGTCACATTGCAAGATTCTACAGAAGCAGAAAGAGTATATCTGATGATATACCGGTCACTCAGGAAGGAGGAATTGATGTTGAAACAGTACAAGCAGACATGAACAAAACTTGGAAGAGAAAACCAGTAATGTTGGAAGAGGAACCGGTTTCTGCACCTAGTGTGGAAATATCAGAATTGACAAACTAAGCTTCAAAAGGCTTAGGGGGAGAAAATGGCAAAATGTTTTCGAACCCCCGGTTTATACCGACAAGAGACCTTAACTGGTATATGATACATGTCGCTTGGCAGAAGACCTGAAATTGTAAAAAGGAAAATTAGGGTTTATGCCCTAATGGAGGAGCGTTAATGACGGTAGGTCAGGAATAGGTTTAAAAGCATTTTTGAAATCATTTCTCACTATCAGTTTTCAAGCGAAGAAAATTTTTTCAAAGAGCAAAGCGATGAAAAGGCAATTTGAGCAGAGATTTGGAGAAATTGAGAAACCGCGAAGGAGATTCAAATTCAAATAGCAAACGGTCAAGTGGAGAACACAAAGCGGTGATTTAGCTACCGACAAAGTGAGGAGTAAAGGAGAATCAGAAAGCCCTAAATTCGCATGTTTTGAAAGGTATTTCTCGAGTTCTTAAAATTTCTACAATGGCTTCTGCATCTCATACCAGTTCTAGTGCATCTATTGAGTCTGAAAGTTTTATTCAACGAAAGTCAAAGTATAATGCCCTATCACAAGTTCCAGCTGGAGTGATAGTAGAAGAGGGAATCTTAGATTATATTGATTGTAAACTTGAAGACCTAGGGTCTCTAGCTATCCATACCCAACTAGGTCTATTTTGTGGACAAGATAAGATGATCAAACGGGAGTATAGTATTCTGGAGAAGAAGAAACTCCACAATGTTGTTTACTTCCTGGAGGATTTCATAGAAGATCATATAAGGATTATTCTGAGCAGGGTCCATGGTGATAAAATGTACTTGGAGAGGATGCATGATATCACGCCGCAAGCAATTCATGTAGTCACCGGTTTCTAAAATACAAGGGAAGTACCAGCCCTAAGCACAGTTAGCAAAACTGAGATGTCCAAGCTCACCGGTTCAGTGAGTGACTCATGAGGCATGACTATAAATTCAATCAACGATGATCTGGTTAAGTATGTCTGCATGGTGATAGGCTACTGGACGTTCTTAGCCAGCAGAATCAACTCTATATCTGTTGTAGCGGTAAATGCCACTTACTGAATGATAAAGGAGGATGCATCATTTGACCTATGCCCTGGTATGTAGAGGCAACTCCTATTGAACCTGAAATCAATCAAACAAGATAATGCACTGAGGTTCAAGTTTGGACAACTATTGGTTGGGTTGTTCTTTTACTTTCAAGGATACTTCCTAGGAGTAGGAGACGTTCAGTGGTCTAGTGACCAATCGGTAACCAAGCAAATCAAGGAAAGCATTGAAGCACTTGGAACCGGTTACCCTGATATTCTGAACAAGCATTTTGATGAGTTCAGAAGGAAGATGAGCCAAAGAGTGAGGATATTAGGAGACATCGTGAAAAAATATGAAGATGATATTTGCTTCACCATCCAAGTAGACAAATGTATAATGGAGGCTGTTGAGCCTAGAATGGAAGAAGTGGAGCCAATGGGCTATGAGGTGATGTACGACATGCTGGAAGGGTATGTCTCTACCCTTATTGCCTCACCACTTGATCTTAAGGCGAAGAGAACCGGCACCTACCTGGAGAGGATAGCACCGGCTAAGGAACCACCAGCAGTGAAAGAAAAAGGACCGGCAGTGAAGAAGGAAAAGGCAGTGCCTACAACATTAGCACCGGTTACTACTGCAACTCCAAAAGTGACCAAGCGGTCACCAGCTAAGAAGAAACCAAAAGCTGCACCGGCTAAAGTGTTCTAGAGAAAGAGGAAGACGAGAAGCAACTCTCTGGACTTAGAAGAAATTGTGTCTGAGGAGCAGCCCAAAAAGGTGAGACAGATAAAAAAGAAGACACAGAGTGAACCAGCATCTTCAACACCGATAAATATAGATATCTCCTCCTATAAACCTTTGACACATTGTCAAAGAATAATAAAGAATATTAGGAGAAAAGTGTTAAATGATTGACTTGAGTGTTTCAATGACTTCAATGAGGATGAAAAGGAAGCGGTTGAGAAGGAAATAATTCAGTATCTGTGTAGTAATGACCGGTCACCCTCAGAGATTAAGTCTCAGACACTAGATTCTTTATATATGTCATTAGATAATAGATGGTGCATTACCATAGAGAAAGAACATGAAATTAGAGAGAAGTTTTTTGCACAATACCTTCCCGACCTGTCAAATTCTGAATTATATGATGTTATTGATCTAAATAAAGGACTCTTCTTCACTAGAAAAAGAAGACTCTCGCTATTAGAAGGTAGAGTTGCTGATGTTGAAAAGGACACCCATCTATTTATGCAAATTGATGTCCAGACTCACAAAGCATGTTTGGCCAACCGACAAGCAGAAGAAGAACCGGTTATATCTAAACTAGATGAAGCATTTGATGGTGAAGGAAATCTGGTTGTAGAACCAATTGACACTATTGATATCAATGCCCTAGACGTAGAAGATGTCACTTAGGACATACCTTTTGAGGGAATAGGATAGGAGCAACAGGTTGAACAAGACAATGAGCAAGCCGAGGATAGACAAGAAGCGGCTAGGAAACAAGCAAAGAAGAAGAAGAGGGGTGAAGATGAGGAAAAGTGAAAAGAGGAAGAGAAGAGAAAAGAGGAAGAGGAGAAAAGAAAAGGTGAAGAGAAGAAGAGGCAAGAAGATGAGAGGAAAAAGAAAGAAGAAGAGGATACAGAAGAGAAGTAGTGGAAGGAAGAGGAAAAGAAGAAGAAGGAAGAGGAAGATAAAGAAGAGGAAAAGTGGAAGGAAGAAGAAAAGAAGAAGAAGGAAGAGGAAGAGAAAGAAGATGAGAAGAGGAAGGAAGCTGAGAGGAAGAAGAATGAAGAGGAAGACAAGGAACAGGAAAAGAAGAAGGAGGAAGAAGATGAGAAAGTGGAAAAGGACAAGACAAGAGAAGTGGAGAAGAGCACACAGATGGAGACTCCGAAGGCAACCGAGAGTCAAGCCAAACCGGATGATATCACCAGTCCTATCGATCTCTAGTCTGCAAGTTAATCAGAGCTAATGCAGAGCATCAAGGTAGCTCAAGAGCACCTTGAAAACATTTGACGGAAGAAGGAGTAGGATGTAATCCAAGCTGCTGTGGATATGCTTACTGGTTTGATACCCGGTACAAATCTTCCAAACACTGATTCTTCATTAGCTAGACTAAAGCTCCTATGCACAGTAGTAGATGATCAAGTGCAGAGTCTTGAAGAGGCAGCAAAGGCTAATGTCAAGAAAGAGCATCAAAAGGCTCCTAATATAGCTCTGGTGAAAAAGTTGAATTAGCTCCAGTCTGAACTAAAGAAAGAACAAAAGGATATAAGGGATGCTCTAGATGAGGGGAATATGCTACTAAGCAAAATCTGCCAACCCCATCTATTCTATGATGATGTGCTAGCTCAGAAGCAAAAACTTGAACAGGACTTGCAGTCCTACTTGAGCACATTCAAGCTGCCCTATGATTCCTTCACAACTTATGGGCAAACCATTCACCGGTTTCATATCCAGTCAGCCAAAATGGAGCAAGAAATCAACACACAGTCTAGAGATTTGTAGGAACTTCAACTGGTTTTACTTCCATGTCTACAAATTCTTTAGAAGTGTTATCTAAACTTGGATGCCTTGACAGTTACATAGGAGATGAGCACAGTTGATACCATGGAAGAACAGGTCTCCCAGATGCAAACAGAGAAAGAAGTGGCCACCTCCCTACTTGAGTCCTGGTCTCTATCAATGAAGCAATTCTTGTAGGACTATAAATCTATTTTTGACAAGTACTACTCCTTATTGTCATAAACTTTTATTGTTTTAATATCAAATGGAAACAGGGTTGTTCAGCGGTACTTTGTCATTGTTGGCAAAGGGGGAGAAGTACTCTATTTTGGAGAAGTATAGGGGAAAAGTATCTGGTTTCAAAATTTTGCTATATGCTTTGATATATGCTTTGATATCTCAATATTTATGCTCTGTATGCAAAATTGCTATTCATTGTACTGTTAAAAGGATAGTGTATATGCTTAGGGGGAGCAATTTTGCTAATTGCATGATTTTGTTTTAAAACACTTAGATGTCAAAATTTTATTTCCTAAGTGTTGCCATCAATGCCAAAGGGGGAGATTGTTGGCATTTTTTATGTTTATGTTGTGATTGTCATTGATGGACACACACTTGCATTAAGATCCTCTTTATATGTATGAGTTAGAGTACAACCGGTATTTGTTTCAACCGGTATGTTGCAAGTATGTTGTATTATAGTCATTAGACTATTGATGTTTTGCAGAATGTGTTTACCGATCTAAAGCGGCATGTTGACCTCAAGCGGTATGAGGGATTAAAGCGGCATAACACATTTCGACCAGTCTTCATTTTTGTCAAACCAGCAATTGGTATTTTGTATGAACCGGTAATACTCTATGATGAGTTACCAACCGACATTTTGTGATGAGTTATCAATCCACTAATTGTTTGACGGTGCCGACACACTGGTAGTGCTTCTTGTGTCGTGTTACTGAGTATGTCTAGATTCATTGAACCTAGGAAATTGAAATGTAATCCTATTGGACCGACATGAAATCAGATTCCTTTAAAAGGACATCATATCTAGGGTTTTAGGTTGTTGCTAAAAGGGTTTATGTTGTGACTAGGGTTTAAGGTGGTTGAGGAGTTGAAAAGAATATGAATGTGTAGAAGACTGAAGTAATGCAGGAGTGCATTAAGAACAAGCTATCAAGGATCTAACTGAGCAGTTCATGCTATTAGATAGATCAAACACTTGTTGATTACTCACATCTTTGACAAGTCTGTAGCCCTTAACCGGGTAGGCCCAAAAGCCTTTTGTAAAATCCTCTAACAAGGTGGTTCACCTCTATGAATCTAAAATCCTCTAGCAAGGTAGTCCTTGATCAGACTTATCTCCTAACAGAGATTGAGATTCCTAACAAGATCTATCTAGTGAAGAACATTGTAAGACCTTAACCGGTCTAACCTTAACCAGTTTGACCTTAATCGATTTGGTTTCTATTCGGCAGATAGTGACTTGTGAGTTCCATCTCACCGTGGTTTTTCCCATTTGGGTTTCCACATCAAATATCTTGTGTTATGGTTGTATTGCTTTTGTGGGTGAATGCGTTATTTGCATTTTGGTTTGCATGTGTGATAACCGGTTTGTCTGTTAAACTGCATTGTCGGTTTATCTTTAGACTGTTTAAGTGTTTAAGTGCAAGATTTTTTGGTATACTAATTCACCCCCCCCCCCCTCTTAGTATTCATCAGATTGCACCTGACTGGTTGTGGCTCGAGGAAGAAGGAATGATAGAGGAAGATCAGGGTGCAGTTGGCCCCTGAATCAAGGGAAAGGAAATTCAATTTAGGATCTTCTCATAAAGGAAACTTCTGGAACAATTTATGTGTCGTCTGACTTCATGACAAAAAATTTGATTCATGATAGCCACTCCGAGAAAAACATGTATTGGATAATGAAAACCATGTGCAGGTGCAGTCTTCAAGGATAGGTGATGGATCCAAGATAGGGGGATTGGATCTCATTAAGATTGTGTCAGAAAGAGAAAACCCTAACCACTCAGGCTTTTGAATTGCATTTTGGTGAGAAAACATATAATAAGAAATGAGAGCTCTAGATAGAAATTTTTGTTGATGCTATGAAGATTGAGCAGAGAAGAGAAGGGAGAGCAAGCAAGGAGAAAAAATTAGAAGGTTTTATGAGCAAGTTTCAGTGTGAGTAGGCAAGCAGACTGGTGAGAGGATTCTACTGATGATATTATAGTCTGGCAGTTGAACCTAATTGGTAAGGTGTGGCAGAGCAAGCAGCATCCTAGTGTGACACTATGTGTGAAAGGGAGAGAAAGATAACAAAGAGTTATTTGATTCAAGAGTTGCAAAATTTATTTGCAACAAGAAGCCTTAATTGTATTCAAATAGTATTTCAATATATATTGCCAAGTTGACGCTTGGTGCAGGGGTTGGTGCTCCTTGGGCTGGTGCCCTAAAAGTGCAGGGGTTGGTTCTCCTTGGGTTTGTGCCCAAAATATTTGTAAATCTGTGTTTTACCTGTGAGGCTGGATTGGAGCAGTAGTCTTCAACAGTTTTCCTCACTGAGGTTTTTCCCATATTGGGATTTCCTCATAAATCTGGTGTTGTGAGTTACTTGTGTATGTATGGTCTCTTTGGATTTCTTTCTTGTATTACCAATTTGACCATTTAAGTGATTAAGTAAATAAGTGATATTCTCAAGTTAGATCACAAGAGGAAAAATTTAGGAACCACTTTCACCCCCTCTCAGTGGTACTCTATGTTCAACAATTCATATCAGAGCATGGTTCCCAGTTATCTTTAGACCTTCAGTAGATTCTGGACTTTGAGCACAATGGAAAGAAGTGAGTTTGCTTCCTTAAAGGCCCCCATGTTTGATGGATCCAACTATGCCTTCTGGAGTAGAAGAATGGAGACCTCTATTTCATCTCTTGGTTTTGATGTGTGGATGCCAGTCAAGAATGGGTATGTTGTTCCTAATACTCCTCCCTTTGATCTGGATGCAAAAAAGGAGTATGAGAATAATGAAAAGGCAAAACATGCTATCTTGAGTGGACTGTCTAATAATGAATTTGTCAAAGTCATGCACTGTATTTAAGCAAAGGAGACATCGGACAAATTATAGAGATTGTTTGAGGGAGATGAAAAAGTCAAAGAAGCCAAGATGCGAACACTAAGGGGTCAACTTGAAAGAATCAAAATGAAAGATTATGAAAAGATTGCAGACTATCTTCACAGATTTGATGAAACTGTTAATACCATTAGAGGACTCAGAGAAGAGATTGCAGATAAGATCCTTGTCAAAAAGATACTTAGATCTCTCACTCCCAAATACGATACTAAGGTGCAAGCATTGAAGAAGCCAAGAATCTGAAGACTTTTACAATGGATGAGCTATTTGGCTCCCTGACAACCTATGAGATGAGAACAACCGGTGATACTTCCTCAAGGAAAGAAGCAGCATTTAACATCACCAAAAAGGGCAAAGAAGTTGTCACTCACAAAGAATCTAGTGAAGATTATGATGAAGAAGTACCAAACTTTGTCAGGAAGCTCAAAAGAGGATCCAACTGGTACAAAGGAAAGCTACCACTTAAGTGCTTCGACTGTGGAAAGGTAGGACACTTTGTTGCAAACTGTCCTCACAAAGAAACTGATGGAGATGAGTCAAGAGAGTTCAAAAGATCTGTCAGCAAAGATAGTGAAAGGAATGCCTACCGGCTTGGAAGAAGAGGCTACCGAAAGCAAAATAGCTTATATACCTTTGAGGAGGACACAACAGATGATGAAAATGCATCAGAAGATGATGACCGTGAGAACTACAGAAAAGTCAATCTCTTCATGGCACTTGATAGACCAGTCGATGAAGATGAGGAAGAAGAGGATGTTGAGGCTGAAGTGAATTTGGAGAGAAAACTTATAAGTGCTCTTCAAGAATTGACTAAAACAAGAAGAGAACTCAAGAGGGTTAAGCTTGTTGCAATAAATGAACAAGATCTTTTGAAACAATCTCTAGAAGAGTTAGGTCAAGTCATATCTAACTTGAAGCTACAATTGGAAGAAACTAAGAGGATTAGTGAAGCTACAACCTTTGATATGACAAAGAAAGAAAAGGAGCATCAAGATCTGGAAGCTGAAATAATAAGGCTCAGAAAGAAGCTTGAAGAAAGCAAGGAAGAAATAAAAATAAGGAGCAAGTATGAAGGTAGCATTGAGGCCTTAGATAAGATGTTGAGCAAACAAAAGCAATCCAAAGACACCAATGGCTTAGGTATTGAAGAAGGTAAAAGTTCAAACCACAAAGATAAATCCAACAAAGAAATAATGTTCACTTCTTCAATTGAATGTGAAGAAAAGAATACATTCATTGTAGGCGAGGATACCGGCAAAAAGACATATGCATATATTGTTGGAAAGCGTCACTCAAACCGGTATGCAAAAATGAACTGGAGGCCACACTTCTTGCACCAAAATGCAGATTTAAGGAGAAATGCCAAAATTGATCATGAAGGATTCACCAAATTCAACAACATGAAGGGAAAACCCTTAATGAGGTAGTTCCATTCAGGACCAAGACAACTTAACCAATATTTTTCAAATTTTCATGGTTACTATTACCGGTGCAATAAATTTGGACACAAAATAGCTGACTATAGATAAACAATAAGCCTTCTATAAATTATGAAGAAAGTAGAAATACATTTAATACACTCTGGGATATGAATGTTGTCTTCTATCAGTGCAACGGATATGGTCATAAGAGTTTTGATTGTAGGAAGAATAAACCTACACCTTACAATAATGTTAAGGACATTCCCTTTAATAAAAATGTAAAATGTTACAACTGTCAAGAATTTGGACACATAGCGAAGTTATGCAAAAACAAGAAGATCAAGCAAATGAAGGCAAATCTAAATCAAGAGCCAGTAAGTAAACTTGAGCTCAATATAGCGGTAGACAAGAAAAAGGAAATCAAACTAGTTTGGGTTGAGAAAGAAAAGGAATAGGTAGAATCAAGTCTCTTAGTACAGACAACCTTGCATGCTGAAAGGAAAAATCTATGGGTGGTAGATAGTGGTTGTTCAAACCATATGATTGGTGACAAAAAGAAATTCATCAAACTTGAAGACTAGAATGGTGGATCAGTAAGGTTTGGAGACAACTCCTCCATCAAAATAAAGGGAAAAGGAACTCTAAGCATTGATGGAAAACTTAAGGCACATGATGTATATTATGTGGAAGGCCTCAAGCATAATCTATTGAGTGTGAGTCAGATGTGTGACAAAGGTTACAAATTAACCTTTGACTCAACTAGTTGTCAGATAAAGAAAGACAATACCGGTAAAGTTGTGCCAGAAGGAAAGAGAACAGATGGAAATGTTTATAATCTAGAGGAATGCTATGAGTCCCAATGTATGTTAGGTCAAGTAGATGAAAGTTGCTTGTGGCACAAAAGATTAGGTCATATCAACTTTGATAACTTAGTTGTAGTAAGCAAAAAGGGGTGTGTGAGGAATATTCTACCCATCATCAAACTGATAAACACATTTTGTGATGAATGTGTAAAAGGTAAGCAAACAAAAGTGAGTTTTAGGACAAAGGAGCACAACACCTCAAAACCAATTGAAATTGTGCATACAGATCTATGCGGTCCAACTCAAACAAGAGCACTTGTCGATGAAAGATACTTTATGCTCTTCATTGATGACTACTCAAGGATGACATAGGTCACCTTTCTGCAAGATAAATCACAAGCATTTGAAAGATTCAAGATCTTTCGGAAAATGGTGGAAAAGGAAAGTGGGTACAGATTAAAATGTCTAAGATCAGATAGGGGTGGAGAGTTCACATCAAATGAATCTGAAGATTATTGTGAAAAACATGGAATTAGAAGGCAATACTCTACTCCTAGAACACCACAACAAAATGGTGTGGTAGAAAGGAAGAACATGACGGTCAAGGAGATGGCTAGAACCATGTTAAATGAGGCCAGTTTGCTGGATACATATTGGAAAGAAGTTGTTCACACTGTTGCATATACTTTGAACTGGGTTCAATTAAGAACAAACAAAAAAATGACACCTTATGAGTTATGGTATGACCGGAAGCCGTTAGTTAAATACTTCAAAGTATTTGGAAGCAAGTGTTTCATCAAGAAAGATGTGGATGGTTTAGGAAGTTTTGACTCCAGGAGTGATGAAGGAATCTTTCTTGGTTACTCATCTAACAACAAAGCCTACAAATGCTACAAAAAAAGGCTAAGAAGGGTTGTTGAGAGTGTGCATGTAAAAGTGGATGAAGATATGCATAGAGGATGTCAATCATAGGTTAACCAATATGATGACTTTGGTGATGAATATTATGAAGCTCAGACAGATACTGAACCAGAGGTAGCATCCCAGAAGGTTCACAATCGGTATGTATAGCTGAATCACCCAGAAGAAATTTTTTTGGGAAATAAGAGTGATGGTGTGCAGACTAGAAGAAGACTTGCCCAGAATGGTGAACAAGTCAACTTATGCCTCATGAATGAAGTTGAACCCAAAACTTTTGATGAGGCTAGGAAGAGAAAATAATAGATGGATGCCATGGAAGAAAAACTATAGCAGATTGAGAAGAACAAGACTTGGGAATTAGTCCCTAGACTGGAAGACAAGAACATCATTGGTACAAAGTGGGTCTACCGGAACAAGATGAATGAAGAAGGTAAGATTGTGAGGCATAAAGCTAGACTAGTGTGCAAAGGATACTCTCAAGTAGAGGGGATTGACTTTGAAGAAACATTTGCACCGGTGGCTAGATTAGAAGCAATTAGGATATTTCTAGCTTACTCTGCCTACAAGGGGTATAAAGTATATCAAATGGATGTAAAATCTTCTTTTCTAAATGGAAATTTAGAAGAAGAAGTATACATGAGGCAAACGAAAGGTTTTTGTTGCATGATGATGAGACATTTGTGTGTCGGTTAAAGAAGGCTCTGTATGGTTTAAAGCAAGTGATAACTCAATAATGAACAGTGAGTACCAAACTAGTACTGAGAAGGGGGGTGAATCAGTACAGGCACAAAACTTTTCCTGAATTGGTTTGACTACAAATAGTGAATTTGACTGGCAATCACTAACACTAGTAAAAAACTAGATTACTACCGGTTAAGCTTAATGAGACAGTGAAAGGTATAAACCAGAAACACTTCTCTTTCCACACAACCTACACACTCATTTCCATATTATCCTTGAGCATAAACAGGTGATCTATCATCAAAAATATAATAACTTAATAGATCAACATGATTCATTGCTTAAACAGGAAATAACAAAACATCACAGGAAAGAGGCATCACACATGACACACATATTTTTCATGTGGAAACTCAACCGAGATAAACCACTATGGGGATGAATACCCACAAGCTATTTTTGAACTCTTTAGAAGTCTGCTTTGTTAGGAGCCTAGTTCGGTTAAAGACTATTACAACAGGTTCTGTTAGGAACCAATCCTGTTAGGGATCACTGGGTTAAGGGATGGCTAGAATACCTGGTTAAGGGTTAAACCCTGTTAGAGGATTTCATGAACTCAATGGCTTTGAGTCACCCTGTTAAAGGATTTACAGCAAGCTGGTTAAAGCTACCCTATTAAGGTATTTTCCAACTATTGAAGTGGTTAGAGATCAACAGGTATTAAAATGATTTGGTAATAGCACTCAATGCCAATGCAGATCCGCTTTAGTTCCTTCCTTCTGCACACACACTCTGCAGGTGTCAATCCTCTTATCTGGTCTGGCAAGAATCACATATCTCTACACTTAGATACACACACAACATTTGCCAAAAACTTCAATATGAAACACAACATCGACCTTATAGGAAATAGATAGGTCGGTAACATAAACCCTAAACCCTAAACATTTAGGTTGAGAAATTCAATTAGTTCAATCCTGACCATTGAACACTATGCATTTGAATACAACGGTCTTGAACAGATCTCAAGATATTCTCCACCATTCATTCTTCACCGCTTCTTGGAGGTGATAACCCATCACGCATTATCCACCATTTGTAGGGACTTCACACATTCTTGAGGTAGATAGGATCAAACTCCTTCATGCAAGATCCTTCACGCACACGAGTCTGATGTGGCAACAGGATCTGATCTCCATTACACTGCTAACTCATCACACAATGTTGTCGGTTGAATTACACAGGCTCGAAACACTTCAACCAAAAACCCTGAAGCTGAGACTACCAACTGGTAGTCATACCATACTAAACCTTGATAGAAAACATTCCATATACCGGTTCACCTTCCAATGTATTGGTTCACTTGAACAAACATACCACTTAACTGTTTCACATATACCAGTTCTCAACTATATACCGGTTCACTTTTCCAGTTACTTGGCTTCAATATACTGGTTCACTCTTCAGCATATTGACATCAATGACAACACAATATCATCATGTCAACATACTCTGCACATAAGCCAACAATCTCCCCCTTTGGCATTGATGGCAATATACAAAGATATCTCTCTTTCTGCATCACATCTTCTCCTTAATACTATAGACATCTTCTCCGCTTCACATCTTCTCCCCCTTGACAACAATGCCAAAGTGGAGGCACAAGTTTCCCTATTCCACTATGCTACTCCCTCTGAGGAGTAGCATACTTCAACACATCAATCCTAAAAAGATATAGCAAAGTAAGATTTGATTGATGTGGAGAACAAAACTTTAGTTTACCACTTGAAGGGGCAGCACCCCTAATTCACCTCTCAAATAGGTAAATGTAGCCTTCAATAGAGGCTTGGTGAATATGTCTACTAACTGCTCCTTACTGGAAACATGTTCCAATACCACCTCTTTGTTATGAACCTTTTCCCTCAATAAATGATACTTGAGTTCAAAGTGCTTAGTTCTAGCATGTAAAACTGGATTCTTGGAGATGTTAATTGCACTTGTATTGTCACAAAATATACTTACCGGTTCAGATATAGGAACTTTGAAGCCATTCAACACATGCTTCATCCAAATAGTCTGAGTGCAGTTCATAAAAGCTTCAACATACTCTGCTTCTACTGTAGATTGAGAGATACAACTCTGCTTCTTACTCATCCATGAGACCAGTCTACCGCCAAGAAAGAATGCACCACTGGTTGTGCTCTTCTGATCATCCACATTACCAGCCCAATCAGCATCTGTGAATACTCTTAGGTTGAAATCATCATTGTATGGATACCATAATCCATAGTTAATAGTTCCCTTCAGATACCTAAAAATCCAATTGATTGCAACCAAGTGGGACTCTCTTGGGCTCTTCTAGAACCAAGCGGTAATCCCCATTGCATGTGCAATGTTTGGTCTTCTATGCACTACATAATGCAACTTACCAATCATTGATCGGTAATCCTTCTCATTTACCAATGCTGAGTCATCCTCTTTTGATAGTTTACAACCAGTCACCATTGGTGTACCAACCGGTTTGTTGTCTTCCATGCCAAAGGTCTTCAACACTTCTTTAACATACTTGGACTGAGTAATAAAGATTCCATCTTTCATTTGCTGAATATGCAGTCCAATGAAGAACTTAATCTCCCCTATGAGTGACATCTCAAACTCCTTTTTCATCTCATCTTGTCATCTCCACCAAAGATTATATCATCAACAAATACTTCACAGATCAGAATCTGATCTCCTTCTGATTTCAAGTAGATATTGCTATCTTCACTTGTTCTTTCAAATCCAATCTTCATAAGATGGGAGTGCAAGCATTCATACCATGCTCTAGGTTCCTGCTTCAATCCATACAAGGCTCTATGTAGCCTACACACCATGTCACTATCTTCTGATAGGGCAAACCCATCTGGTTGCTCTATATATACCTCCTCTTCAAGCATTCCATTTAAGAATACAGATTTTACATCCATTTGGTATACCTTGAATCCTTTAAAAGCTACATATGCAAGAAGCATATGAACTCCTTCCAATCTTGCTACTGGAGCAAAGGTTTCTCCATAGTCTTCTCCTTCTTCTTGGGCATATCCTTTACATACTAGTCTGGCTTTGTTCCTTACCACTGTGCCATCCTCATTCAGCTTATTTTTGAAAACCCATTTGGTTCCAATGACATTTTTATGCTCCGGTCTGGGTACCAAAGACCATGTACCATTCTTCTCTATCTGGTCAAGTTCCTCTTCCATTGCCTTGATCCAGTCTTCATCTTTATGTGCCTCTTTGAATGATTTAGGCTCAAATTTGGAGATCATACATGAGCTTTCTCTAACCTTTCTTCTTGTAAGAATTACTGCATCTTTGTCTCCTATGATCTACTTTGGATCATGATTGAGTTTGACATACCTAGGTATATTCTTAACAGATTCCTCTTGCTTTTCTTCTTCATCCTCATCATCAGCATCAGCATCTACCGGTGTAGGAGCACAATTACTGGTACTGGGCTAATTTACAACCGGTTCCCAGAAGGTTACTATTGGTTCATCTCCTACATGCTCACTGTCGGTTTCCTCAGTTTTCTCAGAGTTTTCATTAACCCTAACATTGATTCTTTCAACAATTCTCTAAGTCCTATTATTGAAACATTTGAGAGCTTTACTCTTGCTGGAATATCCTAGGAATATTCCCTCATCACATTTTGCATCGAACTTTCTCTAATGTTCACTCCACTTGATATAACATTTGCTACCAAATACTCTAAAGTAGCTTACCACTGGTGTCTTATCGGTCTAGTACTCATAAGGAGTCTTATCCTTTCCTTTCTTGATGAGTACCTGATTCATTGTGTAGACTATAGTGCTCACCGCTTCTCTCCAAAAGGTGTGAGAAACCTTTCCTTGGATCAACATAGTTCTAGCCACTTCAACCATAGTCCGGTTGTTTCTTTCTGCTAAGCCATTTTTCTGTGGATTTCGGGGGGTAAACAGTTGCCTCTTTATGCCATTCTCTTCATAGTATTTGTTGAATTCACCAGAAGTGAATTCCCCTCAATCAGTTCTAAGGAATTTGATTCTTCTACCACTTTCCTTTTCTTCCAGTGCTCTGAAAGCTTTGAACTTTCCAAAGGCTTCAAACTTGTCCTTCAAGAATGTGACCCACATCATTCTTGAGCAATCATCTATAAGAATAAAAAAATACCTATCTCCCTGCACACTCCTATTTTTAATCAGTATGCACAAGATCAAGTAAATTGTCTGCAGTGAAAGATTTACCTTTGAAGGTTGAGGAAGACATTTTCCCTAGTTGACACTCTCTGCACAGAGGATTTTCTGGTTTGCTCAGCATCGGTAGTCCTCTAACTGCCTTAATATTACTAGCCTTCACAATGTTATCAAATTTTACATGCCAGAGTCTCCTATGCCATATCCAACTATCATCAAATTTAGCCATATGACATGTACTTATATTAGCATTCAGTTGAAATAGGTTACCTTTGGTCTGCATACCGGTGGCCATCAGTTCACCATTCTTTCCTTTGATTTTGCACACTCCATTTTTGAATTCCAGAGTGAGTCCACTATCATTCAGTTGGGCAACACTCAATAGGTTGTGTCTGAGACCTTCCACCTAATACACATTGTCAACACTACTCTTTCCATTCAGAGAGGTGGACCCTCTGCCTTTGACCATACAAGGTGCATCATTACCAAAACAAACCACACCACCATTATACTCTTCTAGAGATAGGAACTTGCTCCAGTCACCAGTCATATGGTGAGAACAACCACTGTCAATAATCAACTTATTGGAATTATCAAAGTGGAAGACAAGAGCCTTCTTGTCTAACACATCTTCCTTGATTGCAATAAACACAATATATTCATTTTCTTCATCTTTTGATTCCTCGTCTGTGACACCTTCATCAACTACTACAAAATAGTTTCTCTGATTTCCTCCTTTGAATTTCTTGAACCTTTCTAGTTTGTCCTTGTTATCACCATTAGGACAGTTTACAACAATGTGTCCTATCCGGTTACAAGAAAAGCATTTCAAAGGGAGCTTACCTCTGTATTTACCAGTTCCCTTAGGAAGTCTCTTGGCAAGAAGAGCTTCAAATTCCATCAGGATCTCCTCATCATCCATTTGTCTGCTCCTCCTTGGTTCACCGCTGGTGCTTGCTTCTTTACCCTTTCTGGATGGTGCGACAGATGCCCTAAAAGCTGATTCAGTCTTCTGAATACTGCCATCAAAACTATTTAGCTCATACGCTATTAAATTTGCAATGATGGAGTCTAGGGATACCTTAGTCTTGTCTATTGACCTCAACTCCTGAATAGCAGCAACCCTTATTGTATAGACCGGTAATAAGGATCTCAAGAATTTGCTAACAATAGTAGAATCATCAATTTTGCCTCCTGCACTCTTGATATCTCCAACAACAATTTTGATTCTTATTCCATATTCTTGAATGTTCTCTCCTTCAACCATTTGCATGTCTTCAAACTTTCCCCTAAGGCTTTCTTCCTTAGCTTGTTTCAGATGCTCATCACAGCCATAGATATTCTCAAGAGTATCCCATACTTCTTTGGGATTTTCTTTATCCTAGACATAAATAAACTCAATGTCAAATAAGCTGTTGATTAGGGCTTCCATGACTTGCCCATTCTCCTAGATCTCTCTCTTTTGATCATCGGTGAGAGTACCAGTAGGAATAACATAAGCATTCTCAACATAGCTCCAGTATTAAGCACCCATGCTTCTGATATATGTCTTCATTCTATCCTTCCATATTTTGAAATTATCTTTGTTGAACTTTGGAAACTTCCCTCTTCATCATTACAATAGAATCTTTCCTTCAAGCGATTAAGCTTACAACATAGAGGACCTGGAGGACGCTCTGATACCAATTGATAACTCAATGATGAACAACGAGTACCAAACCGATACTGAGAGGGGGGGTTAATCAGTACAGGCACAAAACTTTTCCTAAACCGGTTTGAATGCAATCACTAACACCAATCAAAAACCAGGTTACTACCGATTAAGCTTAATGAGATAGTGAAAGGTATAAACCGGAAACACTTATCTTTCCACACAACCTACACCCTCATTTCCACATTATCCTTGAGCATAAATAGGTAATCTATCATCAGAAATATAATAACTTACTAGATCAACATGATTCACCACTTAAAAAGGAAATAACAAAACATCACAGGAAAGAGGCATCACACATGACACACATATTTTTCATGTCGAAACCCAACTGGGAAAAACCACGGTGGGGATGAATACCCACAAGCTATTTTTGAACTCTTTAGAAGTCCGCTCTATTTGGTTAAAGACTATTACAATAGGTTCTGTTAGGAACCGATCTTGTTAGAGATCACCTGGTTAAGGGATTGCTAGAATACCCAGTTAAGGGTTAAAACCTGTTAGAGGTTATCTTGTTAGAGGATTTCATGAACTCAATGGCTTTGAGTCACCTTGTTAAAGGACTTACAGCAAGCTGGTTAAAGCTACCCTGTTAAGGGATTTCCAATTGTTGAAGTGGTCAGAGATCAATAGGTATTACAATGATCTAGTAATAGCACTCAATGCCAATGCAGATCCGCTTTAGTTCCTTCCTTCTGTACACACACTTTGCAGGTATCAATCCTCTTATCTGGTCTGGCAAGAATCATGTATCTCTGCACTTAGATACACACACAACATTTGCCAAAAACTTCAACATGAAACACAACATCGACCTTATAGGAAACAGATAGGTCGTTAACATAAACCCTAAACCCTAAACATTTAGGTTGAGCAATTTAGTCGGTTCAATCCTAACCATTGAACACTTTGTATTTGAATACAACGGTCTTGAATAGATCTCAAGACATTCTCCATCGTTCATTCTTCACCGTTTCTTGGAGGTGATAACCCATCATGCGTTCTCCACCATTTGCAGGGACTTCACACATTCCCGAGGTAGATAGGATCAAACTCCTTCATGCAAGATCCTTCATGCGCACAAGGTTGACATGGAAACACATTTTGATCTCCATTACACTGCAAACTTATCACACAATACCATCGATTTAATTGCACAGGCTCAAAACACTTCAACCGGAAACCTTGAAGCTAAGACTACCAACCGGTAGTCATACCATATTAAAACTTAATAGAAAACATTCCATATATTGATTCACCTTCCAATATACTGGTTCACTTGAACAAACATATTGCTTCACTATTTCACATATACCAGTTCTCAACAATATACCGGTTCACTTTGCCAGTTGCTTGGCTTCAATATACTGGTTCACTCTTCAGCATATTGACATCAATGACAACATAATATCATGATGTCAACATACTCTGCACATATTCCAACAGCAAGCTCCCAGAGCATGGTACTGAAGATTAGATCAGTATCTAAAGGAGCAGGGATTCAAAAAGGGGAGTGCTGACAACAATATATACATAAGGAAAGATGGGAATCACGTGATTATTGTGGTTGTGTATGTAGATGACATCATCTTTGGAGGCAACAAGGATACTCTCTGCAAAGATTTTTCTGATCAGATGTAGTCAGAATTTGAGATGTCAATGCTTGGTGAATTGACTTACTTCCTTGGCTTGCAGATATTACAAAAAGATAAAGGAATCTTTATCTCACAAGCCAAGTATACAAAGGAGATGTTGAAGAAATTCCAACTGGAAGATTGCAAACCAGTAAGTACCCCCATGGTGACCGACATCGAATTGAGTAAGAATGATGAATCACCATAGGTGGATCAGACTCTGTATAGATCCATCATAGGCAGTCTACTGTATATAACTGCTTCAAGACCGGTTATAGTTAAGGCAGTATGCATGGTAGCCAGATTCCAAGCTGCACCAAAGTAGTCACACAGGAATGTTGTTAGTAGAATTTTTAGGTACCTACAAGAAACTCTCAGCTATGATTTGTGGTATCCTAACCAGGGAGATTTTATCTTGGAAGTATAGACTGATGCTAATTGGGCAGGATGCATTGAAGATAGAAAGAGCACAAGCGGTGGTGCATTCTTTCTAGGTGACTGGTTAGTCTCTTGGCATAGCAAGAAGTAGGACTCAGTCTCCTTATCTATTATTGAAGCTGAGTACATTGTTGTTGCTACATGTTGCTCTCAGGTTCTTTGGATGAAGCAGACTCTCAAAGATATACAGGTGGACATCACTAAACCTATTCTCATCTGGTGTGACAATTCGAGTGTATTCAACATAGCAAAGAATCTGGTCATGCATTCGAGAACAAAACATATTTCTATCAAATATCACTTTCTTTGAGAGAAGGTTGAAGGGGAGGAGGTAAGAATGGACTATGTTCCTACTAGTGAACAAGTAGCAGACATTTTCACCAAACCACTACTGGTAAGCACATTTGAATACCTCTGACACAAGTTAGGAGTTATGTCATCTGCCTAGAAATCTTTTATGTGACTCGGGGGGAGCTTGGTATGGGTTAAAGGGGGAGTGCACAGGTACCCTTTATCATTGTGTCAAAGGGGGAGAAATGTACCGGTATGGAGAGGATCGTGAGAAGTTGACATCAATGCCAAAGGGGGAGATTGTTGGCATTTTGGCACTAAGTTGTCATTGATGTCAACCGACATGATGGAGATCCACATAAGGGTGAGCATAAAGAATGAAGGTCTACTAGTTTGAAGGATGGTTGCTTATTTATGATGAAGATGCAGAATGTTAAAAGTTGTCTCACACTACCAGAGGTAAAGATGTGTAACTGGTACAGGATGCTCTACCGGGTAATAGAAGAAGAACACTCTATTGGCAAAGGGATATACCAGTACGTGTTCTCTGGATTGACTGTGTGTTGGTGGGCCATGTCTTGATCTATGTGATGCCATGTGGAGTAGAGGTGAAAAGTGTGTTGTGGTTGGTGAAGCCTCATCGATAGGGTCGATGAAATAGATAATCGCCATTAATGAAGGAGCCACAAATCACGAGATTGCACCTGACTGATTGCGGCTCAAGGAAGAAGGAATGATAGAGAAAGATCAGGGTGCAGTTGGCCCCTGAGTCAAGGCAAAGGAAATCTGATACAGGACATTCTCATAAAGGAAACTTCTGGAACACTTTATGTGTTTTCTGACTTCATGACATAAAATCTGATTTGTGATTGCCACTCTGAGAAAAACATGTATTGGATAATAAAAATCATGTGCAGGTGCAATCTTCAAGGATAGGTGATTGATCCAAGATAGGGGGGATTGGATCTCATTAAGATTGTGTTGGAAAGAGAAAACCCTAACCGCTCAGGTTTTTAAATTGCATTCTGGTGGGAAAACATATAATAAAAAATGAGAGCTCTAGATAGAAATTGTTGTTGATGCTATGAAGATTGAGCAGAGAAGAGAAGGGAGAGAGAGAAAAGAGAAAACTTTAGAAGGTGTTCTGAGCAAGTTGCAGTGTGAGTAGGAAAGCAGACCGGTGAGAGGATTATACTAGTAGTATTATAGTCTGGCAATTGAGCCTAATTAGTAAGGTGTGGAAGAGAAAGCAACATCCTAGTGTGACACTATATTTGGAGAGATTGTGTGTGAAAGGGAGAGAAAGATAATAGAGAGTTATTTGATTCAAGATTTGCATAATTTATTTGCAACAAGAAGCCTTAATTATATTCAAATAGTATTTCAATATATATCGCCAAGTTGAAGCTTGGTGCAAGGGTTGGTGCTCCTTAGGTTGGTGCCCAAAAGATTTGTAAATCTATGTTTTACCTATGAGGTTGGACTAGAGCAGTAGTCTTCAGCATCTTTTCTCACCGAGGTTTTTCCCATATTGGGTTTTCCTCATAAATTTGGTGTTGTGAGTTACTTGTGTGTGTATGGTCTCTTTGGGTTTCTTTCTTGTATTACCAATTTGACCATTTAAGTGATTACGTAAATAAGTGATATTCTCAAGTTAGATCACAAGAGGAAAAATTTAGGAACCATTGATTCACCCCCCTCTCAGTGGTACTCTATGTTCAACATTCACTTGATTGACTATAAGATGACAATCTCCATAGACTTGTAACTCCATTATTTTCCATTGCACGATAGTATGGAGTCCTATGACTAGGGCTTCATATTCAGCTATATTATTGGTATAGGGGAAGCTGATTCTAAATTATTTTGGAATGGATCTCCTTGAGGAGTGATAAAAAGAATTTGTGCTCCTACTCCATGATTGGTATATGACCCGTCAAAATACAATTTCCAACTTGTGGATATTGAGAGTGAAAACAATGACTCATCAAGAAAGTCTACTACCAATGGATGGTTGTCTTGTATAGGTTCCTCTTCCAGTTGATCTGCTATGGTCTAACCTTTGATTGTTTTTTTATCAACATACTCTATGTCTAATTCACTCAAGATCATGTCCCACTTGGCCAATCTTCTAGTTAATGCTGCTATGCTCAACAAATACTTGAGAGGATCAAAATCTGCAATTAGCTAGACTTTATGACTCAACATGTAATGTCTAAGCTTATGGGATGAGAAGATCACTACTAAACACACTCTTTCTATAAGGGTATAGCTGAGTTGATATCCTATGAGTTTTCTACTAATATAGTAGATAACTCTCTCGTTACCTTGCTCAACATGTTGTGCTAAAAGAGCACCCAAAGAGGAATGTATTGTAGATATGTATAATAGAAAAGGTTTTCTATGTACTAGTGGGACCAAGATTGGTGTTGACAAAAGATATTCTTTTAATGCTTGAAATGCCTTCTAACATTGTTATGTCCACTTGAAGGTTACACCTTTCTTCAGAAGGTGTTGAAATGGTTGGCATTTGTTTGCCAATTATGCAATGAAGCACCTTATGAACTATAATATCCCTTGTAAACTTCTCAATTGTTTAAGTGTGGAGGGTGAGGGCATTTCTAGGATAGCTTTCACCTTTTGGGGATCTATTTCAATTTATCTATTAGATACAATGAATCCCTAGAGTTTACCAAATTTTACATTGAACACACACTTCTTTGGGTTGAGTCAGACTTTGTATTGCTCAAGACTATCAAAGATTTTGGCTAAGACATTCAGATGATCATCCCTAGTTTTTGAATTGGGCAGCAAGTCATCTACATAATCTTCCATGATATCATTTATCTTGTCATGAAACAGGGTGGTCATTACTCTCTGATAAGTGGCACCAACATTCTTGAGGCCAAATGACATCACATTCCAATAGTATATTCCCCAAGGACAAGTGAAAGCTATTTTATGTTAGTCTTCTGGTGCAATCCTAATTTGTTTATAACTAGAAAAACCATCCATGAGTGATAATAGTTCATTTCCTACTGTCAAATCTATAGTCATATCTATATTAGGAAATAGAAAATCATCCTTGGGACAAGCTTTGTTTAGGTTCCTAAAGTCAGTACAAATCCTTATATCTCCAATGAGTTTAGTCACTGGTACTAAGTTTGAAATCCATTATGCATAGTCTATGAATATGATGAAACCCACATCTAAAAATTTATGTAGTTTAACTTTGACTAATAGGGCTATTTGAGGATGCATTTTCCTGAGCTTCTACTTGTATGGTTTCACTCCTAGTAGTAATGGAAAATTATGCAACACCAATTTGGGGTCCAATCCTAGCATATCAACATATGACCATGCAAAGTTGATTGGTCGCTAAGTGAAGAATTGAATAAATTTTTCTTTTTCCATGGGGTTTAGAGACTTAGCCAGGTGTATTTTATATATAGTCTTGGCATCTCCAATGTTGATTTCTTCAGTTTCTTCTACCAATAATGTTGATTGTTGTTTATCTATAGGTAAATTATCCAATCTATTTGTAGTTGTATTTTCTATTTCATCTAGGTCTTCTCGATTAGAAGAGGAGCTTGCTTCTCTAAAGTAGGCAGTTTTGTCTAGATCTATAGCAAAACCGTCTTTGTGATCATCATAGGGAAATCCTTCCCTAGCACCCAAAAATTCATCTATGGCCTCATCATTTTGGAACCAATCCAAATGTGGTGGTTCTTCTTGCCCCCGGTCTATCAGGTGAGGATACATAAGAAAAAGGTATTTGTCTTCATTAGGAGGAGAAACTATTGATATCATATAGATCCTATTGTCGAAAACATACTTGACTGATTTTTTATCAACTTGTTTGTCCTCATATTCAATGCCATCATCCATAGGTGATTGATTGTCATAGGCTCTTGTAGGTCCTTCTTCTATGATAGAAGCCTCATTTAGGGCTTGAATGAGAGATAGAGGCAATATGAAATTATCATTCCTAGTTGGTCCTATGCCTATTTTCCTTGATGTGTTGGTTGATGATGATGGTGTAGAAGAATTGCTTGATTCATTTGTCTGTGCAATTCTTGTCTTTGTCACTATATTAACATGAGATGCTGGTGTGAAGGAAATCATAGATATTTTGTTCTGACTTGGTGACTCAGGATTTTCATCCTCATTTGTAAGTGGTGTTGTTGTTGGCAAATTTTGGATGACTGGAGTATTTGGTTGAGATGTTCTTCTTCTTCTTTGTGTCAGGCCAGTATATCCTAACCCCCAATTCTTTGGATTTGCTAATGGTAATATCGGCTCTATGATACCTTCAGCATGTGCCCCCAATCTTGTTGTGCCATCATAACCATGTCCTTGCAACATCTTGAATCTATTTCCATATTGTTCCAAAGGGAGTCCGACATTTGAGTTGTCATCTTCTTCTTTATAGAGCCAATTTTTGACATCTAATTCTAATGATTCTTCATTGAGTTCTCCCCATTTTATGAAAGAACAAGAGTCTAAGAATTGGACTATTTCCTTTCCCTTATCTTTATTTTTTGGGTTCGGTAATGCTCTCCCAAATGATCTAGGAGACAATTGTCCTATTGCTAATGTTCTAGAACATGAATATTCTCCACACCCTTCGTCCTTAATTTGGAGAGGCGGTGTTGTAGGTGTGCAAGATGACGACGTTGGTGTGTTTGAATTCTTTAGAGATTCCATCTGCATGGTGAGTGGAGCTGGTTGATTGATAGGGAATTTATTGTCTGTGCTTTCTCTCAAGTAGTTGCAATG
This sequence comes from Cryptomeria japonica, assembly GCF_030272615.1. Taxonomy (NCBI): domain Eukaryota; kingdom Viridiplantae; phylum Streptophyta; class Pinopsida; order Cupressales; family Cupressaceae; genus Cryptomeria; species Cryptomeria japonica. Next base: position 535,773,982 of record NC_081408.1, read on the forward strand.
TTGAAAATTATTTGGATCACCATGTATTGTGATCTCAATACCGTTATAAGGGAACTTAACACATTGGTGGAAAGTTGATAGCACCACCTGCATGGCATGTATCCATGGGCAACCTAGTAGCATATTATATCCCCTCTTGGTCCAAAACTTGGAATGTGATATTTGTGGTGACAAGTCCTACTTGCATAGGTAAGGTCACTACACCCTTGGATGGATGTTCTTCATCATCATAAGCTTTAATATTGATTCTCTTGGTTGGATCAATATGATGTTGCGAGTAACCCAAAGATTTGATCAATTTTAAAGTGCATATGTTGAGTCTAGCTCCACCATCTATTAGCACTCTTATGACTTTATTTCTATGAAAAAAAAACTTCTAGGTGAAGAGGATCATTGTGCATGGGCCTGTTTGTTGGTACATATTGCTCTGTGAATGCTACCTTTGAAGCAACCAGGTTTCCAACCATAGATTGGAATGAATTTTCATCTATTTCATGGGCAACAAAAAATTCTTGGAGAGCCTTATCTAAGATTTCCTTATGAGTTGGGGAGATTTGAAGCAACTCAAACAATAAAATTTAGGTCAGGGTCTTTCTTAGCTGGTCAACCATATCATAGTTGCTTATTCATGGAGAAGGATTACATGGAACCCCTTGTAATGTGACCTTAGATTTGCGAGTGAGAATTGCGCAATCTTAGATCCTTGGGTTGACTGTAATTGTGGCCACTATTTCATCTCCTGTACTGACTGCATTGATTGTATAATCATATGCTACATTGGTATAGTTTGTGGTGTTATTTTGTGTCTCTGAGCTAGAAGATTTTCTTTTGTCATGCTTAACAAAAGGGTATGTGGTATGATCTGTGTTGGCTAATCCCTTGTTAGAATCCATAGTAATGACACCTTGATCAATGAGGTCTTGTATCAGATTTTTGAGTTTATAACAACTTGTTGTTTTATGGCATTTGGTATGATGGTACTCACAAAAGTTGTTGTCATTCCACCAAGCAGGTTTGAACGGACCTGGCTCATATGGTCTAACTTATGGTAGAGTGATGACATTGGTTTGTATCAACTTTTTAAGATTTAAGAGTGGACTCAATTGGTTCTCCAAGGGGTGTATAATTCCTTGTAGGTGTATTGATCCTTGGAGGTCGTTGATTACAAGATTGGATTGTATTGGCATTTGATGATAGTGTATTGCTACCTTGAGACTGAGCTCTATTGGAGACAAAAGAATCAATTGGTCCTTGAAGCGACACCACTGGTTGAGCTTTGTTGACAACATGGGCATCCACAACTCCATCACTTGCGACATTCTTGTTTTTGGACTAAAATTTTGGTTTTTCATTGCTTTAATTATTGGTTGATCCATTGTCTTTGTGATGCTTCAATATCCCTTGCTCTACTAGACCCTATTCACACTTTAGACCCTTTTCTGTGATTTCCTTGAAGGTATTTAGACATTTCATTTGTAGAGGATATTTAACTTGAGGTATGAGGTTCTTAATTAAGATGTCCACTTGTTCGACCTCTGGAATGTGACTGAGACATTTATGGTATAAGGCTCTCCATCTTTGTAAGAATGAAGCAAATATTTTACCTTCTCTTTTTTTGATTGCACATAAATTCATTAGAATAATTGGATTGTCTATATTGTGTGAGAATTTGATTATAAATTGCTCAGCCAACTCACCCCATGAAGTAATCTTTGGTGGTAAGTGTGAGATCCACTCTAATGTTGTCCCTCCAAGACTTTAAGGAAATAAATGCATAAAATATGTGTCTTCATGAGTTACTTCAATACATGTTATGAAAACTCCCTGACATGATCTTGAGGATCACCTTTTCCTCTATATTTGTCAAAATTTGGGGTCTCACAATATGGTGGAAATGGTGGTATATACAAAGTCCTATCAAAAGGATAAGGACAAAGATCTTCCATGTGTAGCCCTTCTTTTCATTCATTGTTTGTGTATTAGTCATTTTCCTTTGGAGATTCTACACTTGCTGAGCCAATTTTTCTGTTTGAGTCAAAGGTGCACTGACCATATAGGCACTTCCCATAAAAGGATTTGTGTTGGAGTATACTGGAGCTTGTTGAAGCATTGACTGAGTATGCAACTGTGTGCCATGATTTCCACTGGGTGGTGTAAAATATGAAAATTGAGTACTGACATTAGGTTGGCTTGATCCATACATTCCAGTAGAGCCTTGATTCAAATTCTAACCACTGTAAGTAGATCCCACTGCAATAGATACGATGGGTTGAGAAGTACTTGTGGGAATACTAATTTGAGCCATTATTGTTTGAGCTTCCATTGAGGTATGCAAGATGCTTGATGTTGTTTGTGAAGTAACATTAGGAATAGTTTGAGATATGACATGCATATTTGAAGACATAGCTCCCACTTCAGAACTTTGAGTTGAGGCCATCATGGTTTGAGTTGTTGAAACTTGCGTATTTTGAGATACACCATGGGTTGAGCTAGATGATGCTGCTTGGTTTTGTATAACATTTGGTGACTGAGTTGCATTTTGGGTCAATTTTATTCCTGGTGGCAATATTGCCAAAATGTTAATACCTCGAGGTATCTTGGCCCCATTTTGAATCAAATGGGAAAGGTATCGATCTCTGTCGTTGTTGATAAGCATGTTTAAGACCATGAGGAGTTGTGGATCTTGTTGAACTACCTCCAATTATTCTTGTGTCAAGTTATGTTGGATTTCGTCCATTGAAGGCATTTTGTTTGTGTTTATTGGCAATGTTGTAGGTCGTCTAGTCTGCAGGTGTTGATAAGTTGATAAATCCATGTTCCACATGGGATTGACCAATGGATCACTATTTGGATCCATTTTAGCTCTTTGTGATCGGGTTACTACCATGAATGACTTCTATGACACAGAAAATGCAAGACCTTGGGAGAATTATGATACAATATAAAAGGATGGTACTAAACTCTCACACTCTATTGGGGAAGATTGGGACAAGGAGGTTGATTAGGATGAGGAGCTTGTTGTTGTTGCAGACTAAGTCTTTTGAGTCTTTGGTGAATGATTTCCCTTTCAACTGCTCTCTGGATTCAGATTGATTTTTCAGATTTCCTCATCTATAACAAATTCAACTCCTTCATATTGAGGGACACTAGTTCTTAACTTTCATGCAAGGTTATCTAGACTATCAACGATTTCTCCTTGATCATCGTTTGGACTAAGATTGGGTTGCTCAAATAGGAAGAAATCATCACCACCAAGACCATGGCAACACATGCTATGTAGACTCTCTAAAGATGTTGGTAATGCTACTAGAGAAAATTTATTCTATTGACTAAGTGGTTGAAACTGTTAGATTCAAATTTTGATTTCCCTCCTATCCTCCTGTAAGAAAATGAATAACTTTGTCTGCAAATGAAGAGATCAGGGAAATAGAACTCTAGAGTAACATATAACAAGGTTTTAGAACCTTCTACACTTTGAACTTATCCAAAGTTCAAGTGGGTATACCTTTTGTGAATACTTTCACACTTTAAAATTAGAGATCCATAGTAAAACAATGCTAGAAACCTATGGACTTCATCACCTCATTAAAACTGAAACAATAAAGGAAAAACTTACACTCATTTTTAGTATTGATCTTCAAGAAAATAAAAAGAAACCCACAATTGAATACCAGTGCCTTATTCGGGCTACAGAGTCACCAAAATCAAATTATATCTCCAAAACTGAACAATCTCATATATTTCACCACCCCGGCCTTATGTTAACCCCATACATGCCTTACATATACATAGGTTCTCTTCCATTTAACTAAAACAATTCATCAAATTCATAGAAACAAACAATGGATTTGCTGACATAAATATTTCATGCACATTTAATCCCTCTCGTGAAGAGAAAAGCCAGAAATAACGTCTATAAGATTGCCTTACAACCCATGCTCATTCAAACAACCCTAGATTATCCAAATGAAACCAGAAAACTAAAGAATGCACACCAGAAGACAAAGAAATTTAAGGCCTGAAACTTTGATCTGTATATTCATATTCATTCTTGAAAATATTACATAACTCAGAGTAATCTGCTTAAAACCAGAAAAAAGCCCTAAATATATTTTGCCAGAGCTTCTTTACAAAATTCTTGTGATAACTTTTTTACTAGTCCTGGTATCCATTTATAATATCATGGATGCATACAAGCTTTGGACATTCCTAAGAAAAGTTTGTTACAAACTACAATGTTCTCCAAGAAACAGTTACAAGTCCTTTTCAACATCAACAACCTCTTCAACTTGTTTCTCCTCTATAGAATATTTTAACTGTTCTGGAACTTCTTCTTTTTGTCTGGCATATTTTTCCTTCCACTCCTAAAACATGTCATCACTCGGCCAAGAGAAGCTAACAATATTCTTCCCCATCCCTTCTAGCCTTTTCCAAGTGACCCTTAACTGCCCAATCTCTGTTTCTATGAAACCATAGTGTGACTTTATCTTTTCAATCTCCTTAATTGTTTTCACAAATAAGGACATGTCATTAGTGTTGATGATTTCATTAACCCTTTGGGACAAGTTGTGGTCCAGTTCTTCCAACCATGCCTTCTCCTCTTTTAGCTGAGTCAAACCAACAAAACCTCCTGGAAACAACTCATATTTGTGATCCGAATATTCTTTCCTATACATTTGGGCTCTTCTCTTCACACCTACCCTTTCTTTTGAGAGTATATTCATCTCTTTTATGAATTCACAAGTGGATCTGAGACTGTCATTTGCCTCTGCATCTGCATGGGATGAACACATAAACTCTAACTCCTTTCCCCTTGGCATCCACTTACTCATAATTAGTTCCAAAGTGGTCTCATCTTCTCTTAATTCAGTCAAAATATTCAGAATCCTCTTCATAGAAGTATGCACGATAGAGGCCCTAACTGAATTAGCAAATTTCAAAATTGTAGCTTTTACCTTTTCCTCATATTTGCTTGCAAACAGGGCTTGAGCCTGTTTCAACTTTTCCAACTCATGTTGAATAGTTTCAGCTGATTGGAAACCAGAAGGCATAGGAGAAGGGAGATATTCTATGATAGGATTTGTAGGTGGAGGTCTTGCTAGAGAAGAAGCTATCATTATAAGCCTTCAAGATTGTTTCCAATTTCAACTGGAGATTAGCCTTCTCCTTTGCCTCCATTTTTGTCACTGCTACACTGAATTTTGCAGTTTCTAAAAGTGTACTAGCAGCTTCTACCACTCTTGTATCTTGGACTCTTTTCACAATCATACCTCCTAGGAAACTAGAATCTGAGGCATCTTTTCTTCTTCTATTTTCATCCTTTTTCAAAGACCACATGACTAAAGAAGCATCATCTTTGCTGAATGTCACTCCTTCCATAGGCTTGGTTTCTTTCCTGACCGCTTCAAGTACTAAAGCATCAACAATATCCCACTCAGGGAGGATTAAAACACCAGCCTTTGATACCATCTCTCTTTCCTGTTTAGGAGTAATAGCCTTAATTCTTCCATCATTTCTTGTTTTACCTCTTCCTCCACTGGAGTTGCATCTTTATGAGGCTGCTCACTCTTCCTTTTTTCACATCTGGCCTTAAATTGTTCCATGTTTTGTTTCCATACAAATTGCATGAAGGCCCCTGTTGTAACAAAGTTACTATCAGCCAGGAATTCCTCACTAGCTTGCTTGGTAGTTGGGTCTAACTCTTTACCTTTAAACTCACCTTCAGTCAAGTTCATCTCAGCACTAGCTGACTCTTCTGACATCCCCTCTTGTGTCTCCTCATATGTGTAGGCAATCTCCTTGAGACTCCCTAACTGTAATAATTGTTCAGTCGTCACCTGCACATCTCTTATGTGGATAGGGGATTGAGATGGAGAATATAGAGGCTCATTGGTTTGCACTTCCTTCCCCACTCTTTGCCTTTTAGGGGAGTCTTGGATATCAATGACATCTTCAATTTCTCTTTTCCCTCTTGAAGTAGAAGGCTCACCAGTCACTAGCATCATCACACTGTAATTTGATTTCTTGTGCATTACATAATCACCAGGTGGGATGGCCTTAGCAAAGGCAAGCTTAGCTAGAACCAATCTAACCCTATCAGGATAATCTCTCATTATAACCTCCCTCTTTTATTTCAAAGTTTGCATGAGGTCTTCAAAATAAAGAATTAAGAATTTTATTTTTTTCTCAAAGGGATTAAAACTAGAAAGAGGGTCATAACTACTATCAAATTGATGAATGAAGTCAAGAGCCCTTTTGTATGCCACCCACTTCTCTTTCCTCAATTATTGCTCATCCAAATTGAATTCATTCCTAATCATATCTTTAGGGAAATGAAATTGGTGGGGCCTACCTTTACATACTGCTCTCTTTCTAAACATGCCATTGAAAAAATCTTCAGGGTCTGCAAATCTTGAAACTGCAGTAGACAACCTATATGGTCTAAAGAATTCTTCAAAATACTTCCAGCCACCTTTGGTGATCACAAAATGATGGGCCATGGTAATAGCTGGGAAAATAGTCCCTTTACCTCTATTTGTCAGCTCTGCCTCTTGTACACCTCCAATCTGTCTTAAGACTTATGCAATTCCTATCTTCAGTGGGACTTGATAAGGAAATAAATATGGAGTGCCTCTGAAACAATAAACTCTGAAAATTGTAGAAACCGGGTACAAATACATATCACCCCAATTATGAACAATTTTAATACCTTCAGCAAACTCCTTGGGCCTGAGGAATTCTAAGAGAGCCTTAGGGATCCTAGGGTATTCTGCACACAAGAGAATCCTGATTTTAGATGCAAAGCACCTATCAAACTTTAGGTAACTAGCATCTTCTCTATCCCAGGATAGAATGGTGCTCCATAATTGCACTGGCATCTCTTCACCATCTTTTTCCTTGATTGGTTCCATTTCACTAGCAAAATAATCAGCACCTTTAAATAAAAACATGTGCATGAGAAGGGAGTACCATCCAAAAGGCCTATCCACCTTACCATTTTTTATGCCTACTAGCCCTTCATGAATTGCATTGGTGAGGTAAGGCGTGTAATCATATGTTATTGCCAGAGAGGGGTCTAGAATCTGTGCAATCATTAGCATGTAATGGGTTGGCATGTTTCTCTTAAGATCTTCTCCAAAAATCTGACAAAGTGCCCAATACATGCCCTTAGCCCTTAGAGTAAATAAATTCAGGGAGAAAGGTTCCATGGTACTGGGGCCTACTACAGTTAAACCTCCTATCTTAACAAAAAACTCTTTCAGTGGGCCACTCCTTAGGTGATCCCTTTGTACATTGTAGACCTGTGCTAGTGTCTCAAAGTTGATAGGCTCTAAATAATTGGACACTTCACTGAGCTTGAAAACCTTCCTAAACTCATTATCATTAATCTCAATTAAGACTATTCCCTTTGTATTCCTGACACATTTAGCTATAGGGTCATAATTTTGTGCAATGAGGGTCAACAAATCTATATCCATGAAGACCCCTGGGACTATAAGCTTTCCCACATCCAATTTCCATATACTATTTAATGGGGTAGGGGAATGTCTCTGACCAAAACCTACCTTGAAAATTCCCATCCCTGACATCCCTATCTATGAATCCCTTAACCATTTGCCTTTATCATATAGACTGTCTCCAATTCTTAGACAAGGGTTTTTTGGCACCAATTCCTTAGTTTTAGCTGTGGCATTGGTAGACATGGTTAGTTGTTCCAGGAAGTCAACACATATGTTCCTATCTTGGTAATTTACCTTCCCTGTGAACTCCCTTCTTGGTGCCATCCCGTTACTGAAATTATCAATTGAGATTTACATGAGACTTTAATGAGGCAATTCATATAGTAACACTGATTTTCAGACTACAACTAGCAAGAAAAGCACAAAAAACCTAGTTATTCGCATGAAGAAACTCGCTCTGCACCAGCTCCTCTGCTACAAACTTGTCAAAATGATGCTAAAATTCAATTGATGTGGACCTTAATATGGAAACTTGGCATTGAATTGAGAAGTTAATCTTGCATGCTCCGTCCGTCACCTTAGAATTGAATTCACAAATCGAATTTAAAAAAAAACAAAAACAAGCTCCAACAGATCACAAGCCTTCTGAGTTTTTCTCTGTTTTGTTGTTTCACCATTTGGCAGAGTTTAAAAAACCCACACCTTTCCTTCGTGAAGCAATGATGATTGTCAGATCCTTGGAAACTTACACTGCCTTTACTCCTTCCAGTCCTTCTGTATTAGTGACGGGCCCTACCTTCTTTTCACTACTTCACACACCTTAAACCTTGTGCACTTTTACCACATGAAACAATGCTGACCATCAGATCATCATCTACTTGCTTGATCTTTACTTCCTACAGTGACTACTAGTCTTCTTAACTAATCGCGCACAACCATGACGGCTAATGGTTTTCGCCATTTCGGGAAGGCTAAACTGTAGGCATCTTCAAGTTGCAAAACAATGATAACCATTAGATCCACCTCAAGATGAACACTATTTAATGTACTCAGACCTTTAAAGTGGGCCCTCAGCTCAGAGACCACTTGCTTTGTTTCATCACTGGCTAATAAATGTCACATGGCAGTCGGCTATTCGCTCAGATAATTCCATTGGGTTCCATTCTAAGGCCACCACGTGTTTTACTTTACCATTTTCAACATAACAACCGGTTAAATCAAGGCGGGCCCTCAACTACCCTTTGGAGCCACGTGTATCTGACAAGTCACTAATTCTTTCCATGAAAAAACCCATATGTCCTGCCAAGTCATCCTCCATGTGACTGCTACATCATTTTTCTATTTCGCGAACATTAATCTCCATTTGATTTGAGGTTGCAAATCCACGTGAGCCGTCCAATTAACTCCTACTTAATCGATCTTTAAAAACTACGACCTGCTTGTCCTTTGGGCCCACTGACCTTTTCGCTACTTCGCGGACCTTAAATCTCAGGCAACTCTTTTTCGCAAAGCAACAACCACTATTAGGTCTTAGAAACCTACTCGTCTATTAGCCTTGTCGTGGTCACCTTACCCGAGCCCTCCACCTTTTCGCTACTTCACGAAAGGTAAAACACATGCATCTTTTGGCTATGAATCAACGCCAGTTGTTGATCTTTTCTGAACTGATCGTCCTTTAACCAATGGAACCGCTTGCCTCTGGGACCCACCAAGTCTTTCGCTATTTCCTGAAAGGTAAATCGCATGCATCTTGGGCTAGCGAAGCAACACGAGCCATTGGATCAAATACGAGATGTAGTCTTTTAACCTGATGAGCAATCCTCTAGTCGGCCCTGCTTACCCTTTTCGCCATTTTGCGAACACTAAACCATGGGCATCTTCTCTCAATGAACCAACGCACACCATAGGATGAACCTTAACTTGTACGATAGTTAAGAAGCCCGACAAAGATTAAAACAATACATAGGCAAAGGCGTAAAATTTGAAAATATTTGAAAGACCGCCTAGGGACAACCTATGGGGGGGACACTTTTCATGATAAACCGACCCTTCCTTAAGTGAAAAAATTAACGCATAAATAGAACACAAGGGTTTTTCAAATATAGGAAGGCTCTTTGACCAAAAAACACAGAGGCATCAAGGCCATGCCAAACACATTTTTTGCAGATTTTTAGCCGGCTATGGGACAAGAATACCCAATTTTCTAAACAGTGATAACAAAAACTACTAAAAAATAATGAGATTTGGCTAATGATCCAATTTAAAATTTTGGAAAGGGATTCACTATGCTAGATTGATGAGCAAGGGAACCAAGTTGAGATTGATGGAAATAGGGGGGTCTTTTAGACTTAAGATTTGTGAGAAAGTGCTTGAACCTGGTGTCAACCAAGACTATGCAAGGACTTGGTGAAGATGATAAACTTGGGTTTGATGCAAAAATGAGGATTAAGACAAGACTTGTGCATATACTATGAGGACTAAGGAAAAGACCATATGAGGATTGAAAATGAACTATGCAAGACTAAGGCAATATGGACCATGCAATGACAATATGTGGACTAAAGATGGACTATGAAGACTAAGGGCTTAGGACAAGTTATGCAATTTATTAGACTTAGAATCACAAAGATTAAAGTGTTGTTTCCATTTCTTGGAAGTGTAACTCTGGTTTGGTTTCTGATTTGATCAATTTTGTTGAGGTAAGATTGTTTTGGTGACTGATTTTCTAGCTTTTGAAAACAATTTGTGAAAAAGTATGGCCAATGTATTTATCCTGATAGACTTTCAAAATAGTTTCACAAGGAAGGGATTGAATTATCCCATAACAATACTGACTCTATACTGGTTTGGAACATACGATACACAAACAATCACAATAGACAAAGACTAGGCTGGATAGTGGAAACCGTTCAATGGGGCCCCCACAATTTTTTTTTGAAACAAGACAGACAGCTAGAGAGTTTGGCAGCACTGGCTCCACTCCATGACAAACACTTATCAGGCATGCCAGTCTCTCTTACCCCAAAGATCTAGAGATCTTATAAACAAGGACTTTATGTCTCATCATGTAAGGTACATGGAGGGTATCTATGGGGTACGATCTGCACTCCTAGAACCATTGAATGTGGGATTTTGCACTACTACTTTGGTTCTTATTATAATTTTGAGGGATCTTGATCCAATGATGGATTCTCGAAGCAATCCGCTTAAGGCTATAATTGATCTTATTGGTGCAGAGGATGCCTCCACATAAGTCGAATTCACTCAACGCTCTAGCTGTCTGACCAGTATATTTATATAGTAGCTTGAAAAACCTGCTCAAGAGTATGCTAGAAGAGATGATATCCCCAATGCATCTTAATTTGAGATACTACTATGAGGTGATGAAATCTCCATCAACAATACCCAACAATTACTGAAAATAAAAAGACGGGTGTTGTTATCACTTTTTCCAATCTCCCAAGACCTCGAAGGCGGGTGGAATGGTACTTCATGCAACAGTGGGTCCACCCAAGATAGAGAGCAAGCGCTCTTGAGTTATTTTTCTTTTAAGATAGCAATATGTGAGCTATTCTAAACATAAATCAGTCAAATTTCCATTTTAAACCCAAAGTCCATATGCGAGATCCACAGGCACATCTCCATTTTAAACCCAAAATCAAACTGTGAGTTTGTCTTGTTCAATTTTAAGCCCATTCATTCAAGAGTGTGTTTCAGGTTCTTTTTAAGCACCAAATTGAAAGATTAAAGCATACATATCCATTTTTAAAACCTAAATCCAAATGTGAGCTAAACCTAGAAATCCTGCAAGCACATATTAGTAGTTTGATAACAAATCTTCGACAGATCATGCCTTCCCTCTTCTTCTTCACTACACACCGCAAAAAAATACCAGTATAACCAGAAAACCAAATTTCAGAAACAAAAATGATAGAAACAAAAAACTCTAAAGTAATCCAGCGAATGCGCAAAACTATTAAGTCGAATACGCAACACTGTCATAGTGAACGTACATTTATGTTAAAGCGTATGCACTTTACTATCAAAGCTAATGTGTAACACTGTCAAGTTGAATGAGTGATTAAAAATGAATAAATTTTTGGAATAAAAAGAGGACAAAACCTGCAAAACCAAGAATTAGCTCAAGATAACATTGACCATTATTTTTGCCTTGTTTATAAAGGTGTATTTCATTAGGTATCTTTGGACAAGGTTATGGTATCTAGACAAAGCGATTTTGTCTTCAAGGGTTTGTAGTCTTCTTTTTGCCTTCAATATCCTTTGATGGGCTCTCTATTGTCTCTTTTTGTCTACCCTCCTCTTTGCAAATGAAATGTTAAATCTAACTCTTCCTGCCATTTGATCTAATTCATTTTAACTAAAAATGAAAAACTCTAGATTTGAATACTAAGTTAAGAATTAGACAGATAATGAGATTGCGAAACAGAATGACAAAATAAACCAGGTATGAGATGAGGTCCAATGAATGCATAGAGATTTGAACTAATGCACAATTTTGTTAAGGCATATGCACAATTTTGTCATGGCATACGCACATAGATATTGGTGAATGTGCATTTATGTCATGTCGAATGCACTATTTGTCGTGTTTCTCCTTATAGAATCCTTGGAAACATGCAAAATAAAATAAAACACGAGAAATAAAGTCAGATGCCGATTCATGTCAGGTTTACCAATGTTTTCATTCTTAAAATCATTATGGAAATAATAGATAATTAGGCTAAAAGGAACGAACTTGAAATTCCTTAACTAATTAAGCCAATTTTAAACATAAACCAATAGAATTGATGCAAAAATTAAAATAATTAAAAAAATAGAACTCCCTATTTTGCATCATGGCTTTCATTGTCCTTCTCCAATATTGTGTTGTGGATGGCTCGCACTGGGATTCCTGCATAGGTTAGACAGAATTATTTTAAAGATCGTGATCCGATTGAAATGAAGGAAAGAGGTTGAATTTATAGATTTTTGGGACAAATTGGGTGAGAAATAGAACTGAAGTGCTGATTGATAGTTAAACTAATTTGATTGATCAATCAACTCATTTTGATTGATCTATTAAGTGGATTGATTGGAGAGATAACTCAGTTGATTGATTAGTCAACTAGATAGATTGGCTAGTTAGCTGAAGAGATGACTGAATAGATTGGTTAGTCAAAAAAAAGGTGATTGTGAGTTAAAAGGAGAGTTAACCGAGTTAATTGATTTGATCAATCAGTCTTGATTTTCAACACGTGTTGTAGGATTCTTGAATTAAAATTCAATTTCATGTATATTTGGATTTGAATTTTGATTTTCGAATGATGAAATTGAAATGCACATTAACTTGAAATGTCTTTAAATTCAAATTTGGTGAAATGTGAATTTAAGAGAAATAAAATTAGATGAAATTAATTGAGATCTGAATTTGGGGATTTGGAGAATGAATCAATTAATTAAATATTTTAAATGAAATTATTTAATCATTAGAAATGAAATTAATTAAATAATAGATTATTTTATTAAGGAAATGAATCACAATTAATTAAATAAATAATATTTAATTAATGTTTGAGAAAGGGGTTAAATGATTAATTAAGTTAGGAATGGAAATTGAATAATTAGTAAGATAGATGATGATGGTTAAATTAATTTAGAAGAATAAGATTAATTAGATTAATTAAATAATTAAAGAATTATTTAACTAATAGGATGAATAATTAGTGCACGATCATTGAGACATTTTTAGGTGTCTACACAAGGAGCAATCCCCTTCAAAGAGATACAAATGGCATCTAATGACAGTTTTGGACATATAAAAAGAGAAAATCACAGTCCACAAGGATAGTGGTAAACAAAACAAAGTAGCCATATGTTTGAAAATAGTCCTCTGTCAAGATAGAGAAGTAGTGAGCAAAGAGACCAACCTCCAATGTCAGAGGGCCACCAAAATTTCCTTCAAATTACAAAAGAGACAGATCATGGATAAGGGTATGAATCAGATTAAAAAGGGATAATCATGAGACATTGTTGTGGTAGCCTTTTGTTTGTAGTCATGCATAGTGAAAGAATATTCAAGGTCAAAAAAATAAAGTATTGAATGGTTGACATTAACATAGATCAACAAGCAACTCATAAAGGTTTTAAGATATAGTGGAGACAAGACAACATAAGCCCATAAGTAGCCCTATTAATAGTAGCAAACAAAGAACACAGAAAAGACCAAGAACAAATCCAAAGGGTTTTAGCATGATATGCATGCCAAGGGTAAGAGTTAAGACAAAATAATATATGGAAACAATGATAGTCCCTTCAAGGCATAAAATGAGTAGTGAAGTAATAGCATTCAACAAGGTTTTAGATTTGGAACAGAGCAACAACTATAGCTTAAATTTTGAAATTGAAAGCTTGAAAATTGAAGCCATGACATCAAAATAGATCATGAAGAGTACAGTGAGTAGCTACAAGAAATTCAAGGAAAAGATCGATATCAAATGACACTCCATGAAGCAGACAATATATAGTCATCAAAGGTCAAACAAAGTATTGAAGATATAGAAATAGTTTTGTGATAGAAAATTCAAAGAGTACCAAAGTGACAAGAGTTTTTTATGTATATCCTTGTAGCAGTCTTTACAAAAGAGGACAATTAGAAAGAAAAATAGCAGTCCAAGCCATACACCACAAAAAATAGATTGACAGTCCTACAAATCATTGAAAAGCCTATGAATAAAGTGTTATATGTAGCATCAGGTCAAATTGTAGTAGCATCCTCTTTTTCATATGATGGTAACAATGAATAATAAAACATTCATGGAAAGTCCAATACAAGTTATGATTGTTATATTGAGATCAAGGTATATTACCAAATATGAGTATGAAGGTTCAGAATAAATAAGGATAGTGTAAACAAGAAGCAAATGCCAACACAATAGTAAGGTCATAAAGGGATATCAACAATAAAATATAGTGAACAAATTAAATGCAAAGAATAAGAACAAATCAAATGCAAAGAAAACAACAGTCCAAATACCTCTCATATGAGTAAACACAACGATCTTAAAAGTTTAATAAATAGAAAATACAATCATCTAGGATAGTGATATACAATTATAAGACACATGGTAGACAAATATGCAGTCTTAATGAGATCAAACCCTAACAAGGTCATTAGAAGTCTCAAATAAACTAGCTATTAAGAAGACTCTAGAATGTCATTAGTAACAAGAAAGGTTATGATAGAGATCATTGTGGATATGAAGATGGGAATAGTGAATGTCATCATCATAAATAAGGGTTTTGACAATAGAAAGAAACCAATGTAAAATTTGCTAGTATACAAGCATCAGAGGGTCTAAAACATTGTAGCAGTTATCAAAGAACCAATTGTCAAAGACATTGATCAATACCTTATTTGCAAAGGACTTTCATTAACGAGTGTTAGTCATAACACTATAGGTGACTCATCTAAAATAAAGGCATACTAATAATAATGACATAATCAAGGAAAGATCATTAGTTTAGGAGGAAGTTTTAGGTCCAAAAATGGCCTTTTAACTTGAGGTAAGAGCACCTTATGGGTTGGTGTACTTTAAAACAACAATTTAGAACCAATATATCTTAATTTAAATCTTTATAAGGGTTCTAATTGCATGAAATCAAATCTATCCAACCCCTTTTCTTTTGAAATCCTTCGATCAATTAAGCATCAATTAAAGAATCAATCTTTAAAGAGGAGATGGAAGTTATTTTCCCTCCATACATAATCTGAATGCAAACCTTCTCATAAAACATTTGTATTTGATGATCAGTTTGAGATGTGAGCTCAAAGACCTAAACAATGTTAATATTTTGAAAGACACAAAGGATTTATATCCTAAACAATGAATTACTGTTAGGAAAGGGTTTCATATACATTGAAAGCTATAAAAAACAAAAAGAAGAACAGAGCCACTATCAAAATGCATTATGATAGTCTTGTATAGAAACTACAACACAATAGAGCAACACCTTGAAAAGAAGATAGTCACAGTGATATTCAATGCCAAACCATGAGGACAGTCATCTAGGCATAGGAAAACAAGGGTATATAAGTCAAGATAGTAGTATCTTGTTCAATCATTTAATGTTTTGTATCATACCATAGACCTATGACAATGCATAGAAAGCATTTATTTTTTATGAGAATAGATCCTTTTGCAAATAAATACTTGTTTGGTAAAGAAAACTACTACCCAAGTTGAGTAAAAAATAGTCCATTAACATAATAGCTGAATTAGTATTACTAGGGTAGTGATATCATCATATATTTTTCATCAATAGTAGTCGGGACATAGTCTAAAGAGGTGAAACAAAGTGCTCACCTTCTACTCATACTATTTAGGAATCTATTAAAATGAGTTTATGGGATAAAGTAAAGAAAAGAAATTAGTGACAATATGCTTAATGATAGTGATACCATTAGGAGAGATCAATACTCAGAATGGATAGTAAGTTAGAAAAAAGTTTACAAAGCCATCTAGAAGCACAAATGCAAGTCATTCTACAATTAGTCCAATAAGGAGTACATTCTTTTCAAAAGTTTTTGGATAAAGGGGAAACACTTGATGTCGTGGTTGCCATTTGAGTATTGATGTATTCATTGATCTTGATGTATCCCTTGTTTGGTTTAAACTTCGCAAAAGATTGTTGAGCAATTTCATTCTTATCAACCGGAGCCATTGAAGGAGATTATTCAAATTGATTCACTTGAAGCTAATAATTATGAAGCACTACACACAACTGCATAAAGGAACTAAACTCTTAAAAGAGAAGCTTATCCCTAATATCTTTTTTGTAAATTAGAAATAAAATTCTTTGAACTTCATGATCAAGCATAGGATAAGCAATTTGAGAATACAAATGTTTATATCTACCAATAAACTTAGTTACTTTTTCTTTAACACCTTTCTTACAATGAATCAAAATAGTCAAAGTAATCTTAGGACCAATATTGTTGTGAAATTGTTGAATGAAAGCATTAGCTAACTATTGAAATTATGTAATAGAATAAGGAGGAAAATAAAAATACCATTGCAAAGCTTTATCCCTAAAGGTTCGAGTAAACAATCCAGCCATAAGTATTTGATCATGAAAAAAGTCACTACACAAATTTTGAAATGTTTTCACATGAGTCAAGGGGTCACTTTTTCCATTGCAAAGCTCCAATTGAGGGAACTTCCATATGTTTAAGTGGGATGACATGAACATTGTCATTGGATAATGGGCTTGCTACATCAAATGTGGCCACATTAAACTTGGATTAGGTAATGGTTGTCAACTATTGTTGTGAGGATGAGATAGTTTGGGATAGGTTATTTATGGTTGCTTTGATGGATGGAGGAGTAATATTGGTGTATGTAGGTGAAGGTTGAGAGTAAGGAGGCAGAACACTATGATATGTAGGTATAGGAGATGATTGGGTCACAAATGGAAGACTCACAGAAGGAGGTATAAAAGAATTTTGATTAACAAGGTTGCCACCTTGACTAAAATGTGTAGGATTAATGTTTTGTGTGGAAGTAGTCATGATAGAAGATGTGAATATAGGCACACTAGGTAAAGATGTAGGCATAGGAATATAATGATTGACTTGACTAGTAGCTTGTGTGTAACCAAGAACTTCAACATAACTCTTCATAGGCATGATATTAGTGTCAATAATATGAGAAAGGCCATGCAACAAATCAACACCAATTTTATCACTTTGAACCATTCTTTTTAATTCTTCAATCAATGGGATTGTCTCACTTTTAGGGTATTGTTGGCTCATCCATTGTTGAATATTTTTAAATTCGTTATCAATCTTATCCAATTTGTCAATTGAAACCCTAGTTAGTGATTCATCCACATCATGAGAATTATGAAAATAATGGGGATAATTGACATCATTTGTTGGATTAGAGGAACAACCAACATTCTCATGAAATAAGTTATCCAAATTAGGCTCCATATCCTTAGTAATTAAACCTTAGGAAACCTTAAATCTACAACTTCTTTTCATGGGAATATTGTAGGTAGGACTAATGGTAGTAACTCATGCACAAAGGAGGGAAATTTGAATTTGAATTTTGAAAATTGTTATTAAAGAATGCCAAATTTTATAAAAATGATTGATTCACCTATTAATTGAGTAATTTAGTTTATGGATTTTAAAGATAAATGCATCTAGATAATAACATATCATATCATAAAGATCAGATTTGAAAATAAATTTGAAAAATTATGCCACCCACAAGTAAAGTTTAGAATAAAAAATTAGGGTTTTTGTGAATTCAACCATTGAAACTTTGTAATTCAATTGAAAAATGAGATCTATGAGTCCAAATTTGAATTTTAAGTTGCATAAATAATCAGATCTGAAATAATTAATCTAAATTCGACAACCCACAAGTTCAATTTTAGAATTAAAAATTAGGGTTTTTGTGAATTTAACCTCCAAATTTTATAATTCATTTGAAAATCAAACTTGCAAGTGTAATTTTGAATCTTGAAATGCATAAACTGTTAGGATTCCCATATATACTGAGAGGGGGGGGGTGAATCAGTATCTAACCGGTTATAAGATTTTCTTAACTTACAACATGTAAAGCATATCAATACTGTATACCGGTAAACAGAAAGTAATGCAATAAACAGAGATAACAACAACCACATGAAAAACACACCATAACATAGTAGTTTAATGAGGAAACCCAGTGTGGGAAAAACCTCGTTGGGATTTGTGACCCACAATATTCACTTACTGGCCAATAAGAGAATATTACTGCTACAAGAGGGGCCTGCATATGCAGGAAGGCCAAGTGCCTAGAGCTCACTGCTCAATTACAAAATGGGAAGTCTCACTAACTTACAAAATGGATTATATAAATCCAATGTCTTGTACTGCTTCAAAATAGCATCTACTATGCTAGATCCAGTACCGGTTTATAGCTCTGCTTCATACATAAACCTTTAACCTATAATTCACATAATAGGTCTGCCTTATTTCACCTATATATTTCCTTCCATCTATCTACAAAAGTTATACAATAATCTCTTATATATATGAGTCATTTTACAACTTGCCAAGTCGGCTTACAATGAATTTACAATAATTAACAAAATATATTACAAACAAAATTCCTATCGGCTTCTATGTCGGCATGCTTCCTTTCACTGTCGGTGGTCTTTGTGTCGGTGTAGAGTTTGTCTTTGCTGGTGCCGGTAAATTGTCTTGTTGGTGTCATAGGATTACAAGGTTTCCATCAATGACAAAACCTTCAATCACCTACAATATCTCATTGGAGTGTGCATTTGCCAACAATCTCCCCCTTTGGCATTGATGGCAGCACTCATGAGAAAAATCCAAAAATTGTTATCCAAAAGAGTCTGCCGGAATTTGTATACCAAAAGAATATGTGCTCCCCCTAAGTTGATGAGCATTTGTTGGATATTTTATTTTTCTCATTCCACTACTCCCCCTTTGGAATCAATGACAAAGGTTGGCAAAGTGTCAATGAGTGTGGTTTCCTGTTTCATCCTTGTAACCGGTTGGTTACAATTTGAAAAAGATCTGCCAAAACCAGATTCAGGCTCTCAATGAACTTTTTGTTGTCTTTTATTGTGGCCTCGGTCCTCTGAACTATACCGGTGAGGTGTTGCATTTTCTCTATCGATGTTTTCTGTCCTTGAATCAAAGCATCAGATATTTCTTTTCTTAAGGAGGTGAGGTAGTCCAATTTTGGACTAAGTCTTCATTTTAGATCTTTAGCCTTTCCTTTTATTCTTTCCTTCTCTCTTTCCAACTTTAGTATTTCTTCCTCAAAACCTGTTATTTTCTACTCAAAAACTGATAATGAATCAGATGAATTAATGAAATTATCAGCTAGTTGATTTATTTGTTCCTGTATCTTGTTGATCTTTCAGTCTATATCAACTGTCAAAAAGTTAGTTTTACATGTATCCATGTACAAAGTTTTAAATTCCTTCAATGTACTACATAGTTCTGGTAAAAGAGTGTCGAATTGTCTTGTACACTTCTTTATTTCCTCCTCAAATAATTTGTGTTTTTCCTTCTCTAGTCTCTCCTTGAGTGCTTCCTCTTTTATTTGTTCAACTGTCACAGTGTTGTCAGTAATATACTTAGACAAAGTGTCAAGTTGACCTAAAGAATCTTTATTATCTATATTACACTTAGGTGCTATAATTTTCAAAATTGGAATGGTATCATCTATTGCTTTGTATGCTTGTGAGCTACACTTTGTTATCTTCTTGATGGAATCCAAAAGAACTTCTGTCACATTTGTCGATTTGAATTCTACATTTGATGAACCAACAATCTGTATTCCACTGGTGGGAGCAATTTCCTTGCTTGTGGTGACCTCTGGTAGGTCAGTTTGTGTTTCCATTTCTTTAAGCAAAGGTTTGGATTTCTCAGCTGATGTCGATGGCACTGTCTCTGTATGAACCTGTTGCTGAGAGGGAGCCTGTTGCTCTGAGTGAGCCTGTTTCTCTGTTTATTTCTCAGTGTTGTCATATGTCAGTTTACCTTCTATACTATCTATTACCAGTGGCTCATTAGCCATATCTGTTTTCCCTGTTGAATCCTTATCTACCACAATATTGACTTTCTGAGTGTCAATGTTCATCGTGTATAACACCTCAAAATATGGATTTGTGTCCTCATGTGGTATGTCCATACTCTCACTAGCGGGTTGATTGTCAGTGGTAACTACCAATAGAGTATCAAGAGGTGGTGGGGATAAGTTATATATTATTTTTATGCTAGTGGTCCACCAACCTTGCCTTTTCCCTTATCCTTATCCTTTTGATATACTTTGATGGGTTTAGGGTTTCTATATTCTTCTTGCTTTTCCTTCTCTACAAGGAATATGTCCCATGCATTAGTTGTTTCCTCTACAACCTCAATCACTCTACCAACCATAAGTGCTACATGTTGGTGTGTAGTTGAAAATACTGACTGGTTAGCCTCAGAGATCAGATCATCTATCTCTTTTGGTGAGTTGACTGGATATATAGCAAGAAGTTTTTCAATTTTTATTTTCTTATCAAGCTCTACAAGAGCTTGCCTTCTAGCTTCAAGTCTTTTGAACAGTTCTGCTGGTAATTCATCTACAACTTGCATTAGAAATTTCTTGAAAATGTTCAAGTGTAGGATTACACTATTTTCAACTTTTTCCTTGTCATCGGTTGATAATGAATCATACAATTTATTGATGTTTTTCAGCTTTCCATCCTCTGTTATTTCATTTAGAAGTTTGTCAATTGGAGCAATGGTTTGTTGAGTCTTCTTCTTGGGTGTTAACTTCTTCTTTGGAGTTAACTTCCTAGCTGTGGGCCTTACTGCCTGTTGTTTCTGTCTAGTTTTTCTAGGAGAAGGTGTAGATATCGGTGAAGGTTTCCTTTTTCTCACAACTCTTTTGAATTCAGCTGGTATATCACTTTTTGAAGAAGTTGCAACCAGTGAAAGGTGAGTTTCCAGTTGAAGTGTTTCTAACTCGTCTTCTGTAATACCAGTTCTTTTAAGTACATCTTCCTTAATAGCTTTATCTTGCCTGGATCCTCTTCTAATTGTTGCTTCAACCTTTTTGACATTTTTCTTTGATTGGATTTGTTTTTCAATAGTCTCTGCACTGCCAAATACCTCTTCTGTAGGTTCCTTGGGTTCTTCTAGGAGGCCTTTTGCATATGTCTCAATTATGTGATCATCGGTTTCATACCCCATTTCAATAACCCAAATGGTTCTTGGGATAACTGCCTCCATCCAAATTTCATCCTTCTTAATAAAAAAATAGATTTCATCCTTATACTTATTTACAATTTCTTGTGATAGTCTAACTCTTGTCTTCATCTGGGCCTTCAATGCCTGAAAGTACTCATCTATATTCTTTTCTCTGTTCTCTCCCATGTTGTTTAGTAAATCTGACAATTATTTGCCTACCGATATATCAAAACCAAGATTTTTGTTACCAATATCAGGCACTTGATTTGTTATGTGCAACATTAAGACAAGTAGGTTTCCAAATATGAATGTCCCCTTTTTATCTTTCTTAATCTTTCCCAAGTTGTCAATTAGTTCATCTTTTAGCCATTCACACACATCTATTTTTGCATTATCTTTAATCATATCATAGGCACTCTTTATGCATAAGCTAGAGAATCATTTGCATGTGTGGTTTTGTAGCCTAAAATCATACTAATGAATTTGACATTGATGTCAGTTACATCATTTACTGTTAAGGATCTCTTATCAAATGTTGCACCTGCTAGGTTAATTACTAGGTCATTTGAGACCTTCTTTGTTTTATCAGGCTTGTTATCGGTGGAAGGTAACCCTGTCACAACTTTTACTGCCTCTTTAGTGATTTTGTGAACTAAGTCCAACTAGAAGAATGCACCATGTACCCTACTTAAAACTATCCTTATAACATCCTTAGGGAAATCTGGAATACTAAGAATTACAGTGAAACCTAGGGTTTCTACTATCTTGTGTTCAGCTTTAACATTACCGAAATCATCACAGATTATTGATTTATACATGTTCTTGATTTCCTCATCACCTAATTCTTCTATATGACAATGCATGTACATTCTAGGGTCTTTAGCAAAAACTACTCCTTCGGGGATTTGAGAAAAAGCACCAACATTATCATCTTTCTTGGCAATTTCGGGAACTAACTGAAATACGGGTCTAGGGTGTTTAATCACTTTGACTACATTAGGGTTTACTATGAATTCAGGAACAGATGAAGAAGCCATGATTATAAATACCTTCATCTGCCTTAGGAATGATTGCTTGCTGAATTGCTTCACTTCTTTGCTCGAAATGCCTTTGCTCAGGAATTTTCACGCTCTTCGAAGGTTTGAATGCTCGATGAAATGAAAATGGAGCCAAAACACTTGATTTATAATGTTAATTTTTTCAACAACCACATTTAATGTTTGTCGGTTAAGTAATGACTTAACTTATCTGCTGGTATAGAGGTAATTTCAACTTCTCACCATCAATCGAGGGAATAATAGCATATTTCACATTTGATTGCCAAACCCTCAAATGAATTTTCTTCAGTTAGATGAAGAGTCTCCTGCCGGTGGAGTGTTACTCTGTTTTGCCGGTGGAGGAGTGTTCCTATCACCATTTAGATTTGATTTTCTGATCCATTATTTTGAGAATTCTTGCTTTACCTCTTCAACCTTTTCTTTACCTTTCAAACTAGCACCATTGTTACTTGTCGTTGATGCCTTACTTCTGCAAAATTTAGCAATATGTCCAATCTTGTTACAAGCATAACAAGTCACATTGTTTTTCTGAATAGCCTTCCCATATCCTATGCCGGTTTGTGTTCTACACTGATTAGATAAGTGTCCAAATCTTCCACAAACATAACATCTTACATTCATTCTGCAATTCTCTGAATTGTGACCAACTTTATTGCATTTGGAACATTGACTGGTGGGTGTATTGGTATTCTGATAATTTCTAGATTTGCATTGATTTTCTCTATGACCATGCTTGTTACAGTTAAACCATTTGCCATTAAATTTATAAGTAGTAGGTTGTCTTACCGATTTGCTATGATCCTGTATGTTTGCAATACCGGAGCTTTCACCAACTTCAAAGCCAAGTTCATAAGTGTCACCATTAGGTTTTTTATTCTTCAGCAAGTCACCAAGTTCTTCTGAGCTTTTCTTGAATTTTTCTTTGTGCTGATTTGTAGTATCCAGTTCTCTTAGCAAGATTTATTTCTGTCTCATAAGTTCATTTGAGTCATTCTGTGTATGCATCAAATCTGTCTTCAACAAATCATTTTCATAACTAAGTCTTTTGTTTTCATTTGCAGCATCACTTAGTCTTCTAGTCAGGTCTTCTTCATTCTTCTTCCTATCTTCAATTTCTTTACAAAATCTCATAGTCATATCTTGCATCTCATTCTTTGTTGTACTTAACTCTTGTCTTAGTTTGTTTACCAGGTCATTGAGAGTTTCTTTTTCATCTCCTTTCTACATCTTCTCACAAAATTCTCTTCTTTTATTCCTTGCTATAGTGTAATTCTCTTGAAGTGCTTGAATGATATCCTGTGTAGCTTTTAGATCATCTTCAAGTTTGATATTTTTTAATTTTTCTGCATCATAGTCTGAGAGAGCTCCTTCTAATTGCTTCATCAAGTTTTCCATCTCTACTGGTGTCAAGATCTTCCTCAAGCTGTTAGGCTTCTAAAAATAGAGGACCAAACTCTGATACCAGTTGTTAGGATTCCCACAGATACTGAGAGTGGGGGGTGAATCAGTATCTAACTGGTTATAAGATTTTCTTAACTTAAAACATGTAAAGCATATCAATACTGTATACTGGTAAACAAAAAGTAATGCAATAAATAGAGATAATAGCAACCACATGAAAAACACACCATAACACAGTAGTTTAACAAGGAAACCCGATGTGAGAAAAACCTCGGTGGGATTTGTGACCCACAATATTCACTTACTGGCCAATAAGAGAATATTACTACTATAAGAGGGGTCTGCACATGGAGGAAGGCCAAGTGCCTAGAGCTCACTGCTCAATTACAAAATGGGAAGTCTCACTGACTTACAAAATGGATTATATAAATACAATATCTTGTACTGCTTCAAAATAACATCTATTATGCCAGATATAGTACTGGTTTATAGCTCTGCTTCATACATAAACCCTTAACCTATAATTCGCATAATAGGTCTACCTTATTTCACCTATATATTTCCTTCCATCTATCTACAAAATGTTCTACAATGATCTCTTATATATATGAGTCATTTTACAACTTGCCAAGTTGGCTTACAATGATTTTACAATAATTAACAAAATATATTACAAACAAAATTCTTGTCGACTTCTGTGTTGGTATGCTTCCTTTCACTGTTGGTGGTCTCTGTGCTGGTGTAGAGTTTGTTTTTGCTGGTGCCGGTAAATTGTCTTGCCGGTGTCATAGGATTGCAAGGTTTCCATCAATGACAAAACCTTCAATCACCTACAATATCTCATTGAAGTGTGCATTTGCCAACATAAACACTTAGATCTAAGAACACAAATTAGAAATTAAGGTTTAAGATGTCAAGTTCACCAAAAATGTATAGGTTAACAATTAGGGTTTCACACAATCATGTAGTAAAACCACTATCTTTTTTCTTAGGGACAAATACATTAGGGAAAAGTGTAATTTGATAGATCTAAACCTAAAAGACTAAGATTTTGACTACATTTGAGGGGTTCTATATGTGCTTCTTCTTTCCTTTTAAAGTAAATTGATTTAATTAATAATATTGAAATTAGGGTAAATGTGCTGAAATTGAAGTAATTATGCATAAATAGTGATCTACAATCATCAAACGGAGCTACGAACCAAATTTAGAGAAATATGTGAGTGTTCAATTTGTTCCCAAAAGGTCATCCTAAATTGTCAGGACCAAAAGGCCAATCGCTCTAGTCCTCTAAACTTTTCTTTGTCCAAAAGGGAATATGTTCATCTCCGTAAATAATGTTGATCCTGAAAATTGTAGCTTTGTACCTGTTCTTGAACACAATAGAAAAGGGAAAATAGTTAGGAATAGGGGTTTGCCTTAGGTTAAACCCCAATTTTGGAATTAACCATGAAATATAATAGAAGTGTAAATGAAGTACTATAATGGAAATGATTTCCTTTTGAGAGAAATGCTGAAAATGTTTGAAACACTAATGTTATACCTCTTTATGAAGTTTTGTTTGTCTCCACGAAGAATTAGGGTTTTGTGTAGATATTCTTCATAAAACATAGAACATGAATGTCATCTCCAATGCTTGAATCTTGACTTTACTTTTTCTTAAATCCTTAAAAGAAGATTATTGCTCGCTCACTTGGATTTGAATGAATGAATGATTGATCCGATGTTGGATTTGATGAAGTAACTCTAATTTCGAACATACAACTAAGAGGGGGGGTGAATCAGTTGTCTCACAAACTCACACAAATTAAACTTCAACTCTGATTTGATTATTAAGCATGAAAGCATGAATCAACAACGCATCAAGAACACACATAACACCAAGATTTTTGACATGGAAAACCCGGTCAAGGGAAAAACCATGATGGGAACCTACCTACAATATGATGATACTTTGTTAGAAGTATATGAAATATTACAATGGAAAATGCACATGAATTTAGGCACATTACCTAGAGCTCACTACTCAAAAACAATAAAGGGCTACAACCCATGGAAGACTCACTATCTTACAAGCACATTCAGTTTACATTTGGAAGATCATGAATAGAAGAAATAACATCTCATAATGCCTATTTATAGTTCCAGTTAAGCTCATGCACAACTTCTCTTCACTCCTTCTCTTCCTCCGAAAGATGTATACATTATTCGCTCATGGACTTCTGATTCTCATCCATATGCTTACACAATTACAAATATATTACATCTATTTATGGATGACATCAACCTCATCAAGATCAGCTCAACACATGTTACTAAATTACAAAAATATATCACACACACTACAAAAACATATGCGAACCAAGCAATGTCAGCTAAGACATAGCACAGACCAATATCACATGTCTTGAATATGAAACACCTCCAAGAATTATACATCGAACATCTACAACATGCTACAAGTATTTGGTCAATTAAAACAATGAAGGACACCAACACATCAGAGAAAATCATCAATCATGCACACAATGATCAATGTGGACCACCAAAACAAAAGGCACACAATCCATAAACATCCACAAGAATCATGAATCACCACCACAACATCCTCAACAAATCTAATTGCTAGAATCATATCATCATTACCAAACTTTAAGAACACTAACTGCAACAACTGTCAACCTGGAATAATCACTTGCAGAGCTCCAAAACATGAACCAACTAAATTGAAGACACACATCAATGTCCCAAATATTCCTCCAAATTTCCAGATCAATATATTGCAATGCGGAGCAATGCAGATAAAAATAATAACACTCTAGCATCACTAAACAATAGAAAAACCAGATACAACACCGATAACCATAAGTCACTCAAATCTTCATGCAAAACCTTTAAAAATTACACTGGATCATCTTAACACAATCCTCTATAAACCATTTAATCCACAAACTCTGATCATCAACATGCTGAACAATCTCACTAACTGACCTCCACTACAACACTACCACAGACATAGAAATATGTTGACATCAATGACAAAACATCCCTCGGATATAATTAAAGCACATATTTGTAGCAATCACCCAAAAATCCAACAATCTCCCCCTTTGGCATTGATGAAAACATATGATGTGAAAAAAAATCAATGACAAAGAAATCAACAACTCTCTCAAATAACTCTTTCCCTCTTACAGATAATCTCTCCCCCTTAGATTATTATATAGTTTTTCACATGAATCTCTCCCCCTTAGATTATTATACAGTTTTTCACATGAATCTCTCCCCCTTATATTATTATATAGTTTTTCAAATGAATCTCTCCCCCTTTGACATCAATGACAAAGACACATATTTGCACTTCAAAACTCAAAAACTAACTCATTGACTACTCCCCTTGAGTAGTAGCCTCCACTCATCAATCCAGATCACAAGATATGATTGTGAAATGCACCGGACTGATGCATACCAATGCACATTAGTTTTGATCAGGAGGGGCAATCACCCCTAACTTCTCTCTGAGATACTCAAAGGTATCTTTAAGAAAAGGCTTCGTAAAGATGTATGCAATATGTTCCTTTATAGGCACATACTCCAATCTGACTTCTTTCTCATTTACCTTGTCTCTCAAGAAGTGAAACTTGATAGATATATGCTTAGTCTTTGAATGCAACGCCATTTTTTTAGAAATTTTAATTGCACTTGAATTGTGACAGCAAATAGAAATAGGCTCATCATACATAACTCTGATATCCTTCAACATCTAATTCATCCACATAACCTAAGTGCAATTATTAGTTTCTGCAATGTATTTTGCCTCTACAGTAGATAAAGAAATTGAATTCTGCTTTTTAATCAACCAAGAAACCAACCTTTTTCCCAAGAAAAATGAGCCACCACTAGTACTCTTCTGATCATCAACATCTCCTACCCAATCAACATTAGTAAAAGCACTCAAAGTAAAATCATCATCTTTAGGGTACCATAAACCAAAATCAATAGTTCCTTTCAAATATCTGAAAATTCCTTTGACAACAACATGAGATTCCTTAGGATCAACTTGAAATCTAGCAACAAGACAAATAACATTCATGATATTCAGTCTAGTTTGTATCAAATAAAACAATCCACCAATCATAGATTTGTATCTGGTCTGATTTGATTTAAGAAAATCAACATCCTTAGTCAACTTACATCTGGTCACCATAGGGGTTCCAACTAGCTTTGTATCCTCCAAACCAAACTTCTTCAACAATTCCTTCACATACTTTGACTATGATATAAAAATCCCTTTTTCTAACTGTGTAATTTGCAATCCTAGAAAGATTTCATCTCTCCAATCATAGACATCTCAAACTCATTCTGCATCTCATTAGCAAATTCTTTGCACAAACTATCATTTCCTCCAAAAGTAATATCATCAACAAAAACTTCAATAATCAGAATGTTATCATGATCAATCTTTAAATATAGATTACTATCAGAAGTAACTTTGTTAAATCTAAGCTTCAACAAATACTTATCCAATATGGCATACCAAGCTCTTGGTGCTAGCTTCAATCCATACAATGCTTTCTTTAACTGACACACCATGTCCTTCTGATCAGTCTATATAAATCCATCTGGTTTTTCTATGTACACCTCTTCTTCCAATTCGCCATTAAGAAATACTGACTTGACATCCATCTGATATACTTTGAAATCTTTGTAGGCAACATAAGAAAGAAATAATCTCATAGCTTCAATCCTTGCTACCAAAGCAAAAGTCTGCTCAAAATCAATTTCTTCCATTTGAAAATATCCTTTACAAACAAGTGTATCTTTGTTTCTAACAACTTCACTTTGCTCATTAATTTATTCCAGAAGACCCATTTAGTTCCTATTACATTTTTGTCCTTAGGTCGGGGAACAAGATTCCATGTATTGTTCTTTTCAATTTGAATCAATTCTTCTTCCATTGCTTTTACCCAATGTTCATCTTTACATGCTTCATTCACATCCTTAGGTTCAATCTTAGAAATCAAACAATACTCAACTTGACTTTCTGCAATTATTCTCCTAGTCTGAACACCTTTATCTCTATCTCCTATAATCTGATTTTCTACATGATTCAATCTTATATACCTGGGAGTCTTAGGATTTTCTTTATTTTTAGACTCTTGAGCTCTTTCTTTTGCACTTGCACTAGTTCCTTCACCTTGATTCTCTGGATTCACTGGCACAATCTGAACTAAATTTTGGGTTTGCGGTTTCTTTCCTTTATTTGCACTATCACTATGATCATCTGAATCATATCCGCAAGATCTGGTCTATCTCTCATTTCTTTCATCAACTTTGACATAGCACTCTCAACTATCTTTTGTAGCCTCTTGTTATAACACTGGTAGGCCCTTCTTTTATTAGAATAACCAAGAAATATTCCTTCATCACATCTAGCATCAAACTTCCCTAAATCTTCATCTCTTCTGATATAACATTTACTTCAAATTTTTTAAAAATATTTAACAGTAGGAGCATGACCAAACCATAATTCATAAGGAGTCTTACCAGTATCACCTTTAGTATGCACCTGGTTAAGAGTGTACACAACAGTACTCATAGATTCTCTCCAATAAACATGTGGAACATTTCCTTGCAACAGCATTGTCCTAGTAGCTTCTTGAATGGTTTTGTTCTTCCTTTCTACTACTACATTTTGTTGAGGCATTCTCGGAGTAGATAACTGTCTTCTTATCCCATGCTCTTCACATAATGCATTAAACTCATCAAAAATGAATTCTCCACCTCTATCAGATCTCAAAACACTTAATCTTCAAACCTATCTCAATCTCAACCATAGATTTAAAAATATTTAACTTCTCCAATGCTTTAGACTTCTCCCTTAAGAAAGTAACCCACATCATCCTTGAATAATTATCAATCAACAACATGAAATATCTATCTCCTTGAAAGATTCTAACCCTAGAGGGTCCACACAAATCAATATGCACATGATCTAATAATCCATTAGAAAAATGTTTCTTACTCTTGAAATATATTTTGGTTTGTTTCCCCAATTGACATTCCTTGCACATAAGGTTAGTAGGTTTCATCAACTTTGGAAGATCTCTCACAGCCTGAGTAGAACTTATCTTAACAATGTTATTAAAATTCACATGACACATCCTTCTATGCCACAACCAACTTTCATCAACTCAAGCATTCAAACATCTTTTACCAAAGCTATTCAATGAAAGATATTACCTTTAGTCTTTGTACCTGATGCAATGTCTATTTTAGAGCTACCTAAGATTCTAAACTTTCCATTCTTCAATTGAAGATCATAACCCTTGTCAACCATCTGTCCAACACTCAAAAGATTATGCTTTAGGCCTTCTACATACAAGACATCATCAGTATTGTGCTTACCATCAAGAGAAATAGAACCTCTACCATGGATTATACCAGCTTTATCATCTCCAAATTTCACAAGTCCACCTTCAAACTTATCCAAGCTCACAAACTTACTCTTATCACATGTCATATGATGAGAGCATTTGTTGTCTATCACCCATTCATCTTTCTCTTCAACCTGTGCAACCAAGGCTCTTTCCAGATTCATGCAGCTAGTAGAATTAGTAGGCATTGGATCATCTTCCTTGATAGCAATAAACACCCATTCATTATCACTTGTATTTCCCTTATCTAATTCATCATCTAAAACACCTTCACTGGCACCATAATAACATCTCTTTTGAAATTTAGGCTTGTAATTTTTTCTAGGAACTCTTTTCAGACATCTTGAGGCAAAATGTCCTATCTTATTACATGAAAAACATTTAAGAGACAACTTTCCTTCATACTTACTGACTCCTTTAGGCAGTCTCCTAGAAATCAACACTTTAAGCTCCTCAAGCTCTTACTCTTCTTCTTCCATCTCCTTCATCTCTTTCTCATATCTTAACATCCTCCTTGAAGAAATCTCACCCAAATCATATCTTTGCTTATCCTTTCCAAAAATAGTGGCTTTGAATGCAGATTCTACCTTAGGAAGAGATTCACCAAATTCAATCAATTCAAAGGTTGATAACTTAACAATTAACATGTCTTTGGTCACATCAGTCATGGTTCGGATCTCCTCAATAGAAAAAACTTTATGTTTGTAAGATGCAGGTAAGGATCTGAGCACTTTAATAAAAATCTCTGATTCTTCCAACTTTCCACTGGCACATCAAATATTACACACTAGTTCATTCACCTTCTGCATAAAAGAACTAATGTTCTCATCTTCACCCATCCTCAACATCTCATGCTTTCCTTTCAAGCTCTGCAACTTAGTAATCTTCACATAGTTGTCACCTTCATATAGGGTTTCCAACTTCTTCTAGATCTCATGAGAAGTCTGCAATTCCATAACATTTGTCATTTTAGAATCTATCAAGGCACTCAACAATGCTTCCTTAGCTCTAATATTATATTCAACTTCCTTATTCTCATATGGAGTTGAAGGTCCATTTGTAGGAACAATATACTTGTTCTTTATAATAGTCCAGTAAGTTTTGCCAATGCATTTGAGATGACATTCCATATGGCTCTTCCAAATAGAGTAGTTAGTATTATCAAATCTCAGACTGTCCTTCTTGTAAGATTCTATCCTAGGTCACCTCAAGCAGTTAAGCTTCTCTGGAGGAACTTGCTCCGATACCAACTGATGAAGTAACTCTAATTTCAGATAGACAACTGAGAGGGGGGGTGAATCAGTTGTCTCACAAACTCACACAAAAACTTAAACTATGATATGATTATTAAGCATGAAAGCATGAATCAATAGCACATCAAGAACACACATAACACCAAGATTTTTGACGTGTAAGACTTGGTCAAGGGAAAAACCACGGTGGGAACATACCCACAATATGATGATACTATGTTAGAAGTATATAATATATTACAATGGGGAATGCACATGCATTCAGGCACACTGCCTATAGCTCACTACTCAAAAACAACAAAGGACTACAACCCAGGGAAGACTCATTGTCTTACAAGCACATTCAAATTACATCTAGAATATCATGAACTTAAGAAATATCATCTCCTAACGCATGGTTACAATTCTGGTTAAGCTCATAAACAACTTCTCTTCACTCTTCTTCTCTGCCTCCAAAAGATGTATACATTATTCATTCATACACTTCTGATTCTCATTCATAGGCTTACACAATTACAAAGATATTACATCTATTTATACATGATATCAACCTCATCAAGGTCGGCTCAACACATATTACCAAATTACAAAAATAAATCACACACTCTACAAAAACATATGTGGACTAGGCAATGTTGACTAAGACATAACATGAAGCAATATCACATGCCTCAAATATGAAACACCTCCAAGAATTATGCATCGAACATCTACAACTTGTTGCAAGCATCTGGTCGGCCAAAACACTGAAGAACACCAACACAAAAGGCACACGATCTAGAAACATCCACAAGCATGAGGAAGACTCAAGTTGGAACCCTTGGTCAGAAGGGAAAAAAAT
Organism: Cryptomeria japonica; assembly: GCF_030272615.1. Lineage (NCBI taxonomy): Eukaryota > Viridiplantae > Streptophyta > Pinopsida > Cupressales > Cupressaceae > Cryptomeria > Cryptomeria japonica. The sequence goes on from NC_081408.1 coordinate 535,806,194, forward strand.
CAGGTAAAGGAGAGTAAATTGCAGTTTGCTTCAGGAGAAGCCCTAGTTTTATGTTAGTGCACAACAAGAGCCGCTAAAATCATTGAATGTTTGATTGAATCAGTAGTGTTATGTGTGGGTAACAATAGATAAAGGAATGTGGAGGTAGTTGGATATCTATTTAGTGCATAATATGGGTCATGCACCTAATGAAGGTATAAGCTCTATCAAAATACCATCATAGTACTGTGGCAACTATAATAAATCAATGAAGGGTTTGGTGGCATAAATGCACAAGCTTAAAATAGTCCAAAAGACATATATTAGTAGCATACATATAAGGTGTAGCAACATATAGTGATGATACTCATTACCTTTTACTATTGAAAAAGTACATAATACTTCCAAAATAATCATAATTGCAAGACCAAGATCATAATAGAGAATTATAGGATTTTTATCATAGTGAAATAGTCAAAGAATGTAATCCAAATCACTGGATAGTTTATTTGTAGTCTAGGGGACTTTAAAGCAAACCAAAGTGTAGAGATAAAGACAAAGCAGTATAATAGTGAACTAACTCCAAAGAATCAGTCATTTTGGTCTCAGAATCAAAGGAACAATTCTATGAAGCATGTTAGAATTGAGTAGATATTTCACAAATAATGGAACTTCATGACATCTAGAAAAGGGATTTTCCAAGCTTGAATTTCAAATCCAAATTGTCATTAATGCAAGCATAGCTATGAGGGTACTACTCATTAATAGACAGAGGAGTTTGAAATTCAAATTTTAAATGTCTTTAATTGGAAACTTGAAATTAGGAGTTTTGGAGAAGTATGAGTAGTTTCAGTGCAATTGGAAACTCCATATGGATTGAGCATCTACTAGAGGAAGTTTGGAGAGTGAAATCAACATCATATCTTCAATTCCAACCCTATTTTTATGGTGTTTTCAATTCTTCTTGGCCAACTAAGTTTTGATTTCAAATTCAAAATCAGTTGGTACCTAGTTTAGAGGAGAATAAGCAATCAACACACCCTTGTCTTCAGTTCACTCAAGTCTCCCACTTTCAGTTAAGTCAAATAGTTGGAGCATGGAGTCCAAAGAGATCCAATATTTCAAATTAAAATTTTAGAGCTTCTTTCAATAAAAGGAAACTTCATCTTATTTTTAAAGTTAGTTCTTGTTTTCTTCTCTATACATACAGCAGAAAGACTTGTCTTGTAGCTCAAATATTTTGAGTTTCTATCAAAAAATTTCATGTATTGCAATCAGATTCTTCAAAATCAATAAGAAAGTTATTGTTCCTACATATTCTCTTGTCAAATTCATGGTGATTGTATGATTTTTATGAATTCTATTGTGATAGTTTTAGTCCTTTGATTTCATCTCATCTATGCAATGTTTATTGACAAGCAGTCTTAAGTATTGATCAGGTTATATGTTGTGTGAAAAGCTTTATTTCAGCCAGTGCTACTATATGAATCGATATCTTTATGTAAACTAAAACAAATAACCTCCATATGAAATTTTTATGGTCAACTTAGGTATGAATCAATTGTGAACAAAGGTTATTTTCTTAGTTGACATAGTTGCAATTAATCATTTTGAAAACATAAAAGCATATATTGGTTCATCACCTCAAATTAGTTGTATGTTTTTGAAACATCTTTCCTTCTCTTTTCCCTATCAAAAGTCAATAGTTTTAGGAAGTGTCTTAAGGGAACCATCCCTCTCTAGAGGTCTACTTTCAATATAGGGTACCCACAACTTGAAAGTAGTCCCGTGTTTCACATGTTGGCTAAGTCTAGACTTAGATAGGGTACAAACCTTGGTGATAATAATTATGCCATGTCTGAAATTATGTAATTATGTTGAATAGAAATATGTGTGGGTATGGTTAACTTAGTTGTTCTTGAGATTGGGATAATCCATTGATGGGAGTAATCTAGTTAGTCATTTTGCTATCACCTTTAAGGGAATGAATTATGTTATAATTGGAAAGAGTATGAATGGTAAATGTACCAAATTGAGCTAAGAAGTGGGTGAACATACAACTCTCACTCGAAGTACTGGATGATGAATTCTTTGGCCAAAGTAGTTTAGGTTGCCACTATGTACACTGTTGATTTATTGTGATCCAAGTTTACATACTAGGCTGGGAATATCATACATGTAGGTTGTAGCCAATGCATGATAGCTCTAGATATGTAAGACACAACACTATGCTCACAAGGCTATTATTATGAGGTCACCAAACCAATCTCTTTGTCGAAGGGTCAAGTCCCTTTTAGTAGAAAGAGACATAGGGGACTACTAAGTCTTGGTTGGGTGGAAAAGCGCTTGAGCAATGCTCTTCCTTTTGCAATTGGAAGACAAAAATTTGAGGATGTATGCTAGCAAGGACATCTAGACCATCTCTATTTCTTATGTAAGCTCATGGAAGCTATGAAGTATCTTTATGATATTTGGAAATTTGAAAATGGAATTGTAAATGTTTCATTCATATGATTATGAATATGAAATTGTAAATAAATTATGATGCAATGGAAAAGTTTGAAATGGGATTTATTTTAAACATGTATCATGTTTATGAAATAGAAAATAAAAAATTTATTACCTAAATGTTGGTATTATAAACTATTCACATCTAGGTTAAAACTCGGTAAATTTTATTGGTAGAACAATTGGGCTTGTTAAACATATGAATTATCTAAATTTCACTGTTATGAGTTCTTTTGATGCTAAATCAGTAGACCCCCCTTGTCCCTTTGTGTCTTGTTGATGTTGTGGGTCTTATGTGTCATTTGTTGTAAGGTGGCATTCCATGGAAACATCTCACTATGTTAAAAGTGTCACAACATCTATTTTGTTTAGAATTTCATACATTTCACACGTCATTCTAATGGGGGCTATCATATCTCAACATTTCTACATATTTGCATTAGCATCTTATTTACTTGCATATCTATATATCTAATGATCTTATTATCTTTTGCCTTTTTGGGGGCCAATCCACTTGATCTTATTTTCTTTTACCTTTATGGGGGCCAATTCACTTGATCTTATTATCTTTTTCCTTTGTGCGGGCCAATCCAATTGATATTATTATTTTATTGCCTTTGTGGGGGCCAAACCACTATCTATCAAATCAATCTATGGTCTCCCTATCGTTTCACTACCTAACATAACATAACTTGTTACCCATATCGACAAAATATTTTTATCTCAGTGATCACTATCTTGTTATCTTAGTGTCTGATCATATCATTTTATTGAAATTTTCACTTTTTCATCTAACATGTTTTTATATAGCTAATATGTTTATGATGAAATAAGTATCTTACGAAGGCTCAAGTCTCTTCCCTAGGGCCAACTTTGCATATTTAGAGGATTTTGCTTCCCCTTCACATCTTGGTAAAATTATTTTAACTTTTATCTCTATTTTAGTTTTGCATCTTGTGATAATTGTATGCTCCCTAAAGTGGGGGAAGAATTTAGTGACATAAATTAGACCTTGTGTAATTCTACAATACATAAGTGCCTTCACTTTATAATGATTGGAGAACTCTCTTCCCCTTTTGTTCTTTTGTTTTCTTAGCTTGCTTTGTCACCCTTTATTTTTTCCTTTTCCCAACCTTGTTGACTGTATGGCTTGCGAACGCCTACATGTCACGTGTCGTGCTAGCATCCCATAAATCTACAATTCGTAGGTGGCCATTTGAGTGTTACACCTGCAACTAGTAGATCTCATAACAACTCTTCCCATAGCCACCAATGTTGGTTTCACTCCCACAATCATATCTTCCCTCTGTCTTATTTTGCCTCTCTAGCAACTGATTCAAACCTCTTGGACACTCTTTGATCTTTCTACACAACCTCCAACTTCCTGATCAATGGGCCCTGCATTCTGTCAATGTTGCATTTCATTCATCTTGTCACCATCATTGTAGCTGTGTGTTTAAGGATTCTTGATGCTTACCTTCACTTTGAAAAGCTCTTAATCTCTTAGTTTTGAAGGGGAATCTCTTCCTCTTTGCTTTTATTATAGAATTATATCTCCAATAGCATATTATTCATCTCATTTACCTTGTGTTATTGCATAGAATCTTCTTTATTCATTAACTATTATCTTGTCTATTCATGGAGGTGGAAACACCAAAATGAGGCTCTGACTATAGTGGACCTCTAAAACATGGCCCCAACATTTTGTCTTCTTCTATCTTGTGTGTAGGTTATTGAAGGAGGTTCATGAGCTAGCTAGAGGATTCAACATGGGACTACACTATAAGCTTCTTTTCTTTCATTCCTTGTTAGTATTGTTATTTTTTTTCTATCTAATTATTAAGAATATAAGAGAATCCCAAAGTTTGGTTGATTTGTATCCTATGTGTGAGACTCTAGACTCTGTTCGTACAAGATGTCAGTGTGTCATGCTTTCATCCATGACCCACACATGCATCCTCAGGAAGAGAGCAAGTAGAGACCATTAGAGGGTCTCTATGACCTATTCTTTTAGATTTGGTGGATAATATAGTTTAAATATTATATGTGCTTATTCTATCTAGTAATTTCTTTTCATAGGTTTGGATAGTTAGTTGTTTTTATCTTCTTGGCTTACCATAGTGGTAGTTTAGTGAGGTAGTGAAGGAAGGTTTTCTCCTTGAGGTTTCATCACTTTGAGGGTAGAAAATCCCCTCCTCTATACTTCTTGTTTTCCCTTTCAAGACCAACAATATTTCTTCAAGTGTCCTTTTCTCCCATAATGCGAACACTCCAACCTTACTCTAGATTTGGATATTTCCTTCTTATATTTCCTATTATTTGCTAGGCTCTTTCCACTCTCCCTTTGTCTTCTTCTATTTTAGGCAATCAAGTCATTATCTATTGTCTCACTTGTGTTTTTCCATCACATTACATCACTAAGGATAACACCAATATCATCATCAAACTTTAAAGTGTTTGAATCAAAGACAAAATTACCTACAATGAAGACCAATCTATTACAACTTTCTAGAAATGAGCATAAAATCAAAATAGCCCTAATATCATCATGAAAGGCTAATTTTATAGAACTTAATTGACTAGTGACAATGTTAAACTTGTCTAAATGATCAACAACAAACCCACCTTTTGATCTTCTTATTTTAAATAAGTATTTCATAATAAATAGCTTGTTGTAAGCTAAGGGTGTTGGTGTAAATAATTATTCATCTTGGATATTATTACACCTTACTTAAGTTTACTTAGGTACATGCATTTCATAGTAGTTTGGGTATGAGACACTTGGGTGTTTGTGCCACATTGGGATAGTGTGTGTAGGAGAATTTCCACCTTTTATGGTGTGATCTTGTTGTTACACTTCACATTCAGTTGGTGATCCACCTCATGTGGACTATTATATTGTTTCTCCTACCCACCCACACCTATTTCCTACCCACCCTTATTTCTTATTGAGCCACATGTCATGTTTGTGTGCTCACATATCCATATAGCCTTGCCTATATAAGCAAGCTCATATTCATTGTATGTATCACTTGATGATCCAGTTGATCAGTATTTTCATCTTGATAGAATATAGTTTATTTCTCTCATATATTTTGTCTCTCTTATTTGTGTTTTCCATTGCCTCTTGATCTTGGCAAAATCTCACATCGTATCAGAGCCATTAGAGTGTCATTGGTTTGCTAATTGAGAGAAATTTGATGCTATTTAGGATTGTGTATTTTGGAACTTTCTATTGCAAGTTGTTATTGAAGCTTGATGGGTCAAATATGAGGTCACCATTGGATTTAAGAGGTCCAAGAAAGTCATTTTTGCCTTTTGTTTCATCAAAATCGGACTTCGGATGCCAAATCTAGAGTCATTTGAAGTTTGACGCTGCGGCGGAAATTTTCCAGAAATTATAATTTTGCAGGCAATTTTCAAATAGTGATATCTCACTCATCCAGACTCATTTTTTTGAGCATTTTTTTTTGTTTTGGGGTAGAATTTCATGATCTGTATAGTGGTGCAGGAGGTTTCGGATTTTTGGATACAAGTTTTTTGGAAATCGTGAAATACCGATTTTTACGACTTTGGAGGCTTCGTTTGGGCTCATATGGACTCCTTTTTAGGTGTCATTTTTTTTTAAGTGCACATTTTTTCATCTACTTTCATAATCTGTCATCTGTTTGTAGCGATTTTAAGCAGAAATTGTACTTTCAGTATTTGGCCATTTTTGGCATATTTGGTACTTGCATTTTGCGTGGATCTCAGTTTAGATCACTAGCAGTATTTGTTGAAGTCTATTAGATCTCATTTTATGAAGTTGTAAATTGAAATCAGAAGTCCACTTTGCCTTGTTTTGCAAGTGGCCCATTGTATATGCACTAAGTATAAAGTGTCAAAATCACCATTTTGGGGGGATTTCTTGATTAAGTATTTTGGGGGGGTGTCTTGTGTGATTGTGCCTCTCTCTATCTTGTGTTTTTTCATTTTGGTGCTATGGGTTCTCCTAAATTTCCACTTTTAACTCATCATAATTATGCATCATGGAAAATTAAGGCATGGAGTAAACTAATGGAAAAAGGACTTATTCATTATGTAAATGAAACTATTACATCACCACCTGATCCTAAGGCTAATCCTAATGCTCAAATTGAATGGCTTACTAAGAATGATATGGCACTTGGAACTTTTAGAAAGTATGTATCAGATGACCTCATTTTTCACATTGATAAGTGTACAACAATTAAAGAGGCTTGGGATATTTTTCAGAAATTGTATGGTCAAGTTGATGAGATTAAGGGCTACAAGCTTGATAGTGAACTCACAACTTTGGATCCCAAGGATTTTGATACAATCCAAGATTATGTCACAAAAGCAACTGAGCTAAGAGAAAAGCTAAAGGATTGGAATTAACAAAAAGGATGCTCAATTGGTTTATAACTTGTTGGACAAGCTTCCTTCAGAGTATATAGCCTTTGTATCTAGCTTTCACACCCATAGGTTAGCTCAAGGTTCCTTATACACTTCTCCCTCATTTGATTCATTCATGGAGATGTTGATACTTGAGAAATCTAAGTTGACCACGAAGGGGATTCTCAAATCTTCAAAGTCACAAGCTTTGGTGGCTAACAAAGGGAATCAAAGTAATCAAGGAAAAGGCAAGAATCAAAAGCAACCTAAGTATAAACCACAACAAGATGGAGCACAATCTTCCTCTCCACAACAAGGTGATTTACCATTCTCACCTAAGAGGAAATCATATAAGGACAATCTTTTTTGTGGATATTGCAAGAAGTCGGGACATGATGAACATCATTGTTATAAGAAGGATATTGATGAGTTGAAGAATCTTCTTGAGAATAATAGAATCAAACTACCTTCTAGAATATCTACATCGGCTTCTTCTTCCAAGGATAAAGGAAAGGATCACTCTTTTGGGATAGATAAAGGAAAGGGAGAAGCTCTTTTTGCTACTACAAGTCATGATTCAGGGAGATGGCTTCTAGATTCAGGGGCTTCTCATCATGTGGCATCTTTGCAGTCTATATTTTCTACATTTGAGCCTTGCCACATGTCGCATATTTTGATGGGCAATCATAGATACATGGATGTGATTGGAAAAGGATCTATTGCCATTGGGGATAACTCCTTCAATGATGTGTTGTGTGTACCCCACTTGACAAATAATCTTCTTTCCATCTATCAAATCACACATGGGGAAACTAGGAAAACTATGGAGTTCACACCTGATTTAGTTATCATTAGAGACTTGGAGAGTGGAGCTATCATTGCAACTGGGGTGGTTGATCATGCATCTCGGTTGTACTCTTTTTCAGATTTTGGTCCTATTGATAAGGTTGGTTCTTCCTATGTTGATGATTCAGATTTTGTGGAGAACTTTGGGCATTTGAACTTGGGAATTCTCACATGTGACCTCGTTCTTGAGCCTTGCATTTCATCTCCTTCTATTGATATCACACCACCTATTGCACCTGATGATGCAGCTAGTGCGACAGTTTTTCCTTCTTATGATTCAGTGCAGCAGAATATTTCATGTCTTCCAGCTTCAGTTGATTGGGATGCCTACTTGACAGACATTGTAGGTTTGTTTGTGGACTCCTACATTGCAGATTTGGGAGGTACCATTGATGACATTCATCTTCTCTTTGATGAAGATGATCCTTCTTTGATTGTTGCGAGGGATCACATTGACCCTCTTGTGCATTCTCTACATGATCAATCTTCAGAGGTTGACATGATTGTGGATACTTTTGTACAACACTTGGAGGAGGTCTCTTTATCTTTTGAGGAGACATATGAGTCTTTGGATATTGTTCTACATTCATCTCCACTAGATCTTAGAGTGCCTTTTTCAACAGTGTGGCATAGTTTACCACCTTTGGAGGGAGTACCTTTCAGCATCGACATGGGGACACTTGAGCAGTTTTCAGAGATTCCTTTCATCATGAGTATTTTTTCTCCATCTTTGTTTCATGGTTGGGGAGACTTCATGGGTACACCTTTAGTTTTGTTTCTTCCTAAGGGGAGGAATGTTGTTTGACATTCATGGAGTAGTTTCTTCATTCATCTTCGAGCTTCTATCATTGGTGCAGATTCCAGATTGAGCGGGGGGCTTCCTAGTCTCTCTTCTTCTTCTCTCATATGGGGCAGGGACTTTTTCCTCACATGGGGTTTTGTCCTTCACATACTTCTATGAGAGTTCTTTGTATCTAGTTTTCATCTCTCTTTTGGGGGAGGGTTTTTTCCCATTGGGTTTTTCTCTCTTTCCTCGCTTTGTGAGAGTTTTCCTTGCATTGGTTTTCATGCATTTGCATTTGTACATGGGTACCTAACATGGCCTCGTAGTCGGGACCCATCTTGCATTTCTTAGTTGAATTGTAGATTTAAGTGCATTCCCCTAAGTTGCACTTAAGGGGGGGTGTTGGTGTAAATAATTATTCATCTTGGATATTATTACACCTTACTTAAGTTTACTTAGGTACATGCATTTCATATTAGTTTGGGTATGAGACACTTGGGTGTTTGTGCCACATTGGGATAGTGTGTGTAGGAGAATTTCCACCTTTTATGGTGTGATCTTGTTGTTACACTCCACATTCAGTGGGTGATCCACTTCATGTGGACTATTATATTGTTTCTCCTACCTACCCACACCTATTTCCTACCTACCCTTGTTTCTTATTGAGCCACATGTCATGTTTGTGTGCTCACATATCCATATAGCCTTGCCTATATAAGCAGGCTCATATTCATTGTATGTATCACTTGATGATCTAGTTGATCAGTATTTTCATCTTGATAGAATACAGTTTATTTCTCTCATATATTTTGTCTCTCTTATTTGTGCTTTCCATTGCCTCTTGATCCTGGCAAAATCTCACAAAGGGTTTTTCATATAGTTTATCTAATATTTACATTAGATCCATTTTTGTTGTTTCTTTTGATATATTGAAAGTCATCAGTGCTTCTAGACACAACCACATTGTACATAGTGTCTTTCTATCAATAATCTCCCATTTTAGATCTGTCATATTTTCATCTTCTTTACTTTTACAACCAATGGTAAGAAAAGATATTTCTGATATAGATAGTCTTTCATTTGCATATTCCATAGTTGATAGTGTTGGCTATTGAAATTTTCCACCCTAAAATTTCCTTCTTTTTCCATTGATTCCACTCGAATACAAAATGTCCCACCAAAATGAAAATGCACGGCTCTAATACTAGTTGTTAGGGTTTAGGTAGACCAAAGCAATCAAAAATATTAAATATAGTGTAGAATAAAAAGGTAAAATAACAATTCATAATAATACAAATTAAACATGATTCACCCAATATATCCTACATCCATAGAGAAACAATTGTTCACTTTCTCTATTATCCAACAAAGAAACAAATTACAATATCATGGATTTTCACATTCCACAACCATTTATTTATGAAGACTTTTAGGAGGTTTAAAAAGGAAAAAAACCTTCCCCCCTGGCCAAAAAAATCAAAATGTCTATACAAGAAGTGAGTGAGGAGGAGGAAGAAGAGGGGGAAGACTTGAGTAAAAGTGAAAATACCCCTAGATGGTTTTTTTAGGTTGTTCATTTGCTCCACTGAGGAAGAAAGCCAAAGAACCTTATGGAGTACAAGATTCAAGATGAGGCAAAATTGGGTAGTGAAGAGGAGAAGGAAAGGAAGAGTGTTAAAATTGACAAAGGGGATAAAAATGAGGTAAAATTTACTTCAAGGATTATTACAGAAAATCCATTTGATATGGGATGGAGAGAGCCTCCCACAATGTAAGGTTTAGGATAGTCTTCTTCATTTTATTAACAATATAAATCGTGAAAGTTGTAAGAAAAATATTGATACTAAAATAAGTCAAATTCCTACATGCTTGCCTAATCTATCTCCTATCTATCTATTCAACTATCCATGCCTTGGCAAATGTATCCTTCATATATCAAGCTTTATCTACATATCTATACCTTGGCAAATATATCTTTCTTATATAAGGTGCTATTTTTTTGCATTGAGCTTATCCTTTTGGTGAGAAATATGTTGGTTGTTGACATGTTTGTCATTTGGCCTTTTTCTTGTCGATATATATTTTGATTCACTATAATTATCATTTTACTTTAATCTTAATCTTTGATCCTTGTTATTTTTTATCTATCTTTGAACCTTGATCTTTTTAATTTTAAGCTTTAACCCTTTCAATATTTTATCTTTGATCTTATAATCACAATCTTTGATCCTCAAACATTTTATCTTGACCTTTTAATCTTTTGATCATTTCTTTCAGCCTATTTCAAGGAAGCTCTAGGAAGCCTTGATCTTGATATCATGGTGAAAAATGAGGCATGTGACATGATCATTACTCTTTCTATGTTGTTTGTAAAGTCATAGTCCATGCAAGGGGATACCAAAGTCACCCAAGTTATCCATGCTTAGGTATACATATATATGTTTCCCCTAATAAAGTGCTTGACGATATAAAGCATTATAAAGAAAAAGAAGGTATTCATCCACTTTTTCATATCCATCTTGCATACCTTTCCACATGTCCTTCCATTATTATATAATATTCATTTTTCTCATTTTCCTTCCATTCCATTACCCATTTATATGCTTCACTTTTTATATAATCAATGGAATAATTGTCATCATTACATCTAGTTGCATTTAAACATATTTCTTGCACACACATCACATATCCTACACTTCAATCTACCATATCCTTCCTATCACAATATTGACCCAAAATTTAATTTTCTAGCTAATCTCTCAAGGGGGCATCCATCCATCCTATTTCTATCATATCATTGGGGTGTGACATTAGTATCATTTTTCTTTGAAATAATGGCAAAAAAGTATTATTTCAAATAGGGGAAAAATATAAACATCTACAAATGGCTAATTCATTTTTATCTTGTCATTTCATCATGATATCATCAATTCTTCTATCCATATTAATTAAATAATCTTGAATTATTTAATTAAGTTAATATTTCATCTATTAATTGAATAATTTTTATTTATCGTATTAGTTCATCCCTCCATTGTTAATTAAATAAATTTTAATTATTTAATTAATTTTCTATTTTCTTCTAATATTAATTAAATAATTATATTAATTAATTAATTCATCTTTTGGTCTACTATAATAATTTATAATTTTTAAAAATTATTTAATTAGCTAACACTTGCTCTCAAATTAAATAAATTTCAAATAATTTTTTTAGTTTCCCAATTTGCATAAATAAAAATATTTTATTTATTCCTTCTATGCATTTAATGGACCTCTTAATTCTTCTACCTCATCAATCCATGTGCTAGTTATAGTTCCTACCCTCTCTCAAATTTCCTTATCCATTGATCTTTCTAGTTAATCTCTACCATTGATCAAATGTTAGATGAGACATATAAATAAGACCTTCACCCATTCATTTCAACTAGAGCTAGCATTAATATAAGAGCACTTTCATATCCTAACACTATCGTTATCAAGAAAGAAATCATCAATCAAGCATCCATTATCAAATATCAACCTTTTACCTTATTATGTTAATATCTAGGTTATGCTAAAAATCTGAGAGTAATTTACATCAAGTGTTTAAATTTATCAAGTAAACAATGGAGCAATCTAAGGTCTTTGTTGTGATATTATTTTTTTCATTTGATTTTATGCATAGATATTAAACTTTATTGAGTGAACTGTGTGAGTGTGAATTCAAATCTTGCATTGCATTGTATCCATTTTATTTGGATTTGCATTTTCATACCATCACACAACATATAGCCCTTCATTCTCTAATGAGATTTCTAATTACTCGTATGTCAATCCTATTGATGATGTATGAACTTTGATGAATATTAATAGTTCCTTGAGAAATTTGTACCATTTCATTTGTATTTGTTACATCACGTTTATAGTAAGTTTGTCTAACTACATTCAATTTTATATATCAAACAATTATTCTTCCTATACTTGAAATTTCAAACAAATTCATCACATATCTCACTCAATTAAACACATAAAACATCAATACTATTAATCAAGAAACCTTAGAGGAACTAACTAACATTCTAAAATAAAGGAGAAATATTTGTTTTTAAACTATGAAATTAACATTTAATAATATTAGAAGGATAAAAATTGAACTATAATGCACAAGCGGAAGACATTTACTAACTTTCCCCGAAGGTTTCTCAACGATGTTACTAATCTAAACATACTACATTTGAGGAATTGAAACTAAACAAAAATAGCATAGATACACATACGAGCATATTGCAAATAACGACTAAAGAAATCCATTAATGCAAATTATTGAACCATAAAATTGCATTGTATAATATAAATACTTTTAAAACTACATTTATTGAAAACCAATAACGACAGCTTATCATAACATACAAGGTAATGAATAATGAACATGAACAAATTTAATTTCAAGATTAGTGTTTCCATTTACTGACATATTAAAAACCTATCATCTAAATCTCATATCACTTGCATCAAGATTGCATCATAGTTACATCATAGTTGCATCACTTGCCATGAAGGCATGTACATAACATAGTTACATCTGATTCCAACATAAGTACAACATAATAAATGCATAAAATCTCCATCTAATTCACTGAGCTGATCAAATCCAAGAGTAGCAATATAGAACATGAACAAAGCCAATCCACACATAGACATATTCAAAATCCCCGATGAAAGAAGGCAACTACCACCTAACCATGTGGAACCCAAAGGACCACCCCTCATGATAGGAGATAACATAAGGCCCTCAAATATACAAACAAGGAAATACAACACATGATCTAAACACACTTCCATGGGTAAAGACACAATCAAGACATATATAGAAAAAACTCCAAACAAGCGTACTCCAAAGGCTACAATCACAAAGTCAGGATACTAGTGCTCACAAGGGGAGAGTGTCATCGCATCTAGCTTGATATGGGTTATCCTGGCAGGTCTCCATAGGCCCCGTCGCCCATCCTGGGTTATCCTGGTAGCCTCTCCCAATCCCCGACCCCCATTCAAGTCTCATGCGGAACCGACATACCTTTCAAGAAGACAAGGTAGTTGATCATATCATTTCAGGCCTTCCCACCTCATCTTGAGCCTAAACAAGCACTCAAGCCATGAGTGGGGCACACTTAATCTTGTTTAATGTGTTTAACTACCCAACCCCCTAATACATTAATTAGGTTATATCACTTATTAAGAAACTCTCTTGATGGGTTATCCTAGCGATCACTTTAGGATCCTCTCCCCCATGGAGATCCACTCCCACTCATGACACTAAGCCTACTCAAATCCAACCCAAGGCAGTAGATGAAACATCATCAAATAGCCATATAATGGAACCCAACCAAGTCTTGGAATAACATTGCATCTCAACCACATAACCAACAAATACAATAACTTCCATCAAAGAGCACAACATGACTCAATCCCATAAGGAGGGTATAGATAGAGTTCCAAGAGACAGATAAGCCGGCATAGACTTCCATAATAAGGTCCAAATAGAAAATCTGAATATACTATCACTGACAATGATCCGAGACATAGAGTAAGACATCATCCACCAATGTAACAGATGTAATCCAAAACCATACTGCCATTACACCTTGGCTACAACATCCCCAATACAGAAAGAAAACACGAGGGGTAACACAGGTGACTCAGACAGATCAACTCACATTTACAGAACCACTGATGGGAAATGACAAGTACTCACATATAAACAAGCATCATAACTAAAGCATCCTCATAAAATAATTATAAATTAAAATTTCATTAATACTACCAAACATTATTTAATAAAATATTTGAAACATAAAAAAGAACTCGCACAATCCCATTTAAAGTTCATTATTCCGATATAACCCTCAAATAGATTATTTGACAAAATAACCAATTACCCACTTGTAAATTCCAGCATATTAATTTACAAAAGATTAAATAAATAATTTATACAAAAGTGTATATATATATATATAATTACCATCAAATCCATATAAAAACCAGATTACACAGGAATTACCACCATTAAACAATATTAATTAATCTTTAATAAAATAAAATGAAAAAAAAATATTTTGTTTTTAAGTCTGCGATTATTAGCAAACTTTCGTGGGGGTGGGAAGTGATCCCCACGACTGTGGGGGGTAATTCCCCTCACAATATGGAGGAGGCTCCCCTCCCCACAGCGTGGAGTGAGCCCCCATGGTTGTGGGAAGGACTCCCCACAATTGTGGGTAGAGTCCTCCCACTCGTGTGTGAGGCTCCCCACGCCAAAAAAACACACACACAAAAAAAAAACTAAACTAAAATTTAAAATTTAAAATTTAAATTTAAAACCCCCCAGTTACATAGATTCCAGAAAAATTAAAACTATAAATTATCATTTACAGACATCAAATCTGTAATAAAAATTTTAATTAAAAATTAAAAATTACAATCTCCAGCCTCCTGAATTTATAATAAGATTTATAATTAAACAATCTCTAGACACAAACTAGAATAATGAATATGAAATTTTAATTTAAAAAACAAAAACCCTATTACCAGATTCAAAGACAAAAAAAAACTCCAAAAACCAATTTACGCACATAAACTAAATCCCCAAATACAACCCCAAAATGAACCAATCCATAACCTAGAGAACATGACAAACAAAATTCATCCAATTTTCTCTTTAAAAGAAAATTTAATTTTTTCAAAACCTCCAAAGGAAATTTCACAGACAGAATGGGATTTAATTCCTACCTCTGTTCACAATCCTAGAAGATAAGTGCAGAGGCAAACTTTGAATCCCCAAAATCCACAGCTTCACAATCCAGTATACAACAATTCCAGACAATCCAAAAAGCAAACCCCAAAACTCCAAAAATTTGTCCAAAACCCTCTTCCCCCAAGCTTTTCCCCCCTCTAGAAAATTTCCTAGAGTAATCCATTGTTTCATCCAAACTTCTTCACAAAAAAATGGAAACTTCCCCCCGAAAATCACAACTTTACAAAAGTTCCAAAATAACATTTCTAAAATTTTAATTAGTTTAATTTAAATTTCATTAAAGTTATTTTATAATTTAATTTATTCCATAAATTAAATAACAACTTAATTTATTAATCAATAAAGCTTTTATTTTAATTTATTTATATAAAACACTAATATTAATTTATTAATTAATTATAAAGGTACTAATATTTCTATATATATATATATTATTTATTACTCACAAATAAAAATAATTAAATAAACTCATCTCATATATAAATAAACTATAATAAATTTGTAATTAAAATCTACCAACACAATAAAATAATAGACCTATACTTAACACCTAAACAGACACATACAACATACCAAAGGCATTGGAAAATTGCCTATGTGGCATTCCAACCAGGTTGACAATAGACATTGCTCTAAACCGAGCAAGGCTAAGGGTTCAAAAGATGGGCCTTATGCTATCTCCCACAACTTCCATCGAAATTATGTAGGCATGCTCAGACCTATGAAACCAGGTGGAGTCGATGCCTCATACCCGCAACCCTGCATAACACCAAAAGTTTGCAAATACATATACATATAAAAAAACTCAAACAGGTGAAAGAGAATCGCAACATCACATCTTGCTCACAAGTGAGTGATGTGACATTGTCCCATTCACTCCCATATAGTCATAGAAGATATATAACATATAGATATTATCGAACATCATACTCATTTAACATAATCATGAAGTAAAGGTTAGCACAACACATCATTATATTCCAAGATAGTAAATCACACCTACTAATTACACGCAATCATGAATGAATCAACATAAAACCCTAACATCATGATCCTGTCCTAAATATATCATTATCCACTTTAGGAGCATAATGTATTAAATAACATCATAAAATATCTCAATCAAGAGGAATTCAACCATCAATAAGGAAGTCAAAAGCACACATGATATTCATTAGCATCTAATGTATAACTATCATAAGATGATTCCTGGAGGGACATTACAAAGTATGTTTATATATATCTTATTATATTGTAATTTATATTACATTATGATTATAAAAATAAAAATAATTTTACAAATAATAAGAATGTTTTTTTAGTTATTTTTTAATCTTATTATAGAAATAAAAAAATAATAATAAATAAATGATTTACAAATGCTTAATGTTTATCTGTTATAAAAAATAAAATATATATTAAATTTATTTATCTCATTATAAGAATTAAGAATCAAAATCAAAATGTATTACAAATATTTGATGTTTATCTATTATAAAAATAAAAAATAAAAAATTAAAATTAAAACTAATTTTACAAATGTTTAATGCTTATCTCATTATAATTATAGAAATAAAAAATAAATAAAAATGATTTACCAATACTTAATGTGTATCCCTTATTAAAATAAAAATAATAATAATGATGGTCTGCATATCTATAGTTAAAATAGAATTGTTTGGCAATCTAATCATTATATTTATGACAAAATAATTTTAGTATCTATTGATTTTAAAATTATTTTTTGCTTTCATGTATATGAATGAATGAGGTGCATATACAATTATAAACTTACATCTATTGACATAAATAATCAACAATAATTAATTTATAATTATAAATTAACTTAAAATAAAACAATACTTATTATATAATAATGAATTATGAATCTAATTTATAAATGATAATTAATGTTTATTAATGTATTCACTTAGTTAACTAAACCTATTCTAGATTAATACATTCAATAAATAGTTAACTCATGTATCTCAAAGAATAACATTTTGGCTTGTTTAGCTTGTATGTTTATTAATGAATTAAAACATGTGATGCATGAGTATTATTATCCATAATTTTAAAGGGATGTGGATTTATTTAAGGTGTTGCAAGAACCTATCTAATATTAGAATATTCTATTAATAATCAAAATTTGGACTTTAGAAAAAAGTTTTTTTTAATTAAGTGTATTGTTTTAGTAATGTTTATTTTTTTATAAAGATAATTTTTATTAAATTAATATAGAAATTTTATTATCAATTAAATATTTATTTTCTTATGAATCAACCTTTTTGAATTCTATTAATGTTATATTATTTGAATTAAATTTTGTTGAAGTCTATTTTATGATGATTAATTTATATCGCATGTTGTATCTAAGTCGTGTTGTAGATGTATATTTGTTTTCATATAGTGTGTAATCAATTTGATCAATTGTGTCATTTTATTATATTTTAAAATGGATAACATTTATTAATTATGGTCTTAATGAAGGTATATGTGTGTTATTTTTACATAATCTAATATAACTATATTCACAAGTATACATTTGTGCCCCTCTTCATAATTATAAGTGTTGATTGTTCCAAAATTTAAATGTGTGGTCAATAACCACTAATATGAAATTGTAATGATAAACTATATTATACAAATTTTAGTCAAAAATATTTGCTCGTTACTTAATGCTATATATTTTATTAATATGATTCAATTGTACCAACCAATAAATATATTTTTTTATGTGATGAAATATGGAGCTATGCACAATATTAAGAGAGATACAACTATTTCATTTCCTATAAAATTATTTTCAAATGAAATAATATTATGCATGAAATGGTCTCTTAACCATATCACTTGATAATTAAAGGACTTTTGTGTAATAACATAGAAATGAATATTTAAGTTATTTTCCTTATGCATATATACATTGAGATATTTAATTAAAAAATAAAGGAAAAGATATTATGAGAGAAGGGAAGATGAGGTTCAGAGAGTTAAAAGTTTCTCAAATTTAAAATTAGTTTCACATGTGACAAAGTGATTACAATAATTTTATTGCTAAGCATTAGTTCCTCATATTAGTATTTTTATTTCATTTATTCACATAATAAGTTCATCTAAAATTGTGGCAAAATGATATTATTTTCGATATGCTCAACATATGGATTACATTCTTAGCATGAATTCTAATTCCTATTAATATTAAAATGAAGGGTGTAGTGTTGGAAATGGTTTCTTAGATATTGTAATTGAAGGTGGTTCCCTTTGGAATGTGGATGTTGACAATAGAATGTTAGTTACATCCAAACTTACATTATTAGCATGAATTCTAATTCATATTAATATTGACATGAAGGGTATAGTGTTGCAAATGGTTTCTTAGATATTGTAATTGAAGGTGGTTCCCTTCTATATGTGGATGTTGACAATGGAGTGTTAGTTACATCCAAACCAACATTCCTCTATATACTTATAGACATTAATTTTGATCATCATTCACATATGTGCCATGAATAGTTTTAACATGGTCAAAGTAACATTTTAGATAAACAAACAATTCATGAGAATTCATCTACATCTCTTCTGGAAGTGTGTCATTTTTTGTATTAGGATCACATAATTAGATGTGATGGATATTATTGTGCTAATATTCAAAGTTATTATATGAGGCCTACCTCTCTAACTAGAAATAGGAGGCATGGTAATTTTTCACGCCTCTTTATATATGTAGTGAGAAGTGTCATTGGGGATACTTATCGACATCTCTTATATGAAGAAAATATAATTACATGTGAATTTAATTATACTTTTAATGGAGATAAATAATGAATTGATGACATAGTTTTTGTGACTCTCTATTTTACTTGGAATGTAACTTTTTTAATGATATTTGTTGATTGAAACCTAAATTTTATTCAAATATAATTTTTATTGAACGTTTAACCTAAATATATTGTACGTTTTAATCCAAACTATGTTTCAATCAAAACACTAATTAAACATATAAATCCATAAATGAAAGCTTAGATCATTTTTTTGTCATTCAAATGTTATCCGTTTATAAAGAGGAATACCTTGAAATCAAATCTATACTACAAATAAAAGGTCTCATTTTAGTAAGTGTTGTTTCATATGGATTTTAATCACCAATTCTAAGTGCAATAACATATATTTTGGTTTAAAATGTTATTTTTATATTTATTTACAAATGTTCAAGATATTCTTGTTGCGTAATTAAATCTAACAATGCAAAACACCTCTTAAGGTTGTTAGTACACATAAAACAATAACATAGCTATTTTGACACAAGATGTGAAAAACATCATAAGATTCCTACCACAAAGAGTTCATGATATTAAAATTTTGATTGTTAGGCACCATGGTCCATTCTACATATTATCATTATTACTTTATGTGATAATGTGTCTTAGATGCATTATAATATAAAAAAATACTAGATATATATACTACAATTGTGTGGAAGTAAATAAGGATTCCTGATCATGGAACTCCCTAAAGAAAAGATATTGGGTATCTCTAACATGCATAGTTTTTATTGAGAATTTGGACTTATTGGATAATAAAATATTAAGCATTGTTTGGTGAAAAAGATGTTGATATTTTACCTAAATCTTCTTCTATCGCTAGGTTTGGTTCTCCATAGTGAGAAATGGAGGAACTTGGGAGAATTCTAAGAAATGAGGGAGATTGATCAATTGACATGATTAACTAACCTCTTAATCTATCACCTATTGATGCGTATAATATACATGAATATTGCTTAACATGTAGATCTCTACACACTCTTCTCTAATAGTGGTATGGTTTGGTTATAACCACACAAAATTAGATTATATATACATGGATGCATGTCATCTTTGATTAGATATCTTGATAATAAATCAGGTACCCATTCTAGATTATGTTTTTTTTGTTAAATCTTATAATTTTTTATAGATGTCAATTCACTATTTCAATCTTTGTGAATAAAAAATTGGAAGATAGATAGCAATTACAAATGTGCATAAGCATCTACAAAAGATCATAAATGATAATCTTTCTCAATATATATAAATGTAGTATAGTGTCCATTTGAGAGGAAATATAGTCTATCAAAATGCATACAAAAAATGAGTTGATAGATATGATTGCATTAATAGAGTACACTACATTTTCATAATATTAGGTGTGACAAATACAAAATAAAGTGATATTGATTGATGTATTCCAATAAAATCTCCTCAAAATGTAAGAGATAGACACATAAAAAATAGTTATGAACCCTCATTATGGTACAAAGTAGATGGAATAGTTATAAAAACATTATATGGTAGAGCTCTCTTTGATAATTTTGAAATGAAGGATATGCCATATGTAATTCATTACTATATATATTTGAAAGGAAACTTGTATGGTTTGAAAAGTATATGATACAAACATATAATTGATGTACCTTTCAAATAATAGATAACAATATAGATTCATGATAATTTTGGCATATGGGTGAAGGGTGAGTGTGGTGTGGTGTAGATAGATTGGCAATAAAATTTTATAAGAAGTGTAAAAATTCTTAAAATGTGGGGGATATGAAAGAAACATGAAATCTAAACATCTTTATTTCTAAATTATTATTTGTGTTCATGAACATAACTGGAACATTGACAACTAACCTACTTTAAGGATATATAGATATGATGATGATATATATTAGTCAACATGTAGTAAATGCAATGCAGACATGTGTTTAAGAAAATAATAACTCAACAATATTTGTTGTGCAGTACTCCTCAACAATTACATTGTATATATATATATATATATATGACACAACAAATAATGAGTAAATTTTCGCAACTTAAATATATTTTTTATGTGATTATATAGAAATTGATCACCAACCATCTTCTCATATCATATACTTCAAAATATATTAAAAAATTTACTCAAAAATACTCATAAAATTACCATAACATATTGAATAAATTAGTTGTCACAAATACTTTAATTAATCAATATTCATATGAGAAGTGTACAATCGAGACCCTTGTGAAAGTGTACCAACCACGATATTAGGAACACATAATTAGATACAATGGATATCATTGTGCTAATATCCAAATATAAAACCTTGTCCCAATCTAGATGAGACTTATCCCTCCAACTATCTCAAAAGAAAGTGAGAGATTGCTACATGAAAAATATTTATGAATCCTTGTTATGTTGCAATGTAGATTAATTGATGTATTTTATAATGAAGTTATTTTAAAAAGAAATTCAGAATGAAGTATATGTTGACTAACTGAGCTTAATCTATCATCTATTAATGAGTATAATATTAAAAAAATTGCTTAACACATAGATTTTCACACTTTTTTCTCTAGCAATGATATGAAGTGTTCACAACCACATAGAAATAGTCTCTATATACACAATTAAATGGCATATTTTATTAGATATTATGATAATAAATTTGGTAGCATCATTGATTATGTTATTTTTGTTGAATCTCATATTTTGTTAATGATGTCAATTCACAATCTCAGTATTTGTGAATCAAAAAATAAAAGATAGATAACAATTTTATTCTTTATATTTATGATAAATCATCAATGCTAATCTTTCTCAATAGATATTAATGTGGTATGGTGCTCATTTGAGAGGAAGTATAGTGCATCAAAAAAAAAATTTAAAATGAATTGATAGATATTATTATATTGCTAGGAACGCTATATTTTCATAATATTAGGTGTGGAAAATAGAAATAGAGTGATATTCATTGATGCATTCCAATAAAATATCCTTAGAATGTAAGAGATGGAGCATAGTAATGAATCCTCATATGTTGCAATGTAGATGAAAAAATAATTGAAAAAATTATATAATGAATTTCTCTTCAAAAATCTTGAACTAAAGGATATGTTAGAAAATTATGCAATTCAATACTGTACATATTCTAGAAGGAAACTTGTATGGTTTGTAAAACATATGATAAAAACACATTTGAATATATAGCAATATAAATTTAAGATAATTTGGAAATATGGTGGAGAGTGAGTTTGGTGTAGATATATTGACTTCTAATAATTTAGTCAAATTTTAATAATTAATTAGAATTTTATATAGTGTATAAATTTTTAAAATGTGAGAGAAAAAAAAAACATGAAATCTAAACATCTTTTTCTTTAAATGATTATGCTTGTTTGATGAACACAACTAGAACATTGACAACTAACCTAATTTAAGAATATATAAATATGGTGATATATTAGACACCATGGTAAATGCAATATGGACACATGTTTGATAAAAAAAATAACTCAAGAACGTTTGTTGTGTAATGCTCTTCAATAGTTACGATGTGAGTATAAACATTCTTTTATCAAATTAAATAGCTATTAAAAAATCACAATAAAACAATGATTACAACTCAAATATATTTTTTATGTGATATGGTAAAAAATGATGGTCAACAATCCTCCTATACCTGTATTGGTAATATATTTCAAAATATACCAAAAAACTCATAAAATTGTCACAATACATTGAATAAATTATTAGTCATGAGTAATTTAATTGATCCATATGCATATGAGAAATACCAAATTGAAAACCCAATGAAAGTGCACCATCTACCATATTAGGATTACATAATTAGATACAATGGTGATCATTGTGCTTATATCCAACTATAAAAGCTTGTCCCAATCTAAATGAAACCCACCCCTCAACCTATCTTGAGAGAAAGTGAGAGATGGCCACATGAAGTGAGAGATGACCACATGAAATATAGTTATCAATCCTCATTATGTTGTAATGTAGATGGAATATCAATTGAAAATTTTCTATAGTGAGGAAGAATTTCATAATGAAAGATATGTTGAAAAAGTAATTGATATATTGTGTAAATTTGGAAAAGAAACATGTATGATTTGGAAACACATAATTAATATATTTTTAAGGAATAGATAGCAATATAGATCTTGCATACATTATAAATAGGTATTGTGTAAATTTGGAAAAGAAACATGTATGATTTGGAAACACATAATTAATATATTTTTAAGGAATAGATAGCAACATAGATCTTGCATACATTATAAATAGGACATATAGGTGTAGGATGCAAGTGGGTAGATAGATTGGCTTCTAATAATTTAGTTGAATATAATAATGCGATGGAATTTTTTGAGAAGTGTATAAATTCTTAGAATGTGAGGGTATAAAAGCAACATGGAATCTAAATAGCTTTGTCTTTAAATGGTTATCATTGTTTGATGAACATGGTTAGAATATTGGCAAGTGGCCTACTTTAAGAATATATAATTTTAGTGATATCTATGAAACACCATAGTAAATGTAATATGGACACATATTTGAGAAAAAAAATAATAATCAACAATGTATATCATGCGATGCTCATCAATAGTTATATTGTAAGTATAAATATTTTTCTATCAAAATAGTTATAAAAAATGTTTCACATTAAAATAATAAAAGAATGAATTTTCACAACCCAAATATATTTTTAATGTTATCAGATGAAAAATAGACCACCAACTAATCCTCTTATACTATATACTTTTAAATATATTCATAAAAAACTCATAAAATTACAACATCACATTGACTAAGTTGTGTTTGTCACAAGCAATTTAATTAATCCATGTGCATATGAGAAGTACCCCCATTGAAACAATTCCAGAACATGATTGTATTACAGTAAGCATGTCATATGTTGATGAAGTTCCTTCCCATAGAAAGCATGTGGTGTGCTCATAATTTCTTTTACTCCATTCCATAGCAACCTTCCAATTGCCGTGTTGTTTAAGTTTGACTTTAGTGTTGTTCAGTCATTTTTCTGTGACTTAACTCTTTTAATTTTTCTTTTCTAGTGGACATTGCTTTCGTCCTTATAAATATATTTTGGAGATCATTAAGGAAGGACACAATCTCTGCCCACAATAATCTATTTCCATGAGGAATTAGCACAGTACTGGGTATTGAAATTTCGAGCTCTACAGATTTCACCATTGCCTCAAAGCCCGAGGTTTACTGCAACAATTTGGTTGACGAGGAAATAAATTTGTGTGAAATTCTGTCAATCCAAGCAAACTTTTTGAGCTTCAGTGCTGAGCTCAAATGGAGACAATGGTGGGCAACCATTCCTTCTGTAGTGAAATTCCTCATCCTCCACAGTGGCTATCAAGATATTCTCACAATCGTACCATATGAACCACAATATCTGAATGAAATTTTATCCATGATGGCTTTCTGTGTTAAGATTTTTTTCTTTTTTCCCACGCAATAGAACCCATTCGTTCCTTTTATATTCGAAAGCATGGGAACCAAATTATTATTATGCCGTGACAGAGACAAACGTATGAGAATGATACGGTGAGATTGTGATGAATGAGAAAATGCCAAGCACTGGAGTGAGTCAGATTGCATTTATTGAATCAGAAACACAAGGAACGTAGTCTAATTTCTCGTGTAAGGTTTGCATTTATTGGAGCAGAAACATGTCTGAAACACAGATGCGGGAGTTTCATTAGCCATGACCATCGATTTTGAAAGCACTGAAACGAGAGCGTCAGAAGAGTTGTACAGACATGAAACCAATGGAAATAATTAACAGTAATAAGCAGTACGACTGGGAGAAAAGAACCCGAATCATTAACTGTTATATCAGGATGCATTAAGTGCTAACAGACACCCACATGATCTCTCATGCTTCAATCAATGGTGTCCCCATTCGTGCAATAACTAGTTAACCACCAAACAAAGATAGCATGGTTTCAGAAGACAGTGGAATGTGATAGGCACATTTCAATGTGGGGATTGTGAAACTCACGAGAACAAAAGAGAAGAGGAACCCAAATCAAAATCAAGATTCCCATTACTGAAAAGCAGAGGAGAAGAGAGGAGGAGATGGAGACACCCATGTAGTAGTAATATCTCAGTTTTTGGAATCTCTCAATCTCAGCCATAAAATTGGTTTTTTCTGTAATAATGGAAGCTGCAAGCTTTGTCTCGTTCATAAAAAGGTCATCATGCCTTTGCCTAGTGCTGATGTATTGGGCTAGGGCACAGGATTCTTACATTAAAAAAGATTTTGGCCGGTGCCTTGCTTTCTCTCTTTTTATCCACCCCACTGCAAAAAAGAGCCAACTGCTGCCAGTAGCCAACCGTCCAAAGTTGTCATGCACCTCTCTACAGACTTCAAATTTCTAAATCTGGATTCTTGGACAAATTCTGCAACATTTCATGTCACATGTGCTCCTACAAACTCGTGAATTTCAGCAGTCGACATGTTTTTTTGTTTTAAGCTAAGGGAAGGGGGGATACTATATCTAGTAAGCAGGTACATCCAGAATGGGTCTCGTTTGCCTCAACTTTTATGGTGTCGCCCCAATACATTTGACAAGATTTCATCCCATATTCCTGCATTCTCTGATAAAGTAAAAAGTTGATGCAAGCAAATAGACAGAAACATTCCTACATTGTTTCATAATAAACAAGGGAAATTCGACCTTATCAGCGCCACATGTCTGAGCCATCGATGTGCTACAAAATTGCACAACTGCTACAATGTCGTCGGCTCAATCAGATCATAACACTTGCAATAAAAAACCCACATAAAAATGAAAGTTTTGAATTTGAAAACAATTTTACAGTATCTAAGCCGTGGACATTCAAAGAAGCCATTTTGGCTGTCAAAGCATGGTACAATGAATCGACTACATTTCTGGTCACATACAATAAATTCCAAGACAATTGCTACAATGTCGTCTGCTCGTTCAGATTACTACAGTTGCAATAAAAAACCCACATAAAAAATTTCTGAATTTGAAAACAATTTTACAGTATCTAAGTCGTGTGCATTCAAAGAAAAGCCAGTTTGGCTGTCAAAGCATGGTACAATGCTACAATGAAACTACTGCCTTTTCGGTCACATACAATGCATTTCAAGACATTAATGCCTCTACTAAATTCCTTTCTCGGAGAAATTTCCAGCTTCAGAATATTAGGTCAGTCAAATTTTCATTGAAACTTTAGACTTTGAAACCACAGCATTTGATCACAGACATTATCAGTGAGTTTGTTGTTCGGATGAAACACTGAAATACAAATTGGAGCAGGAGAACATAATGTGATTGATTGTTCATATAAGCATTCAGTGAAACTAAACTGCATTTGTATTATTCAATAATTTTCGGATCAAATTGTATGACCCATTTAGATTTAACTTTCATTATCAGTCCAACAGCAGCAAATCCTTGAAAAGCGTAGGATGCATTCAAAGTGAGACATTTTCATAGGATGCATTCAAAAGTGAGACATTTCCATTGAGATGCTCCTTGGTGAAGCAATAAAGATACGAATTGCATGATGAGAAGAGAGTGGAAGAAGAGCACAGCCCATGGCAGCCACATTCAAAGAGATAGATACCCCCAACTTGCCAGCTACTGACTACCATTCACTTTTCCATAGGTTCACCCTAACTTCAACCTAACTAAACTACTGAAATTACTTTACACATTACAAAGGAGAGCGAGAGAGAGAGAGATCAAACTATGTTACATTAACCAAAACTAAAAAAAAATCTAAACTCAACTAGTCCGAGTCCAAGGATAGATAGACGTTGCTGGAGTGCATGCGGGGTATACCTCCCTCCAAGGAAGAAAGTTAGAGTGAAATGAAGAAAAATTAAAAATCTATATATATATATGCCTGCACTTGAACTGAATTGAATGGTGTGTTTTATTCAGTCCAGAATTAAAGAGGCAAAAGGATTAAAAATGTAGCTTTCATTGTGAGCTGCATTGTTCTCTGTTGGACTTGGCAAGAACATGAGACTTGTTGTTGTGCATCCACACCTTAAGAACGTGTCTTTTAACGCCAACATCTGCACAAAACTGCTGCACAGCCGCCTCATCATGCTTCTGAATCCTCCACCCAATCTTCTCCGCAAAAACGCTCATCTTCTCCTTCTGCTCGTTCGTAAACTTGGTCCTGAACCGCTTCTTCATCATCACATGACCCCCACCACCACCGCCGCCGCCACCGCCGTACACACTCATATACCCACCGCCACCGCCGCCACCGCCGTCATCACTATCGCCGCCCAACGCCATGATCATCTGGTGTGCAGGAAACCGCGAGGGCGCGGGCAGAGCCAAAGGCGGCGCCGACGTCTGAAGAAGCGGTGCCATGGAACCCGCCACCGTTGCGCCGCCACTCCGCCGCCGGGCATCCTTGCGAGGATTGTAGCAGTAATAGCATGGCGGCTCACCTTCCACTTCACGGCGGTGAAAATTCCTGTGACAATTGCAGGCGGCGCATTTGAGAGCCTCCAGAGTGCCTTCCTCACCACTGGGCATGAAATCCCCACACCCATCAATAGCATGGCCGCCAATGCTGGCGGCGTGATTCTTGAGGCATTCTCTGTACTTTACGCTCTTCTTCACAGGCTGCTGGTCAGCAGTTCGAGTCTCGTCCGAGGAAGTTCCAGTCCCAGTGCCGCTACTTCCATTCTGATGATGATCTGCGTTCACAATACTCTGCGGCTTAAGCTTTGAAGACTCATGGATATTGGGCGGGGCGCCATAGCTGCTCACCAGCATAGGCAACTGCATTCCACCCATTTCTCCTTCATGTTCCCCAAGCTCCATTATACACCAAAATTCACTCCTTTTTCCTTCCACTATCACCACTCTTAAGCCTTAAACATAAACATACCAGCCTTTTCCTGATCTACCCAAACATGGCTTCCAATTTCAAAATTCTCACTACAGTACCGGATTCGAACACAGAGAGAGAGCTTAGCGGGCGCTAAGCACGGATAAATTAGCAGGGAAAAAAAATGGGAAGTGGAATTTCAGCTGGTTAAAAAACCCCGGGGTTTTAGCGCTAACAAATAAATAATCAGACAAAAAACCCCACCCCACAGCTGAAAACCCAAGACTAAACAAGGCAAAAAAAGAAAAAGAAAAGAAAACAACTGAAACCCTTTGTTTTTTTTTTCTTCACTTCACTTCTACCCCGACACATCTACCCAGCTTGGATTTGGCAAAAGACAATAATACTAGTAGAGAGTGCAACAGTAGTAGTAGTGCTCAAATCAATCAATCAAACAATCAAATATTACGCAGGTTTGGAGGGGGGGGGCGACCGGCGCTGAGCGGTGGGCGTGCGGCCCACAGCCCGTTACAACTTTTTTACAGCCCCTTCTGACACACCACATGCTCCTACACCCTAAACGTCAATGTCCGCCTTCAAACGGTCCACTTCGGATAAATTACCACAGGTCCCACCACCATGGCTTAAATTTGGGGGTCGTATCATTTTAATTTTATCAGTATAATTAAATCAAAACCTCTTTCAGAATTATGCCCTCCAGGAGGAGGAAAATGGAGACCGTCAAAAAAGAAAAATTTAGGGAGGAGAAGTTCTATTATTTTATTTTATTTGATGATTTATTAGTGTTAACATGAATAGGTAGCTTAAGGAATCAATTATATGATTTTTTTTTGTTTTCTTGTTCTACTTTTCTTTCTTATGATGGATCATGGAGTTTGATCCAAAATGTCTCTTGTTCTGCTTTTCTATTCTTAATGATGGATCATGGAGTTTGATCTAAAATGTCGAGCAAAAAGAAATCACAGAGTTGATTCCTGAGACTATTTATGTTAACACTATGGATGGATTTTGGAAATCATATATCTACAATTTATTAGCGTTAGTGAAGAGAATGAATAGAAGTTGTCCAAGTAATTCATATTTTATAGTTAAGAGGAGTTAACCATATAAAAGGCCATTCACAAATATGTCTTTCATGAGGAAGAAAGTCAAAAAGTTTACACAATGTCGATTTAAAAATAATAATAATGAAGGTTGTAGAGAGAACAAATCTATTATTTTATTTTATTTGGCAACTTATTAGTGTCTTTCAAGAGAAATAATCAAAGCTGTCCAAGTAATTAATCTTTTATGGTTAAGATGAGTTAATTATATAAAATATCATCCACAAATGTGTCATTCAACAGGACGAAAATGGAGAGCGTGAGCGCCAAAAAAGTTTACATGATGCTCATGTTAAAAAAAATATAATAGAAGTTTTAGAGAGAAGAAGTTCTATTATTTATGCGGCAACGTCTATCAGGAGAATGAATCAAAAGTGTTCAAGTAATTCCTCTTTTATAGTTAAGAGGAGTTAACTATATTCACAAATATGACGTTCATGAGGAGAAAAGTCAAAAAAGTTTACATGATGCTGATTTAAAAAATAAAAATGAAATTAATAAAGGTTGTAGAAAAGAAGTTCTATTATTTTATTTGACAACTTATAGTGTCTATCAAGACAATGAATCAAAGTTGTCCAAGTACATCTTTTATAGTTAGGAGGAGTTAACTATATAAAAGGCCATTCACAACTATGTCATTCTAGAGGACGAAAATGGTGAGCATCCAAACAATTCATGCAATGTTGATTTTTTTATTTTTTTTAAAAACATAATAGAAGTTTTAGAGAGAAGAAGTTCTATCATTTTATTTTATTTTATTTGCCAACTTAGTAGTGTCTACCAAGAGAATGAATCAAATTTGTCCAAGCAATTCATCTTTTATAGTTATGAGTTAACTATACAAAAGACCATTCACAAATATGTTGACCATTCAAGAGGAGGAAAATGGAGACCATCAAAAAAGTTTACATGGTACTGATTTAATAATAATAATAAAGGTTGTAGAGAGAAGAAGTTCTATTATTTTATTTTATTTTATTTGGCAACTTATTAGTGTCTATCAACAGAAAGAATCAAAGTTGTCCAAGTAATCCATCTTTTTAGTTAAGAGGATTTAACTATATTTAAAAGACCATTCACAAATGTGTCATTAAAGGAGGAAAGTGGAGAGCGTCAAAAAAGTTTACACGATGTTGATTTTTAAAAAAAATTTAAAAATAAAATTTATTAAAAGTTTTAAAGAGAAGTTATTTTATTTTATTTGACAACTTATTAGTGTCTATCAAGGAAAATGAATCAAAGTTGTCCAAGTAACTCATCTTTTATAGTTAAGAAGAGTTAACTAGATAAAAAACCATTCACAAATGTATCATTCAAGAGGAGGAAAATGGAGACCATAAAAAAAGTTTACCACATTCTATTTTTCTTTTCTTTTAAATTAATAAAAGTTTTAGAGAGAATTAGTTCTATTATTTTGTTTTATTTTATTTGGCAACTCATTAGTCTATATCAAGAGAACAAATCAAAGTTGTCCAAGTAATTAATCTTTTATAGTCAACTATATAAAAGACCACTCACAAATGTGTTCTTCGAGAGGAGGAAAGTTGTCCAATTAATTCATCTCCACCACATCCCTTTATATAGCTTACTCTGCAATTCATTTTTCAATTATGTTGCTCTTGATGATGAATCACTCTAGGTGCAATTTGAAATGTTGAACAAAAATACACACAATTTTCTTCAGAAAACAATTTCACATATCTTTTATAATTAAGAGGATTTAACAATTATATGTATCTATTCAAGTTGTTTTAGACACAATTTATTAGTATTAGGAGGATGAAGTTAAAGTTGCACAAATAATTGATTTTTTTTATAGTTAAGAGTTAACAATTAGACATATTTATTGCAATTTACTAATAGGAAGAGGGTGAATTAAACTGGCACCAATAATTTGTTTTATAGTTAAGAGTAAACAATTAAGCATATTCATTTATGTCATTTCAAGTACAATTCCAAAATCATCTATTAAAAATGTCATAGATTTTTCTTTCATCAAAACTTAATCCTAGACTAACATATTGCAAGTCAAATTTAAAGTATTTAAAGTTTAAGATTTATTTTATTTACAAGAAATTTAAGTGTAATTTTTTTCTAGAAAGTAATCCACATTGACTACTAGACATCAAGTCACATGATCATGTGGCTTTGGTTTATTGGTGAAAATGTTTAGCCTATAAATAGTATATTACAGATGAAGTCATAATGAGTGTGTATTGGCGAACACCATAAGGGGTAAAATTCAAACATGCCAAAGAAATTTTTGGCAAAGTGAATATTACTTAGTAAAGATATCCAATTATTTGTTCACCCAAACTATTAGTAAATGAATAACCATTGATCCTTAATGTTTAATCAAAGAATAATTATTAATGGGTATGAGGATCCCTTTCAATCCATGAGCTTAGCTAGAGAAATTAGACTATTCACAAATAAGTTAATACCCATCAACTCTTATTAAATATTTAAGCATTTGAATAAAGGATTACTTGTTAACTTCCAATAAATATAATATTTATCAAATGATAGACCACTCTTTTCTTTTTGGTGATGGATCATTGAGTGTAATCCAAAATGTTGATACAAAAGCATATACAATTGATTGTGTTCCAAAAGATTGATACATATTTGATTCCAAAGGAATATTTTTAAATACTTAATGTAGACACCTAAAATTGTCCTCGCCTAATTAAATAAATATTTTATTTATTTAATTATTTTATCCTAAGCCTTTGTATTAATTAAATAGATCTTTAATGAATTAATTAATTCACTAAACCTTTTCTAGCCTTTCCCCATTTAAATAAATATTTTTATTTATTTAAATATCCTTCTCTAAATTAAATAAATATTTTTATTTATTTAAATATCCTTTCTCTAAATTAAATAAATATTTTATTTATTTAATTGACCCCACTTCTTCTATTAATTAAATAGATCTTCATTTATTTAATTAACTAATGTAGGAGCATCCCTGGTCTATGAGCAATCTTGCATCGACCATAAATATTTCCTTTCAGTTTAGTTCTTGTTTAGTTCAATGTGCAATTTTTTGTGTTCCTACTGGTAGGTGTCAGTCGTTGCTTTCTTTTCATTGCAGATCCTATTTTCGGTCTCCAGGCTGGTTCATGTTCTTAATTCCAGATTTTCAATCCATTTGGATTCTTTTCCGACTAGTTATCACTCTCGGTTTGACTATTTCTAGGTTTCGGGATAGTTCTTGTGCTTACCAATTGGTTTTCCTTCATTTCTAGAACGGTTTCTTGGCGTGTGGATCTATTTGGGGTCTTGTCCAATAATCTTTGACGTGTGGCCGACCTTCCCGCTGATCCACACTTCTTGATTGTTATTTTTCGGAGGAATCTCTTCCATTTTTAGGGTCGACCTAGTTACACATTTCATTTTCCTGCATTGGTAAATGTAATCTTTTGAAGCCGACCTAGATATGTTCCAGAGGGTATATATAGGTATTATGTAATCATTTATAGGACAGAAGAGGTAGAAATCAGAAGAAAGATTTAGATTCGTGATTAGTGATCCGGTTGATTTTGAGAGTTCCGGATGGATTGTATCTAGCTTGTAGCCTGCATGTAACCAGTTGACTATCGAATGTTTTATGATGGTTGTATGATGATAACCAATTGGTTGAAAGAGGTTCTAAGATAATAATATGATTTGTTTTTGTAATCTTGCTATGTTTTATTATTGCATTCGTTGTGTTATTCTTGCTGTATAAGTCGGTCAGTTCTCTTTTGAGGGTTTACTAGTTATGGTTGCATCAATTGGTATCAAAGTTGGTTATGAACCAGTTGGTGGAAGAGTTTTTTGTGAACCTTGAAGCATTCCTTTGGGTGGATAGATCGCTGATTGGAGGTAGGCTGTGTGTGTGTTCAATAGATCGTTGAGTGAGAGGCAATTGAAACCAGTAGTCAGATCGCTGAGTTGAGGCAGTTCACCGAAGCGAAGAGGAGATGTCACCTATAAGGATGAACCCCCAGAGGGTAGAGAAGATGATGGAGGACTTCAAGAATGAGGTGAGGAACGAAATCCGGAGCGCATTGGTTGTTTTGCAGAGGAACCTCGAGTCTGAGGATGAGTATGAAGAAACCGGTGAAGAGCTTGAAGCAGAAGAGGCTGAAGGAATGAAAGACAGACTTGAGAGGAAAGATTCCTGAGAGCAGTGGTGCAAGTGAGTAAAGTTCATAAAGTGGAAGTTTCAAACTTTTTCGGAATGCTAAACTCGGAGGATCTGATTGATTAGATCAAAGAGTTGTTGGATTACTTTGAGTATGAGGATGTCAAGGACCCACAAAGAGTCTGGTTGGCATAGACTAAGTTGAAAGGGCATGCTGCCTTGTGGTAGAAAGAATTGCAGAAATATAGAGTGGAGAATGGTGAAATGAAGATCACCTAGTGGAGAAAGATGGTTGCAAGATTGAAGGCCAAGTTCATACTGGGAGACTATGAGTTGGATTGTTAAAGAAGTTGCAAAAGCTGAAACAAAGAAACATGACTGTGAATGAGTATACTGAGGAATTCTACAAGGTGATGATTAGATCTAGACATAGAGAGATGGATAGACAAAAGGTGGCAAGGTACATAAATGGACTTGCATTTAACATTCAGGATGAGATGAGTATGTTGAGGGTTTCCACAGTTGAAGAAGCTTACCAATATGGTTTCAAGGCCGAGGAGAAGATGAAGAAGACAGTTGAATAACCCTAGAGGGAAGGAGAGATTCAAGGGGCAGGTGAGTACAGAGAAGTAGAATGTGGAAGAAGAATCAAAACCTAAGTGGAGTAAAGAACCAGAACGGAAAACACAGAGGAAAGGCAGTGGCAGTGCCGACAAAGAATTTCTTGGAAAATGTTTCAAGTGTGGAGAAACCGGACATAGATTTTATGAATGTAAGCAAGGAATGGCGAGAAGTTGTGTGGCAAATGAGGAACTGGAAGGTGAAGGTATCGGAATTGACCATGCACCAAAGCAAGGAGAATCCCTTATGTTCAAAAGAGTCATGATGGAGCAGAGTACTGAAGATACCGGATCTACTCAAAGAAAGAGTATTTTCTGGACTACGTGCAAATCAAGTGGCAAGTGTTGCAAGGTTATTGTGGATAGTGGAAGTATTGATAATTTGGTATCTGAGGAGATGGTAGTGAAGCTTGGATTGAAGAGGCTTGAGAACCCTTGTCCTTACAAGATAAGTTGGTTACAAGATTATCAAAAGTTAGAAGTAAAGGAACAATGTTTGGTGAATTTTAATATTGGGCCTTTTAGAGATGAGGTCTTGTGTGATGTTGTATCTATGAGTTCTTGTCATGTCTTGTGTGGTAAGACCTTGGCAGTTTGATAGAGGAGCTATTTATGATTGTAGAAGAAACCTAATCACTATTGAGAAGGATGAGAAGAAGTTCACATTGACTTCTTTAAAGGAGAAAGAGAAGGAGGTGAAGAACCTAAATCTTGACAAAAGTTTCAGTATTGAGAAACTAGTTGCAGAGGTTTACTGGAAGATGGTATGAGTCTACAGAAGGATTTGATAGGTAACCCTGATGGACAAATACAATCGGATGACGTAAAGCTTATGGTGGCAAAGCGGATGAAAACTTGTGGCAGAAACAAATCAGAGTTGTAGAAGAAAGAGAGAAGTAAGCAAAGACAATGTGTCGATCTGAAGCAAAGGAAGAGAAACAAAGGGAGTCAGGGGTTATAGAATCTGGGTGAGGTCCTAGAGGAGCTAAAGAAGAGGTTTGTAGATAAGGAAGATGTTTGGATAAGAAATGAGCATGGGGTCTTTATCCCGAATCCTTTTCGATGTCCATGAGTTGCCTCTCATGGAACATCTCTTTCTACCTGGGGTGTCTGATGCAGGAGTGTCCCTGGTCTATGAGTAATCTTGCATCGACCAAAAATATTTCCTTTCAGTTTAGTTCTTGTTCAGTTAAGTGTGTAGTTTTCTATGTTCCTACTGGTAGGTGTTGGTTGTTGCTTGCTTTTCATTACAGATCCTATTTTTGGTCTCTAGGCTGGTTCATGTGCTTAATTCCATATTTTCGGTCCATTTGGATTCTTTTCCGGCTAGTTATCACTCCCGATTTGACTGTTTCTAGGTTTCGAGATAGTTCTTGTGCTTACTAGTTGGTTTTCCTTCATTTTCGGAGCGGTTTCTTGGTGTGTGGATCTATTTGGGGTCTTTCTCAATGCTCTTTGGCATGTGGCCGACCTTCCTACTGATCCACACTTCTTGGTTGTTATTTTCCAGAGGAATCTCTTCCATTTTTAGGGCCGACCTAGTTACACGTTTCATTTTCCTACATTGGTAAATGTAATCTTTTGTGACCGACCTGGATATGTTCTAGAGGGTATATATAGGGTATTATGTAATCATTTATAGGATAGAAGAAGTAGAAATCCGAAGAAATATTTAGATTCGTGATTAGTGATCCGGTTGATTATGAGAGTTTTGAATGGATTGTATTTGGCTTGTAGCCTGCATGTAACTGGTTGACTACCGAATATTCTATGATGGTTGTATGATGATAACCAGTCGGTTGTTGGAGGTTCTAAGATAATAATATGATCTATTTTTGTAATCTTGTTACGTTTTCTTGTTGCTTTCGCTGTGTTACTCTTGCTACATAAGTTAGTCAGTTCTCTTTTGAGGGTTTACCAGTTATGGCTGCATCATTAACCCATTAGCTTTTTTCCTCCATGGCACTTGTCATTCATCTCTTAATTTACCTTTAACCACCTCCCTAATATTTTCCAATTTTCTATACCTAACCCGCTAATCCTAGCCGACCATTTATCCCTCCACCTCTAAATCCTCTCCCTCCATTTTTTAGGGTATTCTCTATATAAGAGGATCATTTCATCCTTATCAATCCTTAATAAGGAATCAGTCTCTTAAGCATCTACACAACCACAATATGTTCTTTGTTGAACTCTTGTGCACACATAAAATCTAAAAGCAACCAACATATCAAAGAAAGATCAATGGAGATAGGAAACAATGGAGATCAAGCCCTATGAGAATATGAATGGTATAATCTTTCATATTTGATGTTTTGCATGTTTATAGGTTCTTCATTGGTGTATGGTGGATTTCATTGTAGAACTAGGGTTTTTATGTGGTTGAATCTTATTTGGTTTCACAATATTTTAGTCTTCCAATTTCACCATATACATTGAAAAAATCACCAAGTGATCTACCAATAGTTTATATGATTTAGGTTATTTCAAGAGTTGGTTAGTTCTCTATTCAACTTATGTCATGTAAGAAAAATATAAAAAATCTTGTAACATAGGATTTATGTGACATATAATCACAAAAAATGAATTAATTTTCATCAAATCACTACCTCACACCTTCCTGAAGAGAAGAACTTTGTACAAAATAAAGATGTCTTTTTATAGAGGTAGGTAATTCAGTATATTTGTAACATTTTTTTAACTCTCCATTATAGTTATGTCAACAAATGAAATCTAAATGACCTCCCAATATTTAAAACTTTATAAGATACAATCACACAAAGTTAAGTTGATTAGACCACCATATGTCCATATGAATTTCCACCTTACCCAAAATATAAGCCCACATGTGGATTTCCAAAATTGCCTTGCATCATCACATAAGGAGAAGATTTTTTTTTCATAGAAGGATGTCTTTTAATAAATTTAAGCAACCATTTACAAATTATTTCAAGAATAAACACTTACAAACACACATCCCCTCATTTTCATACACATACACTCATATTATCACACAAAAACCCTTTAGAGATTTATGTGCACAAACACCCAAATATATCTCCACACATACATTTGTATCATAAATGTACATCTACATATGAACCATAAAAAACATATTTACACACATAAAACCACAAAAACACATCTCTAGCATCCTAAATTTTAATCCCTTACAATTTTATCCTCATTTGTGCCCTCACCTTGGCATTCATGTCCCAAGGCCTGATCGGAGCTCTGACTCTACTCACACCTTGCAAATAATTCATTTTTATGGAATGTGCATCTCCTGCCCCTCTTTTCTTGGTCCCTGATTGGTCAGGACTAGGGTGTTGGCGTCTTGGTCCTCCCAATCAGGGCCCATTTTGGGGACCCTCAATGGTAGCATCATTTGGGAAAGAATCTTGATCCTATATCAGCTCATGTTGGAAAATTAAGTTTTTTTTCAATAAGCATGTATAAAAGGAGGTCTACCCCTCTCATTTTGATAACCACCTAAGAGATTCATGCAATCAATTAAAGAAATCAAACATTCAAATTTAAGTGAGCAATCAATCAATCTTCTTTCAAGCATTGGAGAAAAAGTAAGGTCAAGCTTCAAGCATTAGAATTGACATTCATGTTATATGTTTATGAAGACTTCATGAAACCCTAATTCTTTGTGAAGACAAACAAAACTCCATTAAAAGGTACAACATTAGTGTTCTAGACATTTATTCAACATTTCCCTCAAAAGGAGATCACTTTCATTACTACAATTCAATTACATTTCATTTCTATTTCATGGTTAATTCCAAAACCAGGGTTTGACCTAAGGCAAAACCCTATTCCTAACCTATTTCCCTTCTTTAGTGTGTGCAAGAATAGGTACAAAGTTGTGGTCTTCATAATTGACTTTTTTTATAACGATGAACAGGCTCCCCTTTGGACAGTGAAAAGTGTGGAGGATTAGAGCGACGGGCATTCTGATCCCAACATTTCAGGAGCTCCTTCTAGGAACATATTTGAATATTCATATTTTACTAAGATCCAACTTCATGGATCAATACGATGATTGTAGTTCATTGTTTATGCATTTTTACTTCAATTCCAACACATTTACCCTAATTTTAGCATTTTTACAATTCAACTTAAAAGAGGACAACTACCCTCAAGGTGAGTCTAATAAGAATTCTCATCCCTATCCTTTCTAGTTTGAGGCTAGATCTGTTAAGTTCACCCCTCTTTGATTGTAATGGTCCCTAAGTTAAAAATTAGTGGATTTACATCTAATGGTGGAAACCCTAATTTTTCACCATTACAACATCCACATTTACATTTTCACTTACCTATTGATGCACTCCAAAGTATCCAAATGGTGAAATAATTAAATATAATAGAATGAAATTAATGCAAATATAAAATTGATAACATATATAAGTGATAAGAGAATGAATGTGTTACTTTATTGTCTTATTCGTGCATGTGTGTGTATGCACAAAATTATTTTAAATTAAACCAACTAATTTAACTAATATTATGTGGGTGCACAACATATCTCCTTCTTAAAAGGCTTTGTTCCCAAATTATAATTTATATTATCAAAGAATGTTAGATCAATTCTTCAAATTCTAATACTACTTATTCCTTTGTTAACTCGCTTTCTTTGATTAGAGATAATTGGTTTAGTGTTTGATTCTCTAATCTTTCAATTATTTCTCTTGCCTTTCTAAGATTTATTTAAGATTTAATTATTTATTATATTTTATTTTTAATGGTGACTTCACCTAGACTTGATAGAGCTTTTATTTCTTAACAATATTTTTTCAAAAACCTATGTCTTGTTAAAATATTAACATGTTCCTTGAGTGATGAAGTCTTTATTTTTCTATGTCTTGTTTAACTCCCTTTCTTGTGACTCTATACCATTTTTTATTGAATGTTTATGTAATATAGATTTAACTTTTGTGCATGATTAGTTGGTAATTGATATAGAGTTTAAGTCAATTTATGTTGAGTATTATGTCAAATATTTTAATATTTATGATATAGAAAGCACCCTTCACATTTTAATTGACATGTTTTTGCATTTCAAGTCCATCAAACCTTGAATATGATTTTTTTTGTATTTTTATTTAAAATTAATAACATGCACAATTCCATTCTTTTTTATCTCTATTATATTCAAGGTACTTGGTGGACCCACAAATATATTCATAATTTACCTGTTCTTGAGTGAGACATAACTGTTGAATATATCTATCCTTTCATCTTCTTTCATTTCTATTGAAAGTGTTGAATGTTGTATTTTTTTTGAATGCATATGTCAATATATTGTATGTTTTCATCTTTTTCTTCTTTATGCATTCTTTTTTCATTATCATATTCTTCATTTTTATACATGTGACTATATTAAATAAATTATTTGAATCACATATATTTCTAAAGTTATATGTGTTGAGAAAAAAGGTGAAACTACTTTAGTAAAAACTTCTCAAAGTGTATGCAGCTCTAAAAGAAATCTTTTTATAATTGGATTATCATGAAAGATTATATACATGTGAACATAAATCAATAATAAGAATATAATTAACAAACTATATAATAATTTAATTTTTACATGGAGAAACCTTTTTAGAAAATAAAATCCATTATAGAAATGGGACAAGTATATATTACTCTTCAAATAACATGAATACAATATCATGTACACTATCCACTCTACACTTAGATAGCATTTTGGTAGCACCTGTGTTCTTTTAAAACACCATATAAAAATAGT
The DNA here is from genome assembly GCF_030272615.1 of Cryptomeria japonica. Classification (NCBI taxonomy): domain Eukaryota; kingdom Viridiplantae; phylum Streptophyta; class Pinopsida; order Cupressales; family Cupressaceae; genus Cryptomeria; species Cryptomeria japonica. The sequence continues at coordinate 535,845,811 of NC_081408.1, forward strand.
ATCTCGATCCTTCAATATATAGGCAAAGAGAGGCCAAAATCAAAATTTATTTTTTTCAAAACAATTGGTATCAAAACCATCACATGATGCAAAAACTCTCTGCCCACCTTAGAGGAAATTTTTTAAGAATAATATATACAATCAATGACTTCAATGGACATCATATGAGCTCAATCAATGAATCCTCAGTTATATAAAATACAATTGAAAAGGAATATTTATCTCATAAATCCCCAATATTGCATATCCTCATTTGTAGCACTCCATTTTGGAGTCCAACAACTCATATAGGTCCCATCTATTATGAAAAAAATATACACTCCTTCCTCTAGCACCTAGAATGGGGATATGTAGGTCTTAAATGAGTCCAAAGTCAAACATGTAGTTATGTCATTATAGTTTTATGCATCTATCATAAATGCATATGACAATCAATATTAAGATTTTAGAATAATTTAAACTATAATTTATTTATCTAATTACACTCTATGCATCCAAGTAAATCTTCTAACAATATTTTTAATACATAAAATTTATAACATTAATAACATCTTAATCCTAACAATTATTGTGAAACTTTACAATGCAAAATTATGTAAAAATAATAAACACACATATTTACATAGAAGACCTAATAAAACTATACTAGGAAAAAACCACAAGAAAAAACCTCTCATATTTTGAATTTCTCAAGAAAAAATTATAGTTTTAACAATCTTCAAAATTATATACAAAACATGACTTCACATAACATAAGACATCTAAGCTATAGAATCCTATTTGAATAAAACTATCTAAAATTATAAAGTGTGACTCATGCAACTACATGTTGAATGTTAGAGTATTTGGGTATTTACTTGATTAATTAAACAATATTTGTTTAATTATTTAAGTCCCCTTTATCTCTTTTACACTTAAACTAACTTTAGGTGCGTAATAATTAATTCTTTTATTAATTATTATGTGCAAACCTAGGTTTTCCCTTTTAGGGTTTCTTGACCTATTAAAGGTTGAGTTCATTATTTTCATTGTATGAAGACGGAGGATTAACACATTACATATTTTTGTGAATATTGAGCTCTCTTTTTTAGCATATTCTCTATGCATTTGTTTTTCTGTATTTGTTTCCTTGCTTCTCCTTGTAACAAGTTTTTCAGCTTGTAGAGATCATTTGGGCTCCTATGGTGTTGTATTTTCTCAACTTCAATATGGTATCAGAGCTTCAGATCTATAGCTATTTGTTCTTGTTTTGAGAATTTTTGCATTGGAAGCATATCTGGGGTTTCAGAAAGTTTTTTTTATGCACCTAGGTATAGGATTTTTTTTCTGAGCACTTTAGGCCTAAACAAACCTCACCATCATGCTTAGAAGGCCCGAAAACCCCTATGGTCATATAAAATTTGACTTATTTTGGTTCTTGAGCCTCTGGGAGTTTTTTTTTCTCAGATCCAGGCCATACGGCCCTGGCACGCAAATCGACAAAAAATTTTCAAAAAAAAATAATTTTTTGCCCTTTTACGACATGCAGGGTGAAATTTGATTTTTTTGTAAAAAAATAAAATAAATCAAAAGGCGATAGTTATTATTTTTACAAAAAAAAAAAATCAAAAATTTTTTTTTGGGGGGTTCCCCATGGTACACAAGTACTGTGGAGCCCCCTGTCGCTGCTGCAGACCTGTCAAGCCTCGGGCCCTGCCGTCTTCAACTTTCAGCCCCTGCCGTCCTCAGCTTCGGCCCTTGCACCGCCCGCCGGCCCGACCCTCGCTGACACCGGCCTCCGGCCCCCTGCCAGCCCCCGGCCCCCGCCGGCACCTCCTTGCGGCCACTGCCGCCCCTGCGGCCTCCTCCACACTGCAACACCTGTAGCCTCCCTACGACCCCCGACTCGTCGCCCACCGCCGCTACAAACCCTGGCTGCTGTGCTTCCTCCCCGCCGGCACCTTGCTTCCCGTTCGGCCCTTGTCACCGCCGCCGGCCTTCTCGTCTGTGGCCTCCTCCCTAGCCCCCACTGCCTATAGTCATCCCATAGCCACTTCCCTCCAGCCGCTACCGCCCGTCGGAAACCGTCACCTGCACCTCCCGTCGCCGAGAACCGCTCTAGCCACCTCCCGCCGCCTGTTGCGCTGCCAAAAATCGCCGCCAAGCTTGGCTGCTGCCCGAACACCGCCACCCAGCCACTGGGGAGCCACCATCCCGCCACCGGAGCACCGCTCACTGGCCACCTCCACCCGCCAGAGCCACTAGACTACCCCTTCCTCTTGTTTTGAAGGGGGGTTTGGTTTTTTAGTCATATCTTGGGCATACGGAGTCATTTTTTTGAAAATGAATAGGCGTCGGAAAGCTAGTTCTGAGCCGGACCTCGTCATGTTGGTAATTTTTTTCAATTTTGTTGTTTGACTATTTTTTTTCAGTCAAAGTGAGGTCTCTTTTTTGCACTCCAGGGGATGTAGAATGAACCTCTGAACTTTGTTTTTCGAAAAATTTATATTTTTGGAAAGCCTGTGATGTGTACTTTCCAACCAAATGAGTTTTATTTCCAGATTCTGCTCCATACATATTTTATTCTTTTTTTTGCTTTTCAACACTCTGGTGAATATCTTGGTTGTTTCAGGTCCTGGGATCTCTTGTCTGGTTCAGATGTCTCTATTTTGGTTCTCGTTTTTATTTCCAATCTTCTTATCATTGTAGCTTGTATTTATGCAAACGCACTGAGATAAAGTGCCATCATTCATTGTTTACTTGGGATCTTGCACATCATGTGTCTTGTTGTACATGCACTCCTTATAAAGTGCCATGAGGGGGTTGATGTTTGCCTTGTTTGCCATCCACCTTTGTCAAGTGAGTGTTCCTTCCATGACATTAACCTCATGATGTGTGTCAAGTGAGTGTTCCTTCCATGACACCCTGTATTTTTCTCAGCACCTTTGATGTTCTTGGTTCTTCGTTATGCAGTTCTTCTTGGCTGTTCTTTTCAGTGTTCCTGTCCCTCTCCCACTTCTGCATTATGGGGAGGTTTGTCCTGTTGGTTCTAATGCTTTCGTGGTTCGATTGATCAGCTCTTCAGGCTTTGGTGTTTTCATGCCATCTATATCTTCGATTTCAGTTGTTTGCCTTGTTTGCCTTCTTATTCAAGTAGTGTCATTTGAGGGCACTCATACAGATCATAGTCTTCTCTACCTGGTCATGTTCTATTTCAATGGAGGTTCTTCAGATCAGCAGTTATTCTTCGATAGAGTTTGCAGGTTCTTCATGCTTCAGTGGTGTTCTTTTCCATCTCTTTTTGGAGTAGAGTTTTGTTCCCATGTGGTTTTCTCTATTTCTCCAGTTCATAGAGATTTCATTGTATTTGGGTACCTGATCAGGCCTTGTTGTCGGGACCCATCTTTCTTGCTTTCACTAGTTGTTCTAGGTTTTAGCTTCTCCCTAAGTCTAGCTTAAGGGGGGGTGTTAGAGTTTTCGGGTATTTACTTGATTAATTAAATAATATTTGTTTAATTATTTAAGTTCCCTTTATCTCTTTTACACTTAAGCTAACTTTAGGTGCATAATAATTAATTCTTTTATTAATTATTATGTGC